>NC_089272.1:48285869-49000707 GCF_963678975.1 Dysidea avara | reverse complement strand
GGAATCAAGTGACAATCAGTTTGTGTGCGTTAGGTTCAGCATCTCGACTAGCCCAGCAGTCTAAGACTTTTCCTACGATACCATCATAGTACAAAACACACCTGCACTGGCCCAGACCACGCCTGAGTGAACAATTAACACAAATATTTACAAAAGGAGCACATTGCATGGTTCCTATTCAGAAATGAAAGCGATTTCATGGGTATTTCCGTAATTTGAATTTCAATCACGTGAGTGCCTATTTCATGCACTGGATTGCTCTATGCGTTGAGATAGCCGTATTGTTAGGTGTTTATAAGCTTCGTATCCTTGTTGTTGGAGACTGTCTCACTGATGTATCAACCATTCTGGTATTTGTTTGCAAAAATCGCGTCATTTTGGCCGAATTTCAGCATATAGATGGCTCAGCCAGATGGCTAACAAGCTTTAATTATAACCATACTCCGCATGCAGGTACTTTACCTAGTACTGGTCATTGCTGACCCACGGCGCAGTTGCTGCTCTGCTTGTCCTGTGCTCCAGAGGAAGAAACATTTTGTCTGTCGTCAAAAAGCTGCACAGATCGTGCTGCCACCAGAAACTGACCTATAAAATCAAACCACCAATACTTTGAGTTGATGATAGACTACTTGAACAATTTTGAGAGTGAATATCGTGGCATACGAAGAACCCTACGAGCCGCTGCAGCTAAAAATCACGTGATTTTAAGACATTTGTATCGTTTTCTACCAGAAGAAAGTGACAAACTTGGCTGCCACGCTGGTGTTATTCAAGTTACACTTAGCCTAACACATGACAATAGTTAGGTAGTTGATTGGAGGATATCGATTTTTCGCGTTGCGGACCCTAGCTATACATTCATCACAATTAATACTTATTACTAAATTTACTTAACTGTGTAGAGTAACTATGCTATAGTTTGCAGATCAGTGTCAATAATTAAAGGGGGAGAAAATTGGTAGAGGCTGGTTGTCTTGAGCATTGGTGGCATGGACATGAGAGATGAAATGAACAGGATCGATCAGAGTTATAGTTAACCATTAAATGGTCCCATAGATGCTTTGTAAGTTTTTTTTGATGGCATAAGATGGTAAGGATAAGTATAAAATAGGTAGATGATTCCAAAGTCTTACAATTCGATTGAAATAGAAATGATTATGAGTAGCGGATACTAATAAACACATGGCTATTTTTCAAATTGGTGTCACTATTCTTTCTCAATCAATAGCATTGTACCAGCACTGTCTATATAACACAAACTGTGCGCGTAATGTGAAGACTGTATAGTGTCGTGCTCCAAGCAAGATCAGTTGATGTGGCTCGTAAAGGACTTTTAACACCTGCACTTCACAGTGTGCATTAGTCTCGCGCAGCCAGACCCTATTTCTCCGCACGGCGCTTATCGATTGGAAATTATAAGCACCTGCTCCGAAAGGGTCTGGGGACTCTACAATAGAAAAGTTCTGCAGGCAAATCACCCCTGGGTAGGTGAGCGTTGATTGGTCCTAAACCACTTTCAGAAGAGGTGTGGATGACCACACTTGGCTTCTATGCCACGATGTAATTAAAGTTTGAACAGGCTGAAGGATGAAGCCAACTGTGGTCATCCACACCTCTTCTGAAAGTGGTTTAGGACCAATCAACGCTCACCTACCCAGGGGTGATTTGCCTGCAGAACTTTTCTATTGTAGAGTCCCCAGACCCTTTCGGAGCAGGCGCTTATAATTTCCAATCGATAAGCGCCGTGCGGAGAAATAGGGTCTGGCTATGCGAGACTAAGTGTGCATGGAGTGTGGTTCATTTACTCCTCTTGTGTTTTCTACATTTGGTGGATTTGGTAGGGAGGCAGCTATATTCTATAGCTGCTTAGATTTACTCTCTAAGAAGCATGGCACACCCTATAGCTCACAAGACACCCTATAGCTACCAAGACACTTTCACTGATGTGATGTTGCATCTCATTTTCTTTACTCCAGTCTACCATCCTGGCTATCCGCGGGGCAGTGGGACTGTCAGACCTGTGGAGCGCCCCCAAAACCTCTGCTGAACTGCGCTTGGTCAGCTTGACTCATCTGTTTAATGTGCTATATTTTGTTTCTGTTTAATGTGTTTATTTTGTATCAAAAAATAATCATCTAAAAAAAGATCGTTATCTATAAAGCTTTAGAGTGTAGTCGTGGTATAGTCACTTCATTGAAAACAAGATTTAAAAGCATTGCTTACCTACAGTGCATGATCCCGCTGGATATTTCATGCACTAGCTACATGTACTTGTATAGGGATGGTGTAACTATGAATTACACTATCCTAAAATTGGCATACCTTTTCGTAATCTAGCTTTTCTCTAAAGCACTAGTACTGCAAATGTTGCTATGAGAAATTCATATGGGATATTATGAGTCACTATAATAGCTATATATTTTCATATGGTCATTAGCTAGCTGTTTCATCTTCGTGAGGTAAATGTTATATAGAAATATTTAATGACAGTCAAAACACCGACTTAGTTTGTGCACTGTACTTAACAACTTTGTACTCCCATGGTGATGGATACATGCTAATCTGCAACAGTATTCCTAATAAGTATAATAGTGATACAGCTTAAAGAGCTACATTTTCACCCAATTTGATTTGTGGTTATAGCTTATGATCTGTGTCTAAAAGTCTGAAGTAGTATAATCCCTTTCCTCTTAATATATGTAAATATGCAGCCATTAAATACAATCTTAAGGTAATATTATGCAACCCATTATACCCCATGACCCATGATACCAGCATCCGTGTTAATGGCTATGACTTTGTGTATAATTATATAATCAGACAGTATAATTATAGCACATGATGTTCAAAAAGCACCAAGAATGATAAACAATATAATTTAGAGTGCATGCATGTGGTCGACTCAGTCTTGTATGAATGCCATTACGTTTATGGATGTATCATACTGATATCTATGTGACTGATAGTGTTGCTCAAGTTTTAAGGTATACCTACATACATAGTTACGTACTAAAACTAAAAACACTTTTAACCAAATAAATTATGTGACTACATGGGTCTGACAAAACCAGATCAATTATCAAGACTATATGTGACCGGATTTGCGAAAAGGTACCTTTTCCACACATTTGACATGCCAGCAAACAAAATGATGTAACACTTGACTCCGTAGACTGATTAACTTGCTCTTAGTATCAAAATGTAGCCACATATTATAGCTACATTCAATGAAAATTTCAAGCAAATATATTCCATGATCAAAACGTTATGAAGCTTTAAAGTTCAAAAAAATGGGTCAAATTTTGTGTGTGAAAAAGGTACCTTTTCGCAAATCCGGTCACATATGACCTTGCCAAATTTTACCACATGGTTACAGCACAGGTATATGTTGCATGCTATACACATGGTACTGAAAACCACTATTAGTAAAATAAACTATTGTATGGCTGTGTACAAAGAATAATTATATTTCAGCTGTAAACAGAAGCCTAGATAGTTTAGATGCCATCATTCAGTGACCCACATCTATACAAAAATTGGCTATGACCAGAACTAATAGCTAATAGGTGAAACTATAACATCAAAAATTCTATACCAATGTATGATACATTAAAGAGAATTGTTACTAAGGAAACATTGCTTGGTGTAGCACATTATAGTAGTTATAATAATGGTCTTCCAGTGGATGCAGCAGCTACACTGTATCAGATTGGGTGAGGCCTCGTACTAAAATACAATAACAAATTCTTGTGACTATAATTATACTGAAATAAAAGCATTATAATTCAGTGTATATATTCACCCATATAATTATATATATGTGACCGGATCTGCAAAAAGGGGTCTTATAGCCTTTCCAATTGCATGTACTTGGCAATCCATAACTTGACTTGTGAGTATGGTAGTGCCAGCCTGAAATTTGGTCGCCTTACACTCCTAACATAGCACCATTCCTGGATGCAATTTTAAGACAATAGGTTAAACACATGATGAGTTATTACCCATCAAACTTGGAAATTTGATAAGATCCCTTTTTGCAGATCCGGTCACACATATATACGTACATTCATGCTATACTGCCCAGTTATAGCTGTATAGCTGCAATGGTAAAATTTGTACTGAAACTTTTCACAGAATAACAGTATGCTGGTACATGTATATATGTACACAAGTACCACTGAGCATGCAACAATTGATAATAATGTAGACCAATGGTAGATAGTCATTTACACTTTTGTTAGCTGTTGTTAGCTGCCATGAGGGAGCACACTGTTAGGAGGGAGCACACTGTACTTATAATTTCTAATTGATAAGTGCTATGTACCCCCACGAAAAGGGCTTGGAGGATGAGACTACCACCCTTACACAGAACTGAGGTGATAAAACATTATGCTACTCACTCATCATCCTGTAGCTACACAACTTGATCAACGTTTCTAATCTCCACTACCATCATTCTCTGGTTTTGCTTAACCTTCTGAGTGCCTTTCTTCTAGTTCAGCCTCCATTTTTTCCTCTCAGCTCACTTTTAGCATTGCTATAGTCTATCCGGATGTCTATTACACACACACACACACACACACACACACACACACACACACACACACACACACACACACACACACACACACACACACACACACACACACACACACACACACACACACACACACACACACACACACACACACACACACACACACACACACACACACACACACACACACACACACACACACACACACACACACACACACACACACACACACACACACACACACACACACACACACACACACACACACACACACACACACACACACACACACACACACACACACACACACACACACACACACACACACACACACACACACACACACACACACACACACACACACACACACACACACACACACACACACACACACACACACACACACACACACACACACACACACACACACACACACACACACACACACACACACACACACACACACACACACACACACACACACACACACACACAAATTTTCACCACAGTTGTATTGTTGGCTTAATGGAATATCATGTTAATATGCTTCACTGTTTCAGAACTGACAATTCCAGTTTCTGTGGTAGACTTTGTGACAACCACAAGTAGCTATAGACATTTGGTGCTGACCACGGCATTGTTGGAATGGTGTTTATTATGGTGGGTTAATCCCAGATGAGGTTGGTCATGAGTCATCATGATCTCAAAGAAAGTGTTGAACTAATTCAACATTCACACCTCTTAATATTCTAAAGAACAGATTGTATATCCATACCAGAGCATTGCAGCATCCTTACAAATCTTCTCAGTACAATGCGCTGCTTTCCTAGCTGCTAAACAACCCTTAACACCTAGAACATGTACATGCAATACTTGGTTGCATAATTTTACATCGTAGGCTTATGACGCATGACCTCTGGGTTCAGCCACAAATTACTTAGTTGGAGCCATTTGAGTACAAGAAGGGTCCATGGGGACCCCAAATTTGACCTCTATCTTTAACTTGTCATCTGACTGTATTTTGTGTTTCAATATAAAATCCACCAATCTCACTACCCACCTAAAAGAATTGTCAAATTTATTGGCATGTTTGTTTATTTATCTTTTATATTTCACTCACAGAAACATAACAAGAGCAACTATGTGGAGTTGGCACGTTTTGATGACCAGAGACTCACAGTCATGCCTGTACCAGTACCTGAAGTGACTTATTCAGATGTGAAGGTTGACTTGAGGTAGGTATACTGTAGGGTTCTAAATAAGGGTGGGAAGGTGAGTGGCCATTTTATAGAACATTGGCTAGTCACTCACTGAATACTAGTATAGTAAATGTACATGACTACCTTATGCCAATGTCATGTGGCAGAAGATATCATGGAGCCCCATGTGTATTCTGTACATGTTGGGACCACTCACATACAGTACACAATGATTATCCAGTGTTCAAAATCAAAAATGACTGTTCAGTTAGATAATGCTATAGATTAACTAAAATTTTGTACCTCATATATCCCTAGCAATGCATAACAACGTAAACGATGAATTATAAAAATAATTGGTGAATTATGAAATACATTCAATTTTAATAACCTACCAGTAATTTGCATGTATTATTACAACAATAATTAATAGTATGCTGTAGTACTTTTCAAATGTCCAGAACAGCAACTATTGGTACATACTGTATAATGCAAGTACCTGGTATTGTGTTTGTGGTTAGCCCTCTTACCATAATTATGTGACCGGATTTATGAAAAGGTACTTTTTCCACACGTTTTACATACCAGCAAACAAAACAATGTAACACTTGTGCTTGGTATCAAAATGCTGTCAGATACTGTAGTTACACTCATGGAAAATTTCAGGCAATTATACGCTATGATAAAAAAGTTCTGAAGCTTCAAAGTTCATATAATGGGTCAAATTTTGTGTGTGATAAAGGTAGCTTCCACAAATTTGGTCATGTTATATGGATGAGCTTATTGTGATGGTGAGGTGGTATAATAATAATATATATACAACTACTATAGCAGGGAAATTTGAAATGTTGTGCATCATAGTATGGACTTACCTGTGTGGCTCTGTAGCTTTAGAAAGTAAAATTTAGAAAGAGTTAGTTAATAAATTCAGGGAATAGTATTAACTGGGCACCTGGTTTATTATAGGTAGCACAGCATCAAAGGTGTCCTGATCATGTGATCCACCTAGTATAGTGACACCTGGTGAAGTGAAAGATTTGTTGTGGTCGTCAAGTGATCACACCAGGAAATTCCCCTGATAAAGTACGTGCAGTACCTAATATTGATCTGTCATTTAAACATTTTTTTTTAGTTTAGGAGACATTGCAACATGGTCTCCACAGACTACTCACACCCACACCATACCTCCACACTAGGGTATAAGGTCTGGTGGCAACATTGGTTAGGATCACCTGTCTATAATCCAATACCACATGTCTAAGAAATGCTTAATGTTTTTAAACACGTCCAAGAATACTGACCAATATCACCAGATCCTATATACTCTCCTGTTGTGGTGGGTGTGGTCACTACCATACTAATTGGACAATTGTTTTATATTATTAATTAAAACAGCAGTCATATAACACAACTTAACATGTAAATGGCAGGGAACCCTTTGTGGTATTATGACCTTATTAACATAATTTTTATCTTTCATACAGTAGGACTGAGGTTTTATATAGTGTATAACACTTCACTTGAGTGGATCCAGGGTTTGGCAAGGTGAGTAGTACAGACTGTAGCTAGACACTAGACAAAGGAAGTTTGGGGGTGCAAAGCTATTTGTGACTGAATTTTGGAAAATCACCCATATGAGTGTGCATGAAATAATTAGAATTTTCATGTTTAGTGGATTACTATTAGGAGTAGAGCACAGTTATAAAAATATTTCTAGAATTTTCTATTAATTTAAGGTATTGAAAATGGCTTACAATTATTAACAAGTAGATTTGTACTATATATAAAGCTTGTTATTTGGTCAATAAATGTTAATTTTTAAGTGTAAAATGTGCCCATACCATGGCAATATGGTTGATTTTCCAAAATTCGGTCACATTTTCAGATTTTAATGTATGGTTTTAATTATGCTAAAAATATCTAAATCAACTGCTTTCTAAGTGAGAGTGGTACAGGGATAAGTGACTATCATGAGTAGTTCAGCTAGCTTTATAGATGTAGCTATATATGGCATACACAAGACCATGTGCTTAGTAGGATAAGTGTGCCCATGCATGAGGTACACTTAGGCACTGCATGTGTAGATTCTAACTCAGTAACTATGGAGTATTCTCAACAGTACTAGTGTTATGTACCAATACCAACAATTTTATCAGTATCAGCCATTTTTGGTGGTATCAGATCAGTATTGATTATGGTTTAAGTGACCGATAGCATAACCGATACTTTGTATGACATAACTAATACTTTGTATGACATAACCGATACTTTGTATGACATAACCGATACTTTGTATGACATAACCAATACTTTGTATGACATAACCGATACTTTGTATGACATAACCAATACTTTGTATGACATCATTTAATTGTTTTACAAGATGGCAGTGAGTGGAATGGACTACCGTATAATAAAAAACTTTTGCGGTAAAAAAATTTGACGAATAGCATTCAATTTGCAAAAGTATTTTTCGCCAATTATTTTAGATGATCACATGAGCACAATGAGTGGCTAGAACTTGAGATGAAGGTCAGCTAATGCAATAAAAATAGAGCTGACTTTGGTGGAGATCTTCGAAATGTGTTCGCACTCCTTGGGATAGCATCTCCAACTGGCTTCCCATTCGCACGTCAGCTAGTTCACTAGTTCATCGTCTTGTGATGGATTTGACCAAATTAATATACATGATAACCTCTGCTACTGAAAAAGTAAAATACAAAGGAGGACACTGGACACTGAAGTATCCATTACGCTTTATTGTCAGCTATGTTCAACCTGTTACACTGCATTACAAGTCAAGAACTGTTTGAAAAGTACCTCTGCAATCAAAGTAGCCACTATGAAAAATACAGATAATTTCCATTACAAAGGGAGGCCATCACGCACTACCACCAAATTAACACCTTTCACTGTCAGCAAAGATAAATGGGCACAAAGGAGGACACTGGTAAGTCCATGAAGAATGCATTGTACATGACAAAAGGAATGTATCCGGTTTAGGCCTGAGCCAATTATGCCAGCATAATTTGGGGAATAATAGGTAGCCAAAAGCATTGAGCATAATGCTAGCATAATACAGAGGTGTAGGCATTTGCATTAGTTATCATAGAAGCTGAAACTCTGCCTATTTTACATGATGCAGAATGGAATAGTGTAGCAGTACAAACACAGCAAAAATCAGATTTTATTTTATATATCTATGTTGTGAAGTAAAAATTAGTCAAGATCGATATACTCTAATAGAACAGTCACCACATGTTGAAATATCCTAATAGAACATTCACAGATGCATTAGATACTCTAATAGAGCAATCAATGCATAATTTTATATGAGAATATTTGGAGCATAATGGGACGCATCTGGGCATAATTGGAGCATAATAGGGGGAAAATTTTGGAGCATTGCTCAAAAGCATAATAGGCTATTTGAAAAGCATAATAGGTTCAAGACTAGTCTGGCTAAAGCGACTTCAAACAGTGAAAAATCATACTCATAACTTTAGCCGTTATTGAGTTATACTTGTCTGAAGGTATCAGTCAGTTACTCAGTCAGTCATTAAAAAATTATGTTTAATATATATATATTTTTTAAATTTCATAGCAACTTGGTTGAAAGCATTTCAGGTAAATCTGGAAGCTTGTTTAGGCTTTTCCAAACCAATACCTCATCATCATCAGGGAAAAGTGAGGCTAGTTTTTGGGTGATATTTTTCATGGACCACACCCAAACCTTCATGGTCCCTACTATAACAGTAATAACATTCTGTATAATAATTATCATCTCCTCAATTTAGACAGATTAACTTTCACTGTAACTAAGAACTTAAAAGTCACAAAATATGAGCCAACATAAATTATTACATACATCACTTTGATCCTTAATAGACAGTAGAGCTGGTGATGATGATCGGTCATGATGGACTCTGTAATGATAAATGTGACCAGATCTGCAAAAAGGGACATAATCGCACAAGCCTAAATTTACAGTATAAAGCATTGATACATTGGGTGAAATACTTGCGTATTATTAAAATAAATCCATAAATTTTTTTAACCCCTCTTTTTAAGTGAAGGAAGGGACTAACAATAAAAACCTGGATATCATCTTATTCGCCTGCTCAAGAAGCGTTGGAAAACCTTTGTTTCATTGCAGTAGACCCAAGGACACATAAGTTATGAGCGTTTGTTTACGTCATGTCGAAGCGATCATATGCAATCAATTATTCTTCATACATTTTGCCTTTGTCTGCAGTGAAGAAGGGCGAGTAAAGGAAAAATGTACCCAGTAATTGATTCCCCTCTACATGGCAAACACGATGGTCAAAATTGTAGCTCCATACCTCAATCCGTTAGTAAGTTACAACCATTTTTGTAAGCATTCGTAATTTATTCTCCCTATACTTGCTTACAAATCAATTTTTCTGTTGTTGCTACTTTGTAGTGCTGTAACTCCCAAAGTTATTGACATATGAAGCAGAACTTTGCCAGTGTATACACTTGGCTAAGTAGATTATAAATATTTAATAAACAGGGATTTGAAAAAAAATGCGATTATGTCCTGTTTTCGCAGATCCGGTCACAAATAACACTTGAAATACATTCAATCTGTGTATGCTACACAATTCAACAGCTCTATAACTCACATTTTTAGTTTCATATCAGATTTCAAAAATCCAACTCCTGCATACAAATAAAATTGTTATTCATAACACACAACTAAAACACTACAAACACAATCATACTTCTCCTAGATATACACGACCAGTAAGATATCATGACCAGATAACACCAACCAAGGCACACAACACAGCAATGTATATTGTAGTAATTCAAATTTAAGGCTGCAACACAAGGTGCTATAGGCCTTCAGTGCTGCTCACTGTAAGCTCTAATAACAATTAGAAAATGGTATGCATAAAATCCTTTGATCTTTGGGAGATACATGTAATAAGGTCTTCAAAATCACTAATAGACCTCTGGAGAGGTTCTCTAAAATGATTAGAGACCTCTGACCAGAGACACAACAGTATAGTAATAGTTACAGAGTACAGGGTGTATATTAAAATAACACAGTTCCTGTATGATGATATGTGCAGGGTTAACACAGTATCATACAGTATGGTAGTACTATATGTATCAAATGGTACAGTAGGACAGTTTAAGTAAGGATTGTGGTGAAAAATTTGTATGCTGCCCAAAATTCTACCTTTAAAAATCAACCTAGAGACATTTTACGCGATGAAAATCACCTTTACGGAATAGTACTAGTCCATATAATATAACAAAACACTTGCAGGTGGCCGAATATAGATTTTTTTTTTAATTGCTATAACTTGAATTTTAGTCTTACTGCCTCACTGCTTCACTGACCATAGTCGTAAGGCTAGAGGCCAAACAAAGCAGCGCACGGCTACCATTTTTACGCCACAACCACAAACTCATCAGTGGGATGTGCCTTTAGGGGTTTCAGCGAATGTAGGCCCTCTGCGTCTTGTCTTTTCTTTTATCTTCTTGTCTTCTTCATCCAACGAAACCATATCGAGGCATTAATTTTCTGTATCAACACTTCCTTTCAGCAACATATATAGATGCCACAGAATTATTTCAGAGCTGGATTTCAGAAGCGCTTCAGTTCCAGTGATATACTATAGCTAGATATCTGTAAATTCGCAATTAAGATCCTGTTCACAATAGAATTGCGACCACGCCCATCAATTATAGATCTAGGTGGACTAATAACAATACAGCACAAGGACCACACCTCTTAACAATCTAGCTGTTTACTTAAGATGACCTCATCCCTTATTGGTCTAGCTAGCTACACACCTCTTAGCTTAATCAAGATATACTCTAATACAACAGTCATGTGCGATGTTCTAATAGAACAGTCACAATTTACATTGTACGTAGTTAGCTATGTTACAGTAAAAAAACTAGGCAAACTATTTAGTATTTTAAAAATTGTTAATTTAAAAATAAAGTAAAAGTAGAGGGATCTATGCAATAAAAGTAGTGAAACAAGAGATGAATGATGGTGTTACAGCATAGCTCAGTGGGAAAGTCCCTACTTTGGCACATTAGCTATAACAATTATTGCCAAAGTAGGGAGTTTCCCACTGAGCTATGCTGTAATACCATCATTTATTTACTGTTTTACTACTTTTTGTTGCATAGATCCCTACTTCATTTTTAAATTAACAATTTTTAACATACTAATTAGTTAAAGCATTACCACGAGTGCTATATGAAAAATATGAGATAAATAATTATAGCACGAAGCAAAGCCGAGTGCTATATTTTGTCTCGAGACCACTCTTTGAGTGCTATGCAGTATACGTGGGTTCACCAGTCATTTTTACAACAAAAAAAGGTAACAAAAAAGTACACAAAAAGTTTTGGAATTTTCCACTAGAGTAGGGACCATAGCACATCAATAAAAGTACTGAAACAAGTTGGAGTAGTGCACGATATTAAATCCCAGTAAAACAATAAGAAGTGTTATATCAATCCCTACTGTAGTCTTCTTATGGTATCTTGAGCACAGTAGGGATATAACACTTCTTATTGTTTTACTGTGATTTAATAACATGCACTACTCCAGCTTGTTTCAGTACTTTTTATCGATGTGTTATGGTCCCTACTCTAGTTGAAAATTCCAATTTTTTTCGTGTACTTGTTTTTATTATTATCAGATCATCTATGATGATTGTCACAACATGTGTTGACAAGCGGCTGAACACATTTTAGTAATTACATTATGTCCTACAATAATTTAAAGAACTTTGGAGTGAAAGATCAAAGCGTAAATATTGCTATATTTGTCATACAGAACAGTTTATGTGACCACAGTGCTATATACGTGACCACAGTGCTATACCGGTAGCCGCAGTGCTATATCAAGGTAGTTATAGCACTGTGAGTGGGCTTCAGACAATTAGTTATGTAGCACCTGACCCTAAATTGAGACAGCAAAGACGATTGACTGGAGAAGAAAGCACGCAAGAGACTGAGGAAAAAGCACTTCAGATGGTCTTTAAGGTACATCCGTATCCAGGGTGAATTTGATTGTTTCCCTGAAGGCTTGCATGGTGAGACTCAAATAGTTTCGCGCATGTTTCACTCAAGCTCCAGCTCGAAACTTGGATGTTCTTTAAATCAGTTAAAGCATTGCCTCACTCATGCTATACGAAAAAAATATCAAAAGAAATAGCACTGTGTGCCCCAGCTAATAATTATTGTCTGAAAAGTAAAGTATCCATTATGCTTCGTTGTCAGCTATATGTTCAACCTCATTATGAATCAAGAACTGTTTGAAAAGTACCTCTGCAATCAAAGTAGCCACTATGAAAATTAGACAATTTCCATTATGAGGAGAAGCCATCATGTACTACCACCAAATTGACACTTTTCAATGTCAGCCAGAATGAATGGGACACAAAGAAGGACATTGGTAAGTCCAAAAATAATGCATTATACATACTATGGTATGCCAAAAGAAACCTCTCGGACAGAAGCAATGTCGAACAGCGAAAAATTCAAGCCCATAGCCTTAGCCATTATCGAGTTACGCTTGTCTGAAGACATCAGTCAGGCAGTCAGTCAGTAGAAAATACTTTTTTTTAAATTCTGTAGCAACTTGTTGAAAGCATTTCGGGCTGATCTGAAAGCTTGTTTGGGCTTAGCTTTACCTAACCAATACTGCCCCATCCTCATCAGGAAAATAAAGGCTGGTTTTCGGGTTATGTTTTTTCGTGGGCCACACCCAATCCTTCGTGGTCCCTACTATACAGTACTATCATACTGTATGATATGTACTGTAGTATTGATTATAATTTGGTTCAAATATCTGTCAGAACAAATTAAATTTGTACCCAAAAGTTCTCAGAAAATGTCAATTGTTGTTTAATGCCATACACAATACAAGACATTATTGTCATGATATAACAACTATCACAACACCACTAACACACATCCACTAACCTGAAGGAGTTAAGGTGGTTACATTAGTAGTAACAACAGTTCCTGGTCCAGCATTGTTAATAGCCAACACTGTCACTTCATATTGAGTATCATTATCAAGATCAGTGAAACTGATAGTATTACTAGTAGTGGTTCTCTCCTCCACCAGTTCTGCTGTCCCATCAGATAAGGCCACATTGTATGTCACATCACCACATAAGGTATGGCTGAATGTGTCCCATGATATTACCAGTGAGGTCAATCTCCTTTCTGATACCTTGATAACTGGTTGGGTTGGGGGACCTGTGAGGAGTGATACAGTATGTGAATTAGTTCAGAACAGACAAGAAGCATACCAATTGTCTACAACTGTGCCACTCTGCACGCTTAGTGGCCACCACTTAAAGACCACCTTGTTATATAGACCATCACTGTACAAAGACCACCTTGTCAGTTACTACCGTAATTTGCTTTATTTTTGTGCAAAAAATTTCATGATTCTTGTACAAATATTTTTGTATGATTTATATGAATGACTGGTCTATTAAAGTAGTTCGATCTTGCATAATAATTTTTGTGCAAGAAATTTCTGTACAAATTTTGCATACGAAAATTATTTTACAACGAAAAAAAGCAAATTACAGTACACTTCACTTTGCATGGACAAACTTTCTCACTATTTTATATGACACATTCTGGATGTCACAAGTGTATCACATGATTAAACATTGTTGTGGTTTCCAAATTGACAGCTCTATAGCATATAGTGGAAGAATTTATTGTACGTATGTATGTATGTCATGGCTGACAAATAGTTGTACGTATAGTTGTGGCTGAAAGATTGTAATCAACAATGCCTTTGCAAAAAGTGCCACCCAATTGAATCTCATAGCACCAATTAAATTTTTTTTTTAGGGGGGGGGAGGGCTAAAAGGAGCATACTTTGCATGCTGTGTACACCAATAGTACACAACTTCTACACAACAATAGTACACAAACTCTACACAACAATAGTACACAAACTCTACACAACAATAGTACACAAACTCTACACAACAATAGTACACAAACTCTACACAACAATAGTACACAACCTCTACACAACAATAGTACACAAACTCTACACAACAATAGTACACAAGCTCTACACAACAACAGTACACAAACTCTACACAACAACAGGTTCTACTTTAAGGGCATACTCTCCCAATGCACAACACTATCTACAAAGTAGATCTGAAGTCAATTATTAATAGTGACCTTATGTAGTTCATGTCCATGAAATCTTAACACAGTGTCTCAATTATGTAAATGTGTCCAATCTTCAAAATCTCTCACATTTAACAAGTTCTATACACTACACACCAATAAGTGATACAACTACATACAGTATAAACACTATTATTCTATGACCTTATATGTACACAGTGTACTTTGTGTGGGAGGATCAAAGCAATGCCGCGTATCATATTGTCCATACAGTACTAATCAACTGCATAACTGTACTGCATGAGTCATACAGTACAGTTATGCAGCTAATTGGGCAAATACAGTACAGTTATGCAGAGAATTTAAGAAATGTTACGTAAACAACACACTGTAAATCGATAAAACCAGCCAAACTAATCCTACGAGTTCATTCTACAGCTAGGAATGGATTGTATAAACACTTACTGATCATCTGATCCAGAAGCTTTTAGGCACAACTCCACTAAGACAGCACGATTGATCATGTGAGTGACATTGTAAATCACTAAAACTAGCCAAACTAATCATATTAGTTTGTTCTACGACTAGAAATAGATTAGTTAAACACTTACTGATATCCTGATCACTGAAACTTACAGTGGTTTGAGTACTAGAGAAAATCGCTCCTAGCCAGACACGACCAGGAAGTACAATATAACACTTAAAGCACCACCTTGCTTGTGTGTACGAAAAATACAGTACTCGGGGGGTGTCTCGAGGCAAATACAGCACTCAGCTTTGTCTCGTGCTGTACTGTATTAGCCTCTCGACACACCCCCTCGTACTGTATTTTCCGTACACACGCGCGGCAGTGCTTTAACTCTAACATAACTACCACTTCTGAGAGTATAGGGTTTCTTATGTCATCCCATTAACATACCATCCTCAACCACAACTAATCACACATTACCTTATAATATTATTATGGGGTTTGTTCAACCTTTATCGTGCGGTTTTGTTACCCTTTTTAATAGGCAAGTTAGTATTGGTACAATATACCAATTATCTCAAGCCACACAATCACTTAAAAGCACAAAAGAAGGAAGGTGGATGGTGCTATGATTACTTCTAGCAAGTACTGTAGTAGTGACATCAACCTGTGTAACTGACTACAGATACTGAACAAAATAAACAGTTTTTAAAGCTTAGAATCAGTTGTTGTCATTTGTACCTGTAAGAACAGTTGGGTGGCTGATATTAATGCCAAAACAAATTGCGTGTAAACTAGATTTTGATGATAGTAATGAGTTGTACTAAGCATTTTTACAAAACAAGCACATTGTATACATCCCTTGAAGCCTAGCTATGTGTGAAGTACAATCTGAATATCTAACAAATACCCACTTAACCCCTAGGGTTTGTATTGTGTCTATTGGGGCTCAGTAGAAACCTACCTCAAGTCAACCTTCACATCTGAATAAGTCACTTCTGGTACTGGTACTGACATGACTGTAAGTGTCTTGTCATCAAAACCTGCCAATTCCACATAGTTGTTGTTGTGGTGTTTCTGTGAGTGAAATAACAGAACTTAGACTCTATTTAGGCTGTTTTGGGTGGGTAATAAATCTCATATACTCCACCTTGTTTTCTAATATAAATATACTCCACGCCTTCAGGCACAATATAGCATATGCTCAAAATCTAGGTTTATCCAGTCGCTACGCATTGTTCACGTGCAGTGATTTAACAAGCACTATTATTTTGTCACATGAGGACGCATAGTTGCCATGGCGCTAGTATTATCTCAAGAAAACCAGCCGCTTTCGCCGAGCCTACAGCAGAAACAGCCATGGATGAGGTAAGTAATCTGAGTGTAATGTGAAATAGAGTCTAAAGCAGTTATACGGGCACAATGTGGAGTCTATGAAATTCATAAACCCGAAGGCCCGGGCTGTAGCGCACGAGCGAAGCGAGGGCACTACAGCCCGGGCCTTCTGGTTTATGAATTTCATAGACTCCACATTGTGCCCGTATAACTATTATATGTATAAACATAAGTAGTGGTTTTTGTATGAGGATAACTGAGGAGCAACAATTGACCAACAACTGTTACAGCATAGCAGTATGGTGTTCAAATAAGGATATCCTTTAGAGATCTGCAATGCATATCCATAGGAGGCGGAAGGATGCTACAGTTGGGGGTGCCCAAAATTTATGGTGGTAGTAGTAGGTGTGTGAAGCACACCAAGCATGCTAATTCTAGGGGGTCTGGGGGCATGCCTCCCCCAGGAAAATTTTGAAAATTAGGCGTCAGGAGATTGAATTTGCAGGCATTTTCGGTGGTTTTAGCTGTTAATCAAATACTAGTACTATTACTGTTATTTTATTACATGCTTAACTGTTGTATTAGGGTGCATGACTGCTCTATCGGGGTGACTGTTCTATTAGAGTATTTCGATCGTGATGGACATGTTTCTGGATGTTAGCGTGATGACTATTGCACAATACAGCTTTGAGTTGGGGGTACTCAGCACCCCCTCTTCCGCCGCCTATGATATCGATGCGGCAATATATCAATACAGCAAATAAGTATCACGATATGATACTATACTTAGAAAATATCAATATATCAAAGTTTTCTAGTAGAACAGTCAGTGATTGCTCTATTGTTGTAACAGTGATCTAGATACTCAAATAGAAAGCCTTTCTATTTACCTGTGGCATGCAATGTTGTGAGAAGCCATACAAATACACCCATATAAGTGCTGTTGTTATGGTTAAACATTCTTACCCGGGTCTTCTAAAAACAGTAGCTGTTACACTTTAGGTATGAAGAGCTGCATGTGGTAGCAAATTGTCTGGGTGTTGTAATAGAGGCAGGTATCCAGGTAGAGATGTGCTTTTTAACAGCAACTCTGTTGTCTGTACTAAAAATCATATCAGAACACACTAGCTATTTGTCACATCAGTAGTTTATCAGCATCACCGAATAAAGAAATTTAAAATGCATACACAGTGAATGCAGAATCAGTGTCGGCTCTTTAAGGTACAGATAAATTGGATATTGTTACAACTATTAGCTAATATGCCAGTTATAACTAGCCATGACCACTTCATTATAGTATCATATTGAACAGTTTATTGATGGTGATACATGATACACAAAATGCACTATATCGCAGAACAATGATATCTTTAGCTGGGGAAATAACTTTGAAAGACTTCTACACAGTTACTATAGGAGTGTAGGTCTCATGTGCAGTTTATCACTGCAAAACATGTTCTCAATACTATATTGATGTCTATATGTAGATGAGCATGTGTATTATATGTGTTTTGTCCAGTGTCTGAACATGACAGCTATTCCACCTGTCATCTCTGCCTACAATAATGTACAGATACAGTTCTAGAACATCAAGACCAAGTCTCAAGGTTTATCTGTTTCCTAGGTAGTCCACCCCTGCACATAATGTAAGGGTCTGGTGACCATAGTATATGGTACTTGTGTGACCAGAATGCAAATGTGTGCACAAAGCAATGGCGGATCCAGGATGAGGAATTTGGGGCAAATTCCCCCCTCTCACTTTGTGGAGGAGCCATACATGTACTTCTGATTAAAATACTAAAATTTATGTCAGGTCAAGAATGATCAATTTATAACTAATGAAAATATGTAGCATTTATTACAAATTTAACTGAAACCGAAGTGAACCAAAGTCAAACTAGTTGTGAAATTGTCCCTCAGCACCTTCATGCATACTAAGCGTCTCTGAAATAATTATCATGTTGCTGCTGTTTAAGAGATTCATAGCCTTTTACACAGCTTTTAAGACCTAGCAATCATCTGCAAAAGCCAAAATGTCAAAAATCAACAGTGAGACACTATTAGAGGTGATTATTTGCTGCTTCAGAAAATGTAGTAATATAACTAACAAGAGAACCTGGCTTTCCCTACAATCACCTACAACTTAGCTTGTTTATGCCCCTCCCCTTGCCAGCTCCTGGGTCCACCCCTGTAAAGTAATAATAATAATAGTATTACTTGTTTAGTTTGTAACTTGGCAAAGAAGCACGAAAGTTTATACTTCTCAACAAAAGTCTTTACTGTGTGTGCATCTCAGAGTCTCACTTGGGGATTATCCACTGCTCTCTAATTTGGTCATCATGGTTATTGTGTTATTAATGACACAACTACATGGTTTATGTCACATGATTATTTAAACTGGATAATGTGATTTGATTGGCTCTACTACTATAGTGGTAGTAGCACAACTACCATATACTATGGTCACCAGACCCTTCGTCTATAATACAAAGAGGCGGGTGTTACCAGACTATTTCCTAGGTTGGTAGGCTAAAAATGACTGCCATAAGTACACTACATTATGGTGGTGTATAGGGTCAGGGTTTTTCCAAAGGAGGTATGTTTTGGAGCCACCATTGGCAATTTTTAATATGCCTAAAAGTTGCTATTTGTGACAATTTATGGAACCCCACAATTGGCAAGTTCTAGGTTATAGCCAGAAAGCCAGAATTGGTGCCAACCATTAGAAGTTACACCAATTTGGCAACCTGAGGATTCCCACTGGCTACTTCAATTGTTGCTAAGTTTAGCAACTCTCTCACTAGTAGCCAAATGTGGCATCCTTCAAACCTTGCCAGTTTTGGGAATATTAAGTGTACACTTATATAGCGTCCCACAGAACTTTCGATTATGGGTTTAAGTTTCCATTATTGGCAATAATTTATATTAAAATGCTTTTAACTTTATCTGATTTCACAGGTTATTATATCTAACCCAAATCCTACCCCTGCAAGTGAATTTTCAGTGAATGTCCTAATTCTACTAGTGAGTGCACTAATTCTACTAGCAAATGTCCAAATTTTACCAGTAAATTTTCCTAAACCTACTAACACACCACTATAGTAGATTCCTAACTCATTTATATAAACTAAATCTAAAACTGGAAATCAATACCCACAATTAAATCTACCATGCTATGCTATAAAAGCAAAGTAAGTAATTTGCCGATTGTGGCAAGGCTTTGAGGATGCCACATTTGCTTTATATGTTTCCAAATCTGGCAAAAAATATTTTCCCAAATTGGCTGGTTTTCTGATTACAATTTCCAAACTAAAAAATTGGCTAAATTTTTTCTTTCCAAAACTGGTATTAAATAGGCATATTAAAATTTATCAAAGGTGGCATCTCAACATACCTGACAAAAGACAATGTTTAATCGTACAGTAAGCAAACAAAACAAACACAGTCTCACATACAGTAGCAATAAGCACAGATACTAGTCTCGTGTGGCCAGACCACTTTTTCTCTGCACGGCGTTTATCGATTGGAAATCATAAGTGCCTGCTCCGAAAAAGAGATGGCAAGGGGGTGTCACTCAGGCTCTTGCTGTAAGTTGATCTGCGACCACGGTAAAACTCCAAGTCAACGGTCGAGGTCACAAAATAGCTCTTAAAGTGAGTCAAGGGTCAAGATGATACAGAAGGTTCAAAACCCACAATCGCGAAAACTATACATAACTATTATCAAGTTTACAGAATTATATGTAACTCACAAGAAGTAAGGGTCTCCAAGAAGATGTTTTAAAGCTCCCAGGCATTTCGTCGTAATTATAATGATTTTTCTTTCCCAGTTGATGGTAGTACGCACTAAGAAAATATTATACTAGGTTACAAGCGCAGGTGTGCATAGGAAAATAGAGAAATAAGTGGAGATCAAAATTTCATCAAGAAATGCTCAAGTCACAAGTCAAAGACAATAAATGTTGTAAGTCAAGTGAAATTTTCCACAGTAAAAACTTTGACCATGGTCGCAGATATACCTACAGCGTGAGCCAACATGACACCCCTTGAATGGTTAGCATAGGTAACTCGCGATCGTTTCTAACACCCCAACCACTATGGAGGGTGCTAATGAATTCCAGCAAGCTTTCGCCCACATCTTGACCCACAAACATTAAAAATTTGAATTCTAAATCTTTTTGGCACTTGCCAGTTGATGAGTCATGTGCCATTCAAAGCGAGGCATGGATTTGGTGACAAAAGCAACTGACACTATTCCTAACAGGTAAACATATTTTGTGTTTTAAACCATACCACTTTCTTCTTCATGATCCTTGACAGTGAAGCAGGCTCTACGGCGTCACAGTCATGGCACGGATTGAAATCTTGCTGTTGAAAAAACGTAGAACCAAATATTGAATGTCTGTGGGTTGAAATGTGGATGAAAGCTTGTTGGAACTCATTAACACCCTCCATAGTGGTTGGGGGTGTTAGAAACAAGTTGCCTATGCCATAGATATTATAGAAGCTATAAGATCTATCCCTATGCTAACTCATAGATATTATAGAAAAGGGATTGGAAACTGATGACATCACATAATTACCGTGTGTACAAAATGGGCAGACAAGGTGTGTTACACTGGTGACGAAGCGCCTGTTAGACAAAACCATCTACACAGATGAGTTATGTTCCCTTGTGTGGTTTAAAAGGTTAGTAATTCATTGTTGTGTTCACAGAAATTGTTTTGTAGCCATTTCACCTATACAATGAACACAATTTGCCAGTAATGCCTAAACTGTATGTCATGATTTATATTACACACTATACCTACATATAAGGCTATAGAAGTTATTCATTAGTGCAGTAGAACCAAGGAAGAGTTGGTATTTGAGGTTATGTAGTCAAATTAGTAAATACTGGTTCATGGTGAAAGTTATCCATCTATCAACATTAAGCCCATACCACCCCATATGTATGGGGTATTTGCAAGAGCTAAAGCCCCACTACTTGGGCATAGGGTTTGTCTAATCCCCATCACAGATGGAAGGCGATTTTAGCCCATAAAGGGATAACTTTTACGTCAATTAAATGTGTAATGGCAAATTCCGTGGGGCAATGGGCATCAGGTTAGTTACAAGGATAAGCTCAAAAAAATGATTGTCACCAAACAACACTTCAGTAAGACATTGTATGTTGATTTGTTGATATAAACATTGTGGGAGGACTCTTCCATTGTATTTTTGAAAGTGTCAAAATAGTTGTGTCCACACATTTTTTTTTGCCATAACCCTGCACTAAAATCTCTTACACCACATTTTAAACAAGCCTCAGGTTAGATGCACACATTTTCTGTCCTACGGGAGTGATTATGTAACTATTGTGACATCATGTGTTACTGCTCTATACCGGGGAGTATAAATAATAAATTAATTTTTCATTGTAGTACTGTTACTGTGTTTCCAGAACAACTCTCCTCAATGTCTTATATCTGACAACTAAAATATTAGGATCAGTGTCATTTTAAACATAACATAACTTCTGTTTTTTGTTCTGTTTTTTATACCGTTTATTTGTCAAGTATAAGGTTGAGCTTTTTATGTTAACATTTAGGAATACATGAAAGGTTGTACCTGTTATTATTAGACAACTATCCCTCTAGAGATCTGCTAGGAGGCTAACAGTGAACCTGTGAAGTAGTGAGTCAGAAACCTGTAACTGATCTGTTATGAAAGAGAGCAGATGAAATCTTTCATCATTCTTTCCATTGCCGCCCACTTGGATGAAGTAGCTCCTGCAGGAGCCAGTCATATAGCATGTGTGTTGTTGACTTTGTTCACAGCCTGTTACCACTGTTGGGTATGTTTTAAACACCATTTACTATGACTATCTGAGGTGACTAGCAACGTATTGTATACATGGAAAACACTGTGTGACTGACTGAGAAGAAAACTGTGCACTGGGTAGCTGATGTGTACCATTATACTGCATGCTTGCCTTCTGAGCCGGCTCATCAGCACTTGATGAGATGTGTACCACTGAAGTCCCCTTATAATTTGCCACTGCTCTCAGCAAACTACTCAGACAATCCATGCACATCAGGGGCGGATCTAGGATTTCAGAAGGGGGGGTGCTAACATGAATGGTTGGTTGGCTAAGAAAAGTGACAACTGGTTAATACAAATATATAGCTATAGTGTGCAAAGCATATTCAGCATGCATGCGGAACATGCTCTATCTAGGGGGGTCTGGGGGCATGCCCCCACAGAAAATTTTGCAAATTTAGCCTATTCAGTAGTAAATTTGGTAATATTTTTGACTCACTTTGTTTAAGTGAATCACCTAAGACAGTGTAATAATGATAAAATGATACCATTATTCCAGAACAGTTGTAACACTATACAGCTGTCATATAAGGGGACAGCCAGTAACTAAACATCTATTCTTTACATGAAGAACAGGAGGGGGAAGGATATGAACATCAGCTATACATGATCCATTAATATAATTTTGTGTTTGAAATACCTTAATTTAGCGGTACATTAAATTTAGCAATTTAAGCGTTTTGGTTTTTTGCTAATTGATTACATCAATTCACAAATTAATAAAATTCATATTGTAAATCCATCAATATACAAGATCGCTAATTTTAGTGTATTGCTTGGCTTAAGGTATAGCTAGTGTGCTTTACGGTCTCATGGTTCAAACTATAACGTCCAAACAGTAACAATGAAGAGAGGGCTTGGGAAGGCAAGTACACACTCACCATGCAGTGTGTAGAGTACACATCTGTAGAATTTTCCAGCTTTGGGGATCTGGGATGATGCTTCCTCTGGAAATGTTTGGAACATAGCTATCACAAGATTGAATCTGGAAGCTATTTTTAACCAAATACTCTATTGTACTGAAAGATTGTGGGTACAAGATGGATGAGTGCAGTTGTAGAAAAACAGAACAAGCTAGATACACTTTTAAATGCTATTGGATATATATATATATATAATAGTGCATGGATTGTCAAAGACAGTACACAGGTCGATTGGATCTTAAGGTCATTGTAGAGATTTAAAATGCACACAAAAATAACTTCAACTTTGTAGTATAGCCACAGACTGTTCTGTTGTTATTTCAATCTAACTTTTTACATATGGCCTTGGCCATAATAATTTTTACTACATGCATATGAGTCCAAAGTCACTTACATATACAACTAGTTTTTGGCCACAACTAACCCCCTTATAACGTGACAGCATAAATGCTGCAGCATCATTTGAGCTTATAAAGTTGAGCTTCAAGGGGTTTGGGAGTGCAAACCCTGTATGACATTAAAGTTTATTATTATTAGCTTCAATTGATGCTAGATTCAGATAAATGCATGCAGCATGGAACTTTGGCTGATAAAGCAAAAACAAACAGTTCTCAGATGGTATATATAGCCTTGTTAACTGTATACATGCTAAGAAATTAACTGTTTTACTTAGGCATGTCAACCCAAGCATCAAGTTTGTAGCAACAACTGAAAATACCTACTATAATATTAAACCATTTGACAGAAGTTGTTCTCAGAAAGTGATTAGTATATGGCAGGATGTTTGGAGCAATAGTAAGATAACAGTGCATAGGTCAAGGAAACACACTAGCAACTTCTTGACAAAAAACAACAACATTATGATGGATGTTCTATTAGAGTAGTTGACTGTTCTATTAGAGTATTTTGATTTTTAGCAGCTTTTAGGTTAAGTCTCACACCAAAAGTATAATTTGAACCCCTCTTAGTAATTCTAAGAAAAGACTAGCCATTCTCCCTTCTCTTTCCATCTTTTCATTGTCCATGTGTACATGTAAGATGCAATTGCATCTATACTGCAACTTCTAGAAGCTTCCTAGCTTGCACATGGTAAAATTTTGGAGGGGGGTGCTTTTGCACATAGCTAAACACTACAACATAGTTTATTAATTATCAACAACGTTAGGCCAACTGAAATGATGTAACAGTTGAGGTATGGACAAGTGGACCAACACCTGGAGCAACCATACCAAGTCTGAGAGAGCATGCTTGTTGTTTCTGTATTGCTTTCACTAACAAGTAAGGACTGGCACTACCTACATTACTTTAATGAACAATATTGCTGGCCCTAAATTAACAAGTGGTCAACACACAAATAGCACAATGTCTGCACATAATTAGTTTTGGCGGCCAATAGTGGTGCCATAAAGCTGATGTGTACGTACATGTTTGTTTGTAGTGCTAACAATAACTGTCACTTGGTTGCTAGGAGATCATAGGGGGTGGAAGAGGGGTGCTCCAGCACCCCCAACTCAAAGCTGTATTGTGCAATAGTCACGTTAACTTCCAGAAACTTGTCAATCACGATCAAAATACTCTAATAGAGCAGTCACCCTAATACAACAGTCAAGCATGTATTAAAAAGTACTAGTATTTGATTAACAGTTAAAACCACTGAAGATTTCTCCAAAATTCAATCTCCTGACACTTAATTTTCAAATTTTTCCTGGGGGGCATGCCCCCAGACCCCCCTAGAATTTGCACATCTACTACTACCACCATAAATTTTGGGCACCCCCAACTGTAGCACCCTTCCGCCTCCTATGGAGATCTACATTTTCCCAACCCGAGGATTAACCAATGCCACCTCCCCTTTGTGTACTGCTATCACCAGCAGCTGCAGTGACCACAGCCTGGTGATGTGTTGCAGCTATGTGGTTGTGTTTAACTTCAAAGCTTTCAGTGGAAATTCCCTATTCCAATTCCAGCAGTGTAAAGTTCTCCCCTAGCTCATGTCTTTACAATTTGACTCTACGTCTGTACATTTGTGAATATGTAAGGACATTTGTCCTCAGCACCTTAAAAATTAAACTAAGGCCTGTAGTTATGTGACATCATCAGTTCCAATCCTGCTTCATAAGCTATAGTATCTATGTATTTACTGAGATTTTTGTACAGCACACACAAATGAATAAGTACCAAAGGTGTAGCCGGGTGGGGTGGGATGGGGATTCACTAAGTGGTTTTGCACAGCATATATACACAAATAAATACCATACAGTCTCACAATGAGTACAGATACACATTAAAAACTTACACACAAACTGTCATTCCGTTATCAGCACTCCATTAAACATGACCTGGTGACCAATAACAGTTGCTGCGACCATAGATGACCGGACTTCTCAGGGGCGGATCTAGGATTTATAAAAGGGGGGGCTAACTCAAGGTACTAATCTCTTGGGTAGACGTAGCGAAGCACACTTCCCAGCATGCAAAGCATGCTGGAACTAGGGGGGTCTGGGGGCATGCCCCCCCAGGAAAATTTTGAAAAATTGATGCTAAAACACTGCAATTTGGAGACATTTCCACATAAAATTCATAATATTTTCTGCCTGTAGATATTTTATATACTGCCTTTTGATTATAGGTATGGCTCTCTGAAGCATTTTGCTAATGGAAAAGTTTGGGTAGGTACAGACAACCAAGTACATGATGCACCCCTCTCACAATTGCACAACACTGAATAGGTGCATGTTAGAATAATAATGTTGAAAGTGGAAAATTTTGAAATTTGAACAATACAAGATTGAATCTGAGAGCATTTTCATGGAAATTGTGAACCTGAATTAAGTATTGCCATATATATTAACTACACAAGTAGATGAATGAAGCCCTTTAAACAGACCAATTCACTTCATTGCATGTATAGGTGCAGGCAGATTTGGAAAAATTCCATAACAGAACCAACTACATGTTTCCAGTGAATGTTTTATTAGAGTAGTTAGCTGACTGCTCTATTAGAGTATCTCGATATTGTAAACCTCCAATGCTGATCCGGATCCTTGTTGCATAAATTTTAGCATAAATCCACTGATAATACCTTGGAAATACGTTTATAAGATGGTTTTATGAGTATTTGTATTATTAGTGATCATATAATTATGCTAAGACAAAATTTCATTATAATACTCAGCATATTGATCAAGTAAAGCCTAAATATGAAGGGGGGGGACTTCAGCCCCCAAAGCCCCCCCCCCTGGATCCGCCCCTGCTTCTTTAACTTCAATTTTTCTTATGCGCGCCTATAGCTGCTTCTTATTCAAAGGGTGTGCTGTGCGTTTCGTCAAAATGGCCTCTGCTCTCCTTCCTTCCGTGTCTTTTGTGGCGAAGTGTCAAGTATTGATGGAACATTTTGATAATCCAGACCAACTTCAAGATGCTATTAAATGTAGCGAAGAATGCGCCACTTTGTTGAAGTATCCGCCCGTTTCTAAATATTGTCCTGATCATCCACGAAGAAAACTTGACGTGTTCTGCAGACAATGTGGAACTGAGTTATGTAGAGATTGTGTCTCCCATGGTCACTCAACACACCAGCGTACTAGCATTACAAGTGTGACTGATGAAGAAACCAGGAGACTGGGAGAAGCTGTGGATCACATGACGGGTTTACTGGAAGAGACGAAACGAGCAGTGTCCGTTGTGAAGGAAATGAGACAACGTGTTAGGAGCAGAAAGGAGCACAACGTGGAGAGGACAAGGGAGGTATTTAATGCTCTTAGAAAAGTCATCGATGAACGAGAAGAACAAGTCATAACAGATATTACCAAAGAAGTTAACAAGAGGGAGAACACACTAAAGGTATTATTTTGTAGTTAATCTGCCACACAAAAGTGTTATTGTCAGAAACATGATACAGCAGTTCTAATAGATATTGTGTGACAACAAATACCAGCAAAATCACGTGCACATGATTTCAACCAATCAAAGCAATTCAATTTTATGTTTAAACTGTAATATTAATTACCGCAAATGACATGTGTTGTTGTCATGCAAGGTCTTTTAATTACAAGTTTATTTATAATCCCATACAGGTTTACATACCAAACCAATTCACATGATTTTGTGTAATAGGAGAGCCCCTCCCACCTACCATTTAGCATTCTCTATTAGAGAAAATTAAAAGCAAACACATTATCTGTTTTACTGACTTAAAGGCTTGAAATTGACAGTCAAAGCTAAACCAACAATACAAATATCAGTAATTTTATGTTGCAAAGTAGTTCTTCCTGGGATTGGTAGTGGTAAAGATGTGTCTCCAGTTATTGTTGTTCTTGTTTTAATATTAGTTACAGCTGGAGAGGTTGTTGTTACTATGGACACAACTACAGAATTGTCTGGAACTGATGAAGAAGACAAGAGAGAACAAAGTGACTACCACTGAACTAGTTAAGAGGAGAAAGATACTGGAGCGACAACAAGATCACCTGATGTTAATGAAGAAGAGGTCAAGGCTGGAACCAGTAATGAAGGAACAAAGAGAAGTAGAGTATGGAGAAGTTTTACGTCTTTGTGAGGAGGTGACCAAGTTGGGAGGATTTCCACTAGACCCCAGCAAGTGTGAAGTGACCTTCCCTACAGCAATGACCATAATGAACAAAGAGACGTCACTAATGATAACACTTAGAGATGTCGATGGTGACATTGTTGATGACAAGAGTATTAAAGTAGAAGTGTCCGTGACCACCAAAACTGGAGAATCCATAGTAGTGGGACCAGTCAAGGATGTTAGTGGTGGAAACTATACAGCATCCTTCACTCCCAGGACTTTTGGGGATCACGTGATATCAATTGTAGTTGATGGACAACACATCCCAGGCAGTCCTCACAAGTAAGGAATAATGTGTGTTCTATTAGAGTGTTTTGTGGATAACATGTGAGGTGTGATTGTATTATACTTATTCAGTTACTGTATACTAATGTTACACAATGACTATACATATTAACATACATAAAAAACATACAAGTGATTATCATTCAAACTTTCCACTATAATGTTATCTCATTTCCTGTACATACAGGAAGTGATGTCACCAGTATTATTAATGTACAGTAGATCATGTGATACTGTCATGTTACTGTAGGATATCAGTTGTACCGAGAGACTACAGCAAGATGAGAGAAGGACACTGCCAAGTGATGACTCATTATGGAGGAAGCAAGTTTGGTAAACTCATGGATGTTGCTATAGGAGTGAATAATGAAGTCATCATTATTGATGCTACTAACAAGTTTGTAATTGTGCTGGACTGTAACTTTGCCTTATTAGCAGTGATTGGACGAGAAAGCGGTGACAACAGATTGATTGATCCTGATGGTGTAGCAGTCAGTAAGGATGACATCATAGCTATTAGCGACTTTAGTAGTCATCAAGTGAAGAAGTATTCCCTACAAGGAGAACTCTTATCAATAATTGGTAACAATAGAGGGAACAGCAATGGCCAGTTTAATGGTCCTAGGGGACTAGTCTTCAGTAGTAATAAAATGTTGTATGTTGTAGATGGGTGGAATCACAGGGTCCAGGTATTCCAACAAGATGATAAATTTGCATTTACATTTGGCAGTAAAGGGTCCAACCCTGGACAATTTCAGTGTCCTGTTAGAATAGCAATTGATACTGACAATAGAGTGTTAGTTAGTGACCTTGATGGTAATCATATTAGTCTCTTCAGTCATACTGGCAGTTTTATTAGTAGGATAACATGTGACAGTCCATGGGCCATTTTTGTTAGCCCTGATGGTCACATCATAGCTGGTCGTGCTGGTAATAACAATAAAATTAGAGTATGGAGCCCCGCCCATCAGTTAATAGAAAGGTTTGGAAAGAAGGGATCTCAACAAGGAGAATTTTATGGTATTAATGGTATAGCAATGGACCATTCTACTGGTAGTGTTTATGTTGTGGAGTACAACAACAAGAGACTACAAGTTATCAGTTAAATTGTTATATTGTGTGTTTGTATGATGCAATCCATTATTACCATGGTTACTACTTGTTTACTTGATATGATAATATTCTAACTAGAGAGATTGATTGCTATATATTGGTGTGTGAGGGGTGATGGTGTGGTTGTTTTGTGTTGTTACTATGTAGCCATGACAACCACACAACCACTGTTACCAGAAAGTGACCAGTAAGTGTTGATGATGAAGAGCTGCCATACAAGTATCTTTTTTATACAGGTGGAGAAAGTAGATGTGTACAATGAAGATCATCTGAAATGATGTCATTGGGGACTTAGCCAATCAGATTGTACTGTGTGTACAGAATAAAGTAATGAGAATGTTTAACTTGACAATGTGTGAACTTAATAAATCACCAGTGTCCTGATCATGTGATCCACCCAGTGTAGTGACATCTACGTGAGGGATTTGTTGTGGTTGTCAAGTGATTAAATCAGTCAGTTCACCTTAATAAGGTATGTGTACTACCTTATTTGGATGTGTGATTTAAATGTGTTTAATTCAGGAGGTGTTACAACATGTTCTCCTGTTTACCCACAGACTACTCACACCCACACCACACCTCCACACTAGGGTATAGGGTCTGGTGACATTGGTTAGGATTTTTGGATCATCTGTCAATTTATTAGTTCTCCATTACCACATGTAGAAGATGATGTAATCCTAAGACATTCTAATTGGCTTAATATATTTTAAACACATCAGTGTCCAATACTGACCAGACATGGGGCCAAGGACATGAGTACTTATACTTAAGTACAGATTTGAAAGTACTTGTACTTTACTTAAATACTTTCTTAATTTCCCCAATGTACTTGTACTTATACTCAAGTACTTTGCTAAGTACTTGTATGTACTTGTGTACTTAAAGTACTTTTAAGTACTTGTAAGTACTGCAAACATTGTACGTAGTTTGTACACAGTGGGTGAAGGTGCAGTTTACAACTTTTTGCAATTCTTCTACTGCCTTCCCCAACCTTACTATGTACCATGTTGCCACGATTAATGATGTCATAGCATTCTGGCAAACAAAAACAATGCTGCTATTCAAGTCAGTGAATTTTAAGAGTTTAAGAGAGAGAATGGTTGACAAAAACCAACCCCCTAGGCGCACTTACATACTACAATACACTGAATACAGCATATATTTTACTATAGCAAAATGTACTTGTACTTTACTTAAGTACTTCCAGCATGTACTTGTACTTTACTTAAGTACTCTCTTGATTGCTGCTGGAGAACTTGTACTTGTACTTGGAAAATTCAAAAGTACTTGTACTTTACTTAAGTACTTTTAAATGTACTTGGCCCCATGTCTGAATTACTGACCAATATCACCAGATCCTACTCTCCTGTAGAAGTGGTTGTGGTCATTACTGTACTGATTGGTCAAATGTATTTCTGTGTATTTGAGAATTGAATAAACCATTTTCTTTCATGTACGTAATTATATGAAAACAGCCTTAATGGGATTTATGACTTATGAATAGTAGTTAACTGAGGGACACATTACTGATGTTGCATATGATACAATAAATTTAATTTTATTCAAGTAAAATTAATAGAGACAATGCAGTATGGGCAAGCATTTTCCAAAATAATAGCATCCAACTAATTTAACTCAAAATTTCCTCCAAACAAAATTTTATAGTAATAAAGTTTATTTACATCACAAAATAGATTTGTAGCACTGTAACTTCAAAATTTCAGTTGACCATTCCTTTAGGTAAAACAAAAATAGAATTCATAAATCCACTAACATTTGAGGTTCTTGCAGATCTGGCCACATTGTACTATTCTGAATAAAAATCATACTTTAACGTATACGTAGTCTGGTAAATATTAACTACTCTAATAGAACAGTCACTTAGCTGTAGTACTAGTGGAAAATTCCTGTGTACACACACCAATGAGGTGATATTTCAAGTGTTGTTATGTACAATTAGTCATTAATAAGTATAACCTTGTTAATATGGTGGCTACACAATTATTGCTATAATAATTAATGTCACACAAACAAAAATGATTTGTAGCAGTTTACCCTACAATGAACTAATGGGGATCAAGAGTCAAGTCACACTAAGGCCACTTCAACTAAATCTTTTGTTTCTCGGGCGAAATTCAGCCAAATAAAAGTCGGTAGGTCGGTAAAATAAAAATTAAAACAGGCTATTTTGCTAGCTGAAGAGTGATATTGCGAGTCAAACGGTGGCTAAGCTACATTACGGTTGCTGTATCACTTGTGAGTAGGCAGCTATATGTTGAGATTTTTACTTTTTGAGAGCTTAAAGATAAATTTGCAACTCCTTCGTGGCGTTATCACTCTTTGCAAGGTGATCACGTGATTAACATAATTATTTTATGCTGAAAAATACAGGGTCGGTCGGGCCCGAGAAACAAAAGATTTAGTTGAAGTGGCCTAACTTGTTATTACAATCTTTCCCAACACTGCACGAAAAGTTAAATTTCCTGCTTGTGTCAGCATGTAGGAAATTTTTCTGATGATTTCCTATTTGTCACAGTGTTAGCATCAGGCTCGTAGCTACCCAGGGGTTCGGTCGAATGGTCGAACCCCCTATTTTAAACTGGAAATTTTATTTTTACTGTAAAACGATCTTTTCAACGATAATCTGTGTTCTAGCATTCATTACATGCCTTCCATGGCTTCTACCAGCTGAACCGCGTGTGGCTTCCAGGGTATTAACCTTGGTATTAACCATAGCGCTTCGAGGTTATCTGTGTACATAGAAACCACTTTAATGATGCATGAATACAGACAGTGGCTTTCTCTCTATCGCTAAGGCTTCTATTGTTCTACTTGCAGTATCTTAATAAGGCCATCCATCGAGCTATTCATCACCATACTGCACTGAGAGTTAATATTATTATTTCGATTAATTACAATCGTAATTTGTTGAAATATTTTCTAATAAGAGCCCGGAATAGCAATGATGAACACACCATACTGGATGGACACTGCGAGACTAATAGACTGTTGACTATAACATATTATAACAACAAGTAAGCCTGACTTGTTGCATTCAATGATATGAATTCTAAAGTGTTAAGTGTGTGAGTCTGTCGGTTGTTTTAATAATTATTATGATTATCATCCATATTTGGACAATGGTGAAATGTAAGGTTAGCTTATAGCCAGAGGCGGAGGAAGTAGTTAATATGAGGGGGGGCTCCGCTGAGCTGACCCAGACTTATTTCTATAGTTTGGTAAGGTGAGACCAAAAAAAAAAAAAAAAAAAAAAAAGGTCACAACCAACTGACAAGAGCTTTCCACCTCATAAAAATCCTTACATAGCTCGCTACACACTGACTACTTTATTAGAGTGACTGCTCTATTAGAGTATCTCGATCTTTATCACGGTTTTCAGCCCCACTCCAAGAAAGATAATTTCGGTGTGATATCATTCAGAGGGGGGCTAAGCCCCCCCTCAGCAGACCTAGGGGGGGCTTTAGCCCCCTAGCCCCCCCCCCTTTCCGCCGCCTATGCTTATAGCTGAAATGAATGACCCTGAGCAGTCTTAGAAATGATGGAGTGTACATGCACTACAACCATATTTTAATCTCTTGTTTGCATTAGTGTGTGATGGGCCCATGTTGAGAGGTCTTTGTGTCAGCACAATGATGTGTGAGAAGTTTATTCAATCAGTGCATGCATTTCTGCATTTAAGCAATTTGAGGCTATTCTCAGGACATTGAATATTAAACCTTTCTCAGCGTCTGGGGGCTGTGCCCCCAGACCCGCAACTATCAACAAACTGGATACTGCAGGTTTCATACATACATGTAATAGCTAAGTGTAATGCTGAGCCAATATTTGGTTCTCAATATAATGGGTTTTCAACGTATCGTATTTCGGATAAAAATTTTTGGCACTGCCAACCAAGGGTGTCTCTACGATATGTAAGGCTGCAACCCGTATTATGCTGCTGATTTATACATTGCAATGACTTTAGCGGTGTAATATGAATTGTTATACTAAGGAAGCTCCATTTTACTTTTAAAATTAACTTTACATGATACCAGAATTGTGTTTACACTGTATTTCTCAGTTGCTGTATACTGTGCTACAGAAAAAAAAGCTATGGCACACAAGTGATGATACTCATCCCTTTAGCTTTCAACTATATAAAAGTCAACACACATAGATAGATGTATCCTGCATGGGTATGTAGATCAAAATATTGCAAGCATTATGCTATACTAGAAGGACATACCTGGATTTGTTGTAATGATTAAAAACATATCAGTGCAATAATTTTTGTGAATTTTACAATGATTACCATGTAAAGATCAAGGGGGGTGTTGATTACTGACAATAAAATAACCTGCACTTGGTTGCCAGGAGATAAGAATTAATCACAAAGCAATAATGCAATTCATGAATATAATAAAGAAAGTGTAAGTGACTATACCCCTTTCATATGGTCACTTTAACCAGGTTGAACCCACATTCAATCCCGGTTAACATGTTCATATGATCACCTTAACCAGGTTGAACCCTCGAAGTCATAACCGAGTTCAACTCTACAAAGCAGTAGGATTGAACTTGGGTTTAGCTCAGTTTATGGCTTCAAAAGCGAGTTGTGGTTTTTAATGAATGCATAAAATGCATAGAAGACTATTATCACTCAATTGTGATGATTGCTTGTGAACAGAAACTGGATTGAACCTAGTGGGTTATTCAACCCTGGTTGAACCCACTTTTGGGTGGCCATATGAAAAGGGTGTATGAATACATGTACACCATAATAGTGTATATAGGAATAGGACCATGCAATAAATATATGTTCCATTACAGTAATTAAAACATACAGTGCAGTGACTGAAGTTGATGTCACCCTAGCATTCCATGGTTATCTATCGCTCAGGTGACATATTGATTGTAATGTTGGTTTACATTTAATTGAAGCAAGCAATCAACTAAGCAAACAAAATAGACATAACTATAGCTATGATGATATCACATCATTTTAGGCTGTAAAAAGTCTCAACCAAGACTAGGGGGAGGATTATTACAGTATATATTATGTGTACTTCATCCATGACTGACAAAAGAGTTGAGATTATTTACTGGATGTTTGGAGTTGCCATAATGTATGTAGACTTGCGTGTGGAGTGAAGTTTTGCATGTGGAGTGAAGCTCCACTAACTTACGAAAATCACAGGTCCCTAGCCAGCATTCATTCACAGAAAGAATCATTTGCCAATAAAGTGCAAGAGCAATGATATCATATAGTCATATTCATAGTCTTGAAGAATTACACGCAACTATATTCAAATGTTTTTAAATGCTTTTGGTCAATTATAATAATAAATTCTTTGAAGAATCCAGCTCTGCCTGTGTTCGAACTTCATAGAAATACTGTTACCAGTGACTATCAGTCTTTTATACACAATTGGATTTGAGCAATAAGGCTAACTTTGCTAGCAGATTTCTTATACTGTACCCTTTCAAGGTCTGAGTCATTGAATACTGGCTATTTGTATAATTTGAGTAAAACTCTTCAAGTTGCAATTTAACACATGTATAAGGCAATGTAGACAATGTAGACAGTATGATGCAGCTAATGCACACAAAATTACTAGCTAAATATATAACCCACTGAGGTCCCCCATTCTTAATTTTTATCTAGGGTATTCACCACCAATTGCAGTATATAGTCTCTCCCACAATCAGTGGCTAGTGGCTAAAGCCAACAGGTGTTAGTCTCTGTGTCGCTGCCAATGGGCACTTTCTGACAAGTATACAGGCGTATGTAATGTATACGACAGTAAGCTTTCATGTATATTACGGACTCTTGATTGTATGAATAGGGATTTAAGCTATGTATGTATGTGAATTATGGTAGACTACTGTAGAGGTAAAGACAAAATTGATGCCATCCTATATAGTACACTAGCACTTGCACAATAGGTGGTTTATTGATTGTAATGTTGGTTTACAGTTAAATGGCTTTCATCCATGCATATGACAATCTAGTAATTTTAATATGTTGACCAAAAGTTTACAGATTTACTAGAGATTTGGAGACCTGTAGGCCTAAATAACACTGTGGGACCATCTGTAGATCTAGATGTGATTATCATTGACATGTAGCTAGAAGCTGGCAATGTGCATGGACTTGTATGAGGAATAAAGTTCTTCTATTTGCTAAACTGCATGAGTAATGACATCAGAGAAGGTTGGTGGTTATGGATTACACATCACTATATTCAAATGTTTTGTAGACCTACTATGCTTTTGATTGAATACATAAACTACAGCTACCTGCTGTATTTCTTTGTTCTGCCAGGTTGTGCGGTAACAGTGCTGAAATTCAAAATTACCTTATATGGAACACCACTAATAGTGTTGAAACCTCACCAACCAGACAGACCACCCTGCTCTCCTGCTTAGTTGGCTTCTGTAATTAGTAGTTGTGCAGCATGAGCCAGTTGTGGTTCAAACAGTTTTAACCCATTTGCTAGGGATTGGTTAGCCGCAACACTTCTCTTGTTGTTGTCTCACACGCTATGTGCACAACAAAATTCTATTAGTGTCTGCATGTCAGGAAGATGCATTAAACATGTAGCAAGTTAAGAGTTGTTTTAATCTCAGAGGCTCTTAAGATGGAATGCAATCCATGCATGCACATGTGTCCTGCTTAACTGTGTTACCTGATCCTGCAACTTTAAATGTGTTAACTGTGTTACCTCATCCTGGTGGTAGCTGCAGCTTTATACCCTAATGTGTGTGTTTAAAATGTGCCAAGTGTTCACATGTAATTGGCAAAGTGATGTGCTCTTCAAAGCAGGCACTAATATGTTGCATATAGTAATCTACTCTATGAATTTGCATACTGGTATGATCCACCACAGCACATTATTTCATTAGTGTTAATGGTTATATCCATTTAGTGGCTTGAAGCAACAGCTGTTAGTCTTTGTGTCGCCAATGCTTGGAAGGATTTTTACTTTGCTATTGCTTTTGACCCATGCATGCAAGCACGGCCTATAGACATTTTGAATCACAAAAATCACTATAGCTACTAATAACAGTCTGTCACTATCAAATTCATTACCTTTAGTAGGCACAATCAATGCTATATAGGGCATAGGCACATTCTAAACTGAATATTAATTATGGTTTATGTTGTGTAGTGTGTGTGTGTATGTGTGTGTATGTGTATAAGTAAATGAGGCAGCATAGCCAAGTGATCAGAGCTGGTAATTGAAAGGTTTCGGCAGGGTTTGATGCCCAGTTGCTGTTGTTGTTGCCTTGAGCAAGAAATGTTACTCACATTGCTCCAGCCTACCCAGCTGTTAAATGGGGACCTGGTGCAACTGGGAAAGTAAACCATCTGTAACTCTGGTATGCATAATAGTGGGTGAAGGTACATAATGGCGGATCCAGGATGGGGAATTTGGGGCAAATGCCCCCCCCCACAGGTAAAGTTACAGTAGAATAATGCACACAATTCTACAATACATTTAGTTGCTCTGTAAAATTAATGCCAAATTGAACAAACTATAATAACAGGAATAATCTAGCATAATTCTACAACCATAATCTGTTCAATTCAGCAAATATTCTACAGAGTAAAAAACCTATTGTAGAATTTTTATGCATTATTTCACTGTGCCTTTTCCTGTGCCCCTACCCCTTCGAATATGTGGAAGAGCCACACTTCTTTTGATAGAAATACCGTACACCAAAATTAACTTGTATAACTCATGAAAACTGCATATATTACCTTCATTTATTGCAAACTCACCTAATATCTATGTAAACTGTTACTCAGCACCTTTGTACGTACTGAACGCCTCTAAAAATAATTATCGTATTGCTAGTGTTAAGACTTCCGTAGCCTTTTAAACAGATTTTAAGACTTTACAACCATCTGCAAAGGCCATAATGATAAAACTCAACCTAATAAGGTGTGATCATCGCGACTTAAAAATTACAAGAGAATCTACTCTCCCCAACCATCTGCAACTCTGTTTGTGCCCCTCTCCCTACCAACTCCTGGATCCGCCCCTGGTACAGGTGAGACTTGGGCTGCCCATGCACACATTCGCATGAGATATGGTACACCTTTCTGTGGGTTATACTATAGCTAGTCCTACCCCAGGAGAATTATGCCTGCAATGACTCGTAGCACCTACCTGTAGCACACAGATAACTCCCAGTTCTGGTTAACCAGGTATAGGCATGTGGTACCTGAAAGCATTGCCTTTTGTGTGTCTGTGTGACTGTGTATGTGTGTACATGTTTGTGTGTGTACATGTGTGTGTGTGTGTGCGTGTGCACATTAGGTTTTGCTTTGTTAGTGTAGTCAAGAGTGGATTATAGGAAAATGGAAACAGGAACGGTAAGCGGGAACGGAAATGACCAGTGGAAAATGAGTACAGTAGTGGAGGTAACCGGTCATATAATGCTTGCACACATGTGTTACTTCCCTGTACTTCACACACATTCAGCTGTAAGCAACATTACAAACATTTAGTCGCAACAAGCAACATCCAACATTGCAACACAGTGGCGGATCTAGGAATTTATAGAGGGGGTATCCAGTTTAGAAGGTGGACATATGCACCACATAGGAGGCGGAAGGATGCTACAGTCAAGGGTGCCCAAAATTTATGGTGGTAGTAGTAGGTGTGCAAAGTATACCAAGCATGCTAATTCTAGGGGGTCTGGGGGCATATTCCCAAGAAAAGTTTGAAAATTAGGTGTCAGGAGATTGAATTTGGAGGCATTTCGGTGGTTTTAGTAGTTAATCAAATACTAGTACTATTAATTTTGTTTTAATACATGCTTGAGTTGTATTAGGGTGACTGCTCTATTGGGGTGACTGCTCTATTAGAGTATTTCGATCGTGATTGACAAGTTTCTGGAAGTTCAAGTGACGACTATTATGCAATACAACTTTGAGTTGGGGGTGCTCAGTACCCCAGTAAAATAGTTGCAGTACGACAAACATTGACTCGTATAAATTTTCCTTTCCCCCCTCTGTGATTAAACTTTGGAACCCCCTTCCCCCCTATATAGTTAATTCCCCTTCCCCCTATATAGTTAATTCCCCTTCCCTTGATAATTTTTGTAACAACTTAATAATTATATCTGTACGTTATAGAGTAAGCCACCAATGTTCAACCACCATCGGTTCGGACGCGATTTTTCTTTAAACCTGCAAAGAAAATTTCTGCTTTTGCTATGCCTTTGGAGAGGTCTAGGCCATAAACTCTTGCATGCAAAATTTCAGACCTGCAGCTTTCTTAGTCTGGCTGCAGGAGCTGCAAAAGTGACCTGTCTGAATGTTCTCAATTCTCGGACAAAAATATGTATTATCGGTCGAGTGGTACTGCTCGTAATGCTTGAAGCTGATCACGTTTTTCTGTGCTTGATATGAAAGCGTAACTCTTATACTCTCCAAATATATGTAGATATTTGGTTTAGTCCTTATTGGCTGTGAATTACAAAGCTCCAAAGTCACCTCTGTCGTGCAATCTTAAATTCAGCCACATGTGAAGCTCATACAAATCAAATAGTTACCTATATCAAATTCAAAGCTATTTTTATGAACATTGAGAGCATCAGCTACCATTCAGTAGTAAATAGATACATGCACAATGACCGCACCTTGATTTATTCCCAAATAGCTACATTGCATTTATGCTTCTTTGGCAGTAGCAGCCTAGCTACTACACCCAGCACACGTATACACAATCCAAATCCACTTAAATGGGATTTTGACTAACCACTGTCTTAAAAATATCAAAAGTTTCTCTCCAAAATGTCCAGGACATTAGCCAGCAGAGTTGGGGTCGTTACATTAAAAATGTAAATAGTAACATATTACTCGTTACTTTTAAGCGATGTAGCACGCTACAATTACATATTACTTACTGAAAAAAGTAACGAGTTACATATTACTCGCTACTTTGAGGGCTGTAACTAGTAATAATATTACATTTGTTCGTTACAAACTATAAAGTAAGTCCAACCTTCAAAATACAAGCTACCAGCCTACAACTACAAGTGACACGAGCGAGACACGTGTTTCTGTGGCAGTGTAGTTCAGCCACAAATACATACTTTGTTATTGTATCTTGGCCTCAAGGGCACTCCCCATACACTATCATTCTTTGTCCATGCCTATAACGCTATCTCCAGTCTTGTCTGGACCCAAAATGTAATCAATCACGTGCCTGGATCCAATGCGCCTTAACAGGAAGTAACGCATTACATTCGTTACAATTTCCGGATGTGATATATCCGTTACATATTACTCACTACTTTGTCATGTAACGCGTTATATTACTCGTTACTGTAAAAGTAATATTATTACGTAACGCATAACCCCCAACTCTGTTAGCCAGATCAAAACACTCTAATAGAACAATCACCTATTTTACAATTGGAACAGTCAGAAAATCTGAGGGCCACGCCCAGGAATATTCACTTCAATAAGACTATTATATGCATGTGAATTTCGTTGATTACAATGCTTAAAACCCGATTACATGTGATAATAAATTGGCTGATTGTTATATTAGAGTAATTGACTGCTCTATTAGAGTATTTCGATCTGGCTAATGTCCTGGATATTTTGAAGAGAAACTTTTGACACTTTTAAGACAGGGGATAGTAAAAACCCCATTTCAGTGGATTTGGATTGTGTATATGTGTGTTGGGTTCAGTAGCCAGTCTGCTACTGCCAGAGAAGCCTAAATGCAATGTAGCTATTCGGGCACAAATCAAGGTGCAGTCATCGTTCATGTATCTATTTACTACTGAATGGTAGCTGATGCTCTCAATGTTCATAAAAATAGCTTTGAATTTGATATAGGTAACTATTTGATTTGCACGAGCTTCACATGTGGCCGAATTTAAGATTGCAGGACTGAGGTGACTTTGGAGCTTTGTAATTCACAGCCAACAAGGACTAAGCCAAATATCTGCATATATTTGGAGAGTATAAGAGATGATCTTTCATATCAAGCACAGAAAGACTTGATCAGCTTCAAGCATTACGAGCAGTACCACTCGACCGATAATACATATTTTTGTCCGAGAATTGAGAACATTCAGACAGGTCACTTTTGCAGCTCCTACAGCCAGACTAAGAAAGCTGTAGGTCTGAAATTTTGCATGCAAGAGTTTATGGCCTAGACCTCTCCAAAGGCATAGCAAAAGCAGAAATTTTCTTTGCGGGTTTAAAGAAAAATCGCATCAGAACCTATGGTGGTCGAACATTGGTGGCTTGCTCTAATCGTTTGTGATTTCTGCACAGTAAAAACAAATAATAATAAGTGTAACTTGAACAACACCAGCATTGCAACCAAGTTTGTCACTTTCTTCTGGTAGAAAACGATACAAATGTCTTAAAATCACGTGATTTTTTGTTGCAGCGATTCGTTGGGTTCGTCGTATGCCAACGATATTCACTCTCAACATTGTTCAAGTAGCCTATCATCAACTCAAAGTATTGGTGATTTTATTTTATTGGTCAGTTCTGATGGCAACACGATCTGTGCAGCTTTTTGGCGACAGACAAAGTGTTTCTTCCTCTGGAGCACAGGACAAGCAGAGCAGCAACTGCGCCGTGGGTCAGCAATGACCAGTACTAGGTAAAGTACCTGCATGCGGAGTATGGTTATATAATTGAAGCTTGTTAGCCTTCTGGCTGAGCCATCTATATGCTGAAATTTGGCCAAAATGATGCGATGTTTACAAACAAATACCAGAATGGTTGATACATCAATGAGACAGTCTCCAACAGCAAGGATGCGATGCTTATAAACACCTAACAATATGGCTATCTCACCCAATAAACGCATAGAACAATCCAATGCATGAAATAGGCACTCACGTGATCGAAATTGAAATAGCAGAAATACCCATTCAATTGCTTTCATTTCTGAATAGGAACCATGCAGTGTACTCCTTTTGTAAATATTTGTGTTAATTGTTCACTCGGGCATGGTCTGGGCCAGTGCCAGGGGCGGCGGAGAAGGGGGGGAAAGGGGGGCTACAGCCCCTCCCAAACATATTATGGAGGGGCTGGGCCCCCTTAAATACTTGTAGCTGGTATACTGAGCTTCAGTTATAAAAGATCGATATACTCTAATAGAACAGTCACCCTAACATTGAATTCTAATAGAGCAGTCACCACTCAACAGTCAAGCCATATACTTTGATAACTGCTAAAATGACTCTGAAATTCAATCTCAGAGGGTTTAATTTTCAAAATTTTCCTGTGGGGGCATGCCCCCAGACCTCCCTAGGTTTGCATGCTTTGCATGCTAGTGTGCTTTGCTCACTAAGTAAGATGTACCCCTATAGCTTCCCAGCCATGCAGCCCCCCTGAAATAAAGTCCCCTCCTCCGCCTCTGGCCAGTGCAGGTGTGTTGTATGCTGTAATGGTACCATTGGGAGAGTCTTAGACTGCAGGGTTAATCGAGATGCTGAACCTAATGCACACAAAGTGATTTTAAGCTGATTGGAATAAATTATGGTTGTATTTTCCAAGATTTGAATATCAATCACGTGAGTACCTATTTCATGCACTGGATTGCTCTATGCATTTACTGGGTGCATGAGATAGCCGTATTGTTAGGTGTTTATAAGCATCGTATCCTTGCTGTTTGAGACTGTTCGGGGGTCCGCTGTCACAGTGATATGTGTTTCCCCGAGTTTTGTGTTCCCCGCACACATATCACTAGGGATCCGTGTTTCCCCGCACACATATCACTAACTGGCTAGCAATCTACAAGTCACAGTGATATATGTTTCCCCGGGTATTATGTTCTCCAGGTAAAGCGTTCCCCGCACACATATCCCTAGGGATGCGTGTTTCTCTGACGTTCAGTTTCGAAGTGCTCGTATGTATAATATACTGTTTTTGCTTTGCTGCTTCTACTACTGCTACTAGCCACTGCTGCCCCTATTCCTGCTGCTATACTACTTGTCTACTAGCTGCGCCAGCTACTGTATGCAGGATCTGAGCTCCTTTTGCTGTGCTCTACTTAGATTACTGCTTGTAGATGCTACTGCTATAGCTACTGCTTATACTTGCTGCTACCACTATAGCTACTTGCCACTATATACTACCAGCTACTATTCGCTGCTATACTATGCTTGGTGCTACTATAGCTAACACTTGCTAGTACAACTATACTATACTTGTGACTTGTTGTTACTAGTACTGAAGTGAAAACAAATATGTGTGAGAATGGATTGGAAGTAGAGAACTAACACACATACAATAATAAAAATTAAGTTAGCTACTATACTGTCTAATGTTTTCTGCAAATAGTTTGATGGAATTCTATAAACAGTATACAGAATTTGGCTTCAGCCATTTCCAAATAGCATGTGTGTCCATTTGTCACATTTCACCTGTGAAGAGAAAACAAGAGAAATGTAGCTAAATCCAACACTCACATTATGCTGGCATACCCAATCACAATATAGTATATATGGATGGCTTAAACTTTCATCTCCTGCATACTCTGCACATAATATTTTCTTGTCTATGCATGCAGATATCTTGCAATGGATTCATACCTGTACAGTAAGACTACTTAAGAGATTTTACTTGAGTGACTTGATTAATTTAGGTATTTGAGAGATTTTAGACTATGCTTGAGAGCTTTTCACTTGAGAGGCTTCTGACTATACTTGAGAAATTCTACTTTGTAGAGATATTTCAGTACTTAAGAATTTTTACTTAAAAGTTATGTGACTTCCCGAGAGACGTTCACCTGAAAGCTTTAGACAACTTGAGAGATTTTATATCTGAGAGATCTCAGATTTTTGCTTTACAGATTTTCCAGTCAGTTATGTACGTACTTCCAATGTCACTTTCTGAAGTAGTCAAAAATCTCTAAGCTCTCAAGCAGTTTGAGTAACTAAAGTCTCTTAAGAACTTGAACGTCTCACTATCAGTTGAAAGTAAAATATCTCAAGTTGTCCAAACCTCTCAAGGAAACTCAATTTAAATTTTCTAGTAGTGCAAACCCTGCATGTCCAGTGAAAATCTCTCAAGTAGCTATATAGCTAAAAACTATGTACTTGAATATGAACTTATGCATGCACACAAGTATTATAGCTCAATGTACACAACTGATGCATACAAGAGATATAATATGCAGTGTAGCTCTTAGAATTGCACTGAATTAAGACCAACTGCTTGTCTTCATTGGTAGCACATTCTATTGTAGCTTATAGATTCACAGACAGCATATAACATGTAGCAGGGTAGATGAATCCTATTTTGTGTGCCAAGAAACAGAGAATTAACCAAATATGGAGGAGACTGAGTGTGGTACTTGACTAGACATTGGGTAGCCTGCAGTTTAAATCCTGGGGTATAGGAGGGATTTTCCTTTCTTTGGCCCATTTTCTGTTCATCTTATTGGCTGTGTTATAAGTATGTCAAAGTCTACATGTTTTAGCTCAAAGGCTGCAGCCGCACTAGTTGCTGTCAAATCTTCATGCTGGATACTGTAAAGTAAAAGTAAAAAGTTCAATTGCTTCATCAAGAATGTAAAATGTACAATCAATTTAATATATTGACGTAGTTATAAACAAATGTCAATGACTTTCGGTTTCAGCTATACAATAAACAAAACACCAGTAGTAGCAAGCAATATAGCAACAGTAGCAACTGCAGTAACAGCTTGCAAACATGTATAGCTAGTGTAGTAGTAGCAATAGCATCTAGCAGTATAAGCAGTAGCTAGTAGCAGTAGGTAGTAGCTATAAAAATAGCATGAGTATATATAATAGATCTATAGCTACAGCTAGTAGTAGTAGAGGCAGTAAGCAGCGACTACAGTGTATAGTAACAGTATAGTAGCAGTAGCATGCAGCTATAGTATAGTACTAGCAGCAGTAGTCATATCCAACAATCAAACGACTTTAAAATATTTTTTTTATTCACAAGATACACGCGTCTACACTGGAAGCAGGTTTTCAAGGCTCTGTCATGGAGCGTCAGATAACTTTTAAACCTTTCCCCGGTTCTAGCAGGAATGGCCAGCATGACATATACTTTCACGTAAAATGTAACAGCTCAATACGGCCTTTTTCATGGTACAAAGTAGGGGGTTTAACATTACACATAAAACCATTGGCAATGAAAATATTGGCTCACCCCAACAATCCAGGCGCGAACTTTTTAACGAATCCCGGTTATACAAGGCTAGATCGCTCCTTGCTGGAATACTTCAGCCAGTTATACCGTTCGTGACGAACATTTTAGATGATACAAATAATTTTATAAAAATCACCATCTCAATCCAATAGTCACATACCCCGGCTGAGCACTGATTATTAGTGACGCGCGCGCTATATTGCGTGGGCGAGTTGCAATGGAGAAGCATTCCTTTCTTGAATGTTTAATTCATCAACTTTTCAATGGTCAATAGGCCTTAACCTTGTACATCATGCTAATAACATGTTAAAATATTTTGATCACGTGATCCAACTTTGTATTTTGTACATGTAATCAAATAAATATTTTTTTTTAAATGTTCATTATAAAAGTTTCAAGTTAGCTGTTCTGTTTGCAGTTCTGCAGCATGTAAACCTGTGGAAAAAACGGTCACATTTTAATTGGTGAATTTTAAAAAAATCTTTATCACGCACACACTACACACACATACACAATCACACACACACACACACACACGCTACACACACACACACACACACACACACACACACACACACACACACTACACACACACACACACACACACACTACACACACACACTACACACACACACACTACACACATTACACACACTACATACACACACACACACTACACTACACTACATATTTACATAAAAATAAAACACTACAAGGTATGGTAAGGGTTGTTTACATTAGTTAATTTTGTGGTGCACCACATATAGCAACAAGGGAAAAGGGAAATGTGTATCTGTGATCAAGAATTTAATTAGATTTTAATATCATAATTAGATGGTCAGACTACCTTTGTCAACTAGAGATGAACTGACTTTTGGTAAAAAGCGAGGGGTAGCCAATGCCTTGGGACTCTTGTATGCTATGTGAGAAATACACAAATGTTTTAGAAACTAAATCCTAAATCCAAATCCAAATCACGTAACAATAATGGAGAAAGTGAGTTTAACAAAGTAGACAATGATCGATCACGAATAGCTAGAACAAGATGTAGATCAACAACTGTACAGGTAGTTACTAGTTAGCAATCTCACTAAATGCTTTTAAAATACATAAATATTGGGACTCTCGTACACACCATTTGGGTGCTTTGCGTGGGCATTGGCAACCCACCATTTCAGTGTTTTGCATGGGCGTTGGCTACCCTTCCGGAAAAATAAGAGACTATACAGAAGCTGAACCTGTACAGAAGATGAGCCCTGCACAGCTACATGGGCTTCTTTGTACAAAGCATACTCTCACCTTATTTGCACATTGCCCAATCGTCATCATGGACGCTTCCACCTCCCACCGAAACATCATTAAATAATATAAGCATTAATATTATTATAGCATAACACAGAGCACAATATTACAGCATGATAAACAAACCAAAGTATTTATACAGAAAACTATGTTATAGACATTTAATCGTCTTTGAGCAAGGCCATTTTAACGAAGGCACAATTGTGCGTGGGCGGGCAATTCATTACATTCTGTTCGCCGTTTATAACTATCACTGGCAAACTAATGCATAAAGAATGTATATATTTAAACAGTTGCATGATACTTATAGACTGTTTTTTTCACTGTCAACCACTTCTTGTGCGTGGGCGGCCCACCACCCCTCCCCTCCGCACCCTCCCACCCCCTATATGATATACGTGCTATACAGGTGAGCATATAAAAGATGCTAAAATTAACAGGTTTTTGTAGAATCAGTTTTATTTTAAAAATTCTAATTGAACAAACAGTACATTTTCATACTATAGCTGAATGACATTAAAATACATTGAATTCTCTGACATGTAGTACTGTGACGCGTGCTATAGAGCAGCAGTATAGCTAGCTAGTCGACTCGTACACTATTAAAATGAAGAGTAACCACAACTCTTAAGGAGTTCCCAGTGTAGGGAGGATTTAACACCCCTGGAGAGTAACCATTACTCTAAAGGAGTAACTGGGGAGTAACACATGCTCTGAAGGTGGTGTCACTTACTCTTCAGAGTAACGGTTATTCTCTTCAGAGTGTTGATTACTCTCCATGGGGTGTTAAATCCTCCCTACACTGGGAACTCTTCAGAGTATTTATTTATTTATTTATTATTAATACTGTGCAGACCTCCATTAGGGAGTATAAAGCACAGATACATGCAAGAAAACAAAATGTACAACATTTTAGACTATATAGCTGGGTTAAATAAGTTTACAATCCTTTTCTGAAAGTCATCTACATTGGTTGCTTCAATTGCAGTAGCTGGGAGGCTGTTCCATATTTTGATAGTGGCAGGGAAAAAAGAGTGCAAATAAATGTTTAAGTGGGCTGATACCTGTCTGAATCTGTAAGAGTAGTGGTTACTCTTTATTTTTAACAGTGTGGTATATCAGCAGCAGAATTAAAACGTGGGTGTTGGGCGTGGTAGCTATAAAAACTGAGAAACTGGCAGGGAAACATATATCACTAGTGCCTTTGTCGGGGAAACACGTACCCCTAGTGATATGTGTGCGGGGAAACACAGATCCCTAGTGATATGTGTGCGGGGAAACACATATGTGACTGGATCTACAAAAACCGTTCTTATCGCCCAAGACAGGAAGTATGATTTTTTCACACAAAGACAAGGCTTAATGAATGCACTATCAAGTTTCACTGCCACAATCGACCAGAGTAAAGTGGTCTGCTTTTGCTGGCTGCTTTTTTAGAGCACAGTGGCGAGCCTTACGAGTGGTCTGGGGTCTTGATGGAGCCCTGGCCAACCAGGGGATGGCTGTGTGTGGCTGTCTACAGCTCCGTGGTGTTGGACAATGACCTGTGGTGTAGATTTCATTTTAGCCAGTTCTGAGCCCTGAATGGCCTATAACTTGGCCTAATTCATCCCAGCACGTTTCTTTTACACCATCTTTCCTGCCTTCCAGGGCCCCCGCCTCCCACCCTTCTGGAGCTCGCCTGATGTAGACAACCTCGGTTTAAAAACTATCTAAAATGGCGGGAAACTTAGCTGTTGACTACTTCTTCAGTGGATGATCAGGAAGGTAAGAAATTGTTGTGAAACGTGTGAAAATTTGGTATGCGTAGCTACCACCATTGGCCAGCTACAGCACACTGAATATTTAAAACCGACGTTTCTCGATACTTTCAAATGGGCGATAAGACCGTTTTTCCCAGAGACAGTCACATATCACTGTGACACCGCCACTTTCTCAAAGGGCGTACGAGATTTTGAAATCACAGTGATTTCTCTGAAATCAATGATTTCATTAGTGATTTCATGATTTCAATTGTGATTTCGTGATTTCAATTTTGATTTCGTGATTTCACCATGGTTGACTCTCATGGAACTAGAACAGGTCCAGAAGCTTCGTCATCAGTAAACTGGATGGTAAAAGTTATATCTTCACTAGAGTGTAGTTGGGAGGCAAAGATACTGGGGCCAAAGCAGCCTGGCTGAGATGATTCCAGGCACCAGTAGCAGTGATGGTTCGTGGTTGTGGTCATACGGTAATGCTGATGATTAACAGGCAAGCTAACAGTGTAAAGAGGCTGCCTAAAAATGATCCCAGAACTTCGTGCATAAGTTATATTCTAACAAGGGTATAAAAATAATAGGCGTGGATCAAGGAATGCCGCACTGGCCTGGTTATAGCTAGCATTTTAACGAGATTTTTTTACAAGACAATCCACAACTTATCTGGCCTATCAACACCATTATCCTCTTAGCCATACCATGTTCAACTGGACACCACTACCCTTACCACTTCATCCAGGTACTTAGCTACATGAACCGGCATTCCTTCTTTCCAAGAGCTGTCATCGACTGGAATAATTTGCCAACTTTAGTGATTGAGTCAGAAGGCATTAGCATATAGCTACTACATACTTGTGCTGTAAAGTAAAAATGGTATAGGCAATGTTAGGCATTGTCTTTACCAGTAGATATAATAAAGTAGTACTGTTGTTATCTTGTGTATTTTTTTTTCTTGGAGCATTACTTAACCCTTGGCACATCAGCATGCTCAGTAATATAATAATAATAATAATAATAAAAGTAGCTAATGGTGACACATGTGATTAATTAAGTATATTGGAATTGGTTACTATTGCATGGTTGCATGTCATCCGTGGGTCCACATGATTTCAATTACACTTTTTTCACTGAGTCATGATGAATTTTAAAACAGTACCTTTGGTAGGAGATAGACTTGAACTCAATCAGTAATGATTAGGTAATTGTTCTCCGTAAAATTTGTGTGCTATACACTGTTAGCTCCAATGCATCCTGCATTATCAGTTCTTCAGATAATATAATCTAATCCAAAACAGCCAAGCTGTAAAAAAAACAGTGCGGCCCTCAAAAAGGCTATGGTGAAAAAAGATGTGAAATCCAAGGTGGCGGCCAAGAAATGGCTGTGATGGTAGATTAATGGTAAAAATTTTAATAACGACAATTCAGGTGAATTTTTGTGCCGCCTGGTCTTGGCAAAAAATTCACCTAAATTGCCGTTATTAAAATGTTTACCATTAATCTACCATCACAGCCATTTCTTGGCCGCCACCTTGGATTTCACATCTTTTTTCACCATAGCCTTTTTGAGGGCCGCACTGTTTTTTTACAGCTTGGCTGTTTTGGATTAGATTTCATTTCTTTTTGTATTTCTATACCCCAAAGCCGGCCATAGCGGCTTTGGGACTTATTTAACCTGTCTTTTTTTCTTTACCACAGGAAGAAGAAAAGATGAAGCAGATGTACTTTAAATATTTCAGTAAATGTACAAATTATCAAGACTCACGGTAGTGAGTCGCGCGGCCAGTAAAGCAGAAACGCGCGCCGCAGACAATAAATGACGCGACCACTACGTGAGGATTTTACAAGAACGAACGTTCTCAAATTTGGCCTTCCTGTAATCCACCCGTCACTTACGCTATCCCTCTGAAACTCTGGAGTTGAACTCATCGTGTCACTAGTAACTACCACACAAGCAGTGAAGCAAATCCATGCCGATTGTTTCGTGATCGAGATTGCCGACATGAAAGGGGACGTTTCATTTTTTTTTTTATTTTTTTTTTTATCGCATGCGGTTAGACGCAACCGCAGGTGTATGCCTTGCGTTCCTTTGTGCATTCCGAACATTGATCGCCCTGTTATCGCTTCAGTATTCACTCAATCACCTCAAGATTCACATCATCGATTTCACCATACATGATTACCCTACAGTTGTGATTTCAGCACCAAACGAAGTTTCAGTCGTCCTCAGTCGACCTAGAGGCCAAATACAAATCCCAGATTGTTGTTTTCCGCAATACTCGCTTGGCATGTAGGGCAATGTGTCTTTAAACTGTTCTGAAAGTTTCGTTCAGATTGAAACATTTGTTTTCGAGAATGGCTAGTTTGAAATTTGAATTTAGTCCCCCCCACGTCATTTGCTCTCTAAGAATTTTACTCGGAATTTAAAGAATGACGCAGAGCACAACTGCGGTCTCTGGGTATTGATGAACTGGCGCTCTATGTAGTTAATCAGTACATATAGCCACCAAGAAGTGTGCTGCCATAGATTATAGTCCATAGATATAGCTAATCTATGGTGCTGCATACCATCCTTCGTTTTGAAATTAGTCGCCCCCACATAATTTGTCCTCTAAGGGCGCGGCTTAAAGAATGACACAAGAGTACAACTGCGGTTACCAGTTGTTGACACAAGCTGTGAGTAATTAGCACATGTAGCTAGCTTAAAAGGAAGTGTGCAAAATCGCCTAATACAATTGTCACCATGCATTATTGCATTTTATAGCACCCCCACACAAAATTACACATGTAATTACAACATACAGAGGAGACACATGAATACCAAACACTTTTCACAACAATAATGTAAGAATTGTACAATAATGACTGTAATATAACTGCTATGCAAATGTTTTCCAGTGGCCCGCCATGGTAGCAAGTCTCACATGACGGCATGTATATTCATCCAAACACAATGGGAGTAACGAGTGAGTATGATGACAACAAGTTGGTATGACTCCATTTGTAGAATCCAGATGAGTGGGTGTGGCTCCAGTATGTCTAAACGGTTAACAAACATTCCTGTTATAAATACGTGCTAGAGTTGCAATATAATAGTATAGTATTTAAATGCAATAATACATAGTCTCCATTGCATCACTATCAAACGACACTAAGTGGAGGATATTGTTGCATCTCTAGTATGTACACTCTATCAGTACAACCTATCTTAATGGCCACTAGTATAGAAAGACAACCACTCTTGAAAAGCCAATTCCAATTGAGAATTTATACACTGTTACCTGCTGAATGAGTGAAGGTGGCAATAAACAAGTTCCACCGTAATTTATACACGTGATCTGATCCTGTATATTCTGTCAGTGGATGAGATCCACTTGGCCAGGACAAAATGTGACTCAAGTGCCCTGGATGATCCATACTCAACCAACTTATGACCCAGTGGCACAATGGAACTGACTATTTATAGAGAATACAATTACATTTATTTCTAAGATGTGTGGATGTGTGGACACATTACAACACATTACATGTACATACAAGACACGCTACGTACTGTTTTAGCATTTCAAGTCACCACATTATACACGTACCAGTCAACAATGCTTCATAGTGCCCATCAGTAAACCTGAAGAAAAGTTACGAAAAATAAAAATTCACATAAGTACAATGAAACCTCATTAATATGGCAGGCTGTGGGACCAAAAAATTTGGCCTGAATAACAAGGTGGCCTTATTAATGAGGTCATAAGTAATGCTTAGCTATATTTGGGACCTACTAGAGGTGGCCAATATAATGAGGTGGTCTTATTAAAGAGGTGGCCACTAAGTGAGGTTTCACTGTACATATAGTTCACAATATTGTGAACAATATTAATGGTTAACAATATACACTGAAACCTGCAGGTCACTTCTTGTGGAAGATTGCTCTCTACACAAAATGACACATTCAGAGATTGTATTTAGATGGATGATACAGTAACGCATTGTGACTTCAATACTCGTGATGTGTCACTGCTAGGCAGCAACCATATACACGGCACTGCCACATCGCACTTGCTCGCACACACAATTTTGCTAACGATTTTACAAATTGATAATTAAGGGGTGTGGCAACTAGCTGTTTCCCTTCTGTACAAGTGGCCACCAAGACAGGTCCACTGTGGATGAAAGCCAGGCATTAGATATTTGGTATTTCATGTGTTGAAGACATTCCAGGGCTTCTGGTAGTCTCAAATCTCACCACAGTTTAACTCAGGCAGTGTTGTGGTCACCACTAAACTACTGGAATGCTGTGTTATGTTCATCTTATGCTTGGCTACTATATTGTAGAACTGAAATGGATACTCTGAAAAATATATCCTAAGGATAATGACTTCATCACTTTCTTCATCAGGAGCTTATAAGGACCAACAGTGAAACTTTTTACACTTGGGGCTGACAGTCAACTGCCTATGTCTGAAGCAGTGCTTTTGGTGCTCTAACAGATTGGCTGCCCCCTTGCTGCCAGCACTCACTGTCTCATACGCTGTCATACACTAAATCCATCTCTATAGCCAGTTAGAACAGCATGCTTCTTACCTTTTTTTAAGGCCGCATAATGCAGCCACCTCTTTAAAAGGCAAGGTTAGAAAATTTTGTCCCTACGGCCTGAATAATGACCAGTTTTCACTGTACTATTAGTGATTAGTGATCATGGGGGATTATTTATTAAGATACTAAGATATACAAACGCTACAACCTCTAAATATAGCAGTAAATTTTTTACCCTGGTCCAATGTCTCATAATAATCGTGACTTCGTGAGAGACTCTACTGTGACAAATACATGTTTATCATGATATGTGCTAATCGCCTTTTTACAATTAAGTTTTACAACACAAATACATGTATAGTTAAACTCACCAATTGCGACTAAATCCCTTCAACACGAAAAGACAAATAATGAGACAACCTTGGAGACAACAGCCACACAAGCCTATTCTGGTGCGTTTATTTAGTAGTAATATAAATTTTAAAGGCGTTTATTTACAACAGGACATAATTACGCGCCCCTCTATTGTCTCTGTACATACTTGCCTTTTCTTTACTAAGGTAAATGCGGGTATTTCCGGACAGCGCACAATTCCGGACACTTCGTGTATAGCACCCAAGAATGAATCAACTACAACACACTTTTCGATTTTTATAATCCCTATAAGAATAGCTATTCACAGCAGAAATTTCAAGGCAATCCGTTGTTTCGTTCCTCGGCTAGCTTGATAAAGATACCAAAGTGTCCGGAATTGTACGCTGTCCGGAAATACCCGCATTTACCTTATTCTCATTTCATTTCACAAGATCTCTTGGCAGGGGCGTAGCTTCTTCACTTGAATTAGTCAATGCTTGAAGTAGATCGAGATACTCTAATAAAACAGTCACATTTCTACAAGTGCCATATTTTTATATTGTAAAGTCTGTAAGTAGCTAGTAATTTAAACTATACAATCCGATGCTAAGCAGAAGTTGTAACTATGCTAAATATTGATTGCTGTGTTCAGCGGTGGAGCAAGTAGTTGATATGAGGGGGGCTGGGCTGACCCAGACTTATTTCTATAGTTTAGTAAGGTGAGACCAAAAAAAAAAAAAAAAAAAAAAAAAAAAGGTCGCACATAACTGACAAGAGCTTCCACCTCACCAGCTACCATTTCTAGCTGATAAACTACATAAAAATCCTTACATAGCTCGCTACACACTGAATACTTTATTAGAGTGACTGCTCTATTAGAGTATCTCGATCTTTATCACGGTTTTCAGCCCCACTCCAAGAAAGATAATTTCGGTGTGATATCATTCTGAGGGGAGGCTAAGCCCCCCCCCCCCCCCCCCCCCCTTTCCGCCGCCTATGGCTGTGTTACAGCTGTTTTGTGACTGCTCTAATAGAGTATCTTGATCGTTTCAATGCAGTACAAGATGAAAGGCAAAGTGTTGTTAAGGGTTTACTAGTTAAAATGGGTGTTAGTTGACTGCAGTTGCATGCCACTAACAGGGCCGTCCAGAGAAATTAGAGGGCCCAGGGAAAAGAGTTAAAGAGGGGCCCAGGGGCAAGGAAGGGTCTAGATCCTGACTGCTCTATTAGAGTATATCGATCTTTCTTTAAACAGGTATTCAAGTGGCCCCTTTCAGGCTGTGGTAGGGGGAAAAATACCCCAGTTACCCCCAATGTGGGCGGCCCTGGCCACTAAAATTACAGTTATATTTTAATATTCTGTCACTGTAATCTGGGGTTTCTGTCAAAACCATGGAAACTACTGACTCACCTACTGTTATCAACAGTGCATTGCTTATTCTAACAAAAAGTATTGAAATCCCATCCAAAAACAGCTTATAGCTGTAAAAAAAGTGCGCGTCCAAGTAAAGCAGAGTTAACTGCGACAAAAAGTAATGATATCATAATGCGGCCATGTGCGAGGTGTGCAAGTTGTAATATTAGCTAATCAGATAATACAATGTTATTGTTAAAGTGTTAATGAGAACTATGTGATGCTGCTAGTTTTGAAGTGTGTGAGCATCTTCATAAATGCCACATAAATTTAATTCTCAATAAAGCAATGTGTATAGATTCTCTGATAGTAATAAATAGTTTGAGTTTGGCCGCCTTTCCTGTATACAGCAATGCTACGAACAAAGGAAAGGTGGCCAAACTCAAACTATTTATTACTATCAGAGAATCTATACACATTGCTTTATTGAGAATTAAATTTATGTGGCATTTATGAAGATGCTCACACACTTCAAAACTAGCAGCATCACATAGTTCTCATTAACACTTTAACAATAACATTGTATTATCTGATTAGCTAATATTACAACTTGCACACCTCGCACATGGCCGCATTATGATATCATTACTTTTTGTCGCAGTTAACTCTGCTTTACTTGGACGCGCACTTTTTTTACAGCTATAAGCTGTTTTTGGATGGGATATATATATATATATATAATACATATATTTATTACAGAACTCTCCATGGTGGTTTCTTTGTAACTGAACACTCTACAAGGTGACTTCTTCTTGCTGCTCTCTCTACAGGGTGAATTGTTTGTAGCTGAATAATCTACAAGGTAACTTTTTCTAGCTGATCTCTCTATAGGGTGATTTGTTTGTAGCTGAACTATCTACAAGGTAACTTCTTCTAGATGATCTCTCTACAGGGTGATTTGTTTGTAGCTGAATTCTGTGCAGGTGATTTGTTTGCAGCTGAGCTCTTTACAGAATGGTTTCTTTGTAGCTGAACTCTCTACAAGGTAATTATAACTTCTTCTAACTGGTCTTTCTACAGGGCAATTTGTTTGTGGCTGAATTTTCTACAGGGTGATTTCTTTGAAGCTGAACTCTCTACATGGTGGTTTCTTTGTAACTGAACTCTCTACAAGGTAATTTCTTCTAGCTGATCTCTCTACAGGGAGATTTGTTTGTAGCTGAACTCTCTACAGGTGATTTGTTTGCAGCTGAACTCTCTACATGATGGTTTCTTTGTAGCTGAACTCTCCACAAGGTAACTTCTTCTAGCTGATCTTTCTACAGGGTGATTTGTTTGTAGCTGAACTCTCTACAAGGAAACTTCTTCTAGCTGATCTCTCTACAGAGAGATTTGTTTGTAGCAAAACTCTCTACAGGTGATTTCTTTGCAGCTGAATTCTCTACATGGTGGTTTCTTTGTAGCTGAACTCTCCACAAGGTAATTTCTTCTAGCTGATCTCTCTACAGGGAGTTTTGTTTGTAGCTGAACTCTCTACAGGTGATTTGTTTGCAGCATGAACTCTCTACATGATGGTTTCTTTGTAGCTGAACTCTCTACAAGGTAACTTCTTCTAGCTGATCTTTCTACTAGGTTATTTGTTTGTAGCTGAACTCTCTACAAGGAAACTTCTTTTAGCTGATCTCTCTACAGGGAAATTTGTTTGTAGCTGAACTCTCTACAGGTGATTTGTTTGCAGCTGAACTCTCTACATGATGGTTTCTTTATAGCTGAACTCTCCACAAGGTAACTTCTTTTAGCTGATATTCTAGCTGATCTCTCTACAGGGAGATTTGTTTGTAGCCAAACTCTCTATAGGTGATTTCTTTGCAGCTGAACTCTCTACATGATGGTTTCTTTGTAACTGAACTCTTTACAAGGTAATTTCTTCTAGCTGATCTCTCTACAGGGAGTTTTCTTTGTAGCTGAACTCTCCACAAGGTAACTTCTTCTAGCTGATCTTTCTACTGGGTGATTTGTTTGTAGCTGAACTCTCTACAAGGAAACTTCTTCTAGCTGATCTTTCTACAGGGAGATTTGTTTGTAGCTGAACTCTCTACAAGTGATTGTTTGCAGCTGAACTCTCTACATGATGGTTTCTTTGTAGCTGAACTCTCTACAAGGTGACTTCTTCTAGCTGATCTTTCTACAGGGAAATTTGTTTGTAGCTGAACTCTCTACAGGTGATTTGTTTGCAGCTGAACTCTCTACATGATGGTTTCTCTGTAGCTGAACTATCCACAAAGTAACTTCTTCTAGCTGATCTTTCTACAAGGTGATTTGTTTGTAGCTGAACTCTCTACAAGGATACTTCTTCTAGCTGATCTCTCTACAAAGAGATTTGTTTGTAGCCAAACTCTCTACAGGTGATTGCTTTGCAGCTGAACTCTCTACATGATGGTTTCTTTGTAGCTGAACTCTCTACAAGGTAATTTCTTCTAGCTGATCTCTCTACAGGGAGTTTTGTTCGTAGCTGAACTCTCTACATGATGGTTTCTCTGTAGCTGATCTCTCTATAAGGTAACTTCTTTAGCTGATGTCTCTACAAGGTCACTAGTTTGTAGCTGAACTCTCTACATGATGGTTTCTTTGTAACTGAAGTCTCTACAAGGTGACTTCGTCTAGCTGATTTTTCTAGAGGGTGATTTATTTGTAGCTGAACTCTCTGCAAGGAAACTTCTCCTAGCTGATCTCTCTACAGGGAGATTTGTTTGTAGCTGAACTCTCTACATGATGGTTTCTTTGTAGCTGAACTATCTACAAGGTAATTTCTTCTATTGATCTCTCTACAGGGCGATTTGTTTGTAACTGAACTCTCTACATGGTAGTTTCTTCTAGCTGATCTCTCTACAGGGAGTTTTGTTTGTAGCTGAACTCTCTACAGGTGATTTGTTTGCAGCTGAACTCTCTACATGATGGTTTCTTTGTAGCTGAACTCTCTACAAGGTAACTTCTTCTAGCTGATCTTTCTACTAGGTGATTTGTTTGTAGCTGAACTCTCTACAAGGAAACTTCTTTTAGCTGATCTCTCTACAGGGAAATTTGTTTGTAGCTGAACTCTCTACAGGTGATTTGTTTGCTGCTGAACTCTCTACATGATGGTTTCTCTATAGCTGAACTCTCCACAAGGTAACTTCTTGTAGCTGATATTCTAGCTGATCTCTCTACAGGGAGATTTGTTTGTAGCCAAACTCTCTATAGGTGATTTCTTTGCAGCTGAACTCTCTACATGATGGTTTCTTTGTAGCTGAACTCTTTACAAGGTAATTTCTTCTAGCTGATCTCTCTACTGGGAGTTTTGTTTGTAGCTGAACTCTCTACATGATGGTTTCTTTGTAGCTGAACTCTCTACAAGGTAACTTCTTCTAGCTGATCTCTCTACAGGGAGATTTGTTTGTAGCTGAACTCTCTACAGGTGATTTGTTTGCAGCTGAACTCTCTACATGATGGTTTCTTTGTAGCTGAACTCTCCACAAAGTAACTTCTTCTAGCTGATCTTTCTACTGGGTGATTTGTTTGTAGCTGAACTCTCTACAAGGAAACTTCTTCTAGCTGATCTTTCTACAGGGAGATTTGTTTGTAGCTGAACTCTCTACAGGTGATTGTTTGCAGCTGAACTCTCTACATGATGGTTTCTTTGTAGCTGAACTCTCTACAAGGTGACTTCTTCTAGCTGATCTTTCTACAGGGAAATTTGTTTGTAGCTGAATTCTCTACGTGTGATTTATTTGCAGCTGAACTCTCTACATGATGGTTTCTTTGTAGCTGAACTATCCACAAAGTAACTTCTTCTAGCTGATCTTTCTACATGGTGATTTGTTTGTAGCTGAACTCTCTACAAGGAAACTTCTTCTAGCTGATCTCTCTACAAAGAGATTTGTTTGTAGCCAAACTCTCTACAGGTGATTGCTTTGCAGCTGAACTCTCTACATGGTGGTTTCTTTGTAGCTGAACTCTCTACAAGGTAATTTCTTCTAGCTGATCTCTCTACAGGGAGTTTTGTTTGTAGCTGAACTCTCTACATGATGGTTTCTCTGTAGCTGATCTCTCTATAAGGTAACTTCTTTTAGCTGATGTCTCTACAAGGTCACTAGTTTGTAGCTGAACTCTCTACATGATGGTTTCTTTGTAACTGAAGTCTCTACAAGGTGACTTCTTCTAGCTGATTTTTCTAGAGAGTGATTTGTTTGTAGCTGAACTCTCTACAAGGAAACTTCTTCTAGCTGATCTCTCTACAGGGAGATTTGTTTGTAGCTGAACTCTCTACATGATGGTTTCTTTGTAGCTGAACTATCTACAAGGTAATTTCTTCTATTGATCTCTCTTCAGGGCGATTTATTTGTAACTGAACTCTCTACATGGTAGTTTCTTAGTAGCTGAATTTAACTCTACAAGGTGATTTCTTCTAGCTGAACTATCCCTTTCCATAGTTGCATGAACTCCCTACAAGGTAACTTCTTTTAGCTGATCTCTCTACAGGGTGAATTGTTTGTAGCTGATCTCTATACAGGTTACTTGTTTCTTGCTGATCTCTTGAATTCTCTTCAGGGTGACTGCTCTATTAGGGTGACTGCTCTATTAGAGTATCTCGATCTCGCACTTGCTGCACCAAGTTGGATTTCGTGTTATAACTCCGTGGCTTTAAGTCTGATTCTTCTACGCCATTGAATAGCCTTTCTAAGATGATTGCTCCATCTATACAGCTATTTTCAAAGCATTACCCCAAGCGGTTTATCTGGTAGGCGTGGCAAGTATAGTAGTTTTTATTAGCTAATCTCGATTGCGTAATTGTTACACACTGTTGGTTTTTTCGTTGTATCTTCCTGGTTTTTAGCTCGATTTCTTTCAAACCACAAAAGGTTTGAGGTTCAATAGTTAACCTATTCACCCACCAATTTTCAGCTTCTTCCCATACGCGGTTTACCCTGTAGGCATGACAACATATTGGTGTTATTTTTCGCGAATAATCGCTCATAACTCTTTTGCTGTTTATCGTATTCCAGCCAAAGTTGGTACAGTGATACGCCATTATATCCCCCTTCTGTGTGCCAAATTTCAAGGCAATCGGATATTGCGTTCGCGTTTTATAGCAGTTTTTGTAAGTGTGCGAAAAGAGGAAGAAAAATAAGAAGAAAAAAACGAAGAAACTAAGCCAATTTTTGAAGTCGCATATCTCGGGAACGCTTGAAGCGATTTTGCTCAAATTTGGAATGTCGAGTGCTGAAGGTGGAGGAAATGTCCACAGCAAAAATCGTCTTGTTTCATCAAGGCATCACAGAGCTACGGAGGTGCGAAAATTTCGTTTTCTTTCTTCCTGTCAATATACTCACGGGGGGGTTGCGCGCCGGCTTCTTGGGCCGCACGACACACTACCGTGTGTCTTGATACAAACCAGTATGATGCATTGTCAGCAATGAACATACCTGCAAAATTTAGCAGAACTTATAAACCTTATCTGATCAATATGTGATGTATTTAATCTGCATGAAGCTGATTTATATGCAGAAAGATAGCTACTTATATGTATTACCTACCAGTTTGATAATACACAATAGATAAAATCACATCTGAGAGAGTTGACATAAACAATATCTCTGCTAACATCAGTAACATACACATCCCTTCCTTCACAATGGTATTGAAAACTGGAATGGCTCTCTGTTAACAACCCTGATCTCATTTCATATTGACTAACATCCATAGTGGCAGGAAACACTTAAGTACATAGTCAGCTGATCTGGATACATCCATGGTCTTCATTGTGTATGCTGGGATTATTTTATATGAAATGTTTGCTTGTGAGTTGTAAAAAGATGTTTAGTGGGTCAGCTGAACAAGCAGAATCATGTTATGTGAGCTAATCTTTGAAAAGTTACACCTAGTAGCTAGTTACTAACCAGTACTGACATACATATTTTCTAGACAAGCTGCATAATTATTTGTCCTGAAGCTAATGCTGGGAACTACTTTCTTTGCAAAAGTGTGCTTATAGTTTGCAGCCCTTCTACATGGTTTACCCGTTTCATCATTAACCCATGCAGTCACTATGATGTACTGTCACTTGTGGCTGCGAGTAGAGCCTAAATTGCTAGTTAACACTGCCGAGATAGATTCTCAGATTACTCCAGTGATGGAAGCTTTTAACCATTAGTGGACTCAGCTTGGGCTGTAAAATTCGAGATTGGCAGCCGAACCAGTGCCAGATCAAGTGATTCGGGCCTTAAATTACTTCTGTTATGTTCCAATTAATAATATCGCGTCATTCAATGCGTACGGAATTTACAGAAATATACGGAGTTTGACGATCTTTGTTTTCAGAAAGTGTGATTAGGCTCTGCAAGGTAGTGATGATGACTTTCCCCTTTCTCTGTAGTTTTCTTTCTTTGTTGTTCCCCTTTCCCAGTAGTTGTATTTTTATTCGTTGTATTTTATTCGTTGTGATTATATAGTTTGTTTTGTAGAAAAAAAGTGTGATTTCTGATTTCTTTTGAGTGTATGATTTTATGATTTCTAATGTGATTTCTGACGAAACGTATGAGATTTCAAGAGTGTCGGACCCCTCGAGACTGTCTCACTGATGTATCAACCATTCCGGTATTTGTTTGCAAAAATCGCATCATTTTGGCCGAATTTCAGCATATAGATGGCTCAGCCAGATGGCTAACAAGCTTCAATTATAACCATACTCCTCATGCCGGTACTTTACCTAGTACTAGTCATTGCTGACCCACGGCGCAGTTGCTGCTCTGCTTGTCCTGTGCTCCAGAGGAAGAAACATTTTGTCTGTCGCCAAAAAGTTGCACAGATCGTGCTGCCACCAGAAACTGACCAATAAAACCAAACCACCAATACTTTGAGTTGATGATAGACTAATGTTGAGAGTGAATATCGTGGCATACGAAAAACCCTACGAACCGCTGTAACGAAAATCACGTGATGTTGAGACATTTGTATCATTTTCTACCAGAAGAAAGTGACAAACTTGGCTGCCAAGCTGGTGTTATTCAAATTACACTTAGCTTAACACATGAAAATAGTCAGGTAGTTGATTGGAGGATATCGATTTTTCGCGTTGCGGACCCTAGCTATGATCATTATTTTTATCATGTCTGAGGTAATCTAAAAATGTATTTTCATGCTCGTATATATGTATACCAACTGCATGCATGCACAGATTGCCCACAATCACATTCGCTGCGTGTTTCTTCCGATTCTTTGCAGCTAACAATGAGGAAGATTGAAGGAAGCCGGCTTGCTGTAGCTACGTCATTCAGAACTAGAACAGTGCTTGTGCTCCATGGAAGACTTGCCTGCGGGTATAACTATAATAAGACTGTCACGACATTGTTGTATGTCGCTATATCGTTCGTAGATATTGTCTCTCCCATCGTTTTCAGTTCCAATGTAGCGACGCCATGCATGCACTAGCTGCAGCTACACTGTATTATATTAGCTATGCTACTTAACATGTGCTACACTAGTACATAACTAGCTGCAGTGCTACACTCATTTGGCAACTACAAAATAATAACATGGATCAAGGTTGTTTGCTGGCGAAAGGGATATAGAGGATATTGCACCCCCATTGAGAGTCAGCTGGGTACATGCCAAAAGCATTCATCATCTCTAGTACACTATCTCACAGTGAATTGGTTAAGTCCATTTTATGGATGACTGCAAGTTCAAGCTAGCTTAATGTAGGAAACTTTGCAGAAAAACATATAGGAAGAGCTGCATTTGTAGAACTGTGAGGTAAGCAGATGTGGCTAATTTTTCATGATTCGCTATTATTATCTATTATGGCATGGCAGCAGGATTCCATCAACATCACAAGCTAAAGTTATCAAAGGAAGTGACAAAAGTAGCTACTGATTCTTTAAAAACTTGGACCGTTGATGATGTCTTGTGGTAGCAGATTAAATTGCCGATTAAATTCTGGTATTGTTCTTGGAAAAATAAGTATTTTGTAGATATCTATTGACAGAAGTTTGGCAGTGGAGAAACGGCTGAATCTTGTTAAAATTATGAGTGACTAAGGTTTGCTACACTTGCCTTGCTTAACAATATTTTATTGTAACAAGACTTTTACAGATGCTAGCTATAACACACTGTCAAGAACTATGAAGCAGATTATGAGAAGAAAGCTTCACTCAACCAACTCAAGTAGAACAGCAAGTATGTATCTACAGTGGGAATTTGTGGTCAGGGAACAGGTGTTTACTAAAACAGTTGTACTTAGATACGAAATGACATATATACGGAGTTGATGTCTGCACCATCATGCTCATACATATTCACCATGAATAGGGGAATCGGTAAGTCTTTTCTTTTATCACCTTTCTTCAATGCATACGAAAGCAAAATTTGTGAATAAAGGTCGATCGTGTATGATCAGCTTCGACATGATGTTAACAAATGCCCATGGTTTGTGTGTCATTGGGTCTACTGTAACAAATCACAAATATTTTCCAAATCCTGTTGAGTAGGCAAATACGATGATCGATGTTAGTCCCTTTCTTCACTAAGAAAATGGCATTTAAAATTTAGAGAATTTTTCAATAATAAGGTATTTCACCCATTGTATTCAATGCTTTATACTGTAAATTTTGGCTTGCATGATTGTGCCAGGTTTTCACAGAATCGGTCATGTATTTGTAGCCCCATAACCATGGTACACCCCCAGTGTGATAATCATAACTTTTTGAAGTCACAGTGTGTGTGACTGTGACTGATGAATGTTGTATTGGCATGCACATTAGCATACCTCATGTGAAACACCCAGCAGTAACATCAAACTAATCACACCGTACATAGCCATAAAGCATATACAAGCTGTAGATACGTATCAAGAATACATACCTAACAATTCAATAAGAGCACCAGTTGTATCTACATATTTGTTTGTAATCGTTCAGCCAAAATTTTTAGGGAATCTACAAGTGTAGGAATATGTTTTTTATTGGAGTATTTGAATGGCTCAGAATAGGCTTCTATTATCCTATAGTGTGTATATCGTTAGCAAATTGAAGTATGTATCAAGACAAGTACGCCTTTACTCAAATTAGGTGTGTGGCCTGGTTTACTTGACAAGTAATCCGCCATCCCATTTTTAGAAGGGACCATTGACCTGAAGATGTGTGAACATAGTGTTTTGTTTCTGTTAGTAACACACTGGTGTAGCATGTCACTGGTTTTATTTATTGTCCACACACTTCATTACCTTGTGTTTTGATATTGTTTAGTGCATAAACGAATGTTGATTTTATGCTTCAAAGGTTTGAATGCACATTCGAACGTTTGATCAATATTTGTGACCGGGCCTGCGAAAATAGGGCATATGGGCACAAACTACACCCCGTCACTCTATAGGTCATATCTCAGTACTGGAACAGAATATTTGTATTCTGTAACTTGCATCATAACGCCAATTAAATGCTTACTAAGAGCTGAAAATTGCATAGCCATAGTACAGTGGTACAAAAAGTTATGTACAATGAAAGTTTGAAAAAGTAGGCAAAAATCATGTGCCCACATGCCCTATTATCGCAGGCCCAGTCAAATTTTATGGTGCTATAGCTATATATTATGTAGGTGGCATAACTTTGAGGTTATTGTAGTTTTTGTTTTGGCTCCCTATGGTATTTCTCACGTTGACACTATTATTTATCTGTTTAACAAGACATAGCAGCTGGAGAAAACACAAAGCTGCTGCAACTCGGGAATATTCTTCCTCTACAGCTTGTCCCAACTGCACTGCGAGATTAACGGTGGGTGTGGCCACTTGTGGTACAAGATAATTAACTTGTCAGACACCTAGTACAACCACCTTCCATTGCTTTCTAGTGTCTCAAGCGTAACTGCCCACGGTGAAATTATTCATGACGTGATGAGCAGTTGGATTCTTACGGTCTTCTGCTCACTAATATGGCCAGGTTGCGCATGCGCAAAATTATAACTTTGCTTTTGTCATTCGAATGATGCACCCCTCGAACCATTGAACAAATGCAGTAGATTTGTTTATGCACTAATTATTACAACAATAATTAATATCATGCTATACTTTTCAAATGTCCAGAACAGCAATTATTGGTACATACTGTATGTAAGAACCTGGTACTGTGTTTGTGGTACTATAGCAGGGAGATTTGAAATGTTGTGTGTCATAGTATGGACTTCACCTGTGTGGCTCTGTAGCTTTAGAAAGTAAAATTCAAAGGATAGTATTAACTGGGCACCTGGTTTATTATAGGTAGCACAGCATCAAAGGTGTCCTGATCATGTGATCCACCCAGTGTAGTGACATCTACTGAAGTAAAAGATTTGTTGTGGTTGTCAAGTGATCACATCAGGGACTTCCCCTGACAAGGTACGTGTATTACCTAATATGGATCTGTCATTTAAACTTTTATTTATTATTATTTAGGAGGCATTGCAACATTATCTCCACGGACTACTCACACCCACACCACACCTCCACACTAGGGTATTGGGTCTGGTGACATTGGTTAGGTTCATCTGTCCGTAATCCAGTACAACATGTCTAAGACATGCTTATTGTATTTTAAACACGTCCAAGAATACTGACTAATATCACCAGATCCTCATCTCCGTAGAGATGAATGTAGTCACTGCTATACTAATTGGACAACTGTATTATAATATCTGTGTAAATTAAAACAACAATCATACAATACAACTTAACGTGTAAATGACAGGGAACCCTTTGTGGTATTATGACCTTATTAACATACCTTCATACTATAGGACTGAGGTTTTGTATAGTGAACAACACTTCACTTGAGTGAATCCAGGGTTTGGCAAGGTGAGTAGCAGACAAAGAAAGTTTGGGGGTGCAAAGCTTTCAGATTTTAATGAAGATTGAATTGGTTTAATTATGCAAAAAAAAAATTAAATCATAAGTGAGAGTTGTACAGGGATAAGTGACTACAGGAGCTTATAAGTGCCGAAGGCGCAAGGAGCGTGAAACTAATGCATCTAACCATGCGGGACTTCTATAGTGAAACATTGCCTTATTTGGAACACCACAAATCCGCAGGCCACCTGTTGGTGGTTTCGTTACATAAGCAATTAATAAGAACTATTTGCAATGCAGCAGTTCTTATATTGATAACAATAGCGATGGGAGACACCAATGGACTTACAGCATGTGAGACAGCAACAAGAGAAGTGTTGTTAACCAGCCTAACAAACAGGCTAAAACTGTTGATCCACAACAGGTACTGCTCATTTCATGCTGCACAGCACTAGTGAATGTGTTTATAATGACAGAGCAGGTGTGTAGGGTGGCCTGTGTGGTTGGTGAGGTTTCAACACTATTAGTGTTGTTCCATATAAGGTAGATTTCAGTACTGTTACCACACAACCTCATAGAAGTTTCATGCTTCTTTGTGCCTTTGGTGCTTATACGCTCCTGGTGACTATCATGAGTAGTTCAGCTAGCTTTATACATGTAGCTATATATGGTATACACAAGGCCATGTGCTTAGTAGGATAAGTGTGTTCATGCGTGAGATACACTTAGACACTACATATGTAGATTCTAACTCAGTAACTATGGAATATTCTCAATAGTACTAGTGTTATGTGAGGTGACTGTTCTATTAGAGTACTTGACTGACTGCTCTATTAGAGTATCTGGATGTTGTATCTTTTTCTTTGGGGGGAGAGGGGATGGACACACGCTCGTACTGTGCCAGATCTGCCATACCACTGTCACCCACATGGACAAAGCAAAGCTCCATATAACCACTATACATTTTCTGTTACCAACTATGAATATGTACATAATGTGGCCTCTTAACCTTATTATTGATGTCATGAAGCAGGGATGGATGTTGAGGTGTTCGGAGGTATCCAGAAACTGTTAAGTAAATTTTTAACACCTGAAATTTTACCTGGGGGCTTAGATTATCAATTGACGTGGGGCCCAGAATGACAGTAAGTCTGTTGTACACTTCAAACTTTACTTGTATAGCTCCACCCTTAGACAAACTATACCAAGCATAAGTAGCCTAATCAATTCCTAACATGTTTAAATGTCAGCTTGAAAGATTATCTTAGTGAAAATTGTTACCAGATTCAATTTGAGTACTCATAATTTTCAGGAGGAGCATCACTCCAGACCCACTAGATATTCAGTGTGCATGCAACAGAAAATAAATTTGGAAACCTGTCACTAAAATTCCTGGAGCTGCTCTTGATGAGGGTGTATTGAGTGATGTAGGAGGACCTCATTACACTTGACAGACATGTAGTTAGATGTTCTTAATAGACCACTAAGCAAAGTTTTACTGAAGTTTTGATCATTTCCATCATCTCCAATTACACCATTCCAGTCACTGTATTTTGGCGGTCTTAAATAAAAGGTTAACAGCAAGTCAAGTATTGTACCTATCTATTCTGTTTTTCCATATTAGTGACACATACATGTAGTACACTTATAGCCAATAACATTTTTCATAATTATAGTACATTGATCACTGTCATACAACGATGACCAAGGAAGCTTTGCGAAGCAAGTAGTTTAATACATGTGGTTACAGTCTTTACAAAGTGTTTATTACACATAGTAGTAGTAGTACTTGTAGTGGTGTTCATGGGGTAGTGGTTAATACTCTGAGGAGTTTTCTTTTTTACTGTAAAGGAAGAAAACCACAAAATAAACAAACATATCCATACATGTAACACTTGTATACAACAACAATATTAAGACACAAGGTGGTGTGTTGTATGGACAATAAAGCTGACATGTCACACTAATGTGTTATCAATAGGTAGAATAAACACACCAGTATCCATGTAGCACATCAGTGGTTTCTTCCATGGGACCACTTTATGACATAGTGTCATTGAAATACTTTAATAGAACATACACCTACACTGATGGGTTGGTTAATCATAGAAGACCAGGGCTAAGGTATGTACATCAATGTTATAAAGGATACTTGTAATAGTGGTAGGTGATTTGGGAGAGACAAGGCTGAATCTACCAACATAGCAAAACATGTGTTTGTTATTTATTTCAACACTTCAGGCCTAAAAGACTTCAAGTTAAGGAAGAGTCTTGGTGCACCTGGCATCAATTTCAGCATCAAATTCTACAGAAATGTATTTTTCATTTTAAAAATCACCACAACACGATGATCGTATATGTAAAAATTTTCAATGGACGTAATTTTCGCAGTTGCTCAACTTTCTGCTAAATTTAATGGTAGATCTATGTTTTCTAATAGATAACTTCAGTGAAAAACGAGTGATCCTCGAAAATAAAACCAGTGAAATTCGTTTATCCACAAAGATTACATACCTCGAAAATTTGTATATATACAGTATTGGTCAGTCTACTTACTTGCCTGCCTCACTAACTACACTCACAAGGCTAGGGGTAAAATGTACAGCTACAATTTTATGCCGTAGTACTTAACTCAGATCACTTGGGGTTTTCAAAGAGTGTTTGCCCTCTGTGCCTTGCCTTTCACAGTGCCTTCAATCATACTGGTCATCTTCCTCTTCATGCAAGGAAACAATACCAAGGTGTTAATTTCCCTTATAAACACTTTCCTTAGAGAAGCATGTTTAGACCAAACTACGTACGTATTTGAAACACATACACTATTGCAAGAGGGAGTAGATACCTGTAGTTGTACTTTCTGTATAAAACAATTGCATAGCAACCCTCCCTTTAACAATCAAAGTTCAGAACACACTACCACATCCTTAAACAATCAGATCATGGTAACCATATTCCCAGCTACAGTTTCTACTGTAGAAAACAAGATATGGTAACCACGCCCCTTAACCTATTGTGTAGTTCGCTTGACATGAGTAGGGAAATTTAGATACTCTAATAAAGTGTATACTGGACGTAGCAAAAAGTTAACAAACTAATCATCTACTCTGATAGAGCAGTGAATCATGTATGCCAATACATCACACTAAGTATCATATGAGACTCACTGAGTACGAACTAACTGCAAACAGTGATTTGCATTTTCTGTGATTTAAACTTCTCACCATGTATTTTACTTTGATTGTGGGTTTAATCATGTGAGTTGCATCATATAGCCCAATTCAAAATTTAATGTGGAACCTACATGTACTGGAAGTGGATAGGAGCAACCATGTAAAGCATTTACATGTTTATTTGCTGAAAAGTTACTTGTAAGGTGAGTTTTGGCTTTATACTTTAGCACAAGGATAAACCCCTTGGTATATCATTTTAAAGGTTATTACATCACAAGTAGAATGATGTAAATCGCTTAACCATAGGATGTAAGTTGTAGTGCATTGTTTACAGCCAGCGTATAGAGGCTTATGTGCCTTTAAGGGTTACAGATGTCACAGTATTTAATCTTTCCTAAGCCCACCTTGTACGTATGTATTGTGTAAATATCACAATGCATTCCCCAAAAGTTTTATGTGCCTTTATAGATTAAACAGGTTGTGTGGTCAGGTGTCCTGCAGACCTTCAGCACTTGTGTAATCCCTGTCATATGTAAACCAAACAGCTAAGACAAAGCCTGGTATTGGTGTGCTAGAGACAGGCGATGGTACAACTACTAAAAATGACAATGAAGTAGCTATAATTCTTAGTGACTATTTTTGTACGGTGTTTACTATGGAAAATTCAGAGTCTATGCCCACAATTAATTTCAGATCGTCTCTTACGGTTTTTGATAAACTCATTGTAACACCTGAAGAAGTATATTCTCAACTATATAGATTGAAAACAAAAAAGTCAGCTGGTCCTGACAATTGTCACCCTTATGTTTTGTTTGGTGTTTGTAATAGTCTAGTTTTACCCTTAAGCTTGACACTGCTTTTTAATAAATCACTTGAAGAATCCACTCTACCCAACTCATGGAAAGATGCCAATGTTACACCAATATTCAAGCAGGGCTGCAGGACCAAACCCAGCAAATACTGCCCGGTGAGTTTAACATCTGTGATAAGTAAAATGCTTGAAGCCATCATAAAAACTCACCTAATGGAACACCTAGAATCATATTCGTTCTTATCTGATGTACAATATGGATTTTGTTCTGGAAGATCTTGTGAACTGCAACTACTGAGAGTGGTAAACCATTGGACTGACTGTTTTGATGCTGGTAAAGATATTGATATTTTGCATGTACCTAGATCTCCAGAAAGCCTTTGATAAAGTCCCCCACTAACTACTGATTTGCGAACTTGAAAATTATGGAGTAAATGGAGACATTCTTAATTGGATTCAAATTTCTTAAGTAATCGTAGACAAAGGATTTGTGTCAGAGGATCAGCTTCTTCTTGGTCTACTGTTATCAGTGGTGTTCCTCAGGGCAGTGTCTTGGGCCCTATACTCCTTATAGTTTATATGAATTACTTGCCTGATGTTATTACATCTAACCTGTGGGAATTTGCTGATGACACCAAACTATATCATTGCATTTCTTCACTATCTGACTGGACTTTGCTGCAGACTGATTTGGATAATTTTATGAACTGGTTTATAACTTGGCATTCATCTGTGAACATTGACAAATGTAAACACATGACTCATTATCTACAGATGTTGACATTTCTAAAATTCAACAGTGTACTGAAGAGTCTGATTTGGGTGTTACATTGACAAAATTTTCCCATCATATCAAATGCAATTCGTAAAGCATCTAAAATGGTTGGAATTATTTAACGTACATTTCATGCGCTCTCTCCACACACTTTACATTTGTTGTACACATCTTTCCTAAGACTGCATTTAGACTATGCATGTGTTGTTTGGCAACCTCATCTTCTTAAAGATATCAGAGCAGTAGAAGCTGTTCAAAGAAGGGTTACTAGATTGTCAACCTAATCTTGCACACCTGACTACTTTATGACACAGAAAAGAAACAAGACATCCGTACTATCCATGAATAGGCAAATCCATTGTTTTATAAAATTTATCAATTCAAACATTCTTCCACTGTTTATTAAAGCAATTAAAATGTGCGGAAAATTATACAAATGTAGTTCGATGAGTTTTTTTTTCTTCAAAACAGAATTATACAAATATTTTTTTGCTCAGTAGGTTACACATTACATATGATTCAGCAACTTAAATGCAGTTCTTTCATATGCTTAAAAGGACCTTATTAACACATGCAATATGCATGGTCTCAACATGTCCTGTAGCATTATATGTATGTAGAGTTACTCTGTAATTCTGTCACATGACATTGACTTGAGGTAGCCATGCACATCTACTATACTACTATACCTACCTCAAGTCAACATCTGAATAAGTCACTTCTGGTACTGGTATAGACATGACTGTCATCAAAACCTACACCTTTGTTATGTCAACTAGTGTCTGGTATTGTCAGCTACATCATAAAGAAAGTAACACATAAAATGATTTTATAGCCAAATAGTAGAGCGGCTAAGTGAAAAAATTGTTCACTTTGTGATAAAAGCACCAAACTTGGTACAACATTTGCTGAGTTTACTATTTACGGTGCCATTAAAATAACTAATCTAATAAAGCTCAATGAATCTGAAATGTAAAATCAACAGAGGGGAAGCCATAAAAGTTCTCTGAGCTGGCTCAATTGTAAATATACTGAAACTTTGCATCTGAATAGACAAGCAAGGGATGGCCATATCCAACAGCTGATCAAGGGAGGTGTCCATCAGGTCATTAGCTTGTCATGTTAAGAAGCACAGAGAGTCATGGTATATGCAGCCATAGATGTGCAATACATTATTTCTATTGGGTCATACCTGTACTTTTAACACTGAAATATTGGTTCATTTGAAGTGTTTAAAACAGGTTATTTTACCACATTTTGAAAGATTTTTTGATGACACCTGTAAATTTGAGGTACATTCATGCTATTTAAGCAAAAACAAAAGATTTTGGATGCACTTGTATGGTTTCCTGAGTAGCTAGAAATGGGTTTATAACCTAGTTTAAAAGTTTCAAAACATGCCCTAAGGCAATGATTTTGATGTGGCACCATATCTCAAATGATTTAGTATACTTTACTTGATTTCCACATAAAATTTGGTACTTTTACCACAAACTGAATGATTTCATCAAAATTTGTTGCTAGCCGCTCTACTAAAACAAATGCATACATCATACAGTTCTAACCATCATACAGTTGGCTGGTTTTGTACTGTGATTATTGAAACTCATATGATAATAATACGTAGATTATTCAATGAATCAAGGTAAAGCTCGTGTCCTACCTTCTCTGGGTTGAATGAAGGTAATTGAGCAATGATACACAATGTACTAACCACCAAATCACATACGTATAAGACAGCCAGTTGTTTTGATCAACAATGTGTTGAATAGCAGGACGCAGAGCAGATCAGTGATAATGGCAATGTGGAAAATGATTGTGGGTTCACATTTTGTGCAAGATGATGACGTTGTACTCAACCCACAATCAATCTATCTACTAGTCCCACACCATTATCTAAGTCAGTTAGAGGCTGCCCACTCAGAAAAATACCTTGGCTTCACCTTGGATTTGTAAAATCACAAAGATCCTCATGGTAGGTCTCTAACTGTTACATATGGTCCAGTGACTTGAATAGTACACAATCTCTACACACCAATAAGCTTAACACTGTATAGCCATGAACTTTAAAGAACAAAGGTTCTGCTTTACAAGCACACCCTCCCAAGGTATAAACAATATTTAGAAAGTAGAGCTGCGTAATTAAAGCCAGCCAATAGTGTCCTGATGATCAAAATTAAACTTATGCAGTTCATGATCATGTGATCTTAACATAGTGCCTCAATTACGCAAATGTCCAATCTTTAAAATCTCCCACACTTAACAAGTTCCTTACACTATATTATATTTAGCTAAAGCACCGTCGCACGTGTGTATGGAAAATACAGCACGAGGGGACGTGTCAAGAGGCTAATACAGCAAGACTCGAAGCCAAGTGCTGTATTTACCTCAAGGCACCCCCGAGTGCTGTATTTTTCATACACACAAGCATACGTGGTGCTTTAACTGTTATAGCTATTGTACTTCCTGGTCATCTGGCTTGGACCGATTTTCTCTAGTACTCAAACCATTGCGATTTTCGGTGATTAGGATATCAGTAAGTGTTGAACTAATCTATTTCTAGTTGTAGAACGAACTAATAGTATTCGTTTGGCTAGTTTTAGCGATTTACAATGTCACGCACGTGATCAATCATGCTGTCTTAGTGGAGTCATGTTTAAAAATCTTCGTGATCAGACGATCAGTAAGTGTTTATACAATCTATTCCTAGCTGTAGAACGAACTCATAGGATTAGTATGGCTGGTTTCAACGATTTACAGTGTGTTGTTTACTTAAATAAATTCTCCACATAACTGTACTGTATTTGCCCAAGTGTGCTGTATTTGCCCAATTAAGTGCATAACTGTACTGTATGACTCATACAGTATACTTATGCAGTTGATTAGTACTGTATGGACAATACGATATGTGGCATCGCTTTGATCCTCCCACGTAAAGTACAATATACACCAATAAGTGATATACACAACTACATACAGTAGGTCCTATATAAACACTGCATTCTATGACCTTATATGTACTTACTTCTACATAACTACCACTTCAGAGAGTATAGGGTTTCTTACTTCATTCCATTAACATACCATCCTCAACCACAGCTTATACAACTACATCGCATATTACCTTATGATAATATTATTATTATTATTATTATAGGGTTTTTTTGTTACACTTTTGTTCTGCAGTTTCATTTTATTAGGCAGCACAGTAGCCAATCATCTCAAGTTACATGATCACTTAAAAGCATTAAGAAGGAAGACAGAGGATGGTATGAACAGAATTAATTGCTTCTAGCAAGTACTGCAGTAGTGACATCAACTAGCGTAACTGACTATAAAAACTGAACAAAATAACATGATGTCATAACGCAAATGATTTTTGCGTAATGTAATTGAATTTTAATGATAACTGCATGATGAAAACTAATATACTAGCTACTTGCATCATTGTAGACACCGAAGTCGATTGCATTTACTACTAGTGACTAAGAACACATGGAACAATAACACAGGTACCTGAAAATAAGATCAGATTATATTCTAAATAATGCTCTACTGTAAAGTTCATCGTAAAATTGCTGGAGCTCAATGAAGCTCATCATGCACACGAAACGATTTCTACACTAGTGTATTACCATTCCTGACAATAAATCCAGCGCTAAACTTCAAAGTTTACTAGCACTATACCCTATGCTAAAAATGTACAGTATGAAAACGTCATGCAATTATTGTGACAACATGTCCTGCCTCCTCTCAACTGATAAATAGTTGATAAAATTTAGAATTAGTTGTACCGTGTGTTATATCCCTACTGTGCTCAAGATACCATAACTGAAATGCACAGTTGGGATATAACACTTCGTATTGTTTTAATATCATGGACTACTCCAACTCGTTTCAGTACTTTTTATCGATGTGCTATGGTCCCTACTCTAGTTCAAAATTCGAAATTTTTTGTGTACTTGTTATTATCATTTCAACCAAGAGTTCATAATATAAAGTAGCAAGAGATATATATAAACTCTTGTTTTAACTAATCACACAAAATTGAATTTAAGCATCTCTGCAAATTTACTGAAAGCCAATTAAGTCGCCATATTTAGAAGTCTACAGTATACACTGTACTACTGTACTTACCTCAAGTCAATCTTCACATGTGAATAAGTCACTTCTGGTACTGGTACTAACATGACTGTAAGTGTCTTGTCATCAAAACCTGCCAACTCCACATAGTTGTTGTTGTTGTGTTTCTGTTAGTGAAATACAAGAACATGTATAAACATTAGTAGTGGTTAACTTTTGGTCAAGTAATTACTAACGTTCAAGATGTATACCATTGGGTCACGTTGCTGGAGCTTACATAACAAAAGACACTCACTTAATACTGACCAGTTTTAGGGATGTACAAGTGATACATTTAAACTGGTCATGTGAGCACAAAACCACAATAGAATTACACAATTACAGGTACACAAAGTGACAATAACTTGTTCATTTTTGCTTTGCTAAATTACATGTACTTATGATGTTCTGCTTTCTACGGCTGATTTTATCTGCCTAAGCAGTAACCTACATAATCAATTTAATGTGGTGGCTATCAAGCAGTCTTGTGCACTTCTGGCTTGTAAATCACTTTGTCTATTACCTTATCTGTAACATAAAGTTATGGACTAATTTCCCATCTCACTAACATGCCTGATATCAGCTTCTACTAAACACTACAATTATAGCTCAAACAGAGTGTACAATATGTACTGTGGATGTGTCCATGACGTCCATAAACAGCTCTACTAGCTGTGTAAGTTTCATGGACTTAGCTGTACCAATTGGGAAGTTATTATAATACACTGAACATGAGTTCTTACTATGCTTGTGTACACGTAGTCAGTTTTGTCAGGTCCAGACTTTCACAATAAAATAAACAAAACTACTCCACATTTTAGTATACTTGTATTACTCACCTTTGTCATGTCAACTACTGTATAAGTGTCTGGTATTGTCAGCTGTATAAAATAAAATGAGTGTTACATAAAATGATTATTGCCATCCAAACATGTGGTACCATGTTCATAATAATGTAAGTACAAACCAGATAGTAATGTGGTCCATACTAAAATTTTAAACAACTTCAATTACACAGTATGAAATTAATTATTTGAAAATAAGTAAACATTTCAGTCCAGTAATGATGAAGAATGACAGTCACAGACTTCCCATGAAGGGTTACAACAAACTTTTAATGACCATATACAATCATTCATGACTGATATATCACTGTGAGGCCGTACCAGAAACCAGAAGTACATTTCTATAAAATACTTTTTGCTAGCAATCTGGCGCTTTGGTACTTTACATTATTTGATTAGGCCATTTCAACTAAATCTTATGTTTCTTGGGCAAAATTCAGCCAAATAAAGGTTAGTAAAATTAAAATAAAAAATATATAATTTTGCTAGCTGAAGAGTGACTTTGCAAATCAAAACATGTTCCAAACTAAATAAGAAGCCAAAATTTTAAGTTGTGGCAAGTTTTTCTCAAAAACACAACAACTGTTATGTGATGTACCAAAATTTGCCCTTGTGTAGGAAGCATGGTTCCTACACGTGTAGGGCTATATTAAGAAATTTTGTAGGGAATATTTCGACACCACTGAATTTTGTAAGAAAGATACACATGGCACAATGTGTAGGACATTTTAGGAATAATTCCGTAGGAATTATTCCTACATTTGTAGGAACAATTCCTACACTTGTAAGAATTATTCCTATACTTGTAGGAATTATTCCTACACTTGTAGAAATTATTCCTACACCGCAATAAAATATCTTACACTTTGCTCAATGTGTAGGAATCTTTCTTACAAAATTCAACAGTGTGGGAATATTTCCTACAAAATTGTGCAAAGATTCTCAATAAAGCTCTACACATGTAGGAACCATATTCCTACATGTGTAAAATTCCTTCCTGTACTTTACCCCAAAATTATGATTTCTTATTTAATTTGGAATATATTTCAAATGGTGGCTAAGCTACATTATGGTTGCTGTATTACTTGTGAGAAGGCAGCTATATGGTGAGATATTTGGTGTTACTTACTTTTAGAGAGCTTAAAGGTAAATCTGCAACTCCTTGGTGGTGTTATCACTCTTTGCAAGGTGATCACGTGATTATATTTTATGCTGAAAATATAGGGTCGGTCAGGCCCGACAAACAAAAGATTTAGTTGAAGTGGCCTTAGCATTCACATGCATGCCATCCCCCTCCCCCCCAGATTGTACAGTATCTGAAGTTGAGTTTATGTGGTCAGAACTCTGATAGTAGAAGCTAGTCAACCCTGGCATGTGTGCCACAAATGACCACCTGCTTGCTGCCAGGCTTTGTGTAAGGACCTGCTGATTGTGCTTTTTGTTTTACCTATTACACTTTGAGCAGTGTTCAAAAAAATATAATTTTCCTGAAAATTAGGCCACAAAAAGTTAATGGTATGTTTCTGGTTCCCTTCCTGGTCATTTTTTTTGCTGAATGAATGAGGTATGTAACAAGCCGAAAGTGGCAACATTCAGCCTGCCAAGAAATTGCCAAAAGTGGCAATTTCTGGCAACCAGAAGTTACCAATTTTGGCTACTTTTGAACTGCTCAAAGGGTCACTAGAAAATTGCCAAATTTGGCAATTTTCCGAACAGTTCAAAAGCTGCTAAAAATGGAAACTCAGGTTAAGTCATCACAGTTTCCAAAATTGGCAACTTCTGTTTAGCTTTGAGCAGCCACAATGAATGGCACTCCAAAGCTACCAAATCTGGCAATACTTGTAATCGTGCTTTTATAACTGACGATAAACTAATCGATTGTGGAATTTGGTTTCCAAAACCGGTAGTTATTTGTTATTTCAAAATTGCCATTTTTGGCAAGCTTTGAGATAGTCAAAATTTGTGCCACTTTTGGCAATTTTAAGCTGGCCATATAATTGCACGCATTTTGCAAGTTCGCTGTACTGTGTTTTCTTTGTTAAATGCTGAGGCGTTTTATACCTTAATCACTAATTCAGCAACTAATTACGTACTTACTGAATTAGTGAATAATCAAACTTGACTGCTATCAAGAGTTCATAATATGAACTCTTTCTGCTACTCAATTCTAAAAACAATTTTATAGTTTTAAAACCAATTGTGGAACCACTCTAGGGTGGCTACTATTAAAGATCTGTCATCTTAGAGAGCAAAGTTAAAATCTACAAATTTATAAATAGCTACAGTATAGCTACTACTATTATACGTATAAGATGGTGTGCATCAATAATTATATTAAACTGCTGCGCACGCAAATATGTACAGTAATATATACTGTACATCATCATTTTTTTCAAAATAACCCTGTGTAACATATTTCAAGTGATTATGAGGTGTCATAGTGTTGAATTTAGTATTGAACTTCTACATACGTAATCAAAGTTAATTAGCAAAGTGATAAATAGTTAGCGACTTGTTACTCTACTAGTATATGATTGTGTAAGATGGTGTCCAAGCAATTTGTAAAAGAAACATCAGCAACTTTTTTTCAAGGAAAGTTTCCGCTTACTGTCACTGTTTTTTATTGAAAGAAACAGCTTTAGATGGAAAACAAAGTTGGAATGCTTCATATATGCAAGTTGCCCCTTGATTCGCTGCATACCAGCATTTGCTTGCTCATTCACTTGTGAATTCAAGCTCTTTGTATCCAATGTATTGTACTGATCCAGACAGTAGCCAGATGGACATCCTACGTGCCCTCTCCAATGAAACCTGTCAACATAAAAAGAAGTGTTTTGAAAAAAGACTGGCTCTCTGTTCAGGCAATACTGATGAAGACCACAGGCATTGTCATAAACAATAATTTTAGGAGGCTTCAAAAAGCGCGTCTTGAATATCTGGAATGGATGCCGCGGTGATTCACATTCTTTTAGGACTTCAAAACCATAGCATATTGCGTGGGGACAGTATATGGTAAAAATTCCAGGAGTAAGCGTTGGATGCTTAGAACTTGTTTTATTACAAACATCACTGCCAGCTGCTATTCTGGATTTGTCAATCTGGTATACAGCGTTTCCATGTAACTGTGGTAAACTTGGAAAATAGCTTAAACTATTTGTCCTGCTTGGCTCAGGATAATAGAACTTGTCAGCTTTTGAGACTTTAAATGGAGCTTGTATAGTCACAGATATATGACCCAGCAAATCAAAAACCTCTTGAGGAATTTCAGAAGAAATATGTTGATGGCAGAGCGACAAGAAAGATGAAATAACAGGAGCCTTTTTTGACAGCAAATTCCAATAGTAGCTGTTTTGTGGCATAAATACATCTATTGATCTATTAGCAACTTTCTTCAGCGTATCACATGCCTCTTTACATCCTGCGATTTGTACCATTCCACACGCTGGTGCATTTCTTGCAATTTCAGAAAAAAACCTTCTGTATAGCACAGGTGCTAACTTTTCTTGGTGTTCATCTTCAATTTTGAGTAACAGTTTTTCGAGTGCTATAAAACCATCAGAATGTAGTATTTCAGTGAGCTGCTTAAATTCTACGTCAGTAAGCTTTTGAGGACAAACAATTGGCTTTCTATCTCTTTTGAAACAAGAATATTGCAGTAGTAAATCTCGAGCTTTTTTGGTCTTGATAAAAACTCTATCAACATGTGAACTTCCTTTAATAGGTGCTAATTTACTTTCATCCAAATCACAATTTTTTATAGGTAGCATAAGATCTTTCCGCATGCCAATCATTGTTCCATCGCATACTATTATGTCAGGACAGGGTCCACAGTTTTCACACGCAAAGGACTCATCAATTGGTATATCTAAAAGCCTACTAAAAGCATACCATGCTTTTCTCAAAAAATGTATTGAAGGTGTGGCATCCTCTCCAAAGCATGTATATGTTCTTTGAAGACATCTACGTAATAAATTAAAGGTACGTAGGTAAATAGTAAAAGTATATAGTTTACAAAAGTATAATATTTCTCAAAGTGCAGTCATAGAAGGATTACAGATGCAACGTACCTTTGGTAAGCTATCAGTGGGTTTCTTCCTTCAATCATGAGGTGCAAATAATTAAACAGCATTCCATAGTAAAATAACCTCTTGTTATCTAAATTAAAAAGTAAGCAATCTTGCCCATCAAAGTTGTATCGACATGAACAATCCCCGACAGTTGGCCTGTAGTACACTTTCCTTGTCTTGTCATGCATAGCAAGGTTTTGCTTATAAATCACAACACCTGTACCAGCAATCCAATTATTTGCAATAGGATCATTTTGATTCCATGAATTTCCATGTTTACAATGTTCATCTAAAATAGCATTCAATGTAAGTTACTGATACACATATGCTGATTGCTATGCTCTGTAGACAATTAATTGTACCTGAAATGAAGGGTGGAATCAAATGCATTGGGAACATCCAATTTCCTCCTTCATGCTCAGCTACACGACTCTGTAGCACTTTTGAGAGTGGATAAGGTATTTTCTTCCATGACACTGCAGTGGGTACTTCATCTACCTTGCCATCATCAGTGTCCTCATCAGGTGTGAACTCAGATCTTTCTCTCCATTCTTCGAACATCTGCAAGGTAATAAAATTTTATCAAAACAATTTACAACCATATAGTACACTGTGTGTGATTTGCAATATCCTTCAATTGATGCAATACCGTTTACTCAGAAAATTTGGCAGTGACTTTAATTTGGCAGTTTGGCAATTTCCGACCAAATTGCCAAATTAAAATAATGCCAAGCCGCATCAATTCAACAAGGTCTTTATACCAAAGCACTGCTTTCTAGAGATCGACAAATTAAAATGACGCCAACAGCTAAAACAAGGCCAAACACCAAATTTTATATTTCCACTTCTACGGTATAATATTATTTGAATTTCCACTACACTGCTCACCTTGAGATGATCGCACTGTGGGTCGGTACATACAATACATTTGTAGGTTGAACTGTTTCTTTTGTGTTTCATTATCAGGCCTGCACTCTGTTCATCTTCTATCATATAAAAAGTTATATATTTATATCACAAGCATGAGATGTGACATCAATGCTATTACACAATACAGAGGGCAAAAGCCGAGGTTGAGTGTAAATAACATTGATATCATATGAGTGCTTGCATATGATATAACTGGATTCTAACCCACCACCTTTGTTCATCAATAATAATAGTGATTAGTCTTGCTTTTCAAGTTACAATTATTGTGTTTAGTAACCAGCAAAGCAGATCAGCTACATATGTATAGGTGATTTTAAATGCTTTGCTAGTTTGCAGTCAAAAAACCCAAATAGGTAATAACTAAAAAATGCTATCCTCATCTGAGCACTTCTTATTTAATAGTAATTATCATCAACACATGCACTTCTAATGTTTCTCAGTGCAATAACTGGTAGTTATATCCCTGGCATAACTTAGTTATTGCACACTTTGTTTCTTTGATGTAAAGCTTTAGTGGGTCAGAACACAGTATGTGTATGTAAACAATGAGCAAATGTCAGTATAAACTATAAAGTGTGCGTACCTGAAACAACGGCAACACACAGTGGACTTATGCTCAATACTACTATTTGCTGAGCTTCCTTAACACCACTATCTTCTTCATCATTAGCTTGTTCTGAACCTCCCTGATGGCTCTGAAGCTTACAAATAGTCGAACGATGAATGCAGTATTGTGACTCCTCCTTTAAGCAAAATGCGCTGTAGTTTTCCGTGATTATTGGAGAGGTGCACATCAACCCATCGCTTTGTACTTTTGATTCTTGACATGAGCAGGTAAATAAAAACGAGGTCTTTGACATGGAATGAAACTTCAGTTTCTTTATCAAACAGTACTCTGACTTGAGCTGTCCATTTTCAAAGCAATCTGCTATGGCATACCATTGCTTGCTCAGGGGTATAAACCTTTCTGATTGAAGTACAGCTTGGTAGTAAACTATATCTTTAGGCAGTGCACAGACCTATGGGAATCAAACTACGTAATATAATACTTGCCAGTTATGTAAGTACATACCTTTTCTTGATAAACTAATGTAGATGACTGAAGCTTTGGATTTGGTAAAGATTTGACTCCTGAAGTTTTGACTCCTGAAGTTTTCTTGACCTGGAAACTCCTTCCTATCTTCATGGCCCTTCAAATGTGCAGATTTGTGATTCATAGAGATTAAGTATAATGCTACTCAGAAGTGTTGATTGGATTGTAAAACTTGAAAGTGTATGTCATGTGAGGAAAACTGCTTTGAAGTAATTATAGTAAAAAGGTGCATAATTCCTTAAAGTCAATAAAGACTTTTGTAGCATAATTTATTTTGCTTAAAGACTGGTCTAACCTGTTTAAACTTGCTGTTTTGCAAGGATCAGCCGTTTTCAGCTATAAATTTACACTATCACACAACCTATGGCATTTGGCAACTATTGGCGGAAAAGAATGGCTTCTAAAAACAAGATGATTTCGAGGGACTCTAAAAGGAGAATTGATGTTATTACTAAGAAGATTGGAGACCTTGAGACGTATGGAATACCAAGCTTGTTTGCTTATGCTACACCTTGGACTGGAGGTCTTTGCGTTGCTGGAGACAAACGAATGGCTTCCATTGTAAAAGATAGCAAACTTCAATTTCTTGAAGTTCTAAAACATCAGCCTCAAGAGGAGTCTCAAGAGGATGTTTCATCTCCAAAGCTGATTCTTCCTGCTTTGCCTCAACCAATTGATGAAATGAATGGAAGGACACTTAGCTCAGTCATTGTAGGAATTGGAAAAGATTTTGGTGTTGATTGGAAAGGAGACCAGCCTGAGTGGTGGCCTAATACAGTGCCTTTTAATCATCCTAGAGAGGTTCCAACACAATACAAAGGTCAGTATTATTTATTGTATAATTGTTTGATAGTTCTGTTGTATTGTAGGTGAATGGTCAGAATGCCTAAGAATAGTGCTGAAAGAAATTTACAGGAAGTTTGAAGGAGAAGGAGCTTCCATTTCAGAGTTGAAGAATGCTACAAGTTCAGATGCAGTTAGTAGCTCCAATAGGAAATCGGTAGAGATGCAAAGTCATGGTGAGGAAGAAGCTGAGGAAGAGTGGGAGATAAGACAACAAATAGAGGCCACTATATCTCCTATATCATCAAATAATGAAGAAGAGACTAATGAAGAGGATGAACGTGATGACGAAAGATTAAAAGAATTTACACCATTGGCCAAACGTAGATGTAAAAGGGTTATTAAGAAGCGGGCACGATATGGAGAACATTAACCTTCAAATTTCTTATAGCTGTGTACTGTAGAAACTGCTTTTAAGTGCTTTAATCCCCCCCCCCCCCCCCCAAATTTGCTTTCAAATCAATTCATTTACAAGATTGCATATGTTATTATAAAGAATTACACCAAGTCCCAGATTAGGTGGTTTTTGAGGACCATTAGCTTCTGCTTAAAGCAACAAAGGCAATGCCAATTTTGGGGAATTATGGAATAATCTCAGTATTGGTGACCTTGGTTAAACTCAGATAACTGCGGTTGAAAAGTTAGCTACGTATAGTAGAATTTCTGTTTTGGAAAACTATTGCATAGCTTAAAAGTGGCAACTATGTACGTAGAATGTCACCAAAAGTGGTAAATTTTGTTTATCACAACTTGTGGTTTTGGACAATTCTGAAATAATTCAAAATTTGCGACTTTTGGCAAACTAAATCCCACAATTAATTGGTTAATTGTCCTGTATAAAAGTGACAGTATGTTTGTTGCCAGATTTGGTAGCTTTAAATCATTGAATTTAGCTACCAACTTTGGAAACTTCCAAATTCTGCAACTTTGAAGTTACACAAAATTGCCAAATATTCCAACTAGCTATAAACCTGCCAAAGTCGGCTTATTTTCACTTTTGAGCAGCTCAAAAGTAGCCAAAATTGGTAACTTCTGGTTGCTACTTTCGGTAAAATTTGTTCTGTAACATACCCAGAAATTGCCATTTTTGGTTACCAGAAATTGCGATTTTTGGTAAAATTTGATCTGTAACATACCCAGAAATTGCCTTTTTTGGTTACCAGAAATTGCCATTTTGGTAAAATTTGATCTGTAACACACCCAGAAACAATCCAAAAATTCGCCACTTTTGGCAAACTAAATCCCACAATTAATTTGTTAACTGTCCTGTATAAAAGTGACAGCGTGTTTGTTGCCAGATTTGGTAACTTTAAATCATTGAATTTACCAACTTTGGAAGCTTCCAATTTTGGCAACTTTGCAGTTACACAAAAATGGCAATTATGGACAACTATCCAATTTTGGCAACTTTGCAGTTGCACAAAATTGCCAAAAATGGCAATTATGGACAACTATAAACCTGCCAAAATTGTACTTTTGAGCAGCTCAAAAGTAGCTAAAATTGGTAACTTCTGGTTGCCAGAAATTACCACTTTTGGTAATTTCTGAGCAGTCTAATAGTTTCCAAAATTTGCCCTGTAACATACCTGGAATGAATTGCAAAATCACCATACAATAATTTATATTTTATATCTGTTGAAAGGTTTTCATGTCTTGTAAACACTCTTTTCTTATAAAGATACACTAACTTTATACATTGACTTGTAAGTGTACAGCTATATTGGTTACACGTCAGAGACCAGCTCCTGAATAAGTACATATACACAAGTGCAGTTCATTATACAAATGGAAACAGGGACCGGGGGAATTGGTAGGACTAGAAACCTATAAATAACTTTGCACGGCCATATGCTCAACATTAATTTTATGCCTCGGTTCCTAAAAATCGGGCTGAAATGATCATAGTATTCAAGTACTCTCTAGAGTTAATGATCAAGAATACTAGCTACCTGTAGTCATACCCATTTGACATGTTATATACTGACTTTAAGCAGTTTACAGATTTTTCAAGTAACAACAATGGGTAAATAAAAGTAGAGACTATAAATCTTTGCTTGTCAAAATGCATTTCAGAGAAAATATCGATATACTTTAATAGAACAGTCAGCTGCTTGAGATTTGCTGACTGTTCTATTAGAGTATATCAATCTTTCTCTGTGATTTAGACAAGCAAGAATTTATAAGTATTTTGCCTTTATGTTAGCATTATGCTCAATGCTTTAAGGTAGACAGGTACCTATTACGCTGCCATCATAATTGGCAGCAATGACGGATCCAGGATGGGGCATTTGGGGCAAATGCCCCCCAACCCCCCTCTGCCTTTCCTTTTAAGAAGACTAGCTAGCTATATAGCTATTACTTTGATAATGCCAGTTAGGCTGATATCAGTTTATCACTCAAGAAATGAATACATTTTAGCTTAAAAGGCAGACATATTACCTCTCTTTACTACACATTTGACCTGAAATAAAACTGTCACCCAGCACCTTCGTGCGTATTAAACGCCTCTAGAAATAATTATCGTATGACAGGTGTCTTAGCTTTTATAACATTTTAAAGACTTCACAACCTTCTGCAATGGCCTAAATGGCACAATACAACAGTGAAACACTGCTGAGAGGTGATTATTTGCTGCTACGTGTATATCAACTACAACAGATTACAGCTAGTAGTTGATTCCCTCTTTTAATGATGTGAATCTCAACTTGTTTGTGCCCCACCCCTTGCCAGCTCCTGGATCCGCCCCTGATGGGCAGGTCCCTAGCTTTGTGGCCAATACAAATGATAAGTAGTACACATGTACTTGATGACTTAGTTAGAATTTTATTTGCTTCCAGCTTGATGTTGAGGGTGTCCGGTGTTTTAAATCGATAATCTTCCAAGTCAAGTATTAAATTCTGCAGTAATAGAGAACAACTGAGGAGCAACTGTTACAGCATAGCAGTATTGTGTTCAAATAAGGATATCTTTAGCTGGAGAAATAACTTCGAAAGACTTCTACACAGTTACTATAGGTTTCATGTGCAGCTTATCACTGCAAAACATGTTTTCAATACTATATTGATATCTATATGAAGATGAGCATGTGTATTATATGTGTTTTGTCCAGTGTCTGAACATGACAGCTATTCCACCTGTCATCTCTGCCTACAATAATGTACAGATACAGTTCTACACACCAAGACCAAGTCTCAAGGTTTATCTGTTTCCTAGGTAGTCCACCCCTTCACATAGAGTAAGGGTCTGGTGACCATAGTATATGGTACTTGTGTGACTAGAATACAAAAGTGGTTAAAAATTGCAAGCAACATATTAATAATATGTAACTGGAGCTGCGACACCCACCACAACTGTGCATTTTTTGAATTTCTGTTTATTAAATCTTTATAATCTACTTAGCCAAGTGTACCCTCACGCAAAGTTTTAACCTCATATTCCAATAAAAGTTTCAGAGTTACAGCACTACAAAATAGTAACAACAGAAAGATGGATTTGTTCAGCAAGTATAGGAAATAAGGCTCTAATAGGAAAAATAAATTACAGGTGCTTACTAAAACAAATATAACATACGGAGTTGATATTTACATCATCGTGTTCATCATGAGTAGAGGAGTCAATTACTGGGTATGTTTTCCTTTCATCAACTTTCTTCACTGCATACAAAGGCGGAATTTGTGAACAAATATCAATCTCGTACAAACACTTTGACATGACATAAACAAATGCTCATAACTTGCATGCCCTTGGGTCTACTGCATTATGGCTAGTCCTTTCCTTTGTCAAGAAAAAGACATTTATAAAATTTACAGATTTTTTTTAATAATATGCAAGTACTACACCAATTGTATTGAATGGTTTATACTAGGCGTGCACAATTTTGTTGGGTTTTTGCTGATCCAGTCACACATATTACTTCTTTAAGTTGTTGTAACTTGGCAAAGAAAGCATAAAAACTTCACACTTCCCCATACCTACAGATATGGAAAATACAAGTGGACTAATACAAGTTACATTGTAGCTAGCTGTGCCACAACAATTCTCAACATAAGTCTTTACTACGTGTGCATCTCAGAGTCTCACTTGGAGAGTATCAGCTGCTTTCCAATTTGGTTGTCATGGATATTGTGTTATTAATGGCACAACTACATGGTTTACTTCACATGCTCGGGATACTGTGATTCGATTGGCTCTACCACTATAGTGGTACAGTCACTTTCAGGTTGCTTACAAATGCAATTGAACAAATCGCACACATGTTTACTTGAACATGTAAGAAGCTCCTTTCACTAGCGCAACTACATTATTCACTTTCAAAGATCACTAGACAATGCCAGGGACATATTGAGGTACAGTAGTTATTCAATACATTAAAACACTGCACATAAGTATTCACATGATCATGTTAAACAAGTTGATGTTGTGCTACTTCTAAAAACCAGGCGCCATGCAGCTAGCTAACTCATCTGGAATTAACTATAGACAGTATATACTACTATGAATTAACCAACTATGTACTACTACTTTACAATTGGGTAGTTTTGGATTGTGCAATAATATTATTAGCTAATTCACGTATTTCATAATTCATGAAATATTCGTAATTCGTTCAATTACGTTGCTATGCACTGCTAAGGAAGCGTTTGCTAAACAAACCGCTTTTACCAACACATTACGCACAAAACTATCTTCTAAACTGTTTTATAGTGTGACTAACGTGTTTCTTCCCACAAATTCTCTCGACAAAGCCTCAAAGCTGCTCTTCATTTTCGTTCGCGTACATAAGGGATATGCCCCCTTTCAACTCGAAGCAATAGGCTATTCCTGGTAGTGTACGAGGCCTGCACCATTGTTTTTCAGTTGCTAACCTCAAGGGGAAGGTAGTCTGAGGAAAGTCACCACACCCGTATTTCAGTCTGCCGAAAAGAAACCACCTCAGAGCAAAGTTCACCTGTGCAGAAGTTTAATACAGACTTCATTTCACTTTTACTTCTTACGTAAAAGCTGCTTTTACCGTTATTAAACGATTTTGCTCACGTGGGTGCGTACGGATAAACATAGATAGGTACACACACACTTTTACGAAAACAATTTCAGTTAACCAGGCGCACGCCCACAGCCGGCCGAAGGCCGGCTGTGGGCGTGCAGCTGGTTTAAAAATGACGTGTGCAAATTGTTTGATTGCATTCACAAGCAACCTGAAAATGACTATAGTAGCACCAGGAGTACCATATACTATGATCACCAGACCCTTCCAATGCAAAGGGGTGGATGTTACCATAGGTTGGTAGGCTGTAACAGACTACACTATATGGTGGTGTCTAAGGTCAGGGTTGTGCAAAGGACAAGGTTTAAGCGTACCGTAAGCAAACAAACAAACAAACAAACAAATACAATCATACCTGTGCGTAGATAATTATCATAATCACACCTGTGCATTATAATCACATTGAGATTTTTGTACAGCACACACAAATAAATTAATAAATACTAGAGGCATACCCAGGGGCATTTTCTCCCCATCACTAAGTGTTTTTTCGAGGTTTTTTAAAAAATTTTTTTGCACAGCACACACAAATAAAACCATACAGTTTCGCAATGAGCACAGATACACATTAAAAACTTACACACAAACTGTCATTCCGTTATCAGGAACCCATTAAACACAACCTAGAGTACAGACTTAATTCTTTAACTTCAATTTTTTTAAGCACGCCTATAGCTAGTAACTGCTTATTCAAAGGGTGTGCCATGCGTTTGGTCAAAATGGCTTCTGCTCCCGTGTCTTCTTTGGCAAAATGTCAAGTGTTGATGGAACATTTTGATAATCCAGACCAACTTCAAGATGCTATTAACTGTAGCGAAGAGTGCACCGTTTTGTTGAAGTATCCCGCCGCCACACACCTTTCTGAATATTGTCCTGATCATCCATGAAGAAAACTTGACGTGTTCTGCAGACAATGTGGAACTGAGTTATGTAGAGATTGTGTCTCCCATGGTCACTCAACACACCAGCGTACTAGCATTACACCACAAACTTTGACTGTTAATTTTTAGCGGTTTACGCAGATTGGCTAATTTCAACTTGTCAATAGGCTGGCAAAATGTCAAGTGTTGATGGAACATTTTGATAATCCAGACCAACTTCAAGATGCTATTAACTGTAGCGAAGAGTGCGCCGTTTTGTTGAAGTATCCCGCCGCCACACACCTTTCTGAATATTGTCCTGATCATCCATGAAGAAAACTTGACGTGTTCTGCAGACAATGTGGAACTGAGTTATGTAGAGATTGTGTCTCCCATGGTCACTCAACACACCAGCGTACTAGCATTACACCACAAACTTTGACTGTTAATTTTTAGCGGTTTACGCAGATTGGCTAATTTCAACTTGTCAATAGGCCCGCTGCGTACAAAGTTGTTCAACAATATGGCCAACAAAAACAGTTGTCAAGGAGATGAAAAAGCTCTATACATTAAACACTGCACAATCATGTTCAAACATGATGTGTGCGAATTGTTTAATTGCATTCGCAAGCAACCTGAAATTGACTATAGTAGCAAAAGTACCATGTATTATGGTCACCAGATCCTTCCTCTATAATGCAAAGGGGTGGATGCTGCCAAACTATTAGGCCCCTATTTGGTGATTATTAGTTTCTCATCCACCACCCTAAGCTACCGCATAGTAAGCCATTATTCACTCTGTGCATGCTTAGAAGAACATGTGATACCAAACCATTGTAATTTTTTGTTGATGAACGCTACAATACGCTATATATCGCCAGGAGAACTGTTGTTTTCCTTAGCAAATTGCTGCAGTGCCAGTTGCAGTCGTGTTCTATCTACTTCATCAAAGCAGGCTTCAGTTGACTGTCGAAAAACAGTTGGCAATCACGAAAAATAGAATCAACTGCTGAAGGAACTGTTTGTAGTAAGAAATAAAGACAAGGTCTGTACATCAGTGTGTCAATATTATAAAATAATGGCATAATGGTAATACCCTCCCGCCCGCATCATAATAATTAGAAAGGCTGGATGAGAAACTAATAATCACCAAATAGGGGCCTTACTTAGGTTGGTATGCTGTAGCAGACTAGCCTGTCAGGATTGTACAAAGGACAAGGTTTAAACATACCAAACAAACACAATCATACTTGTGCATAGATAATTATCATAATCACACCTGTGCGTTATAATCACATTGATACTTGCCGAGATTAATAAATAAATACCATTCAGTCTCGCATACAGTCAGGCCTGCACAAGGGCATAGGCAAGGGTTCGGATGGTTTAGACAAACCCCCCTTTCAGAGGCAGAAATTTTAAAAATTAAAAATCACACCAAATCTTACAGGCCTGAAGCTCTCCAGTAGCTACTTGCCTACTGGCACTCCTCTGTATTACTCTTGAGGGTCATGTACCACATTAATGCTGAACCATTGCCAATCATATCTATTGCATCACGTGATCAATTGCGCACGTGATGCATGGTTGAAATGGCACGAGTGAAACGGCGAAGGACTGTTCAATGGTTGGTGGAGACATATTACAAGGTAGCAGCTGCTAAACTTGAATGGTCGTCGTGTTATACATGTGTCGGGTTAGCACAAACTGTGAATTGTTGCCGATGTATAATACCTGATGAATGGTTTGTTTATTTGTTACATGTTGTGGGCACATGATGTATCGAACATATTGGAGTACAAGTTCGAAGTTGACCATCAACAGGAGGGCCAATAATGTATAGCTGGAAAAAAGTATTGTGACTCGAGTGTGGAGGGCTTCCGTGTGCTAGAAATTGAAGTTGGCTGTCAGTAATCTGTCCGGAAGTGAAGACTATAAACAGCAGTGTGTAGGTTTTAGCTGGTTAGTAGTTAGATGCACAAACAGCACCTTTTAATGTTACTGCCTAAGGGCACATTTTGTGTATGCATCATTTTCGTTCATTCATGGTCTAGGGGAAGCACCCAGGCATTTCCCTTAAGACATTCCACTTTACATCTGAACCCCCTTCAAAAAAAATCCTGGCTACGCCCCTGCTGCATACAGCATACAGTATCGTAGTGAGCACAGATGCACATTAAAAACTTACACACAAACTGTCATTCCATTATCAGGACTCCATTAAACACCGAGTTAAACACAACCTGGTGACCAATAACAGCTGCTGCGACCATAAGATGACCTGCAGACGTACGGACTCCTTTAGCTTCAAAATTTTTTAAGCGCGCCTAGTAGCTGTTTATTCAAAGGGTGTGCCGTGCGTTTTGGTTAAGATGGCTTCTGCTCTCCTTCCTTCCGTGTCGAAGTGCCAAGTGTTGATGGAACATTTCGATAATCCAGACCAACTTCAAGATGCTATTAACTGTAGCGAAGAGTGCGTCGCTCTTTTGAAGTATCCCGCCACCATGCTCCTTTCTGAATATTGTCCTGATCATCCACGAAGAAAACTTGACGTGTTCTGCAGACAATGTGGAACTGAGTTATGTAGAGATTGTGTCTCCCATGGTCACTCAACACACCAGCGCACTAGCATTACAAGTGTGACTGATGAAGAAACCAGGAGACTGGGAGAGGCTGTGGATCACATGATGGGTTTACTGGAAGAGACGAAACGAGCAGTGTCTGTTGTGAAGGAAATGAGACAATGTGTTAGGGGCAGAAAGGAACACAACATGGAGAGGACAAGGGAGGTGTTTAATGCTCTTAGAAAAGTCATTGATGAACAAGAAGAACAGGTCATAGCAGATATTACCAAAGGAGCAGACAGGAGGGAGAACACACTAAAGGTATTATTGTGTAGTTGTAACATGGACATGAGTGGTCTATCTGATATGTCAACCCTCAGACATATTTATGATTGAACACATGCAGTGTAGAGGAGTATAGCAGCCATTAGCAGGATAGGGAGTGAAGAGATAGCTATGGTCCTGAGACTTTAGGTAGACTTTGTGGCTTTCAACAACGCTACTGGCATTTTCTTTAATGTGCCACACAAAAGTGTCATTGTCTCAGTAACATGATACAGTAGTTCTAATAGATATTGTGTGACAACAAATACCAGCAAAATCACTTACACAAGATTTCAACCAATCAAATCGATTCATTTTTGAACCAAACCATATCACATGGTTTTGTGTACTAGATGAGCCCCTCCCACCTACCATTTAGCATTCTTTATTAGAGAAAATTAAAAGCAAACACATCATCTGTTTTACTGACTTAAAGGCTTGAAACTGGCTTGAAATTGATAGTCAAAGCTAAACCAACAATGCTAACATCAGTAATATTATGCTACAAAGTAGTTCTTCCTGGGATTGGTAGTGGTAAAGATGTGTCTCCAGTTATTGTTGTTCTTGTGTTAATATTAGCTACAGCTGGAGAGGTTGTTGTTGCTATGGACACAACTACAGAATTGTCTGGAGCTATTGAAGAAGACAAGAGAGAACAAAGTGACTACCACTGAACTGGTTAGGAGGAGGAAGATACTGGAGCGACGACAAGATCACCTGATGATAATGAAGAGGAGATCAAGACTGGAACCAGTAATGAAGGAACAAAGAGAAGTTGAGTATGAAGAAATGGAACGTCTTTGTAAGGAGGTGACCAAGTTGGGAGGATTTCTACCTCTGGACCCCAGCAAGTGTGAAGTGACCTTCCGTACAGCAATGACAGTAATGAACAAAGAGACGTCACTAATGGTAACACTTAGAGATGTCAGTGGTGACATTGTTGATGACAAGAGTACTGAAGTAGAAGTGTCCATGACCACCAAAACTGGAAAAGCCATAGTAGTGGGACCAGTCAAGGATGTTAGTGGTAGAAACTATACAGCATCCTTCACTCCCAGGACTTTTGGGAATCACATGGTATCAATTGCAGTTGATGGACAACACATCCCAGGCAGTCCTCACAAGTAAGGAATAGTGTGTGTTCTATTAGAGTGTTTTGTGGATAACATGTGAGGTGTGATTGTATTATACTTATTCAGTTAGTGTATACTAATGTTACACAATGACTATACATATTAACACTACTACACAGTCAGTCTATACAGTCACACTACTATACATTAGCTATACATGTATTATTTTCCCATACAATGTGTCATACATACAAAACATACAAGTGATTATCACTCAAACTTTCCACTATAATGTTATCTCATTTCCTGTACATACAGGAAGTGATGTCACCAGTATTATTAATGTACAGTAGATCATGTGATCCTGTCATGTTACTGTAGGATATCAGTTGTACTGAGAGACTACAGCAAGATGAGAGAAGGACACTGCCAAGTTATGACTCATTATGGGGGGAACAAGTTTGGTAAACTCCTTGATGTTGCTATAGGAGTTAATAATGAAGTCATCATTGCTGATTATACTAACAAGCGTGTAATTGTGCTGGACTGTAACTTTGCCTTATTAGCAGTGATTGGACAAGGAAGTGGTGACAACAGATTGGTTAATCCTAGTGGTGTAGCAGTCAGTAAGGATGACATCATAGCCATTAGCGACTTTAGTAGTCATCAAGTGAAGAAGTATTCCCTACAAGGAGAACTCTTATCAATAATTGGTAACAATGGAGAGAACAACAATGGCCAGTTTAGTGGTCCTATGGGACTAGTCTTCAGTAGTAATAAAATGTTGTATGTTGTAGATAGGGGGAATCACAGGGTCCAGGTATTCCAACAAGATGATAAATTTGCATTTACATTTGGAAACTATGGGTCCAACCCTGGACAATTTCGGTGGCCTGTTAGTATAGCAATTGATACTGACAATAGAGTGTTAGTTAGTGATCATGGTAATCATATTAGTCTCTTCAGTCATACTGGCACTTTTATTAGTAGGATTACATGTGATAGACCAGTGGCCATTACTGTTAGCCCTGATGGTCACATCATAGCTGGTTGTGGTGGTGATAACAATAAAATTAGAGTATGGAGCCCCACCCATCAGTTAATAGAACAGTTTGGAAAGAAGGGATCTCAACAAGGAGAATTTAGTGGTATTAATGGTATAGCAATAAACTATTCTACTGGTAGTGTTTATGTTGTGGAGGGATACAACAAGAGACTACAAGTTATCAGTTAAATTGTTATTTTGTGTGTTTGTATGATGTAATCTATTATTACCATGGTTACTGATTGTTTACACAATATGATAATATTCTAACTAGAGAGGTTGATTGGTACATATTAGTGTGTGAGGGGTGATGGTGTGGTTGTTTTGTGTCGTTACTAAGCACTGTTACCAGGAAGTTACCAGTAAGTGTTGGTGATGAAAAGCTGCCATACAAGTGTCTTTTCTATACAGGTGGAGAAAGTAGATGTGTACAATGAAGATCATCTGAAATGATGTCATTGAGGACTTTTAGCCAATCAGATTGTACTGTGTGTACAGAATAAAGTAATCAAAATGTGTTAACGTGACAATGTGTGAACTTTATAAATCACCAGTGTCCAGATCATGTGATCCACCCAGTGTAGTGACATCTACATGAGGGATTTGTTGTGGTTGTCAAGTGATTAAATCAGTCAATTCACCTTAATAAGGTATGTGAACTACCCTATTTGGATGTGTCATTTAAATGTGTTTAATTCAGGAGGTGTTACAACATGTTCTCCTATTTACCCACGGACTACTCACACCCACACCACACCTCCACACTAGGGTATAGGGTCTGGTGATAATGGTTAGGATTTTTGGATCACCTGTCAATTTATTAGTTCTCCATTACCACATGTAGATGATGTAATCCTAAGACATTCTAATTGGCTTAATGTATTTTAAACACATCAGTGTCCAATACTGACCAATATCACCAGATCCTACTCTCCTGTAGAGGTGGGTGTGGTCACTAATGTACTGATTGGACAAATGTATTTCTGTGTATTTGAGAATTGAATGAATCATTTTCTTTCATGTACATAATTACTATACGAAAACAGCCTTTATGGGATTTGTGACTTATGAGTAGTCTATAAACTAGTTAACTGAGGGATAGTACATTACTGATGCTGCATGTGAAACAATAAAAAATTATCTAAGTCTCCTACCAAAATTTTGTACCATATATGGTATATAGTAATGAGGTTTACTATACAAAAATAGATTTTTCTGTCGTTACCACTTTATAGCACTGTTAACTTCAAAATTTCTTGGCTTCCAAAGCTGAAATTTCAGTTGACCATTCCTTTAGGTAAAGAAAAATGTAATTTGTAAATCCACTAACATGTGGGGTTCTTGCAGATTTGGTCACATAATATTGATACTATTCTGAATGAAAATCATACTCTAAGCAGTCTGGTAAATATCAACTACTCTAATAGAACAGTCACTTAGCTGCAGTACTAGTGGAAACCTTTCAAGTGTTGTATAATTATGTACAATATTTACTTAGTCATTATTATACTTGTTAATATACATGGTGGCTACACAATCATTGCCATTATTAATGTCACACAGACAAAAATGATTTGTAACAGTTTACCCTACCATGAACTAATGGGGACCAAGAGTCAAGTCACACTAACTTGTTATTACAATCTTTCCCAAAGTATGGTCCATTAAATACACTTCCTGTTGACATGTGACCACATTCAAGTTTGTCTACACTGACCATGGCCATTTTTAGATAACTACACATTATATTGTTGAACTGCCACAAACACTGACTATAATTTTAGTTGTATACTAGTATCATAGACATCAAAATACTCCCAGCCCACACTCATCACCTAGTGGCACGTGTATGCATTACTAATATTGGCTGGGCTAACAAACTGAACTGTTTACTAGTTACAGGGTCATAATACCTCCATCATCTTGTGGGTAGTCTTGTAGATGTGGACTGGTGACGTACTCCATCTATTATTGGTTTATTATCAGTTCTAAGAAATTGAATTGCCAAATCTTAATAATGACACAGTTCAATGACTGATCCAATCATCCAATCAGAGCACACCATCATTTTAATGCTACAACAAGACAAGGATAAGTGCAACAAAAATAATAACACATTAAACAGTTGTTTAAAATTACTCTAATGCAACATAACATCAGTACAATAGCTAAGCAAGTGGAGTAGTTTTCTTGTTTATATTGTAAACCATTTAAATATGTAAACAAACATTTATACAGTGTTTTCCTGCTAAAAACAATGATGTGGTGTGCCAGCTTTCTTTGAAGTAGTCCACTCCACTATGTGTCTTGTTGTTTGTGTATTCAATGACAAAAACAAAATTTGTTTTGCATTAGTAACTTCATGGTCACTCCTCAAAATGGGACAGTGGAATTTCCTACTAAGCCCGGCTGCATGCCAAACTTATGCAAAGAAATAAACCATCAACAAAGTTTTATCTTCTCTGAATTGTTATAATCATATAGCTGTGACCATTTAATCTGTAGACCACACAAAACGTAGCTATAGGCCGGCATACAAAAAAATTTACTGAAACTTGCCAAAGTTAAAATGAGCCAATCATTTTCCCATGTGCACTTGAAGTCTACAGTATACACTCTACTACTATACCTACCTCAAGTCAACCTTCACATGTGAATAAGTCACTTCTGGTACTGGTACTGACATGACTGTAAGTGTCTTGTCATCAAAACCTTCCAACTCCACATAGTTGCCGTGGTCATGTTTCTGTTAGTGAAATATAACAGAATGTACATAAAGAAGTAGTGTTTAACTTTGCACAAGGAATTGCAAATACCTCTAATGTCTACCAAATTACGGTCACATAACTGGATTTTCAAAAAAGGAGATCTTTCACACACACCCAATTCCATGAACTTCAATTCAGATACCATAACTTAATACATATACCTGAACCATCCATTAAGTGATGTATATGTTGGATGTTCTCACTTGCTTTTTGTAAGTTGCAATTCCGGTAGAGTGAAACTAATAAAAACCACTCATTAATCAATACTGAGCAGTTTTAGGAATGTACAAGTGATGGATGATTAATGGTTACAGTATAAAGGTGTCAATTGAAAGTATACATGTGCACTTTATGGCTTTGTCCTTAGGTGTAATTTTGATTGGTCATAAATATTGTGTCAAACACTTGAATGAAAGGATTTAAAATGTTTTCGGAGGGTCATGTAGTACAAATGAGTTGATTGTGTAATATAATTCTACCAGGATTCAGCTCACAGTGGAACCTTGGTGAGACACATCTGTAGACAACTAATGTCCTCATGTAAAGGATGGGGGGAGGGGGTAAAAAGCTTATTCTACCTACCTAATAATGTGGTCTCCATATTCCTGCTAATTTGTGTTGCCACATCATTACACAACTTGGAAAGCCACTCAGCAGGGTTGTTTTGAAGATCGTTGTGGTGAACCCCCTTGTTTACATATCATTGGGGAAATGTGTATCTGAGTTTAGTATATAGGTGTGAATATCAGAAGTAATTTCTCCAAAGTTCAAAAAGATAGCCAGCATACATAGATTATGATATTGTTGAATTAAAGGTGCTCAGCATCCAAAGTACTGGAGTGTCATGTATGGACCAGTTCATCAAACTTCTCACTGATAATTTTATAATTTCCCATGACCATATAAACAAATCCCAGTCATTTCACCTGTAGAAATAAGTACATGTAATCTACAATTATACACATGAGGCATACCATGAGCATGTATATCACCTAGTGTATGTGAGTATATCATAACTGGGAAGAGCAACTGATTCACACCTACAAAATTCAGGTTGGTGGGGACAAGGTTACTATACATGTGTTAATATGAAAGGTGTCTATTACATGATATAGATAAGAAAAGTAGCTAGCCATATAAGGACTACTCATACTCAGTCTTGTGCAACCACAGTGACTGCTAGATACTAACAAATCAGATGAAATTCCATCAATAGTATTTAAACACTGTATGTGCTGCAGAAATTGCACCTATATACTCCATGTAGTGGTGTAGCTAAGGTGGGTACTGGTAGGGCACAGGCCCAACCAATCAGTTCCAGTACCCTACCAACACAGGTACTCATCGTACGTAGCTAGCTATAGCTAAATTGTGTGATATGAGGTGCAATATGAAGCCTCCTACTAATAATAATTATTATGCACACAAAGCATTCGTACAGCTAGTGTCCTACTAGAGATGACAACTTTTAACTGCAAAATGTCACCAAATTGAATCTCAGCATGTAATTTTCAAAAATTTTTCTGGGGGGCATGCCCATGCCAGACCCCCTAGCTGCAGCGTGCTTTGTATGCTGATTACTGCAACTTGTATGCCTACAATGGTGCCCAACCAATCCTTCTGGGCTAGCTATGCCACTGACTCCATGCAGATCATCTTTACTCAATCTGTCAACTGGAACTGTTTCTATTGTGATTACCTTACCTGCAAATGTTACACCAGTTTACAAGAAGAAGGGTAGTTCAATTTGCTGTAAAGTTATGGAGCATATTGTTTACCACTAACATGTTCAACTATATCAAATTTTCAGTATGGCTTTAAGCAGTGTTATACTCTTGTGAGGCCCAACTAGTATCAGTTGTAGAAGACATTTCACACAATATGACCAATAGAAGTAGATTGATCTTATGGCAAATCATGATGGGATATTACACTAAAATGTTACAGAATACATTCTCCAATACTCACAGATTACTTCATTAATGACCAAGGACTAGAAAATGTGAAACATCATACTTACCAAGTCCTTAGATTAATAAAATGTCATTAAACTTAATTGCTCTTTGCAACTAAAGCAAGCAAGTTCTACGCGGCATCCATAACAACTTTTATTGCTTCTATTAAAATGATCCAGCCTCTACATTGGTTAATGACTACAATTACAACTATAGCATATCAGCCTTGCTATATGGCCTAGCTACCTTGGAATATGTTCATAGCTAACATATCAAAACTATTCTATACATTTCATCAAATGCAGCCATTATCGATAGTCTAATTTTTTTCACTCAATACATACTTAATTCTAATCATTAAAATGACATAATATCTGCTTTTGTTTCTTCCACAACCTCAGGTTGGTCAAACAAGCTGATTCAAAAAACCTTGTCATTCCTTGTGATTCCCTTGTCCAATACAAAATACATGTTGTTTGCACTATACCATATAAGGGGAAACTTGGCGGGGGTAAACTTTGGCCAGTAACAAGCTAAATTAATTTACATTTGGTCAAATAAACTTTGGCAAATTCAACTTCAATGTTTAGCTATAAAGATGCTAATCTGAGGTGCTACAAGCATTTGGCAGGTTATTGTTGGTGAATTTGTAGCAAATCGCCAAAGTTTCCCTCTATACAATATACAGAAAACACAAAAGTACAAACATTAGCACTCATAATCTCTACAGCACATTATACAAAGAAAGAAAGCCCTTGAATTGCTCTATCCACCGGCTGTACTGTTGTTGTAACATTACCATGCAGTGTCATTTAATTAAGGTACAATGCGCACTCCATACAACAGGAGAAATTAATTATGCAGGTGGAACAAGGCTCTTTTTGCCATTTCCACTTGTCTCAGAACAAAATCTAATACACCACATGATTCACCTGTTATCAAGGAATCTGATAAACTAAACTGTGTTTCTGTATACTAAAGTATGTGGAAGTTATGGTGGTTTGTTTACAAGGTAGTGTAACTTTCACCAAATACGGGCAAAGCCTAAAACAGAATCCAGAAAATTTGACATTAGTTTTAATATGAAAGGATGTGCCATTCCTTTATATACAAATCTATTAACAATCTTACAGGTTTGAAATTTCTCAGAAACTTCCAAACTATTTTACAAGTATTCAACAAGGATTCACCACCAATAAACTGAACAGATGCCCATATGAGCATGCAAGCCATACCAATTTGATCATATGTTTCATGGATTGTTTTCCCTCTACTGGTAGATCGAAAAATAAATCAAAATATATATGGGAAACAGGAAATTTAGTTGCAGTGGCCTTAGTCATGCTTGATCATAATAAAGGCCATGACAAGTTAATCTTAATGTGGCAGGCCAGTGTTTTGGCAAACCCATGATGTAATATCTAAAACAACACTACTAGCAGTAATTTGTGCAGTAGGGAAATGGAGCACAATCTCACTCACAAGAAGTGCTTTACCTGTAAAACACTCTAATAAAGCAGTCACATCAGTCAAATAATTTAGCGCTGACACGTGAGTTAACACTGTTGCAAGATGGCTTTTACTAATAAGCCTGTCAGTAAGTATGCAAAAATAACCGGAAAACAATGAAAGAATATGAAATATTTAGAGCTGACAGCATAGATAATAGACACCCCATACAGGGGTGTCTATTATCTATGCCGACAGTAACCAGATGCAGGAGAGATTTTTTGGGACAAACCTAGTCCCTTGGGCAACATCAGCAGTGCTGCCTGCCCAGTATCAAACAATCAAATCTTACTAAAGGAGATCAATCTGTGTGCACACAGATGCAAGAAAGTTAACTGCATTTGCCGAAAACATAGTATATAAATCAAGTTTCCCAATGGCAAGTCTCTAAGCGCCTGCGCGTATTATAATATATAATACGCGCAGGCGCTTAGAGACTTGCCTTGATCAGTTGATGGGTAGTCTAAGTTACATCTTTGACTTCTAGTTACGGTCTGAACTTCAATGAATTGGTCCTTTCCGTAGGATAATATACATCCCCATGGTCCTCCGTAGAGCTTTCTGATTTAATAATATAAGCACTCGTTGCGTTTATAAACTTAATTTCTAATTTGAGAAGCGCCATTGGGAAACTTGGTAAAGGATCTGAACTTCTGAAGGATCATAGACGGCGGCTCGGACGGCGGTAGAGGGTCAAACACTAGTATGGCAGAGTAACAAGGATGTGTACCGTACTAAATGACTGTAGTTTATCCCACGTGAGCGGAGATTACGTCTGTGCTGGACACGTGGTACTGACATGTGTAAAGCATCCTGGCGGGGAGTTTCTAGCGCAAACAAAAACCATGATCACCACCATCACCCCGCGTAATACAAGGCGCAATTTGGCGAGAAGAAGAGTAGTGCAGTCTTCCGGTAGAGCTAGAAACTACAAGAGCGGTGACGGAGGTTCAGCCTTGAAAGAAACCGGAGGTACGCTAGTTTTAAAAGGTTTAGTTGTCGTACAAATTGGTAGATTAATAGGACACGAGATAGGACATCATTTTAAAAATATTTACTAGCCCATGCCCTTTTGAAGCGTTGTGACTACCGCATTTGTCTTGAAGGCAAAGCGGTACGTTATATCGTATCGTTATATCGTATCGTTATATTATCGTATCGTTATAGATGGGCTATTGTCTCACGCAGCCAGATCGCTTTTTCTTTTGTCATTGGGTCGGAAACAAAAGGAAATGCAGTATAGCAGTTTTGTTGTGGCAATTACCCCCAGATTTTGGGAATTTTACTGCACGGTTGATAAAGGCTCACGAACGCGAGAACTGCACACGATGGCTTCACGTTAGATTTTGAAACCATAGATATTAGAGTACAGGGATTAGAAACTAGCGCGCGCCCTGAAACACTCCGCCATTGGTGAATTCATGAGGCCAAAATGGTGTCTTCTGCTCTGGACTACTTTCTACGGGCGTGGAGTATTTCATGACAATCTCTTTATGTTTTACAAGTACTAGGCAAACTCCTATTGTAAGTCTTGTTGTGAGTTTTTGCCGCCATCAATCATTTTAATCTCAGTTGACACGATTTTTTTGTGTACCTGTTGTGTTCATGGTAAGTTCACTTTCAACTGGCAAACAATGCCACAGTAACCCTAAAGTAACATAGTTTTGCATGGTGTACTTCATTTTATTATTCCGTTTGATTAATGCCCTTTGGCAGTCTCATCTTGGTTCTTTAAAATACTACTCCATGATTTATCAACTTCAACACAAGCGCTGTTATGCGAGAAACATCTTTCAGTGGTACTGTGCAAAACTTCAAAGTATTGTGAAGACTTCAGCACTATTTTCCCAGTGGAACTAGACTTCTGTTCTTCGTAACAGGTAGACAAAAAACGGAGGTACCCATTGATGATCAAAATCGTAAATGGCGATGAAAACCACCCAAGACGATTAAACAACAGAAGCCAGAAGCATTAAAAGTCTTGTATATCAACTACAATACCACAAGGTGGTTGAAATCAACTGTAAGACGACTAAACCACAAACTGCCATCCTGTCCGCATGGATTTAATCAATACCGAGGAGTGCTTCAACCACAATCAATGGTAGATATACACGGCGCGCGCTCGGTTGCCTATCCCTTCTCTCTAATATCTATGTTGAAACCACGTGTGTGATTCTCATCGATCAATACTGTACTGCATTCACCAGACCCCTTTTCCCTACCTGATGACAGAAAAAAGGTGGTCTAGCTGTGCAAGACTTGTATAAGAACAGAAATGCATTTGGGACTACACTGAAAGTGGCCACTATAATTACAATTTGGTGGTCTTGTCTAGAAGTGATTGCTACGGTTTGTGCTTGTGTGATTGTTTCTGATCTCTGACCACATAATTTTCCTCACCACTGCTTCATTTATGAGAAAGATTGGCTATCTTTGTACAGCAAGTAGTTTGTTTAACCATGTGTAAGCATGTGTTGCCTTTGAGGGTTCTTTCCTTGGCTTTTATTTATAAACTTTATAGCACAGGACAGCCTGTTGTTATAATATGATTTTGTCTTTCACTAATAAGTGCCTCCCACCCACATGTAACTAGCTGTAGCTAAGCTAAGATAATGCCTGCTGCAACATATTTATGGTGGCCATGTTCCATAACATGCTCATCTTACTGTGGTGTGAATTTAAAAGTCTAAAATGTTTTAGTAAGTTTTGTGCTTTTTTGGACGACTACATCTGTAGTGGAACCATGTATTTCGCACACCTTAGCACCATGTCTGTAATAGAGACACATCTTGATTTATGAGGTCCAAATGTGCCTGGTTTCCTGAAATTGTTTTCGGAAAAGTGTGGCCTGGTGCAACTGGGGAAGCAGCCCACCCAGCTGTAACACCAATGGGTACCTTGTGTAAACTGGGGAAGCAAATACCTAACTATTCTTGTCTCGCGGTGTTGGGGTCATTGTGAAACTTTAGGTTCCGCGACCTCTCTCCATGAGACCTGGACAGTCCTCTTGCGGGTTACTAGCCTTGCCCCAGGAGGATTTTCCTGCACAAGACTCAAATGCCTGAGTGGTCACAGGCATCCCAGTGCTGGTTCACTGGGCGGCAATAGCTATGTTTTGCATGGCTGCCGCAGGTTTGCTTTTGTGTGTGTACATATCTATCTATCTGTCTACCTATGTTGGTCCATATGCACCCACGTGAACAAAATCATTAGCTAAATGGTAAAAGCAGCTTGCACGTAAGAAGTAAAAGCAAAATGAAGTCTGTATTAAACTTCCGTACAGGTAAACTTTACGCTGAGGTGGTTCTTCTCAGCAGTCTGAAAAACAGGTATGGCGACTTCATATACATGTACTCTATTCTTGAACAAAAATGAAGGGCAGCTTCGAGGCCTTGTCTAAACAATTCGCATGAGAAAGCACGATAGACACACTATAAAACAGTTGAGAAGATACTTCTGTACATAATTTGCTGTTTAAAGTGGTTTGTTATAGTTATGCTTCCTTAGCAGTGCATAGCAACGTAAGTACCGAATTACAAAATAATTCATGAAATATGCTAAATTACAGTATTTACAAATCTAATTGTCTAGCTGAATTAATAATAACAATAGCATGAATATAACTGCAATTATATACATGGTTGATTAATTGCCTATTTGGTTACAATGAGATAGTATTAACTGCATAGGCACCTTGTTTTTAGAAGTAGCTTTACATCAACTTGTTTACTCACAGGACTGTGACCTGATTATTTCACTGTTTCCTTATTAGTAAAGTGTCCCAATTTCAAGGGTTTAAACGTGTGTACATGGGACCATGGATAGACGCCCACTGTATAACACTAATGTGCCTTAATATGAAATTGGTTGTGATTTAGAACATCCCTTTTTGAGTTCTGTTGTGTAACCTTCCCACGCAAATAATATCTCCATTGTTTGGTGTTATGTGGTCTGAGGTGATTACATATTTGTAATATGGTGCCAAAAAGTAACACCTAAAATAAATTGATAGTGGGTAGTTGTGTTGTACAAACTGTGGTCAATAATTGTATGTAAATTGACCGATGTAAGAAACCATATAATTATGCTTTGAAGTGGTAACTAAATACTGTAGTGTATGCTCTAACATTATGTTTGTATATAAATTTGTCCTTAGAGTTTAAATAAGTGGCACCTGTTAGTGTGGACAGTGAGTTCACCTATGTAATGGATATACTGGCATTATTATGGTCCCAACGTAAACAGTATGATGCGGGCATCTTCATAATAATCAGGACACTTTTTGTTGGTTCTGAGGCATCCGTTTTATGTAGATTCTGTTGTCAAATTTATGTATCCTGAAGGCAGGGCCTATTTAAAGAACATGACATTCCATTAATATTCTTTCACAATTACTGGAAGTTTGTTTGTGTTTACTGAGCCATTTAATCATGTACTGTACAAAGAGTATGCTGTTTCATATCACTAGAAATTGGCGGTAATCTTTGCCTTGTGGTCAAATTGTGTAATCCTTCTACTGGCTCCTACCTGCTTCTGTTACAAGTTGTGTGTCCAGGTCAGTATATCTATATCCTTCAAAGGTAATGAATAATGATCAGAATACCTGGTTTAATTCTACCTGTAAGTTGACAGTATTTCCATTTTGAAGCTTATTTCACCTGTACTATTAGTACTGATTTGTACAGCAATTGAATGCACTCAAGACAGTTATCTGTTACAATGATTAACACTGCTTTTATCATAATGTGTTGCTTTGTCTGAAGTTTACAGAAACATTACATACAGTTGTTATGGAGACTTGTTGGTAACTAAGTAACATGTGTAGGTGATAAAGGGTGTGTTTCACTTGCTTTCTGAACACAAGGGAACTGTTTGTTGTTAGCAGTGACGAATGTGGCACCCTTCCACCATGGGACTAGGACAAAGTGTCCTGATTGAGGTGTTCTGATTTCAGGGATCTGAATGTGTTTATTCTAGTAGCTAATACAAATGAGACCATGGACTAGTATCCTGATTATCAAGGTGTACTTGTTTCACAGTAGTTCCTTTAATATTAGTCCAGTTCCATTGCCATATCTGAATTCTCAATTCTGGTATGACATCAATCCTGCATACCATCTGTAAACATGTTGTGAGATAGATGATGTTTGGAGAAAACACGTGTCTGGTATGGTCTCAGAGAGCAGTTGTTTCTGTGTTGGTCTCACATGTTTGTACTGAAATGTGTTTGTTCCTATTGTTGATGTTACACCTAGAGCTAATTGCACTTTCAATTACTCTTTGTTTTGAGAGATCAAAGCATGTTTGTTGCTTAAGTATGTGTGTGACCTTTTACATCTCACAAAAGAATTGAAAGTTACTCTAGCCTAGCTGTTTGTTCTGCAACTCAATATAGACTGTCTACACTTTACTGGGCATAACTGAAGAATACGAGGTTTGTTTTATAGAGATGAACAAAGTGGCCACATGGCTAGTGCACTACACATGGCACTACCTTGTAACACTAAACACTGTTTACTCAATTATGCAAAAGTTCTCTTGACTAATACAGCACCAATACAGCAATGTTACAATACCTCACTGCATGGTATAATTAAGCTCTCAATCTCATACGTATGTGCTTTATTCAACCTTGTAATAGTGCTATATTGTGTTTTGTGGCCAATCTAATTCCATGAAAACATTTTCCCCTGAAGTAATTTTCAGCTTACTGTATGTTATACAGAAGTTTCATGTCTGTCTGACATCTGTTGTTAACCACCAGAATGTGTTTCTTCTGAACTCCTTACATTAGTAAACAAGAGTGTTCAACTGTAGTTTACCTCATGGCTCCACTGTCATATTCTCTACTAGACAATGATATAGTCTCTTAGAAATGACAACTGAGTGTATTGTTAAATATATTGAACAAAGAAAAATTCAGCCTATTAATTTAATATTTGGACATGTGCTAATTTGACTCTTTGGCTTTTAATATCTGAAACTCTTGGACATGGTAGAGATAACCTCATTAAGGCCTTTGTCCCTTCTTGCTTGAAATGTTGTACATGTTACATTCCCTATACATGTAGTTTAGTATGAGTGTTGCATGACATGTTTCCTTTAGTAGACAACTATATAGTACATGTCAGAGTTCTCATAACATGAAGGGGAAAGTGTCTTAATTCAGTACAGCAGATTATTGTTGTGAGGTCCAAATGTTTTGCGAAGCTGTTAAAATAGCCTCTAGCATAATTTTTTTTGCGATTACAAAACACAGATGATTTCTCCATAATTCTATGAACCTCTTGGATACTATGGCAAAGTTACGAAAACTTATGAATATACAGATGGTCTATACAAAAGTCTGCTTACTTGAAAATTTAAGCGATTCAGTCTGCCAGCACAAATTTGTGCAAATTACGCTTTGACTCTCAAAAATTTGGACCTGCTGTGCAGTACATGTATGTTTGAAAGGTCATGTTGATTGCATGCATGTGCTTGTAATATTGCATGTGCATTATGAGCAGGTTCTCAGAGTCTGAAAGAGGAATCGAAGACCTCTTTAAAAGGTCTTGGTCCCAAAATGTCTTTTATAGATTGTATTGTGTGAATTTATTTTATTTATTTTTTTATTCTCAGAAAATGGAGACACATTATCTACTTGTTTTGTTGTTATTGTTGATCACACTACACAACTCTGAACAACAAGGTGAGTAATACACACTATATATTATGTTATTAGAGATTTCACTGTAATTCATACACTGTACTCCAATACATGTATTACAGGTCTTATTATCCACCCACCTCAAGATGTTACAATATGTGCTGGAGATGATGTTAATATCACTTGTGGTCATAACTTCAGTTCAATAATTCCAGTCTGGAGAATTAATGGACAACCATTTGCTGGTAGCAATATTATGCACCATACGATGTATGACTCACCAATGGTTAATAATAGTATTGACACAGTCTTGACTGTACAATATCATAATGAATCAAACAACTTAATTTCAGTTTGATTTCAAGTACTACCATCTGTGCAGAGTTCTGTTGGTATACTCACAGTCATGGGTAAGGTAATCTACAACATTGTACTGTGATATGTACACCTGTATAGACTTTAATTAATCAAATGGTACTGTCATACCGTTTAAGTAGGAATCCAGGTGAAATTTTTGCATGCCTCCCAAAATTCTGCCTTTAAAAATCATCCTAGTTATCTTATGAGACGAAAATCGCCTTAACGGAATAGTGCTAGTCCATATAATACACAAAACTGCATTAAATACAACAAAACGCCTACAGGTGACCGGATACAGAAATTAAAAAATCGCCAAAACTTGGAATTTTAGACTGACTGACTGCCTGACTGACCACATTCGCAAGCTTAGAGGCCAAACCAAGCAGTGCACGGCTACCATTTTACGCCACAATAACAAACTCACCAGTAGGATGTGCCTTTTGGGATTCCGAGGAGTGTGTGCCCTCTGCACCTTGTCTTTTCTTTTATCTTCAATCAGGCTGCTTGTCTTCTTCATCCAACGAAATCATATCGAGGCGTTAATTTTCCATATCAACACTTTCTTTAAGGAGCATAATAGACACCACAAGATTATTTAAGGCGCTTAGACTACGTTACTGTATGGAGGAATAGATTATATATTCCTTACTTATATAATCTATGGCAGAGTCTACTGTATGGAGGTACCAGTACTAGATAGCTATGCTATGCTATACTATACTTCTATGACGGAGCCTACTGTACGGAGGTACCAATACTAGATAGCTTTAACGATAGGTCACAGGATCACGCCCATTCTTCATTCTACGCATTATTGATCTATCGATTGAAATGACGATGATACACCCCTTTTGCACTAGCTGTATTTCAGTGACCACACACCTTCAATTTGGAAGGCTGGCTCGATATACTCTATAATCAATCAAAACCACACCCTTTTTGGGCAAGCGCACAATGTCGCAGGCTGACTTGAGATACTCTAACACAGCAGTCACCCTAATAAAACAGTCACATGTTTATAGCTAGCTGTATGCCTTAACAAAAAAACCAAACAAACTAGTATAGTAAAAATTATAAATTTAAAAGTAAAGTAGGAATCCAATTGCAAGCTATAAAAAGTAGTGAAACAAGAGATGAACAATGGTAGCTATTACAGCATAGCTTGGTGGGAAATCCCTACTTTGGCATTGAACACAAAATAATGGCTATATCATGCCAAAGTAGGGATTTCCCACCGAGCTATGCTGTAATAGCTACCATCGTTCATCTCTTGTTTCACTACTTTTTATCGCTTGGATTCCTACTTTATTTTTAAAGTTATTATTTTTAATATACTAGTAGTATTTATCCATTTAGAAGCGTAACATGTGATTCCGTCATTTTTATTTGAATTATAACATCTCAGCAGGCCCAGGCATGAACTCCATTGGCTGGGACCAATATATATGATTGAGCCTCCACGTCTATTCAAGACTGGTTTTAGTACAGATAAAAATACAGTACTAAATTATGACATAATAGCTGGTGAAATCTGGCTATTTCATTACCATGTAAGGTCACTTATTTGGCCTAAATTTATGTACAATGTGACCAGCTACCAGAGGAGGGGCTGCCTTGTAAGAAATATTTTGATTATTAAGAATGTCACATGTGCCTCATGATCAGATCATCACAATACTGTAAGATAAGGTAATAGTTTTACTGTTTTGGTATTGTTTGTGGATCACAAACGAAGAACAGTATTTGGACTGCTTTTTACAGTAAAGGTACTAAAGCCTTGCCAGAAATGGGTACGATAGTTTTGTACAGACTAAGTGAGTTTTGTTACTTTAACTTTAAGGCACACCCGAGGTGAACTGTCAGTCCTCAAAAAATGTATGGTGCTATTGCAGTACACCAGCCACTTATGCAAGTCATAGGAAAGTTATGATTCAACAGCCAATGATTTCTCCTATCATACAATACGATAGTACTGTATAGTAGGGACCACAAAGGAGTAGGTGTGGCCCATGGAAAAAAAACCAAAAAAAAAAACCAATAAACATCACCCAAAAACCAGCCTCACTTTTCCCAGACGACGATGACGCAGTATTGGTTAGTCAAAGCTAAGCCCAAACAAGCTTTCAGATCGACCCAAAATGCTTTCAACAAGTTGCTACGGAGTTTTAAAAAAAAATTACCAAATTTTTTAGTAACTGACTGAGTAACTGACTTATGCCTTCAGACAAGCATAACTTGATAACGGCTAAGGTTGCAGGCTTGATTAACTGGGGTGCGTGTTGCCATTTTTCTCTTTCAGTATGCGTGGATTGCAGAGGTGCTTTTCGAACACTTCTTGATTCGTAATGTTGTGTAACAGGTTGAACATAGCTAACAATGAAGCGTAATGGATACTTCACTTTTCAGATGATAAGTGATATAGCTGAGGCACGTGGTACCATTTCTTTCTTTTGATGCGGTATGCGTGGGTTCACCAGTCATAATTTTACAAAAAAAAGTTAACAAACAAGTACACAAAATAATTTTTCAACTAGAGTAGGGACCATGGCACATCAATAAAAAGTACTGAAACAAGCTGGAGTAGTGCATGCATGATGTTAAATCACAGTGAAACAATTAGAAGTGTTATATCCTTACTGTGCATTTCTGTTATGGTACCACAGTAGGAATATACTGTATAGAGGGAAACTTTGGCGAATTTGGCGATTTGCTACAAATTCACCAAAGTTTAACCCGCCAATTACTTGTAGCGCCTGAGAATAACATCTATATAGCTATGGATTGAGCTTGAATTTGCCAAAGTTTATGTTGCCAAATGCAATTTAGTTTGCTATTTGCCAAAATTTGCTATTTGCCAAAATTTTCCCCGCATAGTAGGGCTGAGCAATTACAAAATTTTGCTACCTTCACGATTGTAGAATGTAAAATATCATGATTATGATAACAATCACGATGTTATATCTTTACATTCCTCAAACTATCGTATATGCACAACTTTGTATAAATTACAAAACAAGGTGAAATTGTGTACAACTGATCAGACCAGTTATAGTTCAATACAGACAATATACTGGATAATAGTGTCCTTAGAAATTCAACGGTTTGTAACAGGTAAGCTTTTTCAGTAGTAAGATTTATTCACACAATGAGCTGTCTCAGAAGACTTGTTTTCCAGATCGAGCTCTTCCACTACAGTATGTGTCACCATTTTGAATTTGTTTACATGTGATGTCACAACATCACGATGTTCATATATTACATATCAACATCATGATGTTCAGACACAATCATGATTAATCTCATAATCGATATAATCTCCCAGCCCTACCGCCAAGGTTTTCCCTCTATACGGTAGCACTATTGCTTTACTATGATATAATATCGTACACTACAACTTGTTTCAGTACTTTTTATTGATATGTTATTGCTTTACTATGATTTAATATCGTGCACTACAACTTGTTTCAGTACTTTTTATTGATGTACTATGAAATAATATTGTGTGGTACATAATGCTGTGTGTTATGTGTTTGTTACTCTTTAGTACCTTCTCCAAATGATTTGGCAGTCAGCTTGAAGTTTGTTGATTACAGGCCTGTTGTTACCATAACTTGGAATGTGAGTGTGGGTGCGTGCATGTGTGTGTGTATACACGTGTGTGTGTGTAGTTATATGTAGATAACTGATCTGGTAGCAAGGCCACTCTGCTATGTGAAGTTGCTGAGCATGAAACTTTACTCAAATTGTTTACATGTGGACCAAGCCAACCTGTTTTATATTAGAAGCAGTTTATCCAGCTGTACTAATAAACACCTGTTAACTGTAACTGTCAGCTGTCCTTGTTTTTGGTGTGTATAATCCTTCAGCTATAGCATAGTGAGGATAAGAGTCGATAGTGTTTTATTCCTAACCTTTTTCTTAGTGCACATTTTGAACAATACAATGTGCATACATTACTAAATCCTGTATGTGTCTATAGGTATCATCATTGTCACATAACTTGACTAAGGTGGAGGCCTTAAATGTCTCTTTGACTGGTGAAGATGATATGACAACTACCTTCCAAGTATCACCTAATACAACTACCTTCCAAGTGTCACATGATATGACATCGGTTGATAATGTTTCCAGACATCTTGATGTTGGAACAGATTTCATCATTTCTGTTTGTAGTGTGAACAGTGTGGGATGTAGTGAGACAGTTAGTACTTCATTAGGTATGTACTGTACAGGGGGTTGAGTGGTGAATTACAGTGGAACCTGTTTTAGTGGCCACTTGTACATCTAAAATGGTTCATTTAAATTTCCCAAATGAGAAGTTTATACTGTCTAATGCCACTGTACCTTAGGCCATAAAAAATTGGCCTGCACCTTCAACAAGTTCCACTGCTATATTCCAGACACCTTAATATGGTGTCCTTGTGTCAGGAGGTGTAAATGTGTACATCAATGCATGAATATGTGTCAAAGTCTCTTTATGAGGTGTCCAGATATAAGGGGTCTGTTTACTCTAATACGACTGAAACCTACACCCTTAGGACTAATGTCCTGGTCGTCAAGGTGTCCCCGTTTCAGGCCCTTGTACAAATAACCATTTTACAGTAATTGCACACTTTCAGAGGTACCAGCTTTTTATAATCAGGTGGTCCCCTGGACAGCTAAGGTTCCAACATTGCATAGCATTTCATTCACTGTTATGTTTTATAAATTGTAGCTGTACGATAGCTCCAGTCAGCAATAGTCCAGTGACATCCAGATGACCAGTCCATCTATGTATCGTGTGATGTGGCTGAGTCAACTCCTAGAGTTAAATGTTTAGCAAGACTGAATTGTTCTACATGTGATGAGGTCACTTCTGAAGTGTTCACCAGACATACCGAAATATCAGTCATGGCTGATACTGACTATCACATTTCTGTGCTGGTAGTTGAATCACAAAACAGTATGCCACTGGAGAATTACAGTATAGTAGAAACTATCTCAGTACCACAACTTACACCAGAGCCGAATCCCACACACCTACCACAGCCAAGCTCAACACAACAGCCAAGCTTGATGTAACAACCAGAACCAACAGAACAGCCAGAACCTGGAACATCCTGTAAGTTTTTAACTAACTTGAACTGGTTAGAAGCTGCACAGTTACACTGTACTAGCTGTATGTAGCTAACTGAATGGTTTTGCTTATAAACTTACCATATTTACATACTACTGCAATTTTTAATAGTATATTAAAAATTAAAAAATTAAGTATGAATCCAAGTGATAAAAAGTGGTGAAACAAGAGAAGAACGATGGTAGCTATTACAGCATAGCTCGGTGGGAAATCCTTGGCATGATATAGCCATTATTATGTATTCAATGCCGAAGTAGGAATTTCCCACAGAGCTATGCTGTAATAGTTACCGTCGTTCTTCTCTTGTTTCACTACTTTTTATCGCTTGGATTCCTACTTCATTTTTAAATTTATAATTTTTAATATAGTAGTTCGTTTAGTTTTTTTTGTTAAAGCATACAGCTAGCTATAAACATGTGACTGTTCTATTAGGGTGACTGCAGTGTTAGAGTATCTCGAGGTGGCCTGCAAGATGTGCGCTTCCCAAAAAAAGGGGCGTGGTTTTGATCAATTATAGAGTATGTTGAGTCAGCCTTCCAAATTGAAGATGTGTGGTCACTGAAATACAGCTAGCGCAAAAGGGGTGTGTCATCGTGGTTTCAATCGATAGATAGATAATGCGTAGAAATGAGAATGAAGAATGGGCATGATCTTGTGACCTACCGTGAAGCTATCTAGCTAGTACCAGTACCTCTGTACAGTACCCTCCGTCATAGATTATATCAGTAAGGAATAAATCTATTCATCTGTACAATAGTGTAGTCTAAGCACCTTAAATAATCTTGTGGTGTCTATTATGCTGCTTAAAGAAAGTGTTAATACGGAAAATTAACGCCTCGATATGGATTCGTAGGATGAAGAAGAAGACAAGCAGCCTGATTGAAGATAAAAGACAAGGTGCAGAGGGCACACACTCGTCGGAAACCCAAAAGGCACACCCCACTGGTGAGTTTGCTATTGTTGCGTAAAATGGTGGCAGTGCGCTGCTTCGTTTGGCCTCTAGGCTTGCGACTGTGGTCAGGCAGTCAGTCTAAAATTCAAAGTTTTGGCGATTTTTAAAATTCTGTATCCGGCCACCTGTAAGCGTTTTGTTGTATTTAATGCTGTTTTATGTATTATATGGACTAGTACTATTCCGTAACGTAATGTCTTGTAAGATATCTCTAGGATGATTTTTAAATGCACAATTTTGGGTGGCGTGCGAAAATTTCACATGGATTCCTACTTAAACGGTAGGACCGTACCATTTTATAGTAATTGTGGGGTCTACATCATGGTCTTAAATTTACAGGTGGTATGTATTGTGCAATTCTTTATTGAATTCATGTAGCAGGGCTCGAAATAACGTTCAACAATCTGCCAATTTCTGGGCATATTGGCAGGTTAATTTTATTGTTGTCCGGCCATTGTGGCTGGATAACTCAGAATGCTACACAACTGCTGGAAAGCAGCCTTACAAAGGCAGTAATATTTAATTAACTTGTTTGTTTATGGTTTGTGGCCACAAGCTTTACCTTCAGCTAACTTTGAGGTTTGAGCACCAGCCCTACTTGTACTAGTCTCATGACCAGACCCCACCCACTGCGTTGAGTGGGTTCTGGTGACAAACACAAGAGTTTTGGGCCCTACGCCATTTTTCCTTTCTGACCAATCAGACTCTTTAAGTCAGCTGTAATGCGATTAGACAGGCTAGAATGACGAAGATGGCCGACTGGAACCATGGATACAAATGCATAAACAATATGGTGGCGAGCCCAAAAACATAGCGTAAGTCACCAGACCCTATTCAACACAGTGGGTGGGGTCTGGGCACGAGACTATACTTGTACTTGTCACCTATGGAAGTGCAAAGTGTATTTAAAAGCTTGTTACCAGTGTTACCTTTGACTTGTGGGATGCACGAAACTTCATTTTAATAGCTGAAAGCCCTGGTTTCCTGTTGTACTTGACTAGAAACAGTGTGCACATTATGTTATGACATTGTTATACTACTTTTGGCATGACTACATTTTGCGTATTGATAAACTCAAAACTGGTACCAGGACATTTTAAAATTTTGACAGGACAAAATCTGTATTGTACTGACAGTTCGACAGTACACTCAAAAAAATTAGCAAGAGCCCTGTGTAGTGATGGTAAATTAGCTACAGTGGCACTATGCTTAACCCTTTGTTACCGTGAACGCATGTCTATTGAAATCCATTCGTAGTGCCTTCGGTCCAGGGGTTACAGGGCTGAAACCACTGTCATTTTATTCAGGAGGGGGGCAGGCACATTGAATTGTGTATCATGTGTAGCCAAGAAAACCAGCTAGGGAAACGAATATCATTTAGAATAAACACAAGAAGTATAAAACACACATAATATTTACATACCTATGAAAAAAAGGCCATAACTTTCATCTCGGTGGTGGTACACTATTCTAATATAGATTGATTCCTCGCGTGATGGCGATTCGATTGGTATATAGTATGATGTCATCACACTTAGCAACAAAATGGTGAGACAACTTTTATTTCATGTGACGAAGAGGAAACAGCCCTATTCCTTTTGCTTCACAGCGTGTGAGTTCTGTGTGTTACTGTGAAACTTTTTAGACATAGAGCTGTATAAGTAGGGTAAAAAGAGGTACTTTTTTGTTCCAAAAAATGAAGATAAAACCCTTCGAATAGTGCCTCTGCGGTATTATTCGAGGGTGCACTACTAATATTTTAAACCACTACTATAACTATTCTACGTACATTATAGTTTTATAAAACAATCACAACACGTTGCTACTTACTTCTATACAAGACCTTTTTTTCACTCAAGTCCTTGTAGCACAACCATGTCACGCCTCGTGCTACGTGGTCAATTTACTAAAGGGAATTTCGATTATGTGACAGTCGTTTAAGTTTTACCAGGATAATGCCTTTCTTATATCGAGATGGAGATTAATACTAAAGTTATGAGAGCACTAGTAAAGAGTAATTACAAATTGTGGTACTATTCAAGGGTGTGGTACAATTAAAATTATTTTCACAAGCAACGATAAAAACCTTCGAATAATATTCAAGAGTGCGGCACAACAAATCAAGTGATTATGGTATATTGCTATTATTTATTCAGCTAGTTAAATATACTGTGATTTAGTGTATTTCATGATTCATGAATAATTTTGTAATTCGCTAATTACGTTGCTATGCACTGCTAAAGAAGCATAATACAAACCATTTAAAACCGCAAATTATGCACAGAAGTATCTCAATTGAAGGGGTCAGCTGCAAAATGGGACAAGCACCATTTGAAATTTTAGGTGACCATGGTGGTGGGCATTAAACAAAATTTTGGTACATAATTGAATTATAATATTTACTTAAAATTATTTTGCTACTGCCATGAACTTTTAAGTTTTATTGTTTCCTTAGTGACAACATTATTCACATAGCTAAATCAAGTCATTCCAATTTTTAAGAAATTAAAAATCTAAAGTGGCACATGTACGTGTCCCCTATTTCCATGACCCCTTCAACTGTTTTATAGTGTGTCTATCATGTTTTCTCATGCAAATTGTTTAGAAAGGTCTCAAGGCTGTCCTTCATTTTTGTTCACATAAGCACGAATAATGCCCCCCATTCAACTAGAAGGATACGGTATCTCTGGTAGCCTAAGGCCTTCAGTGTTGTTTTAAAAACTGTTAAACCTCTAAAACCAAAAGGGAAGACCATTCACAAAGTATATTAAGAGTCACCATACCTGTATTTCAGACCACCAAAAAGAAACCATCTCAGAGCAAAATTTATGAGTGTGGAAGTTTAATACAGACTTAATTATGAAATTAATTTCAGTAAACCAGGCACACGCCCACAGCCAGCTGAAACAAGAGGCGAATAGAATTATATAAAACATCATTTCATTTTAATGCACGTCACAATGGGAATGCCTCACATGTCCAGTATTGCCAACTAGTGTCCAATGGGATTTGAATACCTGGGATTACTAACATTAAAAGGCTATTTAAATAACGATTTATAATTTCAATGAATATACTGAATGGTCATTACATTTTAAAGTTACAGTGGGTTCCCCATTATCTGAACACCTTGTGCCGGTTCAATTACAAACGTGTTCGGATAAGTGAATTTGTCTGGATTTAAGTGAATCTCATTCATTTTTATGTACAGTTTTGTTTAACTACTCTAATAGAACATACAGTAACTGTCAAAATACTCTAATAGAACATACGGTAAATGTTAAAATACTCTAATAGAACAGTTATTCATACTGTTTTGATGATCGAGAGTCTGGATATTTGAGTGTCTGAATAATTGAATACTTACTGTAATTTGCTCATAGCAGCCCTGTGTTACAGGCTGTAACCTTCTTGTGGTTCTGTAATGATATAGTACCAACATAGCCTTTTGCTGGGGAAAAATCAGTGTGTTTTAAAATGTGGTTGAATTGCTAGAGTAAGTTTCATACTAAAAGGATAGAATATGTGACCATCTCCGCAATAACCCGTCTAGTTCGCACAACTTCCAAATTTCTTTTTATTTTCTCAGCATTATCTGCATTGTTCAAGGAATGGTCCACCGAAGTTTCAGTCAATTATGTTGAGTAGTTTTGGAATTACATCGCTAGACAGTAGGAAGAGCAAGGAAATCAATTTGTACAGTAATTATACTAAAACTAAACTACAGATGCTTACATTCACAGTCATAACTTCCGTTTGGATTAGTCTACAGGTTTGGGATTTGGCATACAATGTTCACCATGGCTTGGCAGATCAACCAAGGTTTAGTTTTTGCCCAGCAGTTACTTCCCCATAGGCATATGAAGGTGGTTTTATTGAAGAAACGGCAACGGTTTCACTTACGTCTACCACATCATAAACGAATGCGTGCGACACGCAAACCATTGGAGTTACAGAAATTTAACAAAGATTTTCAAACTCCCCAGGAGTAGGCGAATAAGATGGTATAATAGGTTTAATTGATTTGAGTCTTCCTTCACTGAGTAATAGTTCAATTAAAACTTGCATAAAAGTTTCTTTGTAACACGCATAATTTCACCAATTTTTTTTTAAATTTCATTTTTCTCAAAATGCATGCTTGTGTGAACTAGACAGGTTTTTGCTGAGATGGTCGCATATATTTGCAAAGAAAGTTATGGGGTTTAACTCTTCAACCCAGGAAACTGGATTTAAAAATAAATACGCATGCCTTTCACAAAGCGCTGTAACTTTTGAAACGTCCATCCTATGGCTACGCAATTTACATCATTCTACTTGTGATGTAACAATAATTAAACAGTACCTAGGGGTTTACCCTAACACTAAATGGTGAGGCCAAAACTGGCCATGAAAATAACTTTTCGCTAAGGAAACACACAAACCCTTTGCATACCTTTATAAAATGGTCAATAACTTAATGGCCTATCACCTTGCAACAACTTTTCATTTGATTCACTGATAAATTTTCTATTAGGCCATATACAGCTCACTTGAGTAAACAGAATTATACATGTGGCAAGAATTTTAAAACACGGAGACGCAACTCACAGTTGTTCATTGCTTCATAACAAGTAAGTTACAGTGTTCATTTAACCTTCTCTAAGTAATCCAGTGAACATACCTTTAATAAATGTGTAGTTGTATGCTGTAAGAATTCAGTACCCCCAACTAGTGTCACCATGTGTTCCCATATTGTGTAAACATGCATTCCCCAAAAGTTCTCTGCAGGTTTAAGGGTTAAAGTGAACCTTTTTTTTATTTTTTTTTTCCTTTTCTTTTATTGTGCATATAACTTCCTTGAGGGTTGGTACCATCCTAGTTCCTTCAATCACTTATTTGAGTTCATTGTAATGAAGTTTCACATTAGTTGATTACAAATTCTGTCATTATAGCAATTTGTTTCTCATTGATACAAGCGTAGCAAGTGCAACCAGTATGTTTGTGATGTAATACAGTGTACATGAATTCCAATAGAAATGTGCATATTTAGTGACATCACATTATTACATTTCTTATCCTGTTATGTACTCTATTATCTATGCCCAAACATACAGCTCTTGGCAAACCTCAGTTTAATTAGGGTCAGCAGGTCATGCAGTGACCTGGTTTCAATAACACCATACATAAATATGCAGTAAAGTGATGATGAGCATAAGTGTACACTGTATATCATGATATACAATTCTATATTGTGACATCACTAAATTACACACTTCTTTAAATGATTCATTCACTATTGTAGATGCCAACATATACTGAAATTGTAGACTTGAAAAACCAGTAAGTAATTTTGACCTATGTAACCATACATTGTAGAATTAACTACTGGTGTTTTGGTTATAGAAAAGAAAATCTTCTAAAAGCACATATGAGGTACGTGTGTATATGTGCATAGTGTACATTTAAATACGTACGTTAGAGATGGTATAAAGTTTGCCTCCTTTTTTCAAACTCATAACTGTATGGAATTGTGCTCTTCAGAAAGATATTGATGTTTGGTTGTCCAACTATTTTTCTGTAGATACCAACATACAATGAAGTTTCAGAATTCAAAAGCCCGGTAAGTAATTGATTGGCACATATTGACTCAGTACATGTACTGTACTCTTGGAATTTTAGTTTTTAAATATATGTCTTGATTTGTTAAATAGTACGCTATATCAAATCTTTGAATGTATTTTTTTGTGTGTGTTTAGTTGTCGACGTACAGTGAAGTTGCAGACTTCAAATGTATTTGATGATATTTATATTTGTGACCGTCTCAGCAAAAACCTGCCCACCTACCATGCTTTTTGAGGAAACCAAATTCTCATGCTACAAAGAAAACAATGTACAAGTTTTAGACTCAGGGAAGGTAAATCTCAAATCAATTACACCTATACACCATTTTATATTCACATGTTCCTGGAGATAGTTTCGTTTCTTTAACCTCAATCATATTATGTATTTCACATGTGATGTAGTAGACATATGCAAAATAGTTGTCATTTCTTATTTAAAATGCCTTCATACATCTGCATATGTCAAAGGATAAAATCTTATCTTAATTGATTTGCCAGTTCATGGTGATCATTTTTAAGCCAAATTCCAACTCTGTAGACCAATGCAAATGATGTGAATTTGATTTATTTTTCAGTGTAGTCATCATACAAATTAATTTCTTGGTTGTTCATACTGACTAATATAATTCCTAAACTGCTCACCTCAATAGGCTCACCCATTGCTTCTACACTGAGAACTGAGAAAAAAAAAATGGTTTTGCGAACTTGCTGAGATGGTCACATTTGCTGTAGTTGTAATATATGTTGTTACAGTTAAAACCAGTAGCTGAATTTATAATATCTTTTAGTGTGTGATAAAACATGTCATATCATACACTGATTAAAAGCCTAAACCTTCATTGTACATACTACATCCAGCCTTGTAGGATTTATTGTGTTGTATTGTACAGTTTCCTTTTGTTGAATATACACTGTATAGGGAGAAAAATCACCGACAAGAACTTTTAGTGAATCAACAGAACCACAAAAGGTACTTGTGTTCAGTGTGTTGTATTGTTACATGAACACTACACACACGAACACTACACACATGTACACCACACTCACACATACACACACCAGAAGAGGTAGGATAAGGGGAGGGGCTTAGTGGATATTTAGTTAGCACTTTACATACACATCAAGGTTATCTACTTTGTTTTGTAAGGGCCTCTGAATTTATTAGTGAAATAGAGTAAAATCACTGTTTCATGTGCCTACACCACGCACACAAACGCACGCACACACTACACACACTACATTCCTGTGGTTTAAGAGGACAGGTTTACAATTCTCATTACTCCAACATCATGACATATGCAGCAATAGTTATAGTACATAAATTGGTATTGTATGCATGTATTATTCACTAACTTATTTTCACTTTATTTTATACAGCCGGCAATACCAGACACTTATGCAGTAGTTGACATGACAAAGGTCAGTGATACAGTTAGATACCGATATGGGTTTTTGGCATGTACCGATATCCGGTATAGATACCACCAAAAGAAGCCGATGACCGATAGTCGATCCGATATTTGCATTACAAACAAAAGTCATAGTTAATCTATGCAAAAGTGTACATTTACCTACTGTAAAACAACATGTGGATATATTCATTGCTCACTCCATGCCATGGTCATATTGGCTTGGGTTTCTATTGTGCACTCCCACAGACATTTTTATACATACTCCCACAGAGCCTTAAATGGATATTTCTGCATTACTCTGCATTTTATTGGCTTGTGTGAAGGCTGGTACAGTAGGTTTTCTTGGTTATCCTGTGACTGTTCTTTTTTATTACAAAGGTACTATATACAAATATATAACTGCTTCTTTTATTTAAGACTGATAAGCTTTCCAGCAACGAACACTAGAATTGTGTGTATTTGTATGGCTTCTCATAGCACTTGCTGTAGAGTGAACAATAAGTCACTGCCACTAAACAGCCACTAAACAGCCACATGGATAAAATAGAAAACCAATATTATAATCCGTTTATGTACAAACTATTGCTGTATAAAAATCAGTAGTGATATCAGTCCTCCTACTGTTCTGTACCGATACCAATGTTGGTAAAAAATGCCATATCGGTGGCTGATATTTTGGCCGATCCGATTATCGGTATACCTCTAGATACAGTTACTACAATTACATATACAGGCTATAATGTGAAGTAGTTTTTGCTTATTGTGTAATTTTATTATGACTGGTCGTGTGTGCACAATCACTATAAGTTGTAAATCAAAACTTATAGTGATGGACTAACTAGAATCATTCATTTGTAGTTGATAGAACTCGACTTGTGCCATTTATCACCACAATGAATTTATATTGTCATTTGCATAACTTTATTGTCACATTTTCCTATCTTCAGCAATAAACTCCTCTTAACCCTTAAACCCACACAGGCCAGAAAACTGGTCCTAATACACATGCCTAAGACAAAGTGCTGTAATTTTCCTATTCCTGTGCATTTTATGCTATTCTACTTGTTCTGTAATAATCAGTAAAATGGTACCCAGGGTTTTACCCCAGCATGAAACTGTAGAGCCAAAACCTGCCATGTAAGCAGCTTTTCGGTAAAAAAACACAAAACGTTACATACCTTTACAAAATTATTCATAACTTAACAATGGTTGCTCCTATCAACTTGCTATTTGTGTCATTGAATTCTCCATCAGGGCATCTATTACTCATGTGATTAAACCCACAATCAAAACTATACACGTGGCAAGAACACGCAATGATGGACTAGCGCTTTGGAATCCTTTGACACTTTTCATAGCAAATAAGCCTTTGTAGCTGCAGTGTTCATTTAAACTTCTCCAAGTAGCCCAGTTAACAGAGTTTTAACCAATGTTAAGTTTTAACCACAAAGAGTTACGTTTCTCCTTTTTAAGTCACCAAGTATGCCAGTAATATATAAACACACATTCTGCTAAAGTTCTTTGCAGGTTTAAAGGTTAAAACTTTCATTTAGTGCAACTGGTTTACAGCCACATGCTGCCTAGCTATGGCCCACAGGTTATTACATGAAATTGGAAATATCAGAAATCTTCTTAGAGTATATGTGACCGGATCTGCGAAAACCCAACACAATCGTGCAAGCCTAAATTTACAGTAATACTTGCGTATTATTGAAAAATCCATAAATATTTGAGCGACTCTTTCTTAGTGGAGGAAGGGACTAACAATAAAAACCTAGATATCATCTTATTCACCTGCTCAAGAGGAGTTGGAAAATATTTGTTTCGTTGCAGTAGACCCAAGGATACTCGAGCGTTAGTTTATGTTACGTCGAAGCGATCATACACAATTGATTTTTCTTCACCAATTTCTCCTTTGTATGCAGTGCAAAGAGATGAGTAAAGGACAAACTTACCCAGTAAAGAAGAAAGTGTTGAACTAATTCAACATTCATACCTCTTAATATTCTAAAGGACAAAATTGTATATCCATACCAGAGCATCCCAGCATCCTTACAAACCTTCTCACTGCTTTCCTAGCTGCTAAACAAGCCTTAACACCTAGAACAATGCTTGGTTGCATAATTTTACCTCGTAGGCTTATAACGCATAACCATCCTCCTCTGGGTTAATCCACAAATTGCTTAGTTGGAGCCATTTGAGTGCACAAAAGGTCCATGGGGACCCCAAATTTGACCTCTAGCCTTAACTCATCATCCAACTCCATTTTGTGTTTCAATATAAAACCCACCAATCTCAATACCTGCATAAAATAGTTGTCAAATTCATTGGCATGTTTATTATAATTCACTCACAGAAACACAACAAGAGCAACTATGTGGAGTTGTAACGTTTTGATGACCAGAGACTCACAGTCATGCCTGTACCAGTACCAGAAGTGACTTATTCAGATGTGAAGGTTGACTTGAGGTAGGTACACTGTAGGGTTCTAAATAAGGGTGGGAACATAATGGCTATGTTTAGAACATTGGCTAGTCACTCACTGAATACTAGTATAGTAGATGTACATGGCTACCTTATATCAGTGTCATGTGGCAGAAGATATCATGGAGCCCCACGTGTATTCTGTACATGTTGGGACCACTCACATATAGTACACAATGTTTATCTAGTATTTAAAATCAAAAATGACTGTTCAGTTAGACAATGCTATAGATTGCCTAAAATTTTGGCGCCTCACTCATTACTAGCAATTAATGTAAACAATGAATTACAAAAATAATTGATGAATTATGAAATACATTAAATTTTAATAACTTACCAGTAATTTACATGTATTATTACTATATAGTGCATAAATCGATGTCGATTTTATGCTTCAAAGATTTGAATGCAATATTCGAAGGATTGATGAATATTTAGCTACTATTATGTAGGTGGAATAATTTGAGTGTATTGTAGCTAAATCCACTTTTTGTTTTGGCTCCCTTTGGCAAGTGGAATTTCTCACGTTGACACTATTACTTATCTGTTTAACAGGATATAGCAGCTGGAGAAAACACAATGCATAGCTGCTGTTAAAAGACCTTACAGTAGTACACAACTCACCAATATTCTTCCTCTACAGCTTGTCCCAACTGCACTTTGCGATTAGTGGTGGGTGTGGCCACTTGTGGTGTGAGCTAATTAACTTGTCAAACACCTAGCACAGCTACCTTCTATTACTTTCTAGTGTCTCAAGCGTAACTGCCCACGGTGAAATTATTCATGACGTGTTGAGCAGTTGGATTCTTACGTTCTTCTGCTTGCTAATATGGCCAGGTTGCGTTTGCACAAAATTCGAACTTCACTTTTGTCATTTGAATGATGCACCCTTCGAACCATTGAACGAATGCAGTAGATTCGTTTATGTACTAATTATTATAACAATAATTAATATTATGCTATACTTTTCAAATGTCCAGAACAGCAACTATTGGTATATACTGTAATGTAAGAACCTGGTATTGTGTTTGTGGTTAGCCCATAATTATATGGATGAGCTTATTGTGGTAAGGTGGTATAATATAGCAGGGAGACTTGTAATGTTGTGTGTCATAGTATGGCTCTGTAGCTTTAGAAAGAGTTGGTGCCCAGTTAACACCTGGTTTATTATAGGTAGCACAGCATCAAAGGTGTCCTGATCATGTGATCCACCCAGTGTAGTGACATCTACTGAAGTAAAAGATTTGTTGTGGTTGTCAAGTGATCACATCAAGGACTTCCGTTGATAAAGTACGTGTATTACCTAATATGGATCTGTCATTTATTTATTATTTTATTTAGGAGGCATTACAACATTATCTCCACAGACTACTCACACCCACACCACACCTCCACACTAGGGTATAGGGTCTGGTGATATTGGTTAGGATCATCTGTCTATAATCCAGTACCACATGTCTAAGACATGCTTAATGTATTTTAAACACATCCAAGAATACTGACTAATATCACCAGATCCTACTCTCCTATAGAAGTAGATGTGGTCACTACTGTACTAATTGGACAACTGTATTATAATTTCTGTGTAAATTAAAACAACAATCATATAACACAACTTAACATGTAAATGACAGGGAACCCTTTGTGGTATTATGACCTTATTAACATACCTTCATACAGTAGGACTGAGGTTTTGTATAGTGAACAACACTTCACTTGAGTGAATCCAGGGTTTGGCAAAGTGGGTAGTAGACATTAGGAAGTTGGGGGTGCAAAGCTTTCAGATTTTAATGTAGATTGAATTGGTTTAATTATGCAAAAAAAAAAATCTAAATCATAAATTAGAGTTGTACAGTGATAAGTGACTACAGGAGCTTATAAGTGCCGATGGAGTGTGAAACTAATGCATTTAACCATGCGGGACTTCTATAGTGAAATATTGCCTTATTTGGAACACCACAAATCCAATCCACAGGCCACCTGTTGGTGGTTTCATTACATAAGCAATTAGTAAGAAGCATTTGCAATGCAACAGTTCTTATAGTGATGGGAGACACCAATGGACTTGTATTAATTTTATAGCATGTGAGACAGCAACAAGAGGAGAAGTGTTGCTAAACAGGCTAAAACTGTTGATCCACAACTGGTACTGCTCATTTCATGCATGCTGCACAGCTATATACTAGTGAATGTGTTTATAATGACAGAGCAGGTGTGTAGGGTGGCCTGTGTGGTTGGTGAGGTTTCAACACTATTAGTGGTGTTCCATATAAGGTAACTTTGGATTTCAGCACTAGTACTGTTACCACAAAACCTCATTGCATTGAAGTTTCACACTCCTTTGCACCTTTGGCGCTTATAAGCTCCTGGTGACTGATGAGTAGTTCAGCTAGCTTTATACATGTAACTATATAATAGTATATGCAAGACCACGTGCTTAGTAGGATAAGTGTATTCACGCATGAGGTACACTTAGACATTACATGTGTATATTCTAACTTAGTAACTATGAAGTATTCTCAATAGTATTATGTAAGGTGACTGTTCTATTAGAGTATTTAACTGACTGCTCTATTAGAGTATCTGGATGGTGTACCTTTTTCTTTGGGGGGAGAGGGGATGGACACACGCTCTACTGTGCCAGATCTGTCATACCACTGTCACCCACGTGGAGAAAGCAAAGCTCCATATAACCACCATACATTTTCTGTTATCAACTATGAATATGTACATAATGTGGCCTCTTAACCTTATTATTGATGTCATGAAACAGGGATGGATGTTGAGGTTTCCAGAAACCGTTAAGTAAATTTTTAAGATCTGAAAGTTTTCCTGGGGGCTTAGGTTATCAATTGACATGGGGCATGCCGACGCCCAGAATGACAGTAAGTCTGTTTTACACTTCAAACTTTACATGTATAGCTCCACCCTTAGCCAAACTATACCAAGCATAAGTAGCCTAATCAATTTCTAACATGTTTAAATGTCAGCTATAAAGATTATCTTGGTGAAATTTGTTACCAGATTCAATATGAGTACTCATAATTTTCAGGAGGAACATGACTCCAGACCCCCCTAGATATTCAGTGTGCATGAAACAGAAAGTAAATTTGGAAACCTGTCACTAAAATTCCTGGAGCTGCTCTTGATGAAGTGATGTAGGACCTCATTACACTTGACAGACATGTAGTCAGGTGTTCTTAATAGACCACACTAGTTTTACTGAAGTTTTGATCATTCCATCATCTCCAATTACACCAGTCACTGTATTTTGGCGGTCTTAAATATGAGGTTAACAGAAAGTCAAGTATTGTACCTGTCTGTTCTGTTTTTCCATATTAGTGACACATACATGTAGTACACTTATAGCCAATAACATTTCTCATAATTATAGTACATTGATCACTGTCATACAACGATGACCAAGGAAGCTTTGTGAAGCGAGTAGTTTAATACAACATGTAGTTACACTCTTTACCATCTACGGCAAAACAGACTTGTATGATTGAAAGGATTCATTCCAAATTTATGCATAAGCTGCCGTCATCTTTCAGTTCCAAGTTTCAATTTACATTGACTGAACGTCGCCGTTTTCATACGGCTATTCAGATTTTTAAATCTTTACATCGAATTTCTCCTCCTTATTTACATGATATATTTCAGTTTTCAAAGGATGTTACTGGTCATCTTAGTCGTAATGTTAAACGTTTATTTGTTCCTAGAGTGTTTACCAACTATGGCAAACGAACTTTTTTCTACCGAGGAACTGTTTTATGGAACAACCTTAAGTCCACTGTTACTGGGGCTACCACTTTGTCGTCATTTCGTAATTATTATCTTAATTCTTAATTCCTGTGTAATTTTGTCTATGTATCCTTAGTTGTGTATGTATGTATGTTTGTTTGTTTTTTTTTTGTATATTATTAGTTATTGTATGTGTCTATTGTATGTTTGTTCAGGGCTCCACTGAAAATCAGTTTTACTGAGTGGACTCCCTGCTTAAAAATTACAATTACAATTACAATTACAATTACAAAGTGTTTATTACAATGACGGTCTAGGGCTGGAACGAAGGCTCCGAAGGTTTCGAAGCTTCGAAGCTTGCACCGACTCCGAAGCAGTTATAACACACTCAAAGGTTCGCATGTTTAATTATACGCATGCGCATTCTAACACGTGGTGTTAATTAAGAAAATGGCGTTACGAGAAGCCAGCAGTAGTTCGGGTAATAACTGCAAAGACATTGGCGATTCGAGCACTGGAAACGTAAGAGGACACGACGATACTACTGGAAGGAAAGTGTCAGACGTCTGGAAACACTTTAGTAAATCTGCGGACAAAAGAAAAGCTGTCTGTTCAATTTGTGACAAAGAACTCTCGTACTCGGGAGGAACAACAAATCTACGAGACCATTTGGAGGCAAAGCATTCAGTTAAGTATTCCACCACGAGCAAGCCAACAACTTCGTGTACAACGATGGACGATTTTGTGAAGCGAATGAAATGCAGCGAAGCTCGTGCGAAGAACATTACTGACAGAGTGAGCCAGATGATAGTGCAAGATTTACGGCCAATTAGGATTGTCGAATGTGAAGGGTTCAGAACTCTTTTAAGTTATTTGGAACCAGGTTACACTTTACCCAGCCGTAAGAATTTCGTGAGTGACATAAACCACAAATTCGAGACATGCAAAGATAAACTGAAAACTCGCCTGGAAGCGGAAGCTCCTTGTGTATCTATAACCACTGACATTTGGACTAGTATGGCCACTGAAGCATACATGACAGTGACTGTTCATTACATTGATGCAAGCTGGAAAATGCAGAATTTTGTGCTAGAAACAGTTTCATTTCCTGAGAGACACACTGGAGTGAACATTGCCGAGAAACTGAAAGAGATAACTGAGAGGTGGGGAATTCTTCGTTATGTTTTGACAGTCAGTCATGACCAGGCAGCCAATATGGAAGCTGCTGTGCGTATCTTGACAGATGAATACAATTGGCAGAGTGTTCCATGTGTAGCCCATAGGCTACAGTTGTGTGTTTTGGCTGGATTAAACATCAGTGCTATTGACAGACTAATAGCAGCTGCTAAGAAGATTGTTAGTCATTTCAGCCACAGTGTGGTAGCAACAGTAGCCCTGAAAGAAAAGCAGGATCAAATGAAAATTGATGCACAGAAGCTAGTCAATAGCTGTGCCACCAGATGGAATTCCACATACGAAATGCTTAAACGTCTGTTAAAGCTCCGTTGGCCTGTAATTGCAGTGCTATCTGACGAATCAGTAACAAAAAGAAGTGACCGTTACTTGGATCTCAAGACTGAACAATGGAAGCTTGTTGAGGATCTTGTGCCTGTTCTTGAGCAATTCAGTGTCGCCACTACATTTTTTAGTTATGAAGAAAATGTTTCTATTTCTTCAGTATTTGCCATTGTATATGGCTTACTTGATCACCTCGAATTGCCCAGAGAGGAGTCATCATCTGACTCTAAAGTGATTAGAGAATTCAAGGAAACTGTGGCAACACAATTAATAGAGAGATTTGAGTTGACATCGCTGCATTCAGCACATCCTATGTTGATGGGATCACTACTTGATCCTCGGTTTAAACACATTACTTTGTCAAAATACAAAGAGGAAAGTGAAGCTAGGAAACTTAAGCAATCTCTCAAAGAATTGATGGAGATGTACACAAGTGAGGACAGTGTTGGTTCTTTTTCTCCTGCCACACCAAAAAAAACAAAAATTGACTGCTTTGGACAAGCTACTTGGCCCTGAGAATCTTACAATGGAACCTTGTACATTTGATAGTGAACTTGAAAAATACTTTGCTGAATTGCCAATATCTCGAAAGGAAAACCCACTTATTTGGTGGAAAGAAAATTCCAGTCGTTACAAAAGTTTATCTTCCGTTGCTCAGCGTTTGTTGTGTATGCCTGCTACATCAACATCCTCAGAAAGGATTTTCTCCAAAGCAGGTTTAACTGTTACAAAACTGAGAAGTTGCTTGAAGCCAAAGCATGTCGATGCATTAGTGTTTTTAAACAAGAACTTAAGTAAATTATCTTAAAGTATCAAGAACTTGAGTAATTTGTTGTAAAGTAGTAAAAGTACCATGTGTCATAACTGTCATTTGTTTACATCACATTTATATATATATAGTACATTTAAACTACAACTCAGTACAAACTGATGTGCAATCCATAAGCTGTTCATGTAAAGTTTCATAAATCTTTGTCTTTACAGTGAGTCCCTGTAGAAAATAAGTCACAATAATAATTACATTAAGTTGATGTTCTAAGTCTTATTCTATACCTTTGAAATGTTCAAAGCTTCGAACCTTCGTTCAATAATAGTTCCAAACCTTCGGATGGTAAAAATTGACCTTCGTTCCAGCCCTACTGAATGACCATATAGTTTTTAAAGTAGTACTTGTAGTAGTGTTCATGGGGTAGTGGTTAATACTCTGAGGAGTTTTCTTGTTTACTGTAAAGGAAGAAAACAACAAAGTAAACAAACATCCATACATGTAACACTTGTATACAACAACAATATCAAAACACAATGTAGTGTGTTGTGTGGACAATAAAGCTGACATGTTACTCTAATGAGTTATCAATAGGTAGAATAAACACACCAATATCCATGTAGCACGTCTGTGGTTTCTTCCATGGGACCACTTTATGACATAGTGTCATTGAAATATTCTAATAGAACATACACCTACACTGATGGGTTGGTTAATCATAGAAGACCAGGGCTAAGGTATGTACATCAATGTTATAAAGGATACTTGTAGGTGATTTGGGAGAGACAAGGCTGAATCTACCAACATAGCAAAACATGTGTTTGTTATTTATTTCAACACTTCAGGTCTAAAAGACTTCAAGTTAAGGAAGAGTCTTGGTGCACCTGGCATCAATTTCAGCATCAAATTCTACAGAAATGTATTTTTCATTTTAAAAATCACCACAACACGATGATCGTATATGTAAAAATTTTCAATGATGTAATTTTCGCAGTTGCTCAACTTTCTGCTAAATTTAATGGTCGATCTATGTTTTCTAATAGATAACTTCAGTGAAAAACAAGTGATCTTCGAAAATAAAACCAGTGAAATTCGTTTATCCACAAAAATTACATACCTCAAAAATTTGTATATATACAGTATTGGTCTGCCTACTTGCCTGCCTCACTAACTACACTCACAACGCTAGGGGTAAAATGTACAGCTACGATTTTATGCCACACTACTTAACTCAGATCACTTGGGGTTTCAAAGAGTGTTTGCCCTCTGTGCCTTGCCTTTCACAGTACCTTCAATTATACTGGTCATCTTCCTCTTCATAAGGAAACAATACCAAGGTGTTAATTTCCATTATAAACACTTTCCTTAGAGAAGCATGTTAAGACCAAACTACGTATGTATTTGATACACATACACTATTGCAAGAGAGAGTAGATACCTGTAGTTGTACTTTCTGTATAAAACAATTGCATAGCAACCCTCCCTTTAACAATTAAATTTCAGAACACACTACCACATCCTTAAACAATCAGATCGTGGTAACCACATTCCCAGCTACAGCTTCTACTGTAGAAAACAAGATATGGTAACCACACCCCTTAACCTATTGTGTAGTTCGCTTGACATGAGTAGGGAAATTTAGATACTCTAATAAAGCGTATACTGGATGTAGCAAAAAGTTAACAAACTAAGCATCTACTCTGATAGAGCAGTGAATCATGTATGCCAATACATCACACTAAGTATCATATGAGACTCACTGAGTACGAACTAACTACTGTGACATCTGTAACCCTTAAAGGCACATAAGCCTCTATACGCTGGCTGTAAACAATGCACTACAACTTACATCCTATGGTTAAGCGATTTACATCATTGTACTCGTAATGTAATAACCTTTAAAATGATATACCAAGGGGTTTATCCTTGTGCTAAAGTGTAAGGCCAAAACTCACCTTACAAGTAACTTTTCAGCAAATAAACATGTAAATGCTTTATGTGGTTGCTCCTATCCACTTTCAGTACATGTAGGTTCCACATTAAATTTTGAATCAGGCTATATGATGCAACTCACATGATCAAACCCACAATCAAAGTAAAATACATGGTGAGAAGTTTAAATCACAGAAAATGCAAATCACTGTTGCATAACAAGTATTTAATCTTTCCTAAGCCCACCTTGTATGTCTGTATTGTGTAAATATCACAATACATTCCCCAAACGTTTTATGTGTCTTTATAGGTTAAACAGGTTGTGTGGTCAGGTGTCCTGCAGACCTTCAGCACTTGTGTAATCCCTGTCATATGTAAACCAAAGAGCTAAGACAAAGCCTGGTATTGGTGTGCTAGAGACAGGCGATGGTACAACTACTAAAAATGACAATGAAGTAGCTACAATTCTTAGTGACTATTTTTGTACGGTGTTTACTATGGAAAATCCAGAGTCTATGCCCCCAATTAATTTCAGATCATCTCTTACGGTTTTTGATAAACTCATTGTAACACCTGAAGAAGTATATTCTCAACTATGTAGATTGAAAACAAAAAAGTCAGCTAGTCCTGACAATTGTCACCCTTATGTTTTGTTTGGTGTTTGTAGTGGTCTAGTTTTACCCTTGACACTGCTTTTTAATAAATCACTTGAAGAATCCACTCTACCCAACTCATGGAAGGATGCCAATGTTACACCAATATTCAAGCAGGGCTGCAGGACCAAACCCAGCAAATACCGCCTGGTGAGTTTAACATCTGTGATAAGTAAAATGCTTGAGGCCATCATAAAAACTCACCTAATGGAACACCTAGAGTCAAATTCGTTGTTATCTGATGTACAATATGGATTTTGTTCTGGAAGATCTTGTGAACTGCAACTACTGAGAGTGGTAAACCATTGGACTGACTGTTTTGATGCTGGTAAAGATATTGATATTTTGCATGTACCTGGATCTCCAGAAAGCCTTTGATAAAGTCCCCCACTAGCTACTGATTTGCGAACTTGAAAATTATGGAGTAAATGGAGACATTCTTAATTGGATTCAAAATTTCTTAAGTAATCGTAGACAAAGGATTTGTGTCAGAGGATCAGCTTCTTCTAGGTCTACTGTTATCAGTGGTGTTCCTCAGGGCAGTGTCTTGGGCCCTATATTCTTTATAGTTTATATGAATTACTTGCCTGATGTTATTACATCTAACCTGTGGGAATTTGCTGATGACACCAAACTATATCATTGCATTTCTTCACTATCTGACTGGACTTTGCTGCAGACTGATTTGGATAATTTTATGAACTGGTTTGTAACTTGGCATTCATCTGTGAACATTGACAAATGTAAATACATGACTATTGGCAACAGTTTAAATAGACAATACTCATTATCTACAGACGTTGACATTTCTATAATTCAACAGTGTACTGAAGAGTCTGATTTGGGTGCTACATTGACAACCGATCTAAAATTTTCCCATCATATCAAATGCAATTCATAAAACATCTAAAATGGTTGGAATTATTTAACATACATTTCATGCACTCTCTCCACACACTTTACATTTGTTGTACACATCTCTCCTAAGACTGCATTTAGGCTATGCATGTGTTGTTTGGCAACCTCATCTTCTTAAAGATATCAGAGAACTGGAAGCTGTTCAAAGAAGGGTTACTAGATTGTCAACCTAATCTTGCACACCTGACTTATTCTGACAGACTGAAATATTTAAACCTGCCCTCATTGTATTATACAAGGTTGAGGATGGATATGATCATAACGTATAAGATATTACACAGACTTGTGGATATGCCAATTGATGAGTTTTTCAATACAACACTTGCTATACAAGATCGAATGGACTGAAGTTACTAAACCTCTTGTGAAAACAAATATGAAGAAATATAGTTTTGCTGCAGGAGTAATAAATGATTGGAATTCTTTACCATCTGACATTGTTATGCATGACCACTAACATTAATTCTTTTAAACTTTGTTGGATGTACATTGGACAAACCATAGATTTACTATATTGCAACGTGTGATATTATAAGCTTTGTTTTTTCAGAACCTAATAATAAATAAGTAAACAAAACCCAACCAGTTCGTATACTTTGTTTATAGCTTTTTTTTGTTGTCTAGAGGGGAAAACCAAATGGGCTTATAAGGGGTTAATACTATTGGAGTTATTGTGATAAACAACAGGAAGAGCAAAACAGTAGATTAACAATATGGACAATAAATTGATGGTGTTTACTAAATTGATCATAAGTCACAAGTGTAACAAGCTATGGAGTTGGGACTTTTCTCATTATGTATGGGAATTCATCAAGGTACAACTTTTGGCCTGTATCCACTCAGGTTGTTAAGCAAGAAGGCTAAGACAATAAACTATTTTACCACAACAAAAACAAACGCACATAACACATCTTTACTTTATGACGCAGAAAAGAAACAAGACATTCGTACTATCCATGAATAGGCAAATCCACTGTTTTATAAAATGTATCAATTCAAACATTCTTCCACTGTTTATTAAAGAAATTAAAATGTGTGAAAAATTATTCAAATGTATTTCGATGAGTTTTTTTTTCTTCAAAACAGAATTATACAAACTAGTCAATATATCTTGCTCAGTAGGTTACACGTTACATATGATTCAGCAACTTAATGCAGTTCTTTCATATGCTTAAAAGGACCTTATTAACACATGCAATATGCATGGTCTCAACATGTCCTGCAGCATATATGTATGTAGAGTTACTCTGTAATTCTGTCACATGACATTGACTTGAGGTAGCCATACACATCTACTATACTACTATACCTACCTCAAGTCAACATCTGAATAAGTCACTTCTGGTACTGGTATAGACATGACTGTCATCAAAACCTACACCTTTGTTATGTCAACTAGTGTCTGGTATTGTCAGCTACATCATAAAGAAAGTAACACATAAAATGATTTTATAGCCAAATAGTAGAGCGGCTAAGTGAAAAAATTGTTCACTTTGTGATAAAAGCACCAAACTTGGTACAACATTTGCTGAGTTTACCATTTACGGTGCCATTAAAATTACTAATCTAATAAAGCTCAACGAATCTTAAATGTAATAATCAACAGAGGGGAAGCCATAAAAGTTATCTGAGCTGAAACTTTGCATCTGAATAGACAAGCAAGGGATGGTCATATCCAACAGCTGATCAAGGGAGGTGTCCATCCAGGTCATTAACTTGTCATGTTAAGAAGTACAGAGGGTCATGGTATACGAAGGCATAGATGTGCAATACATTATTTCTATTAGGTGATACCTGTACTTTTAACACTGAAATATTGGTTCATTTGAAGTGTTTAAAACAGGTTATTTTACCACATTTTGAAAGATTTTTTGATGACACCTGTAAATTTGAGGTACATTCATGCTATTTAAGCAAAACAAAAGATTTTGGATGCACTTGTATGGTTTCTCGAGTAGCTAGAAATGGGTTTATAACCTAGTTTAAAAGTTTCAAAACATGCCCTAAGGCAATGATTTTGATGTGACACCATATCTCAAATGATTTAGTATACTTTACTTGATTTCCACATAAAATTTGGTACTTTTATCACAAACTGAATGATTTCATCAAAATTTGTTGCTAGCCGCTCTACTAAAACAAATGCATATATCATACAGTTCTAACCATCATACAGTATGGTAGTATTATACAGTATATAGGAGATATAGGTTTACCAGAAAATGTTAACAAGAAACTAGCCTTGTAATACTTCTATGAGAGTATTACTGACCTCATTGTTGGCTGGTTTTGTACTGTGATTATTGAAACTCATAAGATAATAATACGTAGATTATTCAATGAATCAAGGTACAGCTCATGTCCTACCTCCTCTGGGTTGAATGAAGGTAATTGAGCAATGACCCACAATGTACTAACCACCAAATCACATACGTATAAGACAGCCAGTTGTTTTGATCAACAATGTGTTGAATAGCAGGACGCAGAGCAGATCAGTGATAACGGCAATGTGGAAAATGATTGTGGGTTCACATTTTGTGCAAGATGATGACATGATGACGTTGTACTCAACCCACAATCAATCTATCTACTAGTCCCACACCATTTTCTAAGTCAGTTAGAGGCTGCCCACTCAGAAAAATACCTTGGCTTCATCTTGGGTTTATAAAATCACAAAGATCCTCATGGTAGGTCTCTAACTGTTACATATGGTCCAGTGACTTGAATAGTACACAATCTCTACACACCAATAAGCTTAACACTGTATAGCCATGAACTTTAAAGAACAAAGGTTCTGCTTTACAAGCACACCCTCCCAAGGTATAAACAATATTTAGAAAGTAGAGCTGTGTAATTAAAGCCAGCCAATAGTGTCCTGATGATCAAAATTAAACTTATGCAGTTCATGATCATGTGATCTTAACATAGTGCCTCAATTACGCAAATGTCCAATCTTTAAAATCTCCCACACTTAACAAGTTCCTTACACTATATCATAGTTAAAGCACCGTCGCACGTGTGTATGGAAAATACAGCATGAGGGGACGTGTCGAGAGTCTAATACAGCAAGACGCGAAGCCAAGTGCTCTATTTACCTCAAGGCACCCCTGAGTGCTGTATTTTTCATACACACAAGCATACGTGGTGCTTTAACTGTTATAGCTATTGTACTTTCTGGTCATCTGGCTCGGACCGATTTTCTCTAGTACTCAAACCATTGTGATTTTCGGTGATCAGGATATCAGTAAGTGTTGAACTAACCTATTTCTAGTCGTAGAACGAACTAATAGGATTAGTTTGGCTAGTTTTAGCGATTTACAATGTCACACACGTGATCAATCATGCTGTCTTAGTGGAGTCGTGTTTAAAAAGCTTCGTGATCAGACGATCAGTAAGTGTTTATACAATCTATTCCTAGCTGTAGAACAAACTCGTAGGATTAGTATGGCTGGTTTTAGCGATTTACAGCGTGTTGTTTACTTAAATAAATTCTCCGTATAACTGTACTGTATTTGCCCAATTAGCTGCATAACTGTACTGTATGACTCAGACAGTACAGTTATGCAGTTGATTAGTACTGTATGGACAATATGATACATGGTATCGCTTTGATCCTCCCACGCAAAGTACAATATACACCAATAAGTGATATACACAACTACATACAGAAGGTCCTATATAAACACTGCATTCTATGACCTTATATGTACTTACTTCTACACAACTACCACTTCAGAGAGTATAGGGTTTCTTACATCATCCCATTAACATACCATCCTCAACCACAGCTTATACAACTACATCGCATATTACCTTATGATAATATTATTATTATTATTATTATAGGGTTTTTTTTGTTACACTTTTGTTCTGCAGTTTCATTTTATCAGGCAGCACAGTAGCCAATCATCTCAAGTTACATGATCATTTAAAAGCATAAAGAAAGAAGATGGAGGATGGTATGAACAGAATTAATTGCTTCTAGCAAGTACTGTAGTAGTGACATCAACTAGTGTAACTGACTATAGAAACTGAACAAAATAAATAGTCGGGGGGGGGGGGGACATGATATCATAACGCAAATGATTTTTGCATAATGTAATTGAATTTTAATGATAACTGCATGATGAAAACTAATATACTAGCTACTTGCATCATTGTAGACGCCGAAGTCAATTGCATTTACTACTAGTGACTAAGAAAACATGGAACAATAACACAGGTACCTGAAAATAAGATCAGATTATATTCTAAATAATGCTCTATTGTAAAGTTCATCATAAAATTGCTAGAGCTCAATGAAGCTCATCATGCACATGAAACATTTCTACACTAGTGGATTACCATTCCTGACAATAAATCCAGCGCTAAACTTCAAAGTTTACTAGCACTATACCCTATGCTAAAAATGTACAGTATGCAAACGTCATGCAATTATTGTGACAACATGTCCTACCTCCTCTCAACTGATAAATAGTTGATAAAACTTAGAATTAGTTGTACCGTGTGTTATATCCCTACTGTGCTCAAGATACCATAACAGAAATGCACAGTAGGGATATAACAGTTCTTATTGTTTTACAGTGATTTAATATCATGGACTACTCCAACTTGTTTCAGTACTTTTCATCGATGTGCTATGGTCCTACTCTAGTTGAAAATTCCAAATTTTTCGTGTACTTGTTATTACCATTTCAACCAAGAGTTCATAATATAAAGTAGTAAGCGATATATATAAACTCTTGTTTCAACTAATCGCACAAAATTGAATTTAAGTATCTCTGCAAATTTACTGAAAGCCAATTAAGTCGCCATATTTTGAAGTCTACAGTATACACTGTACTACTATACTTACCTCAAGTCACTTCACATGTGAATAAGTCACTTCTGGTACTGGTACTGACATCACTGTAAGTGTCTTGTCATCAAAACCTGCCAACTCCACATAGTTGCCCTTGTAGTGTTTCTGTTAGTGAAATACAAGAACATGTATAAACGTTAGTAGTGGTTAACTTCTTTTGGTCAAGTAATTACTAATGTACAAGATGTGTACCATTGGGTCACATTGCTGGAGCTAAACATAATAAAAGACACTCATTTAATACTGACCAGTTTTAGGGATGTACAAGTGTTACATTTAAACTGATCATGTGAGCACAAAACCACAATAGAATTACAGGTACACAAAGTGACAATAACTTGTTCATTTTCGCTTTGCTAAATTACATGTACTTATCATGGTCTGCTTTCTACGGCTGATTTTATCTGCCTAAGCAGTAACCTACATAATCAATTTAATGTGGTGGCTATCAAGCAGTCTTGTGCACTTCTGGCTTGTAAATCACTTTGTCTATTATCTTATCTTTAACATAAAGTTATGGACCAATTTCCCATCCCACTAACATGCCTGAATTCAGCTTTCTACTAAACACCATAATTATAGCTCAAACAGAGTGTACAATATGTACTGTGGATGTGTCCATGAGGTCCATACACAGCTCTACTAGCTGTGTAAGTTTCATGGACTTAGCTGTACCAATTGGGAAGTTATTATAATACACTGAACATGAATTCTTACTATACTTGTGTACACATGGTCAGTTTTGTCAGGTCCAGACTTTCACACAACAACTACTCCACATTTTAGTATACTTGTATTACTCACCTTTGTCATGTCAACTACTGTATAAGTGTCTGGTATTGTCAGCTGTATAAAATAAAATGAGTGTTACATCAAATGGTTATTGACATCCAAACATGTGGTTCATAATAATGTAAGTACAAACCAGATAGTTGTGTGGTCCATACTAAAATTATTAAACAACTTCAATTACACAGTATGAAATTAATTATTTGAAAATAAGTAAACATTTCAGTCCAGTAATGATAAAGAATGACAGTCACAGACTTCCCATGAAGGGTTACAACAATCTTTTAATGACCATATACAATCGTCCATGACTGATATATCACTGTGAGGCTGTACCAGAAACCAGAAGTACATTTCTACAAAATACTTTTTGCTAGCACTCTGGTACTTTACATTATTTGATAAGGCCATTTCAACTAAATCTTATGTTTCTCGGGAAAAATTTAGCCAAATAAAGGTTGGTAGGTCAGTAAAATTAAAATAAAAAATATACAATTTTGCTAGCTGAAGAGTGACTTTGCAAGTCAAATGGTAACTAAGCTACATTATGGTTGCTGTATCACTTGTGAGCAGGCAGTTATATGGTAAGATATTTAGTGTTACCTACTTTTTGAGAGCTTAAAGGTAAATTTGCAACTCCTTCGTGGTTATCACTCTTTGCAAGGTGATCACGTGATTAACATCATTATTTTATGCTGAAAAATATAGGGTCGGTCAGGCCCAACAAACAAAAGATTTAGTTGAAGTGGCCATAGCATTCATATGCATGCCATACCCCCCACCCCACCTGATTGTACAGTATCTGAAGTTGAGTTTATGTGGTCATAACTCTGATAATAGAAGCTAGTCAACCCTGGCATGTGTGCCACAAATGACCACCTGCTTGCTGTCAGGCTTTGTGTAAGGACCTGCTGATTGTGCCTTTTGTTTTACCTATTACACTTTGACCAGTGTTCAAAAAAATTTTCCTGAAAATTAGGCCACAAAAAGTTAATTGTATGTTTCTGGTTCCCTTCCTGGTCATTTTTTTGGGGTGTAACTAATCACTGGACTGGACTACTGGACTGACATATTTTTGGTTTTTACACATTCTGAGGTTGGTTTTATTGAGTCTTGCTAGCTAAGGGCCTTCTGAAAACTTGCAGTCTGCTACTAGAATGATGAGTATGAGGAGTGGAGTAAGCAAAAACTGACTTCTCACTGCTTGTTATGCTCTACAGCATTTATACACTTCGTAGTATTGTGTTTTGGAGACTGTAATATCTAGCAATAGCTAACCAAAAATCTTTTTACTATATTTGTATTGCCTATGATACACTTGAACTAAATAGCTCAGACCCCTGGGACACAACCTATCCTTCCTAAGACAATGTATTGTAACTAAGTTTATTCCTACATGCAATATACAAACTCCTTGTACAACTGTAGGGTTCTTCTGTTATCATGATTAGTTCTTACATGTGCTGGTTGGCGTACTATAAAATGTTACCAAATTTATTACCATTGTACAAGCTTGCTACTATCTCCCAGACGTTATTGTTGGTTAACCATAACTAGCACATTCCCTGCAGCATACTGATAAGGAGTATATGTACTGTAGAAGAATATAATAAATAGAGGTGAAATCACTAAAGTCAATTTTTGCTTACTCCACTCCTCATACTCATCATTTTAGTAGCAGACTGCAAGTTTTCAGAAGGCCCTTAGCTAGCAAGACTCAATAAAACCAACCTCGGAATGTGTAAAAACCAAAAATATGTCAGTCCAGTAGTCCAGTCCAGTGATTAGTTACACCCATTTTTTTGCTGGATGAATTGCACCATCACCATACAATAATTTATATTTTATATCTGTTGAAAGGTTTTCATGTCTTGTAAACACTCTTTTCTTATAAAGATATACTAACTTTATACACTGACTTGTAAGTGTACAGCTATCAAGACACACGATAGTGTGTCGTGCGGCCCAAGAAGCCGGCGCGCCACACCGTGAGTATATTAACAGGAAGAAAGAAAACGCAATTTTCACACCTATGTAGCTCTGTGATCCCTTATCCGATTGGAACCAAATTTGCTGGAGACATGCCGCCCAGCTAGGGGAGTCTACATACCAAATTTGAAGAAAATCGCTCTAGCCATTTCCGAGATACGAGCGAACAAAATTTCGTTTTAATTTCTTCGTTTTTTTCTTCTTCTTCATTTCGCACACTTCGCAAAATTCGCCATAAAACACGAATGCGTGCTCGGATTTGGCTGAAAATTGGCACACTTAAAGGGCTCATTAAGGCGGATCTCCGTACCAACTTTGGTAGGAATCCGATGAACATTCACGGAGTTATGACCGATTATTTGCGTAAAATAAGGTCGAAGGTCTGTCACGCCTACAGGGTAAACGCCTTGGAGGAATCAGTTGAAAATTGATATGTAGATGGAGCAACCATCGTAGGAGTGCCTTTTTGTGGTTTGAAAGGAATCGGGATAAAGACCATGGAGATATGACACGAAACCCAACCTGTGTCAAAATTACGCAATGGATTTTTATGAATAAAAAAACTATTAGTTTTCGTATCTACCAGGCAAACCGCTTAGAGCAACGAGCTGAAAATCAGTATGTAGCTGGAATAATCATCATAGAAAGTCCTTGCAGTAGTACAGAAGAATCGGATTACAAATCACTGAGTTATGATTCGAAAGGCAACTAGGTGCAGCAAATGGGAGATCGAGATACTCTAATAGAACAGTCACCCTAATAAAGCATTCAGCTGCATTTATAATTTACTCAGTTATATTACATTGTAAGTTATTCTGTAGGAAATTCAGCTACAAACAAGTCACCCTGTAGTCAGATCAGCTAGAAGAAGGTACCAAATAGACAGTTCAGCTACAAATAAGCCATCATGTAGAGAGTTCAGCTCAAATAAATCACCCTGTAGAGAATTCAGCTACAAACAAATTGCCCTGTAGAGAGATCAGCTAGAAGAAGTTACCTTGTAGAGAGTTCAGTTACAAAGAAACAATCATGCAAAGAGTTTAGCTACAAACAAATCACCCAGTAAAAAGTTCTGCTACGAACAGATCACACTGTAGAGAGTTCAGTTAGAAACAAGTCATCCTGTAGAGAGATCAGCTAGAAGAAGTCACCTTGTAGAGAGTTCAGTTACAAAGAAACAATCATGCAAAGAGTTTAGCTGCAAACAAATCACCTAGTAGAAAGTTCTGCTATTAACAGATCACACTGTAGAGAGTTCAGTTAGAAGCAAGTCATCCTGTAGATAGATCAGCTAGAAGAAGTCACTTTGTAGAGAGTTCAGCTACAAAGAAACCACCATGTAAAAGAGTTCAGCTGCAAACAAATCACCTGTAGAGAATTCAACTACAAACAAATCACCCTGTAGAAAGATCAGCTAGAAGAAGTTACCTTGTAGAGAGTTCAGCTATAAACAAATCACCCTGTAGAAAGTTCAGTTACAAACAAGTCACCCTGTAGAGAGATCAGCTAGAAACAAGTCATCCTGTAGAGAGTTCAGCTAGAAGAAGTTACGTTGTACAGAGTTCAGCTACAAAGAAACTACCATGTAGAGAGTTCAGCTGCAAATAAATCGCCCTGTAGAGAGTTCAGCTACAAACAAATCACCCTGTAGAAAGATCAGCTAGAAGAAGTTACCTTGTAGAGAGTTCAGCTACAAACAAATCACCCTGTAGAAAGGTCAGCTAGAAGAAGTTACCTTGTAGAGAGTTCAGCTACAAACAAATCACCCTGTAGAGAGTTCAGCTAGAAACAAGTCACCCTGTAGAGAGATCAGCTAGAAACAAGCCACCCGTAGAGAGTTCAGCTAGAAGAAGCTACATTGTAGAGAGTTCAGCTAGAAACAAGTCACCATGTAGAGAGTTCAGCTAGAAAAAGTTACCTTGTAGAGAGTTCAGCTACAAACAAATCACCCTGTAGAGAGTTCAGCTACAAACAAGTCACCCTGTAGAGAGATCAGCTAGAAACAAGTCATCCTGTAGAGAGTTCAGCTAGAAGAAGTTACCTTGTAGAGAGTTCAGCTACAAACAAATCACCCTGTAGACAGTTCAGCTACAAACAAGTCACCCTGTAGAGAGATCAGCTAGAAACAAGTCATCCTGTAGAGAGTTCAGCTAGAAGAAGTTACATTGTAGAGAGTTCAGCTACAAAGAAACTACCATGTAGAGGATTCAGCTACAAACAAATCACCCTGTAGAAAGGTCAGCTAGAAGAAGTTACCTTGTAGAGAGTTCAGCTACAAACAAATCACCCTGTAGAGAGTTCAGCTAGAAACAAGTCACCCTGTAGAGAGATCAGCTAGAAACAAGCCACCCGTAGAGAATTCAGCTAGAAGAAGTTACATTGTAGAGAGTTCAGCTACAAAGAAGCTACCTTGTAGAGAGTTCAGCTGCAAACAAATCGCCCTGTACAGAATTTAGCTACAAACAAATCACCCTGTAGAAAGGTCAGCTAGAAGAAGTTACCTTGTAGAGAGTTCAGCTACAAACAAATCACCCTGTAGAGAGTTCAGCTACAAACAAGTCACCATGTAGAGAGTTCAGCTAGAAGAAGTTACATTGTAGAGAGTTCAGCTACAAAGAAACTACCATGTAGAGAGTTTAGCTGCAAACAAATCGCCCTGTAGAGAATTCAGCTACAAACAAATCACCCTGTAGAAAGATCAGCTAGAATAAGTTACCTTGTAGAGAGTTCAGCTACAAACAAATCACCTTGTAGAGAGTTCAGCTACAAACAAATCACCCTGTAGAGAATTCAGCTACAAACAAATTACCCTTTAGATAGATCAGCTAGAAGAAGTTACCTTGTAGAGAGTTCAGTTACAAAGAAACAATCATGCAAGGAGTTTAGCTGCAAACAAATCACCTAGTAGAAAGTTCTGCTATTAACAGATCACACTGTAGAGAGTTCAGTTAGAAACAAGTCATCCTGTAGATAGATCAGCTAGAAGAAGTCACTTTGTAGAGAGTTCAGCTACAAAGAAACCACCATGTAAAAGAGTTCAGCTGCAAACAAATCACCTGTAGAGAATTCAACTACAAACAAATCACCCTGTAGAAAGATCAGCTAGAAGAAGTTACCTTGTAGAGAGTTCAGCTACAAACAAATCACCCTGTAGAAAGTTCAGTTACAAACAAGTCACCCTGTAGAGAGATCAGCTAGAAACAAGTCATCCTGTAGAGAGTTCAGCTAGAAGAAGTTACGTTGTACAGAGTTCAGCTACAAAGAAACTACCATGTAGAGAGTTCAGCTGCAAATAAATCGCCCTGTAGAGAGTTCAGCTACAAACAAATCACCCTGTAGAAAGATCAGCTAGAAGAAGTTACCTTGTAGAGAGTTCAGCTACAAACAAATCACCCTGTAGAAAGGTCAGCTTACCTTGTAGAGAGTTCAGCTACAAACAAATCACCCTGTAGAGAGTTCAGCTAGAAACAAGTCACCCTGTAGAGAGATCAGCTAGAAACAAGCCACCCGTAGAGAGTTCAGCTAGAAGAAGTTACATTGTAGAGAGTTCAGCTAGAAACAAGTCACCATGTAGAGAGTTCAGCTAGAAAAAGTTACCTTGTAGAGAGTTCAGCTACAAACAAATCACCCTGTAGAGAGTTCAACTACAAACAAGTCACCCTGTAGAGAGATCAGCTAGAAACAAGTCATCCTGTAGAGAGTTCAGCTAGAAGAAGTTACCTTGTAGAGAGTTCAGCTACAAACAAATCACCCTGTAGACAGTTCAGCTACAAACAAGTCACCCTGTAGAGAGATCAGCTAGAAACAAGTCATCCTGTAGAGAGTTCAGCTAGAAGAAGTTACATTGTAGAGAGTTCAGCTACAAAGAAACTACCATGTAGAGAATTCAGCTACAAACAAATCACCCTGTAGAAAGGTCAGCTAGAAGAAGTTACCTTGTAGAGAGTTCAGCTACAAACAAATCACCCTGTAGAGAGTTCAGCTAGAAACAAGTCACCCTGTAGAGAGATCAGCTAGAAACAAGCCACCCGTAGAGAATTCAGCTAGAAGAAGTTACATTGTAGAGAGTTCAGCTACAAAGAAGCTACCTTGTAGAGAGTTCAGCTGCAAACAAATCGCCCTGTAGAGAGTTCAGCTAGAAACAAGTCACCCTGTAGAGAGATCAGCTAGAAACAAGCCACCCGTAGAGAGTTTAGCTAGAAGAAGTTACATTGTAGAGAGTTCAGCAGTTTAGCTGCAAACAAATCGCCCTGTAGAGAATTCAGCTACAAACAAATCACCCTGTAGAAAGATCAGCTAGAAGAAGTTACCTTGTAGAGAGTTCAGCTACAAACAAATCACCTTGTAGAGAGTTCAGCTACAAACAAGTCACCCTGTAGAGAGATCAGCTAGAAACAAGCCACCCGTAGAGAGTTTAGCTAGAAGAAGTTACATTGTAGAGAGTTCAGCAGTTTAGCTGCAAACAAATCGCCCTGTAGAGAATTCAGCTACAAACAAATCACCCTGTAGAAAGATCAGCTAGAAGAAGTTACCTTGTAGAGAGTTCAGCTACAAACAAATCACCTTGTAGAGAGTTCAGCTACAAACAAGTCACCCTGTAGAGAGATCAGCTAGAAACAAGCCACCCGTAGAGAGTTTAGCTAGAAGAAGTTACATTGTAGAGAGTTCAGCAGTTTAGCTGCAAACAAATCACCCTGTAGAGAATTCAGCTACAAACAAATCACCCTGTAGAAAGATCAGCTAGAAGAAGTTACCTTGTAGAGAGTTCAGCTACAAACAAATCACCTTGTAGATAGTTCAGCTACAAACAAGTCACCCTGTAGAGAGATCAGCTAGAAACAAGCCACCCGTAGAGAGTTTAGCTAGAAGAAGTTACATTGTAGAGAATTCAGCAGTTTAGCTGCAAACAAATCGCCCTGTAGAGAATTCAGCTACAAACAAATCACCCTGTAGAAAGATCAGCTAGAAGAAGTTACCTTGTAAAAAGTTCAGCTACAAACAAATCACCTTGTAGAGAGTTCAGCTACAAACAAGTTATCCGGTAGAGGGATCAGCTAGAAGGATCACCTTGCAGAGAGGTCAGCTACAAAGAAATCACCCTGCTTCATCTTTTCTTCTTCATGTAGTAAAGAAAAAAATGACAGGTTAAAAAGCCCTAAAGCCGGCCATAGGCCGGCTTTGGGGTATACAAATGCAAAAAGAAGTGAAATCTAATCCAAAACAGCCAAGCTGTAAAAAAAGAGTGCGGCCCTGAGAAAGGCTATGGTGAAAAAAGATGTGAAATCCAAGGTGGCGGCCAAGAAATGGCTGTGATGGTAGGTTAATGGTAAAAATTTTAATAACAACAATTCAGTGAATTTGGTGCCGCTTGGTCTTGGCACAAAATTCACTTGAATTGTCGTTATTAAAATTTTTACCATTAACCTACCATCACAGCCATTTCTTGGCCGCCACCTTGGATTTCACATCTTTTTTCACCATAGCCTTTCTCAGGGCCACACTCTCTTTTTACAGCTTGGCTGTTTTGGATTAGATATTGGTTACATGTCAGAGACCAGCTCCTGAATAAGTACATATACACAAGTACAGTTCATTATACAAATGGAAACAGGGACCGGGGGAATTGGTAGAACTAGAAACCTATAATTAACTTTGCATGGCCATATGCTCAACATTAATTTTATGCCTCAATTTCTAAAAATCAGGTTGAAGTGATCATAGTATTCAAGTACTCTCTAGAGTTAATGATTAAGAATACTAGCTACCTGTAGTCATACCCATTTGACATGTTTTATACTGACTTTAAGCAGTTTACAGATTTTTCAAGTAACAACAAATGAGTAAATAATAAGTGGTTGAAGTAGAGACTATAAATCTTTCCTTTGCTTGTCAAAATGCATTTCAGAGAAAATATCGATATACTCTAATAGAACAGTCAGCGGCTTGAGAGTTATTGAGTGTTCTATTAGATTATATCAATCGTTTTCTGTGATTTGTATTTAGACAAGCAAGGATTTATAAACAGTCTGCCTTTATCCTAGCATTATGCTCAATGCTTTAAGGTACCTATTATGCTGCCAGCGTAATCGGCAGGTCCCTAGCTTTGTGGCCAATACAAATGATATGTAGTACGCATGTACTTGATGACTTGGTTAGAATTTTATTTGTTTCCAGCTTGATATTGAGGATGTCCGGTGTTCTAAATTGATAATCTTCCAAGTCAAGTATTAAACTCTGCAGTAACAAAGAACAACTGAGGAGCAACTGTTACAGCATAGCAGTGTGGTGTTCAAATAAGGGTATCTCTAGCTGGAGTAATAACTTTGAAACACTTCTATACACAGTTACTATAGATCTCATGTGCAGCTTAACACTGCAAAACATGTTCTCAATACTATATTGATGTCTATATGAAGATAGCATGTGTATTATATGTGTTTTGTCCAGTGTCTGAACATGACAGCTATTCCACCTGTCATCTCTGCCTACAACAATGTACAGATACAGTTCTAGACATCAAGACCAACTCTCAAGCTTTATCTGTTTCCTAGGTAGTCCATCCCTTCACATAGAGTAAGGGTTTGTGACCATAGTATATGGTACTTGTGTGACCGGAATGCAAATGTGGTTTAAAATTGTGTGCAACATATTAATAATATGTAACTGGATATGTGAAACCCGCCACAATCATCTACTCAGCCAAGTGTATCCTTAGGCAAAGTTTCAACCTCATATTCCAATAAGTTTCGGAGTTACAGCACTACAAAGTAGTAACAACAATAAGATGGATTTGTACAGCCAGTATAGGAAAACTAAATACAAGCACTTACTAAAAATAAAATAAACGGAGTTGACATTTGCACCACCATGTTCACCATGAGTAGAGGAGTCAATTACTGGGTACATTTTTCAACTTTCTTCACTGCATACAAAGACGAAATTTGTGAACAAATACCAATCATGTACAATCGCTTCGACATGACATAAACAAATGCTCATAACTTGTGTGCCCTTCGGTCTACTGCACTATTGTTAGTCCCTTCCTTCATCAAGAAATAGACATTTATAAAATTTATGGAATGTTTTTAATAATACGGAAGTATTACTTACACCAAGAGTTCATTATATATACGTATATATATATGTACTAGATAAAACACTGCTGTGAGTGCTATACGGGAAATATAGCACGAAAAGAGTGGGCGAGAGACAAATATAGCAGGAGGCGAAGCCGAGTGCTATATTTCATCTCAAGGCCACTCTTTGAGTGCTACGTACATTTCCCGTATAGCACGAGCAAAAGGCAGTGCTTTATCCGGTATAGAGAACTGTCAAATTGAAGTACACACAAGACGCACGAAACAATTAGAAACTCACAGAGTAGTGTTATCATCAGTAGAATAGGCATTGCACCTGTGTTTCGCCAGTGTTGCACTGTGCTGCGCCTTCATTAGTCGTTTTGTGAGTCTAGTCCGTCTTTTCAATACTAAAAGTTTCGATTGTGGTACTTTAATAAGCATATTTCTGTGATATTCCTAGGACTCATCCATTTATTTGAACAAAATGTAGTAACTGCTGCTGACCACAAGCAACCACCATCGAAATCTTCAAGTGTGTTTATAAATTAAATCCAGTGGTTTTGCTCTTACTAGTTGGGTTGACTAGTCAGCCAGCATAGTCAGGCTATCAGCCTACACTGGCTTGGTTGATTGGTTGTACTGGCCAGAATGAGTGATTACTCACTCAAAGTAGGCTATCAGCTTACAAAATAGACCTAACAATTCTAACTACCTGATATAGAACTGTGGTCTATTAAAGTGTTCTATAACTGCCCGATATAGAACACTTGGGCTTTTATGGTGAATATAGAACACTTTTTCGCTTTGATACTCCCACACAAAGTTCCTTACATATATATATATATATATTTAGGAGAGTATCCAACACTGTATTGCCCCTTCAAAACACACTGCATAATAATGTTACACAATAGGCATCATCACCAAAGGTGTTTTAACTTGCTTCAAGAGCTATAAGGCGGCCTTGAAGTGCTTGCAGGTCTTCGCTTTGGTATATCAATGCCTATCAATAAGTCATTCATGGCGAAGCCATGTATTGGAGTTTACTGAAATTATACTAAAATATTTGGATATGTTACACAATGTTGCACAATTATTACACAGTGCATTTTGAAGGGGCAATACAGGCATTGGATACTCTCCTAAATATATATACTATGAACTCTTGCTTACACCCATTGTATTCAATGCTTTATACTAGGCTTGCACGATTGTGTCGGGTTTTCGCTGATCCGGTCACATATTATTTCTTTAAGTTGTTGTAACTTGGCAAAAAAAGCACGAAACTTCACACTTCTCAACATGAGTCTTTACTGCGTGTGCATCTCGGGGTTTCCCTCAGAGAGTATCAGCTGCTTTCCAACTTGGTCATCACGGTTATTGTGTTATTAATGGCACAACTACATGGTTTACTCACAAACCTATTTAAACAAGATACTGTGATTCAATTGGGTCTACCACTATAGTGGTACAGTCGGTTTCAGGTTGCAATTGAACAAATCACACAACTGATTACTTGAACTCCTTTCACTAGCACAACTACATTATTTGCTTTCAAAGATCATTAGTCAATGCCAGAGACACACTGAGGTAGTTATTCAATAAAGCTTCTCTATCTCCTTGATGACCAAAATTGGATCCATACTTTTTCGTTTATTATTCCGTATTTCGGCCATATTTATGAACACCAGTATCGAGCGTTCTTTCCATCTACTTTACAGGTTAGCATGAATTCTTACCCAATACCAAACCCAATCCACCACAGCTTGGACTGTTAATTTTTAGCGGTTTACGCAGATTGGCTAATTTCAACTTGTCAATAGTCCCGTTGTATACAAAGTTGTTCAACAATATGGCCAACAAAAACAGTTGTCAAGGAGATGAAAAACCTCTATAGATTAAACACTGCACGTAATTCACACAATCATGTTCAAACATGATGTGTGCGAATTGTTTAATTGCATTCGCAAGCAACCTGAAATTGACTATAGTAGCACAGGTACCATGTACTATGGTCACCAGATCCTTCCTCTATAATGCAAAAGGGGTGGGTGCTGCCAAACTATTAGGCCCCTATTTGGTGATTATCAGTTTCTCATCTACTGCCTGCATCCTTCTTAAGCTACCGCATGGTAAGCCATTATTTACTCTGTGCATGCTTAGAAGAACACATGATACCAAACTGTTATAACTTTTTGTTGATGAATGCTGCAATGCGCTATATATCACCAGGAGAACTGTTATCTTCCTTAGCACATTGTTGCAGTGCCAGTTGCAATCGTGTTCTATCGACTTCATCAAAGCAGGCTTTCAGTTTACTGTCGAAAAACAGTTGGCGATCACGAAAAGTAGAATCAGCTGCTGAAGGAACTGTTTGTAGTAAGAAAGAAAGACAATTTGGACAAGGTCTGTACATCAGTGTGTCAATATTATAAAATAAAGGCATAATGGTAATACACTCCCGCCCGCATCATAATAATTAGAAAGGCTGGATGAGAAACTAATAATCACCAAATAGGGGCCTTACTTAGGTTGGTAGGCTGTAGCAGACTAGCCTGTCAGGATTGTACAAAGGACAAGGTTTAAACGTACCAAACAAACACAATCATACCTGTGCTTAGATAATTATCATAATCACACCTGTGCGTTATAATCACATTGATACTTGCCGAGATTTTTGCACAGTACACACAAATAATAAATAAATACCATTCAGTGTCGCATACAGCCAGGCCTGCACAAGGGCGTAGGCAGGGGGTTCGGATAGTTCGGACGAATCCCCCTTTCAGATGCAGAATTTTTAAAAATTAAAAATCACACCAAATTTTACAGGCCTGGAACTCTCCGGTAGCTACTTTCCTCTGTACTACTCCTGAGGGTCATGTACTACATTAATGCTGAACCATTGCAAATCATATCTATTGCATCACGTGATCAATTGCACACGTGATGCATGGTTGAAATGGCCAGTGATGGGCAAGTTACTTTGTAAAAGTAACTAGTTACATATTACATATTACTTGCAGCTGAACTATTTAGTTACAGTTACATATTACCAATAAAATAAAGTAATTGTAATAATATTACATATTATATTACTTTGTGCCCACAGCCTTAAGCTGTCACGTTTGAAACTACCACCTTATCACGTGACACGATTGCGTTGTTGGACAATGTGCAAATCTTGATTATAAGTAAGAAGCTGGTGAATAAGCCTCATTCAGTAGTCTTCATTACTTCGTTGTGGCTAGGCGTTACTCAGTGGATTACTAACGAGATTAGTAACTTCGTTACTTGTAGTAATAATATTAGATTCGTTACAGTAACTATATTACTTAGGTAACGCGTTACATTTGTAAGTAAAGTAACTTGAGTTATATTACCTGTTCTTATAGCGTATTTCGTTATATTACTTAGTTACCACAAAAGTAATAATATTACGTAACGCGTTACTCCCAACACTGGAAATGGCGCGAGTGAAACAGCGAAGGACTGTTCAATGGTTGGTGGAGACATAATACAAGGTAGCAGCTGCTAAACTTGAGTGGTCGTCACGTTATACATGTGTCAGGTTAGCACAAACTGTGAATTGTTACCGATGTATAATACCTGATGAATGGTTTGTTTATTTGTTACATGTTGTGGGCACGTGATGTATCGAACATATTGGAGTACAAGTCTGAAGTTGACCATCAACAGGAGGGCCAATAATGTATAGCTGGAAAGAAGTATTGTGACTCGAGTGTGGAGGGCTTCCGTGTGCTAGAAATTGAAGTTGGCTGTCAGTATGCTGTCTGGAAGTGAAGATTAGTTAGTTTTACAATAGGTTTATAGTTTCTTTAAGCTGCATAAACAGCAGTGTGTAGGTTTTAGCTGGTTAGTAGTTCACAAACAACACCTTTTAATGTTACTGCCTAAAGGCACGTTTCGTGTATGCATCATTTTCGTTCATTCATGGTCTAGGGGAAGCACCCAGGCATTTCCCTTAAGACAGTCCACTTTAATCTGAACCCCCTTCAAAAAAATCATGGCTACGCCCCTGCTGCATACAGCATACAGTATCGAAGTGAGCACAGATGCACATTAAAAACTTACACACAAACTGTCATTCCATTATCAGGACTCCATTAAACACCGAGTTAAACACAACCTGGTGACCGATAACAGCTGCTGCGACCATAAGATGACCTACAGACGTACGGACTCCTTTAGCTTCAAAAATTTTAAGCGCGCCTAATAACTGTTTGTTCAAAGGGTGTGTCGTGCGTTTGGTCAAGATGGCTTCTGCTCTCCTTCCTTCCATGTCGAAGTGTCAAGTGTTGATGGAACATTTCGATAATCCAGACCAACTTCAAGATGCTATTAACTGTAGCGAAGAGTGCGCCGCTCTTTTGAAGTATCCCGCCACCACGCCCCTTTCTGAATTATTATTATTATTATTATTGTTACTGAGCAGACAGCACAGCTGATATGCTCAGGAAAAGAAAAGCAATCATAAAATGAATTTAGCTACGTAGTTACAAAGATTACAGTTATTGAGTTCTATACAATGTTTGCAGTTCCGCTGAAAAAGAGTCAATATTGTTGCTCTCAATGATGGAAGATGGTAAGTTGTTCCAATCCTTAATTGATCTGGAGAAAAAGCTCTGTTGGTATGAATAGGTGGATGAGTTTGGTAGAATAAAACGATGTGGGTGATATAGTCTGGTGGATCTTGTCATTGAAATAAAATGAGGAGGAATTGACAGTAAATAATCTTGATGTATAATTTTAAAAAGTGCTTGTAATCTGGATATTTTACGTCTCAGCTGAAGGCTTGGCCAAGAAAGATGCTGTAACATAGCTGTGACTGAGCTGATTCGATTGAAATCATTTAGGACCCATCTAGCTGCCCTACGCTGTAGCTACTTTCTCTAACTGTTGAATATTGTTATGGTGGTATGGGTCCCAGATGACTGCAGCGTATTCCATTGACGGTCGTACTATCGTAAGGTAGGCTGTTGCTTTGATGTTAGATGAGCAGCAACTCAGATTGCGTTTCAAAAAGTTTCAATGTTCTATTGGCCTTAGCAGCTATATTACTAATATGTGGAGACCATGATAGTTTGTTGTCCAATATAACACCAAGGTAGGAGTGTTGGTTTGAATATTGTCCTGATCATCCACGAAGAAAACTTGACGTGTTCTGCAGACAATGTGGAACTGAGTTATGTAGAGATTGTGTCTCCCATGGTCACTCAACACACCAGCGTACTAGCATTACAAGTGTGACTGATGAAGAAACCAGGAGACTGGGAGAAGCTGTGGATCACATGATGGGTTTACTGGAAGAGACGAAACGAGCAGTGTCTGTTGTGAAGGAAATGAGACAATGTGTTAGGGGCAGAAAGGAGCACAACATGGAGAGGACAAGGGAGGTGTTTAATGCTCTTAGAAAAGTCATTGATGAACTAGAAGATCAAGTCATAACAGATATTACCAAAGGAGCAGACAAGAGGGAGAACACACTAAAGGTATTATTTTGTAGTTGTAACATGGACATGAGTGGTCTATCTGATATGTCAACCCTCAGACATATTAATTTTATGATTGAGCACATGCAGTGTAGAGGAGTATAGCAGCCATTGGAGTGAAGAAATAGCTATGGTCCTGAGACTTCAGGTGGATTTTGTGGCTTTCAACAACACCACTGGCATTTTCTTTAATGTGCCACATAAAAGTGTTATTGTCTCAGTAACATGATACAGCAGTTCTAATAGATATTGTGTGACAACAAATACCAGCAAAATCACTTACACAAGATTTCAACCAATCAAATCGATTCATTTTTGAAGTTTAAACTATAATATTAATTACCGCAAATGACGTCATGCAAGATCTATTATAACCACTGTACAGGTTTACATACCTAATCCAACAACTGAATGTGTTACTGTATAATACTCTCAATGGCAGCTTGACGTATTATTTTGAAATACGTCAAGTGATTAGCCAATAGAATTAGCATTACACTTGTTTGTCAAGGTTCCTTAACAAAAACCTGTGATATTAATTTGATTAGCTAAAATAGTGTGGTGTGTTTCTATTAGAAGTAGATGTCCGACTTGACAACTAGTGTTACCATAGTGATAGATGCCCGATGGAATAGCAACAATATGGTTTCTTAGCAACGGTTGCTAAGTAGCCATTGCTAGGATAAACATCACTTTGAGACCATAGCAATGGTTGCCATGCAATGGTTGCCATGCAATGGTTGCTAAGTGTGACTGGTCTTTTGCAGTGGTTAATTTTAGAATTTCTGTTGCCTAGTAACAGTTGCTATGGTTGTTGGATTAATTTGCAATAAGAGCAATGACAGTAATGAACAAAGAGACACAACTACAGGCTGTGGTATTTGGGATTAATAGTTCTCGCATTGTAAACAGGAAGGAAATAGTGCTCGGCTTTGCCTCACACTATTTTTACTCCTTCCTGTTTACAATGCTCGCACTATTAATCCCGAATACCACAACCATCCATCCTATTACATATACAAACCATATCACATGGTTTTGTGTAATAGATGAGCCCCTCCCACCTACCATTTAGCATTCTTTATTAGATAAAATTAAAAGCAAACACATTATCTGTTTTGCTGACTTAAAGGCTTGAAACTGGCTTGAAATTGACAGTCAAAGCTAAACCAACAATGCGAACATCAGTAATATTATGCTACAAAGTAGTTCTTCCTGGGATTGGTAGCAGTAAAGATGTGTCTCCAGTTATTGTTGTTCTTGTTTTAATATTAGCTACAGCTGGAGAGGTTGTTGTTGCTATGGACACAACTACAGAATTGTCTGGAGCTATTGAAGAAGACAACAGAGAACAAAGTGACTACCACTGAACTGGTTAGGAGGAGGAAGATACTAGAGCAACGACAAGATCACCTGATGATAATGAAGAGGAGATCAAGACTGGAACCAGCAATGAAGGAACAAAGAGAAGTTGAGTATGGAGAAGTGGAACGTCTTTGTGAGGAGGTGACCAAGTTGGGAGGATTTCTACCTCCGGACCCCAGCAAGTGCGAAGTGACCTTCCCTACAGCAATGACAGTAATGAACAAAGTGACGTCACTAATGATAACACTTAGAGATGTTAATGGTGACATTGTTGATGACAAGAGTAGTGAAGTAGAAGTGTCCATGACCACCAAAACCGGAGAAGCCATAGTAGTGGGACCAGTCAAGGATGTTAGTGGTGGAAACTATACAGCATTCTTCACTCCCAGGACTTTTGGGGATCACATGATATCAATTGCAGTTGATGGACAACACATCCCAGGCAGTCCTCACAAGTAAGTAATAGTGTGTGTTCTATTAGAGTGTTTTGTGGATATCATGTGAGGTGTGATTGTATTATACTTATTCAGTTAGTGTATACTAATGTTACACAATGACTATACATATTAACACGACTATACATATTAACACTACTACACAGTCAGTCTATACACTCACACTACTATACAATAGCTATACATGTATTATTTTCCCATACAATGTGTCATACATACAAAACATACAAGTGATTATCATTCAAACTTTCCACTATAATGTTATCTCATTTTCTGTACATACAGGAAGTGATGTCACCAGTATTATTAATGTACAGTAGATCATGTGATCCTGTCATGTTACTGTAGGATATCAGTTGTACTGAGAGACTACAGCAAGATGAGAGAAGGACACTGCCAAGTGATGACTCATTATGGAGGGAACAGGTTTGGTGATCTCACTGATGTTGCTATAGGAGTTAATAATGAAGTCATCATTGTTGATTATACTAACAAGTGTGTAATTGTGCTGGACTGTAACTTTGCTTTATTAGCAGTGATTGGACAAGGAAGTGGTGACAACAGATTGGTTAGTCCTAATGGTGTAGCAGTCAGTAAGGATAACATCATAGCTATTAGTGACAGTAGTAGTGATCAAGTGAAGAAGTATTCCCTACAAGGAGAACTCTTATCAATAATTGGTACCAATATAGGGAACAACAATGGCCAGTTTAATGTTCCTAGAGGACTAGTCTTCAGTAGTAATAAAATGTTGTATGTTGTAGATAGGTGGAATCACAGGGTCCAGGTATTCCAACAAGATGATAAATTTGCTTTTAAATTTGGCAGTAAAGGGTCCAACCCTGGACAATTTCAGTTTCCTGTTAGAATAGCAATTGATACTGACAATAGAGTGTTAGTTAGTGACCATAATGGTAATCATATTAGTCTCTTCAGTCATACTGGCAGTTTTATTAGTAGGATAACATGTGATAAACCATATGCCATTACTGTTAGCCCTGATGGTCACATCATAGCTGGTTATGGTGATTGGTATACAATTGGTGTATGGAGCCCCACCCATGAGTTAATTAAACAGTTTGGAAAGAAGGGATCTCAACAAGGAGAATTTTATGGTATTAATGGTATAGCAATAAACTATTCTACTGGTAGTGTTTATGTTGTGGAGTATGACAACAAGAGACTACAAGTTATCAGTTAAATTGTTATTTTGTGTGTTTGTATGATGTAATCTATTATTACCATGGTTACTAATTGTTTACACAATATGATAATATTCTAACTAGAGAGGTTGATTGGTACATATTAGTGTGTGAGGGGTGATGGTGTGGTTGTTTTGTGTTGTTACTATGTAGCCATGACAACCACACAACCACTGTTACCAGGAAGTTACTAGTAAGTGTTGGTGATGAAGAGCTGGTATACAAGTGTCTTTTCTATACAGGTGGAGAAAGTAGATGTGTAAAATGAAGATCATCTGAAATGATGTCATTGGGGACTTAGCCAATCAGATTGTACTGTGTGTACAGAATAAAGTAATCAAAATGTGTAACTTGACAATGTGTGAACTTTATAAATCACCAGTGTCCAGATCATGTGATCCACCCAGTGTAGTGACATCTACATGAGGGATTTGTTGTGGTTGTCAAGTGATTAAATCAGTCTTCACCTTAACAAGGTATGTGTACTACCTTATTTGGATGTGTAATTTAAATGTGTTTAATTCAGGAGGTGTTACAACATGTTCTCCTATTTACCAACGGACTACTCACACCCACACCACACCTCCACACTAGGGTATAGGGTCTGGTGATATTGGTTAGGATTTTTGGATCATCTGTCAATTTATTAGTTCTCCATTACCGCATCTAGTAGATGATGTAATCCTTAGACATTCTAATTGGCTTAATGTATTTTAAACACATCATTGTCCAATACTGACCAATATCACCAGATCCTACTCTCCTGTAGAGGTGGGTGTGGTCACTAATGTACTGATTGGACAAATGTATTTCTGTGTATTTGAGAATTGAATGAATCATTTTCTTTCATGTACATAATTACTATACGGAAACAGCCTTTATGGGATTTGTGACTTATGAGTAGTCTATAAACTAGTTAACTGAGGGATAGTACATTACTGATGCTACACATGATACAACAAAAAAATTATCTAAGTCTCCTACCAAAATTTTGTACCATATATGGTAGTAATGAGGTTTACTATACAAAAATAGATTTTTCTGTCGTTACCACTTTGTAGCACTGTTAACTTCAAAATTTCTTGGCTTCCAAAGCTGAAATTTCAGTTGACCATTCCTTTAGGTAAAGAAAAATGTAATTTGTAAATCCACTAACATGTGGGGTTCTTGTAGATTTGGTCACATAATATTATTAACTCTTGATACTATTCTGAATGAAAATCATACTCTAAGCAGTCTGGTAAATATCAACTACTCTAATAGAACAGTCACTTAGCTGCAGTACTAGTGGAAACCTTTCAAGTGTTGTATAATTATGTACAATATTTACTTAGTCATTATTATACTTGTTAATATACATGGTGGCTACACAATCATTGCCATTATTAATGTCACACAGACAAAAATGATTTGTAACAGTTTACCCTACCATGAACTAATGGGGACCAAGAGTCAAGTCACACTAACTTGTTATTACAATCTTTCCCAAAGTATAGTCCATTAAATACACTTCCTGTTGACATGTGACCACAAGTTTGTCTACACTGACCATGGCCATTTTTAGATAACTACACATTATATTGTTGAACTGCCACAAACACTGACTATAATTTTAGTTGTATACTAGTATCATAGAAATCAAAATACTCCCAGCCCACACTCATCACCTAGTGGCACGTGTATGCATTACTATAATATTGGCTGGGCTAACAAACTGAACAGTTTGCATCATAATACCACCATCATCTTGTGGGTAGTCTTGTAGATGTGGACTGGTGACGTACTCCATCTGTTATCAGTTCCAAGGAAATTGAATTGCCACATCTTAATAATGACACAGTTCAGTGACTGATCCAATTAGAGCACACCATCATTTTAATGCTACAGCAAGACAAGGATAAGTGCAACAAAAATAATAACACATTAAACAGTTGTTTAAAATTACTCTAATGCAACATAACATCAATACAATAGCTAAGCAAGTGGAGTAGTTTTCTTGTTTATATTGTAAACCATTTAAATATGTAAACAAACATCCATACAGTGTTTTTCCTGCTAAAAACACTGATGTGGTGTGCCAGCTTTAGTCCTCTCCACTATGTGTCTTGTTGTTGTTTGTGTATTCAGTGACAAACACATAATTTGTCTTGCATTAGTAGCTTCATGGTCACTCCTCAAAATGGGACAGTGGAATTTCCTACTAAGCCCGGCTGCATGCCAAACTTATGCAAAGAAATAAGCCATCAACAAAGTTTTATCTTCTCTTAATTGTTATAATCATACAGCTGTGACCATTTAATCTGTAAACCACACGAAACTGAATAATTTATTTACGTAGCTAGGCCGGCATACAAAAAAATTTACTGAAACTTGCCAAAATTAAAAAATGGCCACTCATTTTCCCACTTGAAGTCTACAGTATACACTGTACTACTGTACTTACCTCAAGTCAACCTTCACATGTGAATAAGTCACTTCTGGTACTGGTACTGACATGACTGTAAGTGTCTTGTCATCAAAACCTTCCAACTCCACATAGTTGTCCTTGTCGTGTTTCTGTTAGTGAAATATAACAGAATGTACATAAAGAAGTAGTGTTTAACTTTGCACATGGAATTGCAAACACCTCTAATGTCTACCAAATTATGGTCACATAACTGGATTAGCAAAAAGGAGATCTTTCACACACACCCAATTCCATGAACTTCAGATACCATAACTTAATACATATACCTGAACCATCCATTAAGTGATGTATATATTGGACATGCTCACTTGCTTTTTAGTAAGTTGCAATTCCGGTAGAGCGAAACTTATAAAAACCACTCATTAATCAATACTGAGCAGTTTTAGAAATGTACAAGTGATGGATGATTAATGGTGACAGTATAAAGGTGTCAATTGAGAGTATACATGTGCAATTTGGTGCACTTTATGGCTTTGCCCTTAGGTGTAATTTTGATTGGTCATAAATATTGTGTCAAACACTTGAATGAAAAGATTTTAAAATGTTTTCGGAGGGTCATGTAGTACAAATGAGTTGATTCTGTAATTCTACCAGGATTCAGCTCACAGTGGAACCTTGGTGAGACACATCTGTAGACAACTAATGTCCTCATGTAAAGGATGGGGGGAGGGGGAGGGGGTAAAAAGCTTATTCTACCTACCTAATAATGTGGTCTCCATATTCCTGCTAATTCGTGTTGCCACATCATTACACACCTTGGATAGCCACTCAGCAGGGTTGTTTTGAAGATCATTGTGGTGAACCCCCTTGTTTACATATCATTGGGGAAATGTGTATCTGAGTTTTGCACTGTTTGTATTACAGGTGTGATTATCAGAAGTAACCTCTCCAAGGTTCAAATGGATAGCCAGCATACATAGATTATGACATTGTTGAATTAAAGGTGCTCAGTATCCAAAGTACTGAATAGTGTCATGCATGGGTCAGTTCATCAAACTTCTCACTGATAATTTTATAATTTCCCATGACCATATAAACAAATCCTAGTCATTTCACCTGTAGAAATAAGTACATGTAATCTACATTATACACATGAGGTATACCATGAGCATGTATATCACCTAGTGTATGTGAGTATATCATAACTGGGAAGAGCAACTTATTCACACTTACAAAATTCAGGTTAGTAGGGACAAGGTTACTATACATGTGTTAATATGAATGGTGTCCATTAAATGATAATATAGAAGAGAAAAGTAGCTAGCCATATATGGACTACTCATACTCGGTCTTGTGCAACCACAGTGACTGCTAGATACTAACAAATCAGATGAAATTCCATCAATAGTATTTAAACACTGTATGTGCTGCAGAAATTGCACCTATATACTCCATGTAGTGGTGTAGCTAAGGTGGGTACTGGTAGGGCACAGGCCCAACCAATCAGTTCCAGTGCCCTACCAACACAGGTACTCACCGTACGTAGCTAGCTATAGCTAAATTGTGTGATACAAGGTGCAATATGAAGCCTCCTAACTAATAATTATTCAAAACATTCATACAGCTAGTGTCCTACTAGAGATGACATATTTTAACTGCAAAATGTCACCAAATTGAATCTCAGCATTTAATTTTCAAAAAATTTCCTAGTGGGCATGCCAGACCCCCTAGCTGCAGCGTGCTTTGTATGCTGATTACTGCAACTTGTATGCCTACAATGGTGCCCAACCAATCCTTCTGGGCTAGCTACGCCACTGACTCCATGCGTATCATCTTTGCTCAATCTGTCAACTGGAACTGTTTCTATTGTGATTACCTTACCTGCAAATGTTACACCAGTTTACAAGAAGAAGGGTAGTTCAATTTGCTGTAAAGTTATGGAGTATATTGTTTACCACTAACATGTTCAACTATATCAAATTTTCAGTATGGCTTTAAGCAGTGTTACTCTTGTGAGGCCCAACTAGTATCAGTAGTAGAACACATTTCATACAACTATGACTAATAGAAGCAGATTGATCTTATGGCAAATCATGATGGGATATTACACTAAAATGTTACAGAATACATTCTCCAATACTCACAGATTACTTCATTAATGACCAAAGACTACAAAATGTGAAACAGCATCCTTACCAAGTCCTCACATTAATAAAATGTCTCTAATATTTCATCAAACTTAATTGCTCTTTGCAACTAAAGCATAAATATAGCTTGACCAACATGCAAGTTCTACACTGCATCCATAACAACTTTTATTGCTTCTATTAAAATGATCCAGCCTCTACATTGGCTAATGACTACAATTACAACTATAGCATATCAGCCTTGTTATATGGCCTACCTTGGAATAGAGTTGTAGTTAACATGTCAAAACTATTCTGTACATTTCATCAAATGTAGCCATTATCAATGGCCATTAGCAAGCTAAATTAATTTACATTTGGTGAAATAAACTTTGGCAAATTCAACCTCATTGTTTAGCTATAAAGATGCTAATCTGAGGTGCTACAAGTACTTGGCAGGTTAAATGTCAGTGAATTTGTAGCAAATCGCCAAAGTTTCCCTCTATACAATATACAGAAAACACAAAAGTACAAACATTAGCACCCATAATCTCTACACCACATTATGTAAAGAAAGAAGTAATGTCATTTGATTAAGGCACAATGCACACACTCCATACAACAGGAGAAATTAATTACGCGGGTGGATAAACCCCAAAAAGTACATCCCTGTAATCCTCAACCAGATCTGTTAAACTCAGTGTCATTTTATGTGTTGAAGTGCACTGATTAAGAATTCACCCATACTGAGTCTTAACTGGCAACTTTACAGAGAAGTATGCCAAAAAACCTTATTTTCCCAACATTTATTTACCCACCTGATGATGTGTGATTTACCAGAACAAGGCTTTTTGCCATTTCCATTTGTCTCAGAACAAAATCTAATACACCACAGGATTCACCTGTCATCAAAGAATCTGATAAACCACACTGTGTTTCTGTATACTAAAGTATGTGGAAGTTATGGCGGTTTGTTTACAAGGTAGTGTAATTTTCACCAAACACGGGCAAAGCCTAAAACAGAATCCAGAAAATTTGACATTAGTTTTAATATGAAAGGATGTGCCATTCCTTTATATACAAATCTATTAACAATCTTACAGGTTTTAAATTTCTCAGAAACTTCCAAACTATTTTACAAGTATTCAACGAGGATTCACCACCAATAAACTGAACAGATGCCCAAATGAACATGCAGGCCATACCAATTTGATCATATGTTTCATGGATTGCTTTCCCTCTACTGGTAGGTCGAAAAATAAATCAAAATATATAGCTAAATTATTTGACTGATGTGACTGCTTTATTAGAATATTTTACAGGTAAAGCACTTCTTGTGAGTGAGATTGTGCTCCATTTCCCTACTGCACAAATTACTACTAGTAGTATTGTTTTAGATATTACATCATGGGTTTGCCAAAGACTGGCCTGCCACATTAAGATTAATTTGTCATGGCCTTTATTATGATCAAACATGAGTAAGGCCACTCCTGTTTCCCATCCTGACCTCAGGCATATTTGCATGCGGGTGGGTGGTCCATTTCCATTATGAGATTGGCAGCTTTTCAAGCCTAGCACAGCTATAAAAAGCTGCACAAAAGCATGTTCCTTCCTTTCAAGTCAGTTGCAAAAATCAGTAACACAAACATGAAGTTTGTGCCGACTTTCATTGATAGCACTGCTGACACACTGTGAGCTAACACTGTTATAAGATGGCTTTTACTAATAAGCCTGTCAGTAAGTATGCAAAAATAACCGGAAAACAATGAAAGAATATGGAATATTTAGAGCTGACAGTAATCAGATGCAGGAAAGATTTTTTGGGACAAATCTAGTCCCTTGGGCAACATCAGCAGTGCTGCCTGCCCATTATCAAACAATCAAATTACTAAAGGAGATCAATCTGTGTGCACACAGATGCAAGAGAGTTAACTGCATTTGCCGAAAACATAGTATATAATACGCGCAGGCGCTTAGAGACTTGCCTTGATGGGTAGTCTAAGTTACATCTTTGACTTCTAGTTACGGTCTGAACTTCAATGAATTGGTCCTTTCCGTAGGATAATATACATCCCCATGGTCCTCCGTAGAGCTTTCTGCTTTAATAATATAAGCCCTCGTTGCGTTTATAAACTTAATTTCTAATTTGAGAAGCGCCATTGGGAAACTTGGTAAAGGATCTGAACTTCTGAAGGATCATAGACGGCGGCTAAGAAGGCGGCTCGGACGGCGGTAGAAGGTCAAATACTAGTATGGCAGAGTAACAAAGCAGCAGTATGATGTGTACCGTACTAAATGACTGTAGTTTATCCCACGTGAGCGGAGATTACGTCTGTGCTGGACACGTGGTACTGACATGTGCAAATCAGCCTGGCGGGGATTTTCTAGCGCAAACAAAAACCATGATCACCACCACACCTACTGATTTAATAGTTACCGCGTAATACAAGGCGCAATTTGGCGAGAAGAAGAGTAGTGCAGTCTTCCGGGAGAGCTAGAGACTACAAGAGCGGTGACGGAGGTTCAGCCTTGAAAGAAATCAGAGGTACGCTAGTTTTAAAACGTTTAGTTGTACAAATTGGACATCATTTTAAAAATATTTACTAGCTCATGCCCTTTTGAAGTAGTCTCGTCCTCGCAGACCCTTCTCTCCGGGGTGGCGCTTATCGATTAGAGATTATAAGCGCCCCCTACGAGAGGGGGCGCTTATAATCGATAAGCGCCACCCCGGAGAGAAGGGTCTGCGAGGACGAGACTACTTTTGAAGCGTTGTGACTACCGCATTTGTCTTGAAGGCAAACCGGTACGTTATATCGTATCGTGTAGATGGGCTATTGTCTCAGACCGCTTTTTCTTCTTTTGTCATTGGGTCGGAAACAAAAGGGTCAGGTGAAATGCAGTATAACAGTTTTGTTCAATCACCCCCAGATTTCGGGAATTTTACTGTACGGCTAATAAAGGCTCACGAACGGCGAGAACTGCACACGATGGCTTCACATTAGATTTTGAAGCCACGTGTGTGATTCTCATCGATCAATACTGTACTGCATTCACCAGACCCTGTTCCCTACGATGTTCTGGCTGTGCAAGACTTGTATAAGAACAGAGATGCATTTGGGACTATGCTGAAAGTGGCCACTACAATTGCAATTTGGTGGTCTTGTCTAGAAGTGATTGCTACGGTTTGTGCTTGCGTGATTGTTTCTGATCTCTGACCACATAATTTTCCTCACCACTGCTTCATTTATGAGAAAGATTAACTATCTTAGTACAGCAAGTAGTTTGTTTAACCATGTGTAAGCATGTGTTGCCTTTGAGGGTTCTTTCCTTGGCTTTTATTTATAAACTTTATAGCACGGGACAGCCTATTGTTAGAATATGATTTTGTCTTTCACTAATAGGTGCCTCCCACCCACATGTAACTAGCTGTAGCTAAGCTAAGATGACGCCTGCTGCAACATATTTATGGTGGTCTTGTTCCATAACATGCTCAACTTACTGTGGTGTGAATTTAAAAGTCCAAAATGTTTTAGTAAGTTTTGTGCTTTTCTGGATGACTACATCTGCAGTGGAACCATGTATTTCGCACACCTTGGCACCATGTCTGTAATAGAGACACATCTTGATTTATGAGGTCCAAATGTGCCTGGTTTCCTGAAATTGTTTTCTGAAAAATGTGGCCTGGTGCAACTGGGGAAGCAGCCCACCCAGCTGTAACATCAATGGGTACCTGGTGTAAACTGGGGAAGCAAATACCTAACTATTCTTGTCTCGCTTAGTGGTGTTGGGGTCGTTGTGGAACTTTAGGTTCCACGACCTCTCCATGAGACCTGGACAGTGCTCTTGCGGGTTACTAGCCTTGCCCCAGGAGGATTTGCCTGCACAAGGCTCAAGTGCCTGAGTGGTGCACAAGCATCCCAGTGCTGGTTCACTGGGCGGCAATAGCTATGTTTTGCATGGCTGCCGGAGGTTTGCTTTTGTGTGTGTACATATCTATCTATCTATCTATCTACCTATGTTGGTCCATATGCACCCACGTGAACAAAATCATTAGCTAAATGGTAAAAGCAGCTTGCACGTAAGAAGTAAAAGCAAAATGAAGTCTGTATTAAACTTCCGCACTGGTAAACTTTGCGCTGAGGTGGTTTCTTCTCGGCAGTCTGAAAAACAGGTATGGCGACTCTTCATATACATATACTCTATTCTCGAACGAAAATGAAGGGCAGCTTCGAGGCCTTGTCTAAACAATTCGCATGAGAAAGCACGATAGACATGCTATAAAACAGTTGAGAAGATACTTCTGTGCATAATTTGCTGTTTAAAGTGGTTTGTTATAGTTATGCTTCCTTAGCAGTGCATAACAACATAAGTACCGAATTACAAAATAATTCATGAAATATGCTAAATTACAGTATTTACAAATCTATTTGTCTAGATGAATTAATAATAACAATAGCATGAATATAAACTGCAATTATATACATGGTTGATTAATTGCCTATTTGGTTAGAATGAGATAGTATTAACTGCATAGGCACCTGGTTTTAGAAGTAGCTTTGCATCACCTTGTTTACTCACAGGACTGTGAACAATTGACCTGATTATTTCACTGTTTCCTTATTAGTAAAGTGACCCAATTTCAAGGGTTTAAACGTGTGTACATGGGACCATGGATAGACGCCCACTGTATAACACAAATGTGCCTTATTATGAAGTTGGCTGTGATTTAGAACATCCCTTTTTGAGTTCAGTTGTATAACCTTCCCACGCAAATAATATCTCCATTGTTCTTTTAAATGTTATGTGGTCTGAGGTGATTACATATTTGTAATATGGTGCCAAAAAGTAACCGCCTAAAATAAATTGATAGTGGGTAGTTGTGTTGTACAAACTGTGGTCAATAATTGTATGCAAATTGACTGATTTAAGAAACCATATAATTATGCTTTGAAGTGGTAACTAAATACTGTAGTGTATGCTCTAACATTATGTTTGTATATAAATTTGTCCTTAGAGTTTAAATAAGTGGCACCTGTTAGTGTGGACAGTGAGGTCACCTATGTAATGGACATACTGGGTCCCAACGTAAACAGTATGATGTGGGCATCTTCATAATAATCAGGACACTTTTTGTTGGTTCTGAGGCATCCGTTTTATGTAGATTCCATTGTCAAATTTATATATCCTGAAGGTAGGGCCTATTTAAAGAACGTGACATTCCATTAATATTCTTTCACAATTACTGGAGCTTGTTTGTGTTTACTGAGCCATTCAACCATGTACTGTACAAAGAGTATACTGTTTCATATCACTAGAAATTGTGTGATCCTTCTACTGGCTTCTTCCTGTATCTGTTACAAGTTGTGTGTCCATGTCAGTATATCTAAATCCTTCAAGAGTAATGAGTAATGATTAGAACACCTGTTTTAATTGTACCTGTAAGTTGACAGTGTTTCCATTTTGAAGCTTATTTTCACCTGTACTATTAGTACTGATTTGTACAGCAATTGAATGCACTCAAGACAGTTATCTGTTACAATGATTAACACTGCTTTTATCATAATGTGTTGCTTTGTCTGAAGTTTACAGAAACATTACATACAGTTGTTATGGAGACTTTTTAGTAACTAAGTAACATGTGTAGGTGATAAAGGGTGTGTTTCACTTGCTTTCTGAACACAAGGGAACTGTTTGTTGTTAGCAGTGATGAATGTGGCACCCTTCCACCATGGGACTAGGACAAAGTGTCCTGATTGAGGTGTTCTGATTTCAGGGATCTGAATGTGTTTATTCTAGTAGCTAATACAAATGAGATCATGGACTAGTATCCTAATTATCAAGGTGTACTTGTTTCACAATAGTTCCTTTAATATTAGTCCAGTTCCATTACCATATCTGAATTCTCAGGTATGACATCAATCCTGCATACCATCTGTAAACATGTTGTGAGATAGATGATGTTTGGAGTAACATGTGTCTGGTGTGGTCTCAGAGAGCAGTTGTTTCTGTGTTGGTCTCACATGTTTGTACTGAAATGTGTTTGTTTCTATTGTTACACCTAGAGCTAATTGCACTTTCAATTACTCTTTGTGTTGAGAGATCAAAGGATGTTTGTTGCTTAAGTATGTGTGTGACCTTTTACATCTCAGAAAAGAATTGAAAGATATTCTAGCCTAAGCAATCCTAGCTATTTGTTCTGCAACTTAACATAGACTGTCTACACACTTTGCTAGAGATGGCTGAAGATAAAGAGGTTTGATTTGTAGAGATGAACAAAATGACTACATGACACTACCATTGCAACACTAGACACTGTTTACTCAATTGTACAAAAGTTATCTCATACCAATACAGCAGTGTTACACTACCACAATGCTTCATCGCATGCTGTCTTTAAGCTCTCTAACTCACCCACTCATACATATGTGCTTTATTCAACCTTATTACAGTGCTATTATTGTAGGTCAATCCTATTTAAAAAAGTGTTTTGTGGCTAATTCCATGAAAATATTTTCAGCTGGAAATATTTTCACCATATGTTATATACAGAAGTTTCATAGACTGTCTGACTCATTGTTAACCACCTCACATTAGTAAACAAGAGTTTCCAGCATGTTTGCCTCATGGCTCCACTGTCATTTCTCTACCAGACAATGATATAGTCTGGTAGAAATAACAGCTTAGTGTATTGTTACTAATATTGAACAAAAAAAATATATCATCTATGAATTTTAATAATTATGTGTGCTAATTATTAATGTGGTTTTTCTCTGAAACTCTTAGACAATCTCATTAAAATAACTTGTCTGAGCCAACAGGGCCTCCTGCTTGAAACATTTTTACATGTTATCTTACCTATACATGTTTATTATAACATGTCAGTTACATGTGTGTTTGCTTTTGCTGTCCATGTTGGACTGCTAACATCAGTATAGCAGATTATTGTTGTGAGGTCCAATTTTTTGTGAAGCTGTTAAAATAGCCTCTAGCATAAATTTCTGTAATTGTGAAATCTGTGAGACATGAACAATTTCTCTGTAACTACAGATCTCTTGGACGTTATAACATGGTAAAGTTGTGAAAACTTAAGAATGTACAGATGGTTCTGCTCACTATTTTTTAGAAATTCAGTTTGCTAGCAGAAATTTTTGCAAGTTAAAACTTTGATTCGCAAAAAAAAAAAAATTGGACCTGCTGTACACATGCATGTTGACGTTGATAGCTTGTACTTGTAGTATATTCACATTTTGAGCAGTCTCAAAGAGGAAGACCTCTTGTAAAAGGCCTAATACTCCTAAAGTGTCTTATTGTGTGTTTTATCATTTTCAGAAAATGGAGACACATTATCTACTTGTTTTGTTGTTATTGTTGATCACACTACACAACTCTGAACAACAAGGTGAATAATACACGTTGTATTATGTTATTAGAGGGTTTCACTCTAATTCATACACTATACTCCAATACATGTATTACAGGTCTTATTATCCACCCACCTCAAGATGTTACAATATGTGCTGGAGATGATGTTAATATCACTTGTGGACATAACTATACTGCATCGTTGACTCCTCTGTGGAGAATAAATGGACAAGCAATTTCTGGTAGTAGAATTGGGACTAACAACACATTTGAGATGACAGTGGTAGCTGATAATATTGACACAGTATTGACAGTGTATTCTGCAAATGAAATATTGAATCAAACTAAATTTCAGTGTGAATTTACATTCCTACCTCCTGTACAGAGTTCAGTTGGCATTCTAACAGTCATGGGTAAGTTAGTAACTGAATACAATTCAACAAGTAATGATTTCTCATTTTATTATGTTGTTGTTCACATGCCTGGTTTAAAGTCTATCTGAACATTTTGTTTATACACTTTAACTGCTTCACTCCTCACAGGTCCCCCAACCCTACCAGTTATCAAGGTGTCAGAAAGGAGACTGACCTCACTGGTAATATCATGGGACACATTCAGCCATACCTCATGTGGTGATGTGACATACAATGTGACCTTATCTGATGGGACAGCAGAACTGGTGGAGGAGAGAACCACTACTAGTAATACTATCAGTTTCACTGATCTTGATAATGATACTCAATATGAAGTGACAGTGTTGGCTATTAACAATGCTGGACCAGCAACTGTTGTTACTACTAATGTAACCACCTTAACTCCTTCAGGTTAGTGGATGTGCTCGTATGTATATGTAGTGGTGTTTGTTGGGAAATGAAAGCACAACTGAGTGGCTCATTTATCGGTGTTGGGATTGTTGTGGACTTCTGAAACTTCTCATTTAATATCCTTTCTCCATAAGACATAGTGCAGTCCTCGTGGAGGTTACTACGCTGTAGTCCATCAGGAGGGGATGACTTGCTTGCATTAGTTGGCCCTAGTATCTGAGTTGTGTACAGGTATCCCAGTGTTGGGTAGCAGTAGCAGTGCTTCACACAGCTGCTGGAAGGTTTGCTATGCTTATGTAGACTATTGCGTAATCTTTGAACAAGAAACACTTTGAAAATTTGTTGCATTTTGTAACAGGATTACATATTTGGGGAATTTTGCATTGAAATGATCTTCATAATCCTCTGTTGACTGTGATGTGTCAATGATATGAAATACAGTATTGAAGCCTCCATAAACAAAGATTAGAAGGAGGCTACATGTTGTAACTGTCATATCACCAACAGATGCATACAGGATGTTTCTGCTAGCCACAATAATTGTTTGGCTGGCTATCAGTCCTCTGTATGTATCATTTATGTGTAGACTTCATTTTTTACTTAACTTTACATATAATGTATGGTATTGTTGTGTGTTATGTGTTTGTTAATCTTTAGTACCTTCTCCTCCGAGTGATTTGGCAGTCAGCTTGAAGTTTGTTGATTACAGGCCTATTGTTACCATATCTTGGAATGTGAGTGTGTGCGTGCGTGCGTGTGTCTGTGTGTACATGTGTGTGTAGTTATAGATCACTGGTCTGGTAACAAGGCCACTCTGCTAAGTGAAGTTGCTGAGCATGAAACTTTACTCAAATTGTTTACATGTGGACCAAGCCAACCTGTTATATATTGGAAACAGTTTATCCAGCTGTACTAATAAACACCTGTTAACTGTAACTGTCAGCTGTCCATGTTTTTGGTGTGCATGCATGTTTAGGAGATGTGCAATATTTCGAGCTGGGATAGCATAGTGAGGATAGAGTCAATAGTGTTTTATCCTTAACCTTTTTCTTGTTGTACATTTTGAACACCGAATACAATGTCTGTACATTACTGAATCTTATGTGTCTATAGGTATCATCATTGTCACATAACATGACTGAGGTGGAGGCCTTAAATGTCTCTTTGACTGGTGAAGATGATATGACAACAACCTTTGAAGTATCACCTAATACAACTACCTTCCAAATGTCACATAATATGACATCAGATGATAATGTTTCCAGACATCTTGATGTTGGAACAGATTACATCATTTCTGTTTGTAGTGTGAACAGTGTGGGATGTAGTGAGACAGTTAGTACTTCATTAGGTATGTACTGTACAGGGGGGTTGACTGGTGAATTACAGTGGAACCTGTCTTAGTGGCCACTTGTACATCTAAAATGGTTCATTTAAATTCCCCAAGTGAGAAGTTTATACTGTCTAACGCTACTGTACCTTAGGCCATAAAAAATTGGCCTGCAGCTTCAACAGGTTCCACTGCTATATTCCAGACACCTTAAGATGGTGTCCTTGTGTCAGGAGGTGTAAATGTGTACATCAATGCATGAATATGTGTCAAAGTCTCTTTATGAGGTGTCCAGATATAAGGGGTCTGTTTACTCTAATACGACTGAAACCTACACCCTTAGGACTAATGTCCTGGTTGTCAAGGTGTCCCTGTTTCAGGCCCTTGTACAAAAAACCATTTTACAGTAATTGCACACTTTCAGAGGTACCAGCTTTTTATAATCAGGTGGTCCCCTGGACAGCTAAGGTTCCAACATTGCATAGCATTTCATTCACTGTTATGTTTTATAAATTGTAGCTGTACGATGGCTCCAGTCAGCAATAGTCCAGTGACATCCAGATGACCAGTCCATCTATGTATCGTGTGATGTGGCTGAGTCAACTCCTAGAGTTAAATGTTTAGCAAGACTGAATTGTTCTACATGTGATGAGGTCACTTCTGAAGTGTTCACCAGACATACTGAAATATCAGTCATGGCTGATACTGACTATCACATTTCTGTGCTGGTAGTTGAATCACAAAACAGTATGCCACTGGAGAATTACAGTATAGCAGAAACCATCTCGGTACCAAAACTTACACCAGAGCCGAATCCCACACACCTACCACAGCCGAGCTCAACACAACAGCCAAGCTCAACACAACAGCCAAGCTCAACACAACAGCCAAGCTCAACACAACAGCCAAGCTCAACACAACAGCCAAGCTCAACACAACAGCCAAGCTCAACACAACAGCCAAGCTCAACACAACAGCCAAGCTCAACACAACAGCCAAGCTCAACACAACAGCCAAGCTCAACACAACAGCCAAGCTCAACACAACAGCCAAGCTCAACACAACAGCCAAGCTCAACACAACAGCCAAGCTCAACACAACAGCCAAGCTCAACACAACAGCCAAGCTCAACACAACAGCCAAGCTCAACACAACAGCCAAGCTCAACACAACAGCCAAGCTCAACACAACAGCCAAGCTCAACACAACAGCCAAGCTCAACACAACAGCCAAGCTTGATGCAACAGTTGGAACCAATAGAACAGCCAGAACCTGGAACATCCTGTAAGTTTTTAACTAACTTGAACTGGTTAGAAGCTGCACAGTTACACTGTACTGTATGTAGCTAACTGAATGGTTTTGCTTATAAACTTACCATATTTATATACTGCTGCAATTTTTAATAGTAATTGTGGGGTCTACATCATGGTCTTAAATTTACAGGTGGTGTGTGTTGTGCAATTCTTTGTTGAATTCATGTAGTGATGGTAAATTAGCTACAGTGGCACTATGCTTAACCCTTTGTTACCATGGACGCATGTCTATTGAAATCCATTCGTAGTGCCTTCGGTCCAGGGATTACAGGGCTGATTCCATTGTCATTTTATTCAGGAGGGGGGGGGGGGGGGGGGAGGCATTTTGAATTGTGTATCATGTGTAGCCAAGAAAACCAGCCAGGGAACGAACATCGTTTAGAATAAACACAAGAAGTATATAACACACAATGTTTACATACCTATGAAAAAAAGGCCATAACTTTCATCTCGGTGGTAGTACACTATTCTAATATAGATTAATTGATTCCTCGTGTGATGACGATTCGATTGGTATATAGTATGATGTCATCACACTTAGCAACAAAATGGTGGGACAACTTTTATTTCGTGTGACGAAGAAGAAGCAGCCCTATTCCATTTGCTTCACAGCGTGTGAGTTCTGTGTGTTACTGTGAAACTTTTTAGATGTACAGCTATATAAATAGGGTAAAGAGGTACTTTTTTTGTCCCAAAAAATGAAGATAAAATCCTTCGAATAGTGCCTCACTGCGGTATTATTCGAGGGTGCACTACTAACATTTTAAACCACTACTATAGCTAGTTTTATAAAACAATCACAACACGTTGCTACTTACTTCTATACAAGACCTTTCTTTCACTCAAGTCCTTGTAGCACAACCATGTCATGCCTCGTGCTACGTGGTCAATTTACTAAAGGGAATTTCGATTATGTGACAGCCGTTTAAGTTTTACCAGGACAATGCCTTTCTTATATCGAGATGGAGATTAATACTGAAGTTGTGAGAGCACTAGTAAAGAGTAATTACAAAAGTATGGTGTGGTACTATTCGAGGGTGTGGTACTATTCGAGGGTGTGGTACAATTAAAATTATTTTCACAAGCAACAATAAAAACCTTCAAATAGTACCTCACTGTGGTACTATTCAAGGGCGCGGCACAACAAATCAAGTGATTATGGTATATTGCTATTATTTATTCAGCTAGTTAAATATACTGTGATTTAGTGTATTTCATGATTCATGAATAATTTTGTAATTCGCTAATTACGTTGCTATGCACTGCTAAGGAAGCATAATACAAACCATTTTGAACTGCAAATTATGCACAGAAGTATCTCAATTGAAGGGGTCAGCTACAAAATGGGACAAGCACCATTTGAAAATTTAGGCGACCATGGTGGTGGGCATTAAACAAAATTTTGGTACATAATTGAATTAGAATATTTGCTTAAATTATTTTGATACTGCCATGAACTTTTAAGTTTTATTGTTTACTTAGTGACAACATTATTCACATAGCTAAATCAAGCCATTCCAATGTTGAAGAAATTAAAAATCTAAAGTGGCACATGTGTCCCTTATTTCCATGACCCCTTCAACTGTTTTATAGTGTGTCTATCATGTTTTCTCATGTGAATTGTTTAGAAAAGGCCTCAAGGCTGTCCTTCATTTTTGTTCACATAAGCACGAGTAATGCCCCCCTTTCAACTTAAAGGATACAATATCTCTGGTAGCCTAAGGCCTTCAGTGTTGTTTTAAAAACTGTTAAACCTCTATAAGACAAAAAGGGAAGACCATTCATAAAGTATATGAAGAGTCACAATACCTGTATTTCAGACTGCCAAAAAGAAACCATCTCAGAGCAAAATTTATGAGTGTGGAAGTTTAATACAGACTTAATTAATTATGAAATTAATTTCAGTAAACCAGGCACACGCCCACAGCCTGCTGAAACAAGAGGCGAATAAAATTATATAAACATCATTTCATTTTAATGCACATCACAATGGGGAATGCCTCACATGTCCAGTACTGCCAACTAGTGTCCAGTGTGATTTGAATACCTGGGATTACTAACATTAAAAGACTATTTAACAAAAGATTTATAATTTCAATGAATATACTGAATGGTCATTACATTTTAAATTTAAGTTGCTTACATTTTAAAGTTACAGTGGGTTCCCTGTTATCTGAACACCTTGTGCCGGTTCAATTACAAACGTGTTCAGATAAGTGAATTTGTCTGGATTTAAGTGAATCTCATTCATTTTTATGCACAGTTTTGTTTAACTACTCTAATAGAACATACGGTAACTGTCAAAATACTCTAATAGAACATACGATGAATGTCAAAATACTCTAATAGAACATACAGTAAATGTTAGAATACTCTAATAGAACAGTTATTCGTACTGTTGGATGATTGAGAGTCTGGATATTTGAGTGTCTGGATAATTGAATACTTACTGTAATTCGCTCATAGCAGCCCTGTGTTACAGACTGTAGCCTTCTTGTGGTTCTGTAATGATATAGTACCAACATAGCCTTTTGCTGTTGAAAAATCAGTGTGTTTTAAATTGTGGTTGAATTGCTAGAGTAAGTTTCATACTAAAAGGATAGAATCTGTGACCATCTCAGCAATAACCCGTCTAGTTCGCACAACTTCCAAATTTCTTTTTATTTTCTCAGCATTATCTGCATTGTTCAAGGAATGGTCCACCAAAGTTTCAGTCGATTATGGTGAGTAGTTTTGGAATTACATCACTAGACAGTAGGAAGAGCAAGGAAATCGATTTGTACAGTAATTATACTAAAAATATACTACAGATGCTTACATTCACAGTCATAACTTCCGTTTGGATTAGTCTACAGGTTTGGGATTTGGCTTACAATGTTCACCATGGGTTGGCAGATCGACCAAGGTTTAGTTTTTGCCCAGCAGTTACTTCCACATAGGCATACGAAGGAAGTTTTATTGAAGAAATGGCAACGGTTTCGCTTACGTCTATCGCATCATAAACAAATGCATGTGACACGCAAACCATTGGAGTTACAGAAATTTAACAATGATTTTCAAACTCCCCAGGAGTAGGTGAATAAGATGGTATAATAGGTTTAATCAATTTGAGTCTTCCTTCACTGAGTAATGGCTCGATTAAAACTTACATAAAAGTTTCTTTGTAACACGCATAATTTCACCAATTTTTTAAAATTTCATTTTTCTCAAAATGCATGCTTGTGTGAACTAGACAGGTTTTTGCTGAGATGGTCACATATATTTGCAAAGAAAGTTATGGGGTTTAACTCTTAAACCCGCATAATCCAGGAAACTGGATTTAAAAATAAATACGCACGCCTTTCACAAAGCGCTGTAATTTTTGAAACGTCCATCCTATGGCTACGCAATTTACATCATTCTACTTTTGATGTAACAATAATTAAACAGTACCTAGGGGTTTACCAACACTAAATGGTGAGGCCAAAACTGGCCATGAAAATAACTTTTCGCTAAGGAAACACACAAACCCTTTACATACCTTTATAAAATGGTCAATAACTCAATGGCAGTTGCTCCTATCACCTTGCAACAACTTCCATTTGATTCACTGATAAATTTTCTATTAGGCCATATACAGCTCACATGAGTAAACAGAATTATACATGTGGCAAGAATTTTGAAACACGGAGACGCAACTCACAGTTGTTCATTGCTTCATAACAAGTAAGTTACAGTGTTCATTTAACCTTCTCTAAGTAGTCCAGTGAACATACCTTTAATAAATGTGTAGTTGTAGGCTGTACGAATTCAGTTCCCCCAACTAGTGTCACCATGTGTTCCCATATTGTGTAAACATACATTCCCCAAAAGTTCTCTGTGAGTTTAAGGGTTAAAGTAAGCCATTTTTTTTCTTATTTTATTGTGCATGTAACTTCCTTGAGGGTTGGTACCATCCTAGTTCCTTCAATCACTTATTTGAGTTCATTGTAATGAAGTTTCACAATCGTTGGTTACAAAATCCTGTCATTACAACAATTTGTTTCTTGTTGATACAAGCATAGCAAGTACAACCAGTATGTTTGTGATGTAATACAATGTACATGAATTCCAATAGAAATGTACATATTTAGTGACATCACATTATTACATTTCTTATCCTGTTATGTACTCTATTATCTATGCCGAAATGTACAGCTCTTGGCAAACCTCAGTTTAATTAGGGTCAGCAGGTCATACAGTTACCTGGTTTCAATAACACCATATTAGGGTCAGCAGGTCATACAGTGACCTGGTTTCAATAACACCATACATAAATATGTAGTAAAGTGATGATGAGCATAAGTGTACACTTTGTATCATATTGTATCATGATATACAATTCTATATTGTGGCATCACTAAATTACACATGTGTCTTAAAATGATTCGTTCTTTATTGTAGATGCCAACGTATACTGAAGTTGTAGACTTGAAAAAACCAGTAAGTAATTTTGATCTATGTAACCATACATTGTAGAATTAACTACTGGTGTTTTGGTTATAGAAAAAGAAATTTTTCTGAAAGCACATATGAGGTACGTGTGTATATGTGCATATTGTACATTTAAATACGTACGTTAGAGATGGCATAAAGTTTGTCTCCTTTTTTCAAACTCATAACTGTATGGAATTGTGCTCTTCAGAAAGATATTGATATTTGGTTGTCCAACTATTTTTCTGTAGATACCAACATACAATGAAGTTTCAGAATTCAAAAGCCCGGTAAGTGATTGATTGGCACATATTGACTCAGTGCATGCACTGTACTATTGGAATTTTAGTTTTTAAATATATGTCTTGATTTGTTAAATAGTACGCTATATCAAATCTTTGAATGTATTTTTTTATGTGTGTTTAGTTGTCGACGTACAGTGAAGTTGCAGACTTCAAATGTATTTGATGATATTTATATTTGTGACCGTCTCAGCAAAAACCTGCCCACCTACCATGCTTTTTGAGAAAAACAAATTCTCATGCTACAAAGGAAACAATGTACAAGTTTTAGACTCAGGGAAGGTAAATCTCACACCTATATACCATTTTATATTCACATGTTCATGGAGATAGTTTCGTTTCTATAACCTCAATCATATTATGTATTTCACATGCGATGCAGTAGACATATGCAAAATAGTTGTCATTTCTTTATTTAAAATACCTTCATACATCTACATAATTATGTCAAAGGATAAAAACTTATCTTAATTGATTTGCCAGTTCATGGTGATCATTTTTAAGCCAAATTCCAACTCTGTAGACCAATGCAAATGATGTGAACTTAATTTATTTTTCAGTGTAGTCATCATACAAATTAATTTCTTTGTTGTTCATACTGACTAATATAATTCCTAAACTGCTCACCACAATAGGCTCACCCATTGCTTCTACACTGAGAACTGAGAAAAAAAATTGGTTATGCAAACTTGCTGAGATGGTCACATTTGCTGTTGAATTTATAATATCTTTTTGTGTGTGATAACACATGTCATATAACCTTTATTGTACATACTACATCAAGCCTTATAGGGTTTATTGTGTTGCATTGTACAGTTTCCTTTCATTGAATATACACTGTATAGGGAGAAAAATCACCGACAAGAACTTCTAGTGAATCAACATAACCACAAAAGGTACGTTGGGTGTGTTGTATTGTTACACGAACACTACACACATACACACATGAACACTACACACATGTACACCAGACACACATATACAGTATTACACACACCAGAAGGGGTAGGATATGCGTTGCATGCCACTTGATTAAATTGTTTACTATCATCACATGAGTCTCAATATTCACAGTACAAAACAAACCAACAAAGGGGGGAGGGGCTTAGTGGATATTTAGTTAGCACTTTACATAAACATCAAGGCCATCTACTTTGTTTTGTAAGGGAATCTGAATTTATTAGTGAAATAGAGTAAAATCACTGTTTCATGTGCCTACACCATGCACACAAGCGCGCACACACTACACACACTACATTCCTGTGATTTAAGAGGACAGGTTTACAATTCTCATTACTCCAACATCATGACATATGCAGCAATAGTTATAGTACATAAATTGGTATTGTATGCATGTATTATTCACTAACTTATTTTCACTTTATTTTATACAGCTAGCAATGCCAGACACTTATGCAGTAGTTGACATGACAAAGGTCAGTGATACAGTTAGATACCGATATGGGTTTTTGGCATGTACTGATATCCGGTATAGATACCACCAAAAGAAGCCGATGACCGATAGTTGATCCAATAGTTGATCCGATATTTGCATTACAAACAAAAGTCATAGTTAATCTATGCAAAAGTGTACATTTACCTACTCTACAACAACATGTGGACATATTCATTGCTCACTCCATGCCATGGTGATGGTGGCTTGGGTTTCTATTGTGCACTCCAGACAATTAGGCACCCACAGACATTTTTATGCATACTCCCACAGAGCCTTAAATGGATATTTCTGCATTACTCTGCATTTTATTGGTTTGTGTGAAGGCTGGTACAGTAGGTTTCCTTGGTTATCCTGTAACTGTTCTTTGTAATAGTTAGACACTCGCAATAGGTGTCTTCGAGGATTTAAAAACCATCGGTGACGTCAATAATTACCTCGGCTGTGCCTCGGTAATTATTGACGTCACCTCAGGTTTTTAAATCCTCGAAGATGCCTATTGTGAGTGTCTAAGTGTTTTAGACAATGGCGTAGAACGTAGAAGCAGTGAGTTGGTATAGAGAGTTCCCATTGTAAACACCTAGGGTATTTCAGCGAGCAAAAGATGTGAGGTCGCGCAAGCTTGCGTACAAGCCATGAAGCGCGAATAACTGAAGGTTTGTAAAGTCGATACTGAAAAAGTATGTTTGAGGCATTATAAATACGTGTGAATGGCAGCAAATGGGAATAGCCAGTGCCAAAATGGCTGTCTTGCATGGTCTACAGAGCGTGCTTTAATATGGCGAAGGCCACAAACTGAATTAATGGCTTGTACCACGATGGTCTATAAATCCGCTGAGCTACCCACGATAACAGCATACCTGAGTGTAATTTCTTTGTAATAACCCGCTCGCAATTGCTTGGTGTTTACTGATGTGCGGAATACTAATTGTCCACAAAAGGATAATTGCATTACTGTAGGCCACATTATGGTTGTAAACAACTGTCGGGTGTCTTACCAGTAAGACACCTGATACCAGGTTTCTTTGCAAATAAGAGACCTCCACACATCAAACGAAACGCTGCATACCATTGTCTAATATATTATAAAGGTACTATATACAAATATATAACTGCTTCTTTTATTTAAGACTGATAAACTTTCCAGCAACGAACACTAGAATTGTGTGTATTTGTATGGCTTCTCATAGCACTTGCTGTAGAGTGAACAATAAGCCACTGCCACTAAACAGCCACATGGATAACATAGAAAACCAATATTTTAATCTGTTTATGTACAAAACTATTGCTGTATAAATATCGGTAGTGATATTGGTCCTCCTACTGTTCTGTACCGATACCAATGTTGGTAAAAAATGCCATATCGGTGGCCGATATTTTGGTCGATCCGATTATCGGTACACCTCTAGATACAGTTACTACAATTACATGTACAGGCTGTAATGTGAAGTAGTTTTTGCTTATTGTATAATTTTATTATGACTGGTCATGTGTACACAATCACAATAAGTTGTAAATCAAAACTTATAGTGATGGACTAACTAGAATCATTCATTTGTAGTTGATAGAACTCGACTTGTGTCATTTATCACCACAATGAATTTATATTGTCATCTGCATATCTTCTTTGTCACATTTTCCTATCTTCAGCAATAAACTCCTCTTAACCCTTAAACCCACACAGGCCAGCACATGCCTAAGACAAAGTGCTGTAATTTTCCTATTGCTATGCAATTTATGCTATTCTACTTGTTCTGTAATAATCAGTAAAATGGTACCCAGGGTTTTACCCCAACATGAAACTGTAAGGCCAGAACCTGCCATGTAAGCAGCTTTTCGGTAAAGAAACACACAAAACGTTATATACTGTACCTTTACAAAATTATTTATAACTTAACAATGGTTGCTCCTATCAACTTGCAATTTGTGTCATTGAATTCTCCATCAGGGCATCTATTACTCGTGTGATTAAACCCACAATCAAAACTATACATGTGGCAAGAACACGCAATGATGGACTAGTGCATTGGAATCCTTTGACACTTTTCATAGCAAATAAGCCTTTGTAACTGCAGTGTTCATTTAAACTTCTCCACGTAGCCCAGTTAACAGAGTTTTAACCAATGTTAAGTTTTAACCACAAAGAGTTAAGTTTCTCCTTTTTAAGTCACCAAGTATGCCAGTAATATGTAAACACACATTCTGCTAAAGTTCTTTACAGGTTTAAGGGTTAAAACTTCCATTTAGTGCAACTGGTTTACAGCCTAGCTATGGCCCACAGGTTATTACATGAAATTGGAAGTATCAGAAATCTTCTTAGAGTATATGTGACCGGATCTGCGAAAACCCAACACAATTGCACAAGCCTAAATTTACAGCATTAAGTATGGATTACAATGAGAGAAATACTTGCGTATTATTGAAAAATCCATAAATATTTGAGCGACTCTTTCTTAGTGAAGGAAGGGACTAACAATAACAACCTGGATATCATCTTATTCGCCTGCTCAAGAGGAGTTGGAAAATATTTGTTTCGTTGCAGTAGACCCAAGGATACTCAAGTTATGAGCGTTAGTTTATGTTACGTCGAAGCGATCATACACAATTGATTTTTCTTCACCAATTTCTCTTTTGTATGCAGTGCAAAAAGACAAGTAAAGGACAAACTTACCCAGTAAAGAAGAAAGTGTTGAACTAATTCAACATTCATACCTCTTAATATTCTAAAGGACAAAATTGTATATCCATACCAGAGCATCCCAGCATCCTTACAAACCTTCTCACTGCTTTCCTAGCTGCTAAACAAGCCTTAACACCTAGAACAATGCTTGGTTGCATCATTTTACCTCGTAGGCTTATAACGCATGACCATCCTCCTCTGGGTTAATCCACAAATTGCTTAGTTGGAGCCATTTGAGTGCACAAAAGGTCCATGGGGACCCCAAATTTGACCTCTAGCCTTAACTCGTCATCTGACTCCATTTTGTGTTTCAATATATAACCCACTAATCTCACTACCTGCATAAAATAGTTGTCAAATTCATTGACATGTTTGTTTATCTTTTATAATTCACTCACAGAAACACAACAAGAGCAACTATGTGGAGTTGGAACGTTTTGATGACCAGAGACTCACAGTCATGGTTGTACCAGTACCAGAAGTGACTTATTTAGATGTGAAAATTGACTTGAGGTAGGTACACTGTAGGGTTCTAAATAAAGGTGGAAATGTGAGTAGCCATTGTTAGAACATTGGCTAGTCACTCACTGAATGCTAGTATAGTAAATGTACATGACTACCTTATATCAGTGTCATGTGGCAGAAGATATCATGGAGTCCCGTGTGTATTGTGTACATGTTGGGACCACTCACATATAGTACACAATGATTATCCAGTGTTTAAAATCAAAAATGACTGTTCAGTTAGACAATGCTATAGATTGCCTAAAATTTTGGCGCCTCACTTGTCCCTAGCAATTAATGTAAACAATGAATTTACAAAAATAATTGGTGAATTATGAAATACATTAAATTTTAATACCTTACCAGTAATTTACATGTATTATTACTAGTGCATAAATCGATGTCGATTTTATGCTTCAAAGATTTGAATGCAATATTCGAAGGATTGATTAATATTTAGCTACTATTATGTAGGTGGAATAATTTTGAGTGTATTATAGCTAAATCCACTTTTTTTGTTTTGGCTCCCTTTGGCAAGTGGAATTTCTCACGTTGACAATATTACTTATCTGTTTAACAAGATATAGCAGCTGGAGAAAACACAAAACAAAACGTATAGCTGCTGCTAAAAGACCTTACAGTAGTACACAACTCACCAATATTCTTCCTCTACAGCTTGTCCCAACTACACTTCATGATTAGCAGTGGGTGTGGCCACTTGTGGTGTGAGCTAATAATTAACTTGTCAAACACTTAGTACAACCACCTTCCATTGCTTTCTAGTGTCTCAAGTGTAACTGCTCATGGTGAAATTATTCATGACGTGTTGAGCAGTTGGATTCTTACGTTCTTCTGCTCACTAATATGGCCAGGTTGTGTTTGTGCAAAATTCGAACTTCACTTTTGTCATTTGAATGATGTACCCCTCGAACCATTGAACGAATGCAGTAGATTCGTTTATGCACTAATTATTACAATAATTAATATTATGCTATACTTTTCAAATGTCCAGAACAGCAACTATTGGTACATACTGTAATGTAAGAACCTGGTATTGTGTTTGTGGTTAGCCCATAATTATATGGATGAGCTTATTGTGGTAAGGTGGTATAATATAGCAGGGAGACTTGTAATGTTGTGTGTCATAGTATGGCTCTGTAGCTTTAGAAAGAGTTGGTGCCCGGTTAACACCTGGTTTATTATAGGTAGCACAGCATCAAAGGTGTCCTGATCATGTGATCCACCCAGTGTAGTGACATCTACTGAAGTAAAAGATTTGTTGTGGTTGTCAAGTGATCACATGAGGCACTTCCCCTGATAAGGTATGTGTATTACCTAATATGGATCTGTCACTTAAACATTTTTTTTTATTTAGGAGGCATTGCAACATTATCTCCACAGACTACTCACACCCACACCACACCTCCACACTAGGGTATAGGGTCTGGTGATATTGGTTAGGATCATCTGTCTATAATCCAGTACCACATGTCTAAGACATGCTTAATGTATTTAAACACATCCAAGAATACTGACTAATATCACCAGATCCTCATCTCCTGTAGAGGTGGATGTGGTCACTACTGTACTAATTGGACATCTGTATTATATTATTTCTGTGTAAATTAAAACAACAATCATATAACACAACTTAACATGTAAATGACAGGGAACCCTTTGTGGTATTATGACCTTATTAACATACCTTCATACAGTAGGACTGAGGTTTTGTATAGTGAACAACACTTCACTTGAGTGAATCCAGGGTTGGGCAAGGTGGGTAGTAGACACAGGAAGTTTGGGGGTGCAAAGCTTTCAGGTTTTAATGTAGATTGAATTGCTTTAATTATGCAAAAAAAAAAAGATCTACTTTGTGAGAGTTGCACAGGGATAAGTGACTACAGCAGCTTATAAGTGCCGAAGGAGCGTGAAACGAATGCATTTAACCATGTGAGACTTCTATAGTGAAATATTGCCTTATTTTGGAACACCACAAATCCGATCCACAGGCCACCTGTTGGTGGTTTCGTTACATAAGCAATTAGTAAGAAGCATCTGTAATGCAACAGTTCTTATAGTGATGGGAGACACCAATGGACTTGTATTAATTTTATAGCATGTGAGACAGCAACAAGAGGAGAAGTGTTGCTAACCAGCCTGCAGCCTAGCAAACAGGCTAAAACTGTTGATCCACGACTAGTACTGCTCATTTCATGCTGCACAGCACTAATGAATGTGTTTATAATGACAGAGCAGGAGTGTAGGGTGGCCTGTGTGGTTGGTGAGGTTTCAACAATATTAATGGTCTTCCATATAAGGTAACTTTGGATTTCAGCACTGTTACCACACAACCTCATTGAAGTTTCACACTCCTTTGCACCTTTGGCGCTTATAAGCTCCTGGTGACTATCATGAGTAGTTCAGCTAGCTTATACATGTAGCTATATATGGCATATGCAAGACCACGTGTTTAGTAGGATAAGTGTATTCATGCATGAGGTACACTTAGACACTATATGTGTAGATTCTAACTCAGTAACTGTGGAGTATTCTTAATAGTTATGTAAGGTGACTGCTCTATTAGAATATTTGACTGACTGCTCTATTAGAGTATCTGGATGGTGTATCCTTTTCTTTGGGGGGGAGGAGGGGATGGGCACACGCCCCATTGTGCCAGATCCGCCATACCACTGTCACCCACATGGAAAAAGCATAGCTCAATATAACCACTATAATTTTCAGTTACCAACTATGAATGTGGTATATCTCATAAGTGTAGCCTCTTCACCTTATTATTGATGTCATGAAGCAGGGATGGATGTGTGTAGATGGATGCTGAAGTGTTTCCAGAAACTGCTAAGACCTGAAATTTTTCCTGGGGGCTTAGATTACATTTATCAATTGATGTAGGGCATCCCGACTCCCAGAATTATGTTACGGCTGTTGTACACTTCAAACTTTACATGTATAGCTCCACCCTTAGCCAAACTATGCCAAGCATAACTAGCAGCCAAATTAATTCCTAACATGCTTAAATGTCAGTTTGAAAGATTATCTTAGTGAAATTTGTTACCTGATTCAATTTGAGTGAGTACACATAATTTTCAGGAGGAGCATGACTCCAGACCCCCTAGATATTCAGTGTGTATGTAACAGAAAATAAATTTTGAACCCTGCAAATTCCTTGAGCCGATCTTGATGAAGTGATGTAGGACCTCATTACACTTGACAGACATGTAGTCAGGTGTTCTTAATAGATCACACTAGTTTTACTGAAGTTTTGATTATTTCCATAATCTCCAATTACACCAGTCACTGTATTTTGGTGGTCTCAAATAAAAAGTTGACATCAAGTAAAGTATTGTACCTGTCTATTCTATTTTTCCATATTGGTGACACATACATGTAGTACACTTATAGCCAATAACATATTTCATAGAGTCATTAATCATTGTCATTTTACTCCACACAATGATGATCAAGGAAGCTTTGTGGTACAAGAACAGAATTAGTTAAACACAACATCATGTAGTTACAGTCTTTACAAAGTGTTACATAATGTTTATTACACATAGTAGTAGTGTTCATGGGGTAGTGGCCATGGTTAGTACTTCATAAATTTTCTTGTTTACTGTAAAGGAAGAAAACCACAAAGTATACAAACATCCATACATATAACAATTACATACAACAACAATATCAAGACACAAGGTAGTGTGTTGTGTGGACACTAATGCTGACATGTCACACCAATGAGTTATCAATAGGTAGAATAAACACACCAATATCCATGTAGCACGTCAGTGGTTCTTCCATGGGACCACTTTATGACATAGTGTCATTGAAATACTCTAATAGAATATACACCTACACTGATGGGTTGGTTAATCATAGAAGACCAGGGCTAAGGTATGTACATCAATGTTATAAAGGATACTTGTAATAGTGGTAGGTGATTTGGGAGAGACAAGGCTGAATCTACCAACATAGCAAAACATGTGTTTGTTATTTATTTCAACACTTCAGGTCTAAAAGACTTCAAGTTAAGGAACAGTCTTGGTGCAGCTAGCATCAATTTTAGCATTAAATTCTACAGAAATATATTTTTCATTTTAAAAATCACCAGAACACGATGATCGTATACATAAAAATTTTCAATGGACACAATTTTTGTAGTAACTCAACTTTCTGCTAAATTTAATGGTACACCTATGTTTTATAGATAACTTCAGTGAAAACGAGTAATCCTCAAAAATAAAACCAGTGAAATTTGTTGATCCACAAAAATTACATACCTCGAAAATTTGTATATATACAGTATTGGTCTGCCTACTTGTCTGCCTCACTAGGCTAGGGGTAAAATGTACAGCTACGATTTTATACCGTAGTACTTAACTCAGATCACTTGGGGTTTTCAAAGAGTGTTTGCCCTCTGTGCCTTGCCTTTCACAGTACCTTCAATCATACTGATCATCTTCCTCTTCATAACGAAACAATACCAAGCTGTTAATTTCCCTTATAACACTTTCCTTAGAGAAGCATGTTTAGACCAAACTACATACATATTTGAAACACATACACTATTGTAAGAGGGAGTAAATACCTGTAGTTGTACTTTCTGTATAAAACAATTGCATAGCAACCCTCCCTTTAACAATTAAAGTTCAGAACACACTACCACACCCTTAAACAATCAGATCATATAGTAACAACAAAAGGTACTTGTGTTTGGTGTGTTGTATTGTTACATGAACTCTACACACACACACACAACACACACACACCAACTACACATGCACATACACTACACATGCACATACACTACACATGCACACACTACACACACACTACACACACACTACACACACACACACACACACACACACACACACCACACACACACACACAAACCACACTACACTACACTACACACACACAAACCACACTACACTACACACACACTACACTACACACACACTACACTACACTATCAGTATCAGATCAGTAACATGTGTAAATAAGTAGCAGATACAGATATACATTAACATCTATTTATGGGCACTCGTGCTCTAGTAATATCCTAGCAGTGCCTGTTAATGTAATGTTGACTATTGATTGAAGTCCCACACTGTCACTTTACAGCTGAATTTTGAGTGAAAATTGTGAGAAGAAAAAGTTTATGCTACCATATCAGATTGGCTTTGTTAATCAGCTTGATAATATTATCATACAGTATAGTAGTACTGTATATTAGGGATCACGCAGTTTTGGGCTTTCTTACCCAAAAAATATCACCCTAAAACCAGCCTCAAATATCCTTCATAACAGCTTGGCAATATTGGATAGGCATAGCCAAGCTCAAAAATGCCTTCAGAGTGACCCCCAAACCCTTCCAACAAGTTTCTACGGAAGTTTAAAAATTTTCTATTTACTAGAATTTAATTCTGACTAACTAACTAACTAACTGATGCCTTTAGCCTCAACAATGGATAAGGCTACAGGCTTGATTTTTTCACTGTTTGACGTCGCTTCGTTCCAAAATGTGCTTTTTCACCAACCACAGCACGTACAATACACGTATCGTGGACTTACCTTTGTCCTCCTTTGTGTTCCAGTTCTTTTCGCTGACAATGCAAGGTGTCAATTTGTGATAGCGCAATACAGCTTCCCTCTGGCTGTGTCATGCTTTCCGCCCGCATTTAGGAATTTTAAGCTGGATTAGGGATCAAAGAACAAAAATGCAGGGAAACAAGGGAACAGCTAAAAGTTGTGAAACAAGGGAGGTTGCCTATACCTGCAAATATTCTGGCGGACATCTAATCCCTACTCTTCAATCTGTAACCTGCTGTTTTGATTTTTGATCCATAATCCAGCTTAAAATTCCTAATTTTTCCTTCTGCTTGTTTTATATCGGTTATTGGAATATCAGCTAAATGTCATATCAGTGCACCTCAATTATTTTATAGGAACAGTGGAACCTCTATTTTTACCTGAATACCTGTGTGAATATCACAAAAAAGTGTTCAGATATTAAAGTGAATTAGTTGAGATAAAATACAGAGCCATGTTCAACTACTCTAATAGAACATACACTTGTTGACAAAATACAGTCACTGCTACCATTTGGATAATTATAAAAGGGTTTGGATAATCAAAAGTTTGGGTAATTAAGGTCTCACTGTCCACAGCTGATGTCTTTCTAAACAAACTCTCTGAATTAAGGACACAAGAAAAAAGTCCATAAGGAAGACAACAAATTTGGTCTGGTCAATACACTTCCTGTATCTGAAAGAAGAAAACAGCGAAAAGTGGTAAAAACCCAAAAGGCACATCCCATTGGTGAGTTTATTATTGTGGCGTAAAATGGTGGCCATGCACTGCTTCATTTGGACTCTAGGCTTGCGACTGGTGAGTGAGTGAGTGAGTGAGTGAGTGAGTGAGTGAGTGAGTGAGTGAGTGAGTGAGTGAGTGAGTGAGTGAGTGAGTGAGTGAGTGAGTGAGTGAGTGAGTGAGTGAGTGAGTGAGTGAGTGAGTGAGTGAGTGAGTGAGTGAGTGAGTGAGTGAGTGAGTGAGTCTGTCAGTCAGTCAGTCAGACAAAATTTCAAGTTTTGGCGATTTTAAAAAAATTTCTATATCCAGTCACTGTTAAGTGCTTTCTGATATTTAATACTGAATGTAATATTTCAATGAACTTGATTAGCAATTTCGTGTCATCACTTGCATGCTTTTGATACACCCACATGGAATTTCATTATTGGTATTTCAGATCGAAATTTGGTTCTACTTCGGGTACTTAGAGATAATGAGTTACTCTCTAGAATTCCTATGGATATAATTACATGAAAATAACAAGGAGAAAACATCCTGACCACCTGGTAGACTCCTGTAAGCGTTCGAGCGTAAATCGGATGGCTGCAGGTTCGAGGCCACCTAGGTCCAGTCATGGATTTTTTCTCCTTTCTCCAACTTTTCAAACACACCTTAAGTAGTTAAAGTCTAAGTAGCTAAAGTCTTTGAGCGGGCTGTAGGACCAGGTGTCCTACAGACCTTCAGCACCTGTGCTGTAAAGCATTAATAAATTAAAAAAATAAAATAAAAAAATACTATTATAGAGCATCAAGTTTTCAAAAATCTGAGTGAGTAATCAAGTTTCATTGGCCTTAGATGGACTAATATTATTCCATAAAGGTGACTTTCGTGGCATAAGGTGTCTCTTGAAGATGGTATTTTAGGCGGCACGCATCATTTTTGGGGGGATCTCTACTTAAAACAGTACTACCATACTGTTTGACATAACATTTGTTGGTCATGACACAGGAATATCCTCCCACAGACCACAAAATGACCTCATAATAATAGTGTGTGACTTTAACCTTTTATTGTGGTTTTGTTTGTTAATTTGTTGTAGTGATACTTTAATTAATGCATTGCCCAACCACAGTCACAACAGCCATAATAGTTATGGCAAAATCAATTATAAATACCTGTAGCATAACTTTATAAGAGCTCTGTATAGCGTCTGTCAAAAGTGTTAGTAGATCTACTATTTTCATGCCTTAAAGTGAAGGGGAACAGGGATTATTGATCCCTCACTCATGATTGTGGGAAAGATGACATCACACACTTTTTGATGGTCGATAATAACATTGTAGCAAAATATTCACAGTGATATTGGTACTATTAACAAGAGAAACAGTAAGGAGACAGATCATAAAGGTTAGAGTGGCATACTGCTACTTTTGTACAGTGGCCTCATGCACATATGTACATGTGTACTTGTTCAAACATCTAAAAACCACACTTGAGGATAATTTCTTCAACTGTCAACAGGTAAGCAATGTTTATTGTGCTTAAACTCACAGTACTCGACAGAGCTATTCTTCACTACTGGTACACATAAACACTACTAGACTGATAAGTTTACTGTAAAATTTTACATGTGGGTTTTCCCAGGCTGATTTTGTACTTCAAAGTTATACAATGGCTTTGTGGTTGTCATTGTGTAAACAATTACTAGATAATAGAATCCCTTGTTTTATAGTGAGTAATTTGATATTTGATTGTTCATGGGCTCACATAATGTGGCATGTGTAACTGTTGTATAATGCCCTACACAACACAAGACATTATTGTCATGATATTATCACAACTCGACTAATACACATCCACTAACCTGAAGGAGTTAAGGTGGTTACATTAGTAGTAACAACAGTTGCTGGTCCAGCATTGTTAATAGCCGACACTGTCACTTCATATTGAGTATCATTATCAAGATCAGTGAAACTGATAGTATTACTAGTAGTGGTTCTCTCCTCCACCAGTTCTGTTGTCCCATCAGATAAGGTCACATTGTATGTCACATCACAACATGAGGTATGGCTGAATGTGTCCCATGATATTACCAGTGAAGTCAGTCTCTGGTAAATTGGGGGACCTGTGAGGAGTGATACAGTATGTGAATTAGTTCAGAACTCACAAGAAACACAACAAAGCCACACTGTCTACAATTGTGCCACTCTGCAAAAAGCTAATATCATCTTTTCTTGCATAGCATCACATATGAACTTTTCATCTATAGCTAGAGGGTGTCAAGTTTCAGCACCTGCCAAACACTTACTTTTTATAGGCGGTTAGCAGTAATTACACGTGCACAAAATGAGCGATTGGAAACAGTGGAAATGGAAACAGAAAATGGTAATGTTCAAATCATCATATACTTTATCCTAGAGTACAACCCTCGCTTAGTGGCCACTTCTTAAAGACCACCTGGTTAATAGACCATTTCTGTACAAAGACCACCTTGTCAATTACTACACTTAATTCACTTTGCATGGACAAACTTTCTCACTATTTTACATGACACATTCTGGACATCACTAGTGTATCACATGATTAAACATTGTCATGGTTTCCAAATTGGCAACTCTATAGCATATAGTGGAAGAATTCATTGCACGTATGTATGTCATGGCTGAAAGATTTTAACTGACAATGTTTATGCAAAAAGTGCCACCCAATTCAATCTCATAGCATTTTTTTTTTTTTGGGGGGGGGGGGGGGGGGGGGGGAGCTAACAGGCTGAGCACACTGTTGTAATCACTATAACCATTCACAAGACTCCAGCTTCCATTTAAGGGTCTGCTCAAATAATTTTGAGCCCCCAACTTTTTCACCTTCCTCTACTTGTGTATTATATACACACTACATGGTCCAGTAACTTGAATAGTACACAAACTCTACACAACAATAGTACACAAACTCTACACAACAATAGTACACAAACTCTACACAAACTCTACACAACAATAGTACACAAACTCAACACAACAATAGTACACAAACTCTACACAAACTCTACACAACAATAGTACACAAACTCTACACAACAATAGTACACAAACTCTACACAACAATAGCACACAAACTCTACACAACAATAGCACACAAACTCTACACAACAATAGTACACAAACTCTACACAACAATAGTACACAAACTCTACACAACAATAGCACACAAACTCTACACAACAATAGCACACAAACTCTACACGACAACAGGTTCTACTTTAAGGGCATACCCTCCCAAGACACAACACTATCTACAAAGTAGATCTGAAGTCAATTATCAATAGTGACCTTATGTAGTTCATGTCCATGAAATCTTAACACAGTGTCTCAATTATGTAAATGTGTCCAATCTTCAAAATCTCACACATTTAACAAGTTCCATACACTACACACCAATAAGTGATACAACTACATACAGTATAAACACTATTATTCTATGACCTTATATGTACATATTGTACTTTGTGTGGGAGGATCAAAGCGATGCCGCGTATCGTATTGTCCATACAGTACTAATCAACTGCATAACTGTACTGTATGACTCATACAGTACAGTTATGCAGAGAATTTAAGGAATGTTACGTAAACAACACACTGTAAATCGCTAAAACCAGTTAAACTAATCCTACGAGTTCGTTCTACAGCTAGGAATGTGGGCGTCTGGATTTAGTGGAACGGAATGGTGGAATGGACTGGAATGGTGGACTGGAATGGTACTTTGGTAATTTCAATTGGTGGTCACCTCTTCATAAAGACCGTTTTACTTTAATATTTAAAGCGCTGCTATCTTGTTGTTTTAGAGTGTATCCCCATAGAATGGTCTTATTGATCAGTTGTGCACCACATGCCTAGAAAATCAGAGTGATATCTGATTTGTAATACAGCAATATACCCCATGCAAAAACAGTTTGGCTGTATAAAGTGACGTCCCCATCAAACTAAAAGTAACTGACAACTAAAGGAGCTATTATTTGGGTGAGGCCAAGAAATACTGACAAATAACTTGCTATAATTTATAAAAATTTGGTCCATCATCGTTCACTCGTACAGACTTGCTGCATTCCTAATTAATTCCCTGTAACTCTAATTGGCTAGTAATTTATTATTATTAACACTTTACAGTGACCAGCACTGAAGGTCTGACAGCAACATGTGCTGCAGCCTTAGGATTACCTAACCTAATTCAAGGACTTAGAACTAGCTGCCTTTTTTCTCCACTACAACACCGGACTATTGAGAAAGGTACCAATTTACTAGCCAATTAGATTTACAGGGAATTAATAAAGTCAGACTGCACAAGTCAATGATAAAGGACCAAGATTATTGTAAATTATACTTAGTTGCCAGTATATATTGACACTCATTTCTAGATATTAGCTCCTTTAGTTGCCAGTTGCTTTTAGTTTTGTGGACACATATTTTTTTGTATAGCCAAGCTGTTTTTTGTATGGGGTATATAGCTATTACTGTATTGTATCATAAATCAGATATCACTGGCTTTTCTAGGGGACATAACATGTGGCACACAATTCATCAATAAGATTGTCTTATAGGGCTCTAAAACAACAATTCAGATACTAAAATAAATGGTCTTTGTAAAGAGGTGGTCTTTGTTAGAAGGTGGTCTTTTAAAAGAGGTGACCACTAATTGAAATTACCTAAGTACCGTTCCATTCCAGTCCACCATTCCATTCCACTGAATCCAGACGCCCTAGGAATGGATTGTATAAACACTTACTGATCATCTGATCCCGAAGCTTTTAAACATGACTCCACTAAGACAGCACGATTGATCATGTGAGTTACATTGTAAATCACTAAAACTAGCCAAACTAATCCTATTAGTTTGTTCTACGACTAGAAATAGATTATATGAACACTTACTGATATCCTTATCACCGAAAATTGCAGCGGTTTGAATACTAGAGAAAATCGCTCCAAACCAGACATGACCAGGAAGTATAATATAATACTTAAAGCACCACCTTGCTTGTGTGTACGAAAAATACAGTACTCGGGGGGTGTCTCGAGGCAAATACAGCACTCAGCTTTGTCTCATGCTGTATTAGCCTCTCGGCCCACCCCCTCGTACTGTATTTTCCATACACACGCGCGGCGGTGCTTTAACTCTAATAACTACCACTTCAGAGAGTATAGGGTTTCTTATGTCATCCCATTAACATCCCATCCTCAACCACAACTAATCACACAGTACCTTATAATATTATTATGGGGTTTGTTCAACCTTTATCGTGCGATTTTATTACCATTTTTAATAGGCGAGCTAGTATTGGTACAGTATACTTTAAAGCCAATCATCTCAAGCCACACGATCATTTAAAAGCACAAAAGAAGGAAGGTAGATGGTGCTATGATTACTTCTAGCAAGTACTGTAGTAGTGACATCAACTAGTGTAACTGACTACAGATACTGAACAAAATAAACAGTTTTTAAAGCTTAGAATCAGTTGTTGTCATTTGCACCTGTAAGAACAGTTGGGTGGCTGATATTAATGTCAGAACAAATTGTTAGTTTTTGATGATACAATGAGTTGTACTAAGCATTTTTACAAAACAAGCACATTGTATATATCCCTTGAAGCCTAGCTATGCGTGAAGTACAATCTGAATATCTAACAAATATCCACTTAACCCCTAGGGTTTGTATTGTGTCTATTAGGGCTCAGTAGAAACCTACCTCAAGCCAACCTTCACATCTGAATAAGTCACTTCTGGTACTGGTACTGACACGACTGTAAGTGTCTTGTCATCAAAACCTTCCAACTCCACATAGTTGTTGTTGTGGTGTTTCTGTGAGTGAAATACAAGAACATGTATAAACATTAGTAGTGGTTTTTGTATGAGGACAACTGAGGAGCAACAACTGAGCAACAACTATTACAGCATAGCAGTATGGTGTTCAAGTAAGGATATCTTTTTGAGATGTGTAACAGTGATCTAGATACTCAAATAGAAAGCCTCTCTATTTACCTGTGGCATGCAATGTTATGAGAAGCCATATAAATATACATGTATAAGTGCTGCTGTTATGGTTAAACATTCTTACCCAGGTCTTCTAAAAACAGTAGCTGTTACACTTTAGGTATGAAGAGCTGCATGTGGTAGCTAATTGTCTGGGTGGTGTAATAGAGGCAGGTATCCAGGTAGAGATGTGCTTTTTAACAGCAACTCTGTTGTCCGTACTAAAAATCATATCAGAACACACTAGCTATTTGTCACATCAGTAGTTTATCAGCATCACCAAATAAAGAAATTTAAAATGTATACACAGTGAATGTAGAATCAGTGTTGGCTCTTTAAGGTACAGATAAATTGGACATTGTTACAACTATTAGCTAATATGCCAGTCATAACTAGCCATGACCACTTCATTATAGTATCATGATACAGTATCGTATTGAACAGTTTATTGATGGTGATATGTGATACACAAAATGCACTATATCACAGAACACTGATATCTTTAGCTGGAGAAATAACCTTGAAAGACTTCTACACTGTTACTATAGGTTTCTTGTGCAGCTTATCACTACAAAACACGTTCTCAATACTATACTGATGTCTATATGAAGATGAGCATGTGTATTATATGTGTTTTGTCCAGTGTCTGAACATGACAGCTATTCCACCTGTCATCTCTGCCTACAATAATGTACAGATACAGCTCTACACATCAAGACCAAGTCTCAAGGTTTATCTGTTTCCTAAGTAGTCCACCCCTTCAAATAGAGTAAGGGTCTGGTGACCATAGTATATGGTACTTGTGTGACCAGAATGTAAATGTGTGCACAAAGCAATGGCGGATCCAGGATGGGGAATGTGGGACAAACGCCCCCCCCCTCTCACTTTGTGGAGGAGCCATACATGTACTTCTGATTAAAATACTAAACTTTATGTCAGGGCAAGAATGATCAATTTATAACTAATGAAAATATGTAGTATTTATTACAAATTTAACTGAAACCGAAGTGAACCAAAGTCAAACTAGTTGTGAAATTGTCCCTCAGCACCTACATGCGTACCAAGTGCCTCTAAAATAACTATCACGTTGCTGCTGTTTAAGAGATTCATAGCCTTTTACACAGCTTTTAAGACCTCACAATCATCTGCAAAAGCTAAAATGTCAAAAATCAACAGTGAGACACTATTAGAGGTGATTATTTGCTGCTTCAGAAAATGCAGCAACTAACAAGAGAATCTGGCTCTCCCTGCAATCACCTACAACTTAGCCTGTTTGTGCCCTCCCCTTGCCAGCTCCTGGATCCGCCTCTGCAAAGTAATAATAATATTACTTGTTTAGTTGTAACTTGGCAAAGAAAGCACGAAAGTTTATACTTCTTAACAAAAGTCTTTACTGTGTGTGCATCTCAGAGTCTCACTTGGGGATTATCCACTGCTTTCTAATTTGGTCATCGGTTATTGTGTTATTAATGGCACAACTACATGGTTTATGTCACATGATTATTTAAACTGGATAATGTGATTTGATTGGCTCTGATAGTAGCACAAGTACCATATACTATGGTCACCAGACCCTTCCGCTATAATACAAAGAGGTGGGTGTTACCAGACTATTTCCTAGATTGGTAGGCTGTAAATGACTGCCATAAGTGTGCTACATTATGGCGGTGTATAGGGTCAGGGTTGTACAAAGGACAGGTTTAATCATACTGTAAGTAAACAAAACAAACACAGTCTCACATACAGTAGCAATGAGCACAGATACTAGTCTCGCATGGCCAGACCGTTTTTTCTCTGCACAGCATTTATCGATTGGAATTACAAGCACCTACTCCGAAAAAGGGTCTGGAATGGCAAGGGGGTGTCACTCAGGCTCTTGCTGTGTAGGTTGATCTGCAACCACGGTCAAACTCTAAGTCAATGGTCGAGGCCACAAAATAGCTCTTACAGTGGGTCAAGGGTCAAGACGATACAGAAGGTTCAAAACCCACAATCAAAAGTATACATAGCTATTATCAAGCTAAACATGTCACTCACAGTATAATAAAACCATGCAAAAGAATAATACATATTTTAATGTAGTATTATATACACACCCATAAAGTAAATAGCTTCATGTGCCAAGTTATTTTACAACAAAAATAAAAATAGCTAAATCTTTTCTTGCAATAACCAAATTCGCTCCGCGCTTTACTGATACGGAAGGCCAGCAATACATCGACACCATTTCCTTCCACTCATGTGGCCAAACTCATGATTTTAAAAGTTAACATATACATTGTTCCAAGAAATTAAATGAGTCGGTCGGGCCGAGAAACATGAAATTAAGTTGAAGTGGCCTAAGCTATAGTATCTATGTATTTACTGAGATTTTTGCACAACACACAACAAATAAATAAATACCAAAGGTGTAGCCGGGTGTGGTGGATTCACTAAGTGGTTTTGCACAGCATATAATATACACAAATAAAATAAATAAATACCATACAGTCTCGCAATGAGTACAGATACACATTAAAAACTTACACACAAACTGTCATTCCGTTATCAGTACTCCATTAAACACGACCTGGTGACCAACAACAGTTGCTGCGACCATAGATGACCGGACTTCTTTAACTTCAATTTTTCTTATGCGCGCCTAGTAGCTGCTTATTCAAAGGGTGTGCCGTGCGTTTCGTCAAAATGGCTTCTGCTCTCCTTCCTTCCGTGTCTTCTGTGGCTAAGTGTCAAGTGTTGATGGAACATTTTGATAATCCAGACCAACTTCAAGATGCTATTAACTGTAGCGAAGAATGCGCCGCTTTATTGCAGTATCCCTCCACCACGCCCGTTTCTAAATATTGTCCTGATCATCCACGAAGAAAACTTGACGTGTTCTGCAGACAATGTGGAACTGAGTTATGTAGAGATTGTGTCTCCCATGGTCACTCAACACACCAGCGTACTAGCATTACAAGTGTGACTGATGAAGAAACCAGGAGACTGGGAGAAGCTATGGGTCACATGACAGATTTACTGGAAGAGACGAAACGAGCAGTGTCCGTTGTGAAGGAAATGAGACAACGTGTTAGGAGCAGAAAGGAGCACAACATGGAGAGGACAAGGGAGGTGTTTAATGCTCTTAGAAAAATCATCGATGAACGAGAAGAACAAGTCATAACAGATATTACCAAAGGAGCAGACAAGAGGGAGAACACACTAAAGGTATTATTTTGTAGTTAATCTGCCACACAAAGTTAGTATCAGTAACATAATACAGCAGTTCTAATAGATATTGTGTGACAACAAATACCAGCAAAATCACGTGCACAAGATTTCGACCAATCAAATCAATTCATTTTTATGTTTAAACTATAATATCAAGATACAAGGTAGTGTGTCGTGTGGCCCAAGAAGTCGGCGCACCGCACCATGAGTATATTAACAGGAAGAAAAAAAATGCAATTTTCACACCTATGTAGCTCTGTGATCCCTTATCCGATTGGAACCAAATTTGCTAGAGATGTGCCGCCCAGTTAGGGGAGTCTACATACCAAATTTGAAGAAAATTGCTCCAGCCATTTCCGAGATACGAGCGAACAAAATTTCGTTTTAATTTCTTCGTTATCTTCATTTCGCAAAATTCGCCATAAAACACGAATGCGTGCTTGGATTGGGCTGACATTTGGCACACTTAAAGGTCTCATTAAGGCGGATCTCCATACCAACTTTGGTAGGAATCCGATGCACATTCACGGAGTTATGACCGATTATTTGCGTAAAATGAGGTCGAAGGTCTGTCACGCCTACAGGGTAAACCCCTTGGAGGAATCAGTTGAAAATTGATATGTAGATGGAGCAACCATCGTAGGAGTGCCTTTTTGTGGTTTGAAAGGAATCGGGATAAAGACCATGGAGATATGACACAAAACCCAACCTGTGTCAAAATTACGCGATCGATTTTTATGAATAAAAAAAACTATTAGTTTTCGTGTCTACCAGGCAAACCGCTTAGAGCAACAAGCTGAAAATCAGTATGTAACTGGAATAATCATCATAGAAAGTTGTTGCAGTAGTACAGAAGAATCGAAGTACAAATCACTGAGTTATGATTCGAAAGGCAACTACATACAGCAAATGCGAGATCGAGATACTCTAATAGAACAGTCACCCTAATAAAGCATTCAGCTGCATTTATAATTTACTCAGTTATATTACATTGCAAGTTATTCTGTAGGGAATTCAGCTACAAACAAATTGCCCTGTAGAGAGATCAGCTAGAAAGTTACCTTGTAGAGAGTTCAGTTACAAAGAAACAATCATGCAAAGAGTTTAGCTGCAAACAAATCACCCAGTAGAAAGTTCCGCTATGAACAGATCACACTGTAGAGAGTTCAGTTAGAAACAAGTCATCCTGTAGAGAGATCAGCTAGAAGAAGTTACCTTGTAGAGAGTTCAGTTACAAAGAAACAATCATGCAAAGAGTTTAGCTGCAAACAAATCACCCAGTAGAAAGTTCCGCTATGAACAGATCACACTGTAGAGAGTTCAATTAGAAACAAGTCATCCTGTAGATAGATCAGCTAGAAGAAGTCACCTTGTAGAGAGTTCAGCTACTAAGAAACCACCATGTAAGAGAGCTCAGCTGCAAACAAATCACCTGTAGGGAGTTCAGCTAGGAACAAGCCACACTGTACAGAGATCAGCTAGAAACAAATCATCCTGTAGAGAGTTCAGCTAGAAGAAGTTACATTGTAGAGAGTTCAGCTACAAAGAAACTACCATGTAGAGAGTTTAGCTGCAAACAAATCGCCCTGTAGAGAATTCAGCTACAAACAAATTACCCTGTAGAAAGATCAGCTAGAAGAAGTTACCTTGTAGAGAGTTCAGCTACAAACTAATCACCCTGTAGAGAGTTCAGCTAGAAACAAGTCACCCTGTAGAGAGATCAGCTAGAAACAAGCCACCCGTAGAGAGTTCAGCTAGAAGAAGTTACATTGTAGAGAGTTCAGCTACAAAGAAACTACCATGTAGAGAGTTCAGCTACAAACTAATCACCCTGTAGAGAGTTCAGCTAGAAACAAGTCACCCTGTAGAGAGATCAGCTAGAAACAAGCCACCCGTAGAGAGTTCAGCTAGAAGAAGTTACATTGTAGAGAGTTCAGCTACAAAGAAACTACCATGTAGAGAGTTCAGCTACAAACAAATCAACCTGTAGCAAGATCAGTTAGAAGAAGTTACCTTGTAGAGAGTTCAGCTACAAACAAATAACCCTGTAGAGAGTTCAGCTACAAACAAGTCACCCTGTAGAGAGATCAGCTAGAAACAAGCCACCCGTAGAGAGTTCAGCTAGAAGAAGTTACATTGTAGATAGTTCAGCTACAAAGAAACTACTATGTAGAGAGTTCAGCTGCAAACAAATTGCCCTGTAGAGAATTCAGCTACAAACAAATCACCCTGTAGAAAGATCAGCTAGAAGAAGTTACCTTGTAGAGAGTTCAGCTACAAACAAATCACCCTGTAGAGAGTTCAGCTAGAAACAAGCCACCCGTAGAGAGTTCAGCTAGAAGAAGTTACATTGTAGAGAGTTCAGCAGTTCAGCTGCAAACAAATCACCCTGTAGAGAGTTCAGCTAGAAACAAGCCACCCGTAGAGAGTTCAGCTAGAAGAAGTTACATTGTAGAGAGTTCAGCAGTTCAGCTACAAACAAATCACCCTGTAGAGAGTTCAGCTAGAAACAAGTCATCCGGTAGAGAGATCAGCTAGAAGGATCACCTTGCAGAGGGGTCAGCTACAAAGAAATCACCCTGCTTCATCTTCTCTTCTTCCTGTAGTAAAGAATAAATGATAGGTTAAAAGCCCTAAAGCCGGCCATAGGCCGGCTTTGGTGTATACAAATACAAAAAGAAGTGAAATCTAATCCAAAACAGCCAAGCTGTAAAAAAAGTGCAGCCCTGAGAAAGGCCATGGTGAAAAAAGATGTGAAATCCAAGGTGGCGGCCAAGAAATGGCTGTGATGGTAGGTTAATGGTAAAAATTTTAATAACAACAATTCAGGTGAATTTTGGGCCAATTGACCAAGCAGCACCAAATTCACCTGAATTGTCGTTATTAAAATTTTTACCATTAACCTACCATCACAGCCATTTCTTGGCCGCCACCTTGGATTTCACATCTTTTTTCACCATAGCCTTTTTCTCAGGGCTGCACTCTTTTTTTACAGCTTGGCTGTTTTGGATTAGATATTAATTACTGCAAATAACGTGTGTTGTTGTCATGCAAGGTCTTTTAATTATAAGTTTATTTATAACCCCATACAGGTTTACATACCAAACCAATTCACATGATTTTGTGTAATAGGTGAGCCCCTCCCACCTACCATTTAGCATTCTCTATTAGAGAAATTAAAAGCAAACACATTATCTGTTTTACTGACTTAAAGGTTTGAAACTGGCTTGAAATTGACAGTCAAAGCTAAACCAACAATGCTAACATCAGTAATATTATGCTACAAAGTAGTTCTTCCTGGGATTGGTAGTGGTAATGATGTGTCTCGTTGTTCTTGTTTTAATATTAGCTACAGCTGGAGAGGTTGTTGTTACTATGGACACAACTACAGAATTGTCTGGAGCTATTGAAGAAGACAAGAGAGAACAAAGTGACTACCACTGAACTGGTTAGGAGGAGGAAGATACTGGAGCGACGACAAGATCACCTGATGTTAATGAAGAAGAGATCAAGACTGGAACCAGTAATGAAGGAACAAAGAGAAGTTGAGTATGAAGAAGTGGAACGTCTTTGTGAGGAGGTGACCAAGTTGGGAGGATTTCTACCTCTGGACCCCAGCAAGTGTGAAATGACCTTCCCTACAGCAATGACAATAATGACCAAAGAGACGTCACTAATGGTAACACTTAGAGATGTCAATGGTGACATTGTTGATGATAAGAATAGTGAGGTAAATGTATCCGTGACCACCAAAACTGGAGAAGCCATAGTAGTGGGACCAGTCAAGGATGTTAATGGTGGAAACTACACAGTATCCTTCACTCCCAGGACACCTGGAGATTACATGATATCAATTGTAGTTGATGGACAACACATCCCAGGCAGTCCTCACAAGTAAGGAATAGTGTGTGTTCTATTAGAGTGTTTTGTGGATAACATCTGAGGTGTGATTGTATTATACTTATTCAGTTAGTGTATACTAATGTTACACAATGACTATACATATTAACACTACTACACAGTCAGTCTATACAGTCACACTACTATACAATAGCTATACATGTATTATTTTCCCATACAATGTGTCATACATACAAAACATACAAGTGATTATCATTCGAACTTTCCACTATAATGTTATCTCATTTCCTGTACATACAGGAAGTGATGTCACCAGTATTATTAATGTACAGTAGATCGTGTGATCCTGTCATGTTACTGTAGGATATTAGTTGTACTGAGAGACTACAGCAAGATGAGAGAAGAACACTGCCAAGTGATGACTCATTATGGAGGGAACAAGTTTGGTCAACTCCATGATGTTGCTATAGGAGTTAATAATGAAGTCATCATTGCTGATTATACTAACGAGTGTGTAATTGTGCTGGACTGTAACTTTGCTTTATTAGCAGTGATTGGACAAGGAAGTGGTGACAACAGATTGGTCAGTCCTATTGGTGTAGCAGTCAGTAAGGATGACATCATAGCTATTAGCGACTTTAGTAGTGATCAAGTGAAGAAGTATTCACTACAAGGAGAACTCTTATCAATAATTGGTAACAATGTAGGGAACAACAATGGCCAGTTTTATGCTCCTAGGGGACTAGTCTTCAGTAGTAATAAAATGTTGTATGTTGTAGATGGGTATAATCACAGGGTCCAGGTATTCCAACAAGATGATAAATTTGCATTTACATTTGGCAGTGAAGGGTCCAACCCTGGACAATTTCAGCGTCCTGTTAGAATAGCAATTGATACTGACAATAGAGTGTTAGTTAGTGACTATCATGGTAATCATATTAGTCTCTTCAGTCATACTGGCAGTTTTATTAGTAGGATAACATGTGATAGACCATGGGCCATTACTGTTAGCCCTGATGGTCACATCATAGCTAGTTATGGTGATAGGAATAAAATTGGTGTATGGAGCCCCACCCATCAAATGATAGAACATTTTGGAAAGAAGGGACCTCAACAAGGAGAATTTGATACTATCAATGGTATAGCCATGAACAGTAGTGGGAGTATTTATGTTGTGGAGTGTCACAACAAGAGACTACAATTTATCAGTTAAATTGTTATTTTGTGTGTTTGTATGATGTAATCTATTATTACCATGGTTACTAATTGTTTACACAATATGATAATATTCTACGTAACTGTACATATTAGTGTGTGAGGGGTGATGGTGTGGTTGTTTTGTGTTGTTACTATGTAGCCATGACAACCACACAACCACTGTTACCAGGAAGTTACCAGTAAGTGTTGGTGATGAAGAGCTGGTATACAAGTGTCTTTTCTATACAGGTGAAGAAAGTAGGTGTGTACAATGAAGATCATCTGAAATGATGTCATTGGGGACTTTTAGCCAATCAGATTGTACTGTGTGTACAGAATAAAGTAATCAAAATGTGTAACTTGACAATGTTTGAACTTTATAAATCACCAGTGTCCTGATCATGTGATCCACACGTCTACATGAGAGATTCGTTGTGGTTGTCAAGTGATTAAATCAGACAGTTCACCTTAATAAGGTATGTGTACTACCTTATTTGGATGTGTAATTTAAATGTGTTTAATTCAGAAGGTGTTACAACATGTTCTCCTATTTACCAACGGACTACTCACACCCACACCACACCTCCACACTAGGGTATAGGGTCTGGTGATATTGGTTAGGATTTTTTGGATCATCTGTCAATTTATTAGTTCTCCATTACCACATGTAGTAGATGATGTAATCCTTAGACATTCTAATTGGCTTAATGTATTTTAAACACATCAGTGTCCAATACTGACCAATATCACCAGATCCTACTCTCCTGTAGAGGTGGGTGTGGTCACTAATGTACTAATTGGACAAATGTATTTCTGTGTATTTGAGAATTGAATGAATCATTTTCTTTCATGTACATAATTACTATACGGAAACAGCCTTTATGGGATTTGTGACTTATGAGTAGTCTATAAACTAGTTAACTGAGGGATAGTACATTACTGATGCTGCATATGACACAACAAAAAAATTATCTAAGTCTCCTACCAAAATTTTGTACCATATATGGTAGTAATGAGGTTTACTATACAAAAATAGATTTTTCTGTCGTTACCACTTTGTAGCGCTGTTAACTTTAAAATTTCTTGGCTTCCAAAGCTGAAATTTCAGTTGACCATTCCTTTAGGTAAAGAAAAATGTAATTTGTAAATCCACTAACATGTGGGGTTCTTACAGATTTGGTCACATAATATTATTAACTCTTGATACTATTCTGAATGAAAATCATACTCTAAGCAGTCTGGTAAATATCAACTACTCTAATAGAACAGTCACTTAGCTGCAGTACTAGTGGAAACCTTCTTTCAAGTGTTGTATAATTATGTACAATATTTACTTAGTCATTATTATACTTGTTAATATACATGGTGGCTACACAATCATTGCCATTATTAATGTCACACAGACAAAAATGATTTGTAACAGTTTACCCTACCATGAACTAATGGGGACCAAGAGTCAAGTCACACTAACTTGTTATTACAATCTTTCCCAAAGTATAGTCCATTAAATACACTTCCTGTTGACATGTGACCACAAGTTTGTCTACACTGACCATGGCCTTTTTTAGATAACTACACAATATATTGTTGAACTGCCACAAACACTGACTATAATTTTAGTTGTATACTTGTATCATAGAAATCAAAATACTCCCAGCCCACACTCATCACCTAGTGGCATGTGTATGCATTACTAATATTGGCTGGGTTAACAAACTGAACAGTTTATTAGTTACAGGATCATAACACCACCATCATCTTGTGGGTAGTCTTGTAGATGTGGACTGGTGACGTACTCCATCTATTATCAGTCCCAAGGAAATTGAACTTTCCATACATTGCCACATCTTAATAATGACACAGTTCAGTGACTGATCTAATCATCCAATTAGAGCACACCATCATTTTAATGCTACAACAAGACAAGGATAGGTGCAACAAAAATAATAACACATTAAACAGTTGTTTAAAATTACTCTAATGCAACATAACATCAATGCAATAGCTAAGCAAGTGGAGTAGTTTTCTTGTTTATATTGTAAACCATTTAAATATGTAAACAAACATCCATACAGTGTTTTTCCTACTAAAAACACTGATGTGGTGTGCCAGCTTTAGTCCACTCCACTATGTGTCTTGTTGTTGTTTGTGTATTCAGTGACAAAAACATAATTTGTCTTGCATTAGTAGCTTCATGGTCACTCCTCAAAATGGGACAGTGGAATTTCCTACTAAGCCCGGCTGCATGCCAAACTTACTCAAAGAAATAAGCCATCAACAAAGTTTTATCTTCTCTTAATTGTTATAATCATACAGCTGTGACCATTTAATCTGTAGACCACACAAAACTGAATAATTTATTTACGTAGCTAGGCCGGCATACAAACAAATTTACTGAAACTTGCCAAAGTTAAAAAATGGCCACTCATTTTCCCACTTGAAGTCTACAGTATACACTGTACTACTGTACTTACCTCAAATCAACCTTCACATGTGAATAAGTCACTTCTGGTACTGGTACTGACATGACTGTAAGTGTCTTGTCATCAAAACCTTCCAACTCCACATAGTTGCCCTGGTCGTGTTTCTGTTAGTGAAATATAACAGAATGTACATAAAGAAGTAGTGTTTAACTTTGCACATGGAATTGCAAACACCTCTAATGTCTACCAAATTATGGTCACATAACTGGATTAGCAAAAAGGAGATCTTTCACACACCCAATTCCATGAACTTCAGATACCATAACTTAATACATATACCTGAACCATCCATTAAGTGATGTATGTTGGACATGCTCACTTGCTTTTTGTAAGTTGCAATTCCGGTAGAGCGAAACTTATAAAAACCACTCATTAATCAATACTGAGCAGTTTTAGAAATGTACAAGTGATGGATGATTAATGGTGACAGTATAAAGGTGTCAATTGAGAGTATACATGTGTAATTTGGTGCACTTTATGGCTTTGCCCTTAGGTGTAATTTTGATTGGTCATAAATATTGTGTCAAACACTTGAATAAAAAGATTTTAAAATGTTTTCGGAGGGTCATGTAGTACAAATGAGTTGATTGTGTAATTCTACCAGGATTCAGCTCACAGTGGAACCTTGGTGAGACACATGTGTAGACAACTAATGTCCTCACGTAAAGAATGGGGAGGAGGGAGTAAAAAGCTTATTCTACCTACCTAATAATGTGGTCTCCATATTCCTGCAAATTTGTGTTGCCACATCATTACACACCTTGGAAAGCCACTCAGCAGGGTTGTTTTGAAGATCATTGTGGTGAACCCCCTTGTTTACATATTATTGGGGAAATGTGTATCTGAGTTTTGTATTGTTTGTATATAGGTGTGAATATCAGAAGTAACCTCTCCAAGGTTCAAAAGGATAGTCAGCATACACAGATTATGACATTGTTGAATTAAAGGTGCTCAGCATCCAAAGCACTGGATAGTGTCATGCATGGGTCAGTTCATCAAACTTCTCACTGATAATTTTATAATTTTCCATGACCATATAAACAAATCCCAGTCATTTCACCTGTAGAAATAAGTACACGTAATCTACATTATACACATGAGGCATACCATGAGCATGTATACCACCTAGTGTATCTGAGTATATCATAACTGGGAAGAGCAACTGATTCACACCTACAAAATTCAGGTTGGTGGGGACAAGGTTACTATACATGTGTTAATATGAAAGGTGTCTATTACATGATATAGATGAGAAAAGTAGCTAACCATATTTGGACTACTCATACTCAGTCTTGTGCAACCACAGTGACTGCTAGATACTAACAAATCAGATGAAATTCCATCAATAGTATTTAAACACTGTATGTGCTGCAGAAATTGCACCTATATACTCCATGTAGTGGTGTAGCTAAGGTGGGTACTGGTAGGGCACAGGTCCAACCAATCAGTTCCAGTGCCCTACCAACACAGGTACTCACCGTACGTAGCTAGCTATAGCTAAATTGTATTAATAATATTTCATCAAACTTAATTGCTCTTTGCAACCAAATCATAAATCTAGCTTGACCAACATGCAAGTTCTACATGAGATCCATAATAACAATAATCAATTTTTATAAGATCCAGCCTCTACATTGGTTAATGGTTACAATTACAACTATATCATATCATCCTTGTTGTATGGCCTACCTTGGAATAGAGTCATAACATATCAAAACTATTCTATACATTTCGTCAAATGCAGCCATTATCGATGGTCTAATTTTTTTCACTCAATACATAGTTTTACCCTTAATTCTAATCATTAAAATGATGTAATATCTGCTTTTTGTTTCTTCCACAACCTCAGGTTGGTCAAACAAGCTGATTCAAAAAACCTTGCCATTCCTTGTGATTCCCTTGTCCAATACAAAATACATGCTTTTTGCACTATACCATATAAGGGGAAACCTTGGTGGGGATAAACTTTGGCCAGTAGCAAGCTAAATTAATTTGCATTTGGTGAAATAAACTTTGGCAAATTCAACCTCAGTGTTTAGCTATAAAGATGCTAATCTGAGGTGCTACAAGTACTTGACAGGTTAAATGTTGGTGAATTTGTAGCAAATCGCCAAAGTTTCCCTCTATACAATATACAGAAAACACAAAGTACAAACCAGCGTTGTAAGTGGGCCGGGTTATCCGGATTATCCGGGTAATTTGGGTCACATTTTGTCTGGGTCAGGTGGGTCTTATCCACTTCACTGAATATCTGGGTCTGACCCGGATGAGATCATATAGAGAAGTACGCCAAAAAACCTTGTTTTCCCAGCATTTACTTACCCACCTGATGATGCGTAATTTACCAGAACAAGGCTCTTTTTGCCATTTCCACTTGTCTCAGAACAAAATCTAATACACCACAGGATTCACCTGACATCAAAGAATCTGATAAACTAAACTGTGTTTCTGTATACTAAAGTATGTGGAAGTTATGGCGGCTTGTTTACAAGGTAGTGTAATTTTCACCAAATGCGGGCAATGCCTAAAACAGAATCCAAAAAATTTGACATTAGTTTTAATATGAAAGGATGTGCCATTCCTTTATATACAAATCTATTAACAATCTTACAGGTTTGAAATTTCTCAAAAACTTCCAAACTATTTTACAAGTATTCAATGAGGATTCACCACCAATAAACTGAACAGATGCCCATATGAACATGCAGTTTTCTTCCGTGGACCATCAGAGAATCCCCCCCCCCCACATGTTGTAGAATAAAATTTATTCAAATAGGTGTCTATTAAATTTGAATGTTCCTCTTGCTCGCAGGGGCCTGTACCAATTACGTTTGCACATTGTATTTCGAGAATTTCACTTATGGTGTCACATGAAATTAAAGCTCAAATGATAGTCATGACAGCTCAAGTGATAGTTTTGAATAATCAGGCCATACCAATTTGATCATATGTTTCATGGATTGTTTTCCCTCTACTGGTAGATTGAAAAATAAATCAAAATATGTAGCTAATTATTTGACTTATGTGGCTGCTTTATTAGAATATTTTACAGGTAAAGCACTTCTTGTAAGTGAGATAGTGCTCCATTTCACAATTACTGCTAGTAGTACTGATATTACATCATGGGTTGGCCAAAACACTGGCCTGCCACATTAAGATTAATTTGTTATGGCCTTTATTATGATCAAACATGAGTAAGGCCACTCCAACTAAATTTCCTGCTTCCTATCCTGACCTCAGGCATATTTGCATGCGGGTGGGTGGTCCATTTCCATTATGAGATTGGCAGCTTTTCAAGCTTGGCACAGCTATAAAAAGCTGCACAAAAGCATGTTCCTTCCTTTTCAAGTCGGTTGCAAAAATAGTAACACAAACGTGAAGTTTGTGCCGACTTGCATTGATAGCACTACTGACACATGAGCTAACACTGTTACAAGATGGCTTTTACTAATAAGCCTGTCAGTAAGTATGCAAAAATAACTGGAAAATAATGAAAGAATATGGAATATTTAGAGCTGACAGTAACCAGATGCAGGAGAGATTTTTTGGGACAAACCTAGTCCCTTGGGCAACATCAGCAGTGCTGCCTGCCCAGTATCAAACAATCAAATCTAACATAGAATATATATAATACGCGCAGGCGCTTAGAGACTTGCCTTGATGAGTAGTCTAAGTGTCTCTTTGACTTCTAGTTACGGTTGAATTTCAATGAATCGGTCCTCTCCGTAGGATAATATACATCCCCATGGTTCTCCGTAGAGCTTTCTGATTTAATAATATATTATAAGCACTCATGGCGTTTATAAACTTAATTTCTAATTTGAGAAGCGCCACTGGGAAAGTTGGTAAAGGATCTGAACTTTTGAAGGATCGTAGACGGCGGCTCGGACGGCGGTAGAGGGTCAAACACTAGTATGGCAGAGTAACAAAGCAGCAGTATGATGTGTACCGTACTAAATGATTGTAGTTTATCCCACGTGAGCGGAGATTACGTCTGTGCTGGACACGTGGTGCTGACATGTGCAAATCAGCCTGGCGGGGATTTTCTAGCGCAAACAAAAACCATGATCACCACCACCACCACACCTACTGATTTAATAGTTCCCGCGTAACACAAGCGCAATTTGCCGAGAAGAAGAGTAGTGCAGTCTTCCGGTAGAGCTAGAAACTACAAAAGCGGTGAAGGAGGTTCAGCCTTGAAAGAAACCAGAGGTACGCTAGTTTTAAAAGGTTTAGTTGTCGTACAAATTGGTAGATTAATAGGACATCATTTTAATATTTACTAGCTCATGCCCTTTTGAAGCGTTGTGACTACCGCATTTGTCTTGAAGGCAAAGCGATACGTTACATCGTATCGTATAGATGGGCTATTGTCTCACGCAGCCAGACCGCTTTTTCTTCTTTTGCTATTGGGTCGGAAACAAAAAGGGTCTGGTGAAATGCAGTATAGCAGTTTTGTTGTGGCAATTACCCCCAGATTTTGGGAATCTTACTTCGCGGCTGATAAAGGCTCACGAACGGCGAGAACTGCACACGATGGCTTCACAGTAGGTTTGGAAGCCACGTGTGTGATTCTCATCGATCAATACTGCACTGCATTCACCTTGCCCCTTTTCCCTACGATGTTCTGGCTGTGCAAGACTTGTATAAGAACAGAAATGCATTTGGGACTACGCTGAAAGTGGCCACTACAATAGCAATTTGGTGGTCTTGTCTAGAAGTGATTGCTACGGTTTGTGCTTGCGTGATTGTTTCTGATCTCTGACCACATAATTTTCCTCACCACTGCTTCATTTATGAGAAAGATTGGCTATCTTTGTACAGCAAGTAGTTTGTTTAACCATGTGTAAGCATGTGTTGCCTTTGAGGGTTCTTTTCTTGGCTTTTATTTATAAACTTTATAGCACAGGACAGCCTATTGTTAGAATATGTTTTGTCTTTCACTAATAGGTGCCTCCCACCCACATGTAACTAGCTGTAGCTAAGCTAAGATGACACCTGCTGCAACATATTTATGGTGGTCTTGTTCCGTAACATGCTCAACTTACTGTGGTGTGAATTTAAAAGTCCAAAATGTTTTAGTAAGTTTTGTGCTTTTCTGGACAACCACATCTGCAGTGGAACCATGTATTTCGCACACCTTGGCACCATGTCTGTAATAGAGACACATCTTGATTTATGAGGTCCAAATGCATCTGGTTTCCTGAAGTTGTTTTCAGAAAAGTGTGTGTTGTGTGTGTGTGTGTACCTTCCAGTCTACCCAGCTGCTTAAATGGGGACCTGGTGGCCTGGTGTCAACTGGGGAAGCAGCCCACCCAGCTGTTAACATCAATGGGTACCTGGTGTAAACTGGGGAAGCAAATGCCTTGTCTCGCTTAGTGGTGTTGGGGTCGTTGTGGAACTTTAGATTCCGCGACCTCTCATGAGACCTGGACAGTCCTCCTGCAGGTTACTAGCCTTGCCCCAGGAGGATTTGCCTGCACAAGGCTCAAGTGCCTGAGTGGTGCACAAGCATCCCAGTGCTGGTTCACTGGGTTCACTGGGCGGCAATAGCTATGTTTCGCATGGCTGCCGGAGGTTTGCTTTTGTTTTAGTGTGTGTACCTACCTATCTATCTATCTACTTATGTTTGTCTGTACGCACCCACGTGAGCAAAATCATTAGCTAAATGGTAAAAGCAGCTTGCACGTAAGAAGTAAAAGCAAAATGAAGTCTGTATTAAACTTCCGCACAGGTAAACTTTGTGCTGAGGTGGTTTTTTCTCAGCAGTCTGAAAAATGGGTATGGCGACTCTTCATATACATATACTCTATTCTTGAACGAAAATGAAGGGCAGCCTCAAGGCCTTGTCTAAACAATTTGCATGAGAAAGCACGATTGACGCACTATAAAACAGTTGAGAAGATACTTCTGTGCATAATTTGCTGCTTAAAGTGGTTTGTTATAGTTATGCTTCCTTAGCAGTGCATAGCAACGTAAGTACCGAATTACAAAATAATTCATGAAATATGCTAAATTACAGTATTTACAAATCTAATTGTCTAGCTGAATTAATAATAACAATAGCATGAATATAAACTGGAATTATATACATGGTTGATTAATGGCCTATTTGGTTAGAATGAGATAGTATTAACTGCATAGGCCCCTGGTTTTTAGAAGTAGCTTTACATCAACTTGTTTACTCACAGGACTGTGATCAATTGACCTGATTATTTCACTGTTTCCTTATTAGTAAAGTGACCCAATTTAAACGTGTGTACATGGGACCATGGATAGACGCCCACTGTATAACACAAATGTGCCTTAATATGAAGTTGGCTGTGATTTAGAACATCCATTTTTGAGTTCCGTTGTATAACCTTCCCACTCAAATAATACCTCCATTGTTCTTTTAAATGTTATGTGGTCTGAGGTGATTACGTATTTGTAATATGGTGCCAAAAAGTAACACCTAAAATAAATTGATAGTGGGTAGTTGTGTTGTACAAACTGTGGTCAATAATTGTATGCAAATTGACTGATTTAAGAAACCATATATGCTTTGAAGTGGTAACTAAATACTGTAGTGTATGCTCTAACATTATGTTTGTATATAAATTTGTCCTTAGAGTTTATATAAGTGGCACCTGTTAGTGTGGACAGTGAGGTCACCTATATAATGGACATACTGGCATTATTATGGTCCCAAAGTAAACAGTATGATGTGGGCATCTTCATAATAATCAGGACACTTTTTGTTGGTTCTGAGGCATCCGTTTTATGTAGATTCCATTGTCAAATTTATGTATCCTGAAGGCAGGGCCTATTTAAAGAACGTGACATTCCATTAATATTCTTTCACAATTACTGGGAGCTTGTTTATGTTTACTGAGCCATTTAACCATGTACTGTACAAAGAGTATACTGTTTCATATCACTAGAAATTGGCGGTAATCTTTGCCTTGTGGTGAAATTGTGTGATCCTTCTACTGGCTTCTACCTGTTTCTGTTACAAGTTGTGTGTCCAGGTCAGTATATCTAAATCCTTCAAGGGTAATGAATAATGATTAGAACACCTGGTTTAATTGTACCTGTAAGTTGACAGTGTTTCCATTTTGAAGCTTATTTCACCTGTACTGTTAATACTGGTTTGTACAGCAATTGAATGCACTCAAGACAGTGATCTGTTACAATGATTAACACTGCTTTTATCATAATGTGTTGCTTTGTCTGAAGTTTACAGAAAGATTACATACAGTTGTTATGGAGACTTTTTGGTAACTAAGTAACATGTGTAGGTGATAAAGGGTGTGTTTCACTTGCTTTCCGAACAAAAGGGAACTGTTGTTGTTAGCAGTGACGAATGTGGCACCCTTCCACCATGGGACTAGGACAAAGTGTCCTGATTGAGGTGTTCTGATTTCAGGGATCTGAATGTGTTTATTCTAGTAGCTAATACAAATGAGACCATGGACTAGTATCCTAATTATCAAGGTGTACTTGTTTCACAATAGTTCCTTTAATATTAGTCCAGTTCCATTGCCATGTCTGAATTCTCAATTTTGGTATGACATCAATCCTGCATACCATCTGTAAACATGTTGTGAGATAGATGATGTTTGGAGTAACATGTGTCTGGTGGGGTCTCAGAGAGCAGTTGTTTCTGTGTTGGTCTCACATGTTTGTACTGAAATGTGTTTGTTTCTGTTGTTGATGGTTACACCTAGAGCTAATTGCACTTTCAAATTATTACTCTTTGTGTTGAGAGATCAAAGCATGTTTGTTGCTTAAGTATGTGTGTGACCTTTTACATCTCACAAAAGAATTGAAAGATATTCTAGCCTAAGCAATCCTAGCTGTTTGTTCTGCAACTTAACATAGACTGTCTACACACTTTACTAGAGATGGCTGAAGATAAAGAGGTTTGATTTGTAGAGATGAACAAATTGACTGCATGACACTACCTTGCAACACTAGACACTGTTGACTCAATTGTACAAAAGTTATCTCATACCAATACAGCAGTGTTACACTACCACAATGCTTCATCACATGCTGTCTTTAAGCTCTCTAACTCATCCACCCATACATATGTGCTTTATTCAGCCTTATTACAGTGCTATTATTGTAGGTCAATCCTATAAAAAATGTGTTTTGTGGCTAATTCCATGAAAATATTTTCAGCTGGAAATATTTTCACCATGTTATATGCAGAAGTTTCATAGACTGTCTGACTCATTGTTAACCACCTCACATTAGTAAACAAGAGTTTCCAGCATGTTTGCATCATGGCTCCACTGTCATTTCTCTACCAGACAATGATATAGTCTGGTATAAATAACAGCTTAGTGTATTGTTAATAATATTGAACAAAAAAATATATCATCTATGAATTTTAATAATTATGTGTGCTAATTATTAATGTGGTTTTTCTCTGAAACTCTTAGACAATCTCATTAAAATAACTTGTCTCAACAGGGCCTCCTGCTTGAAACGTTTTTACATGTTATCTTCCCTATACATGTTTATTATAACATGTCAGTTACATGTGTGTTTGTGCATGTTGTGCATGTTGGACTGCAAACATCAGTATAGCAGATTATTGTTGTGAGGTCCAATTTTTTTAAAATAGCCTCCAGCATAAATTTCTGTAATTATGAAATCTATGAGACATGAACAATTTCTCTGTAACTACAGATCTCTTGGACACTATAACATGGTAAAGTTATGAAAACTTAAGAATGTATAGATGGTTCTGCTCATTATTTTTTTTTAGAAATTCAGTTTGCTAGCAGAAATTTTTGTAAGTTAAAACTTTGATTCGCAAAAATAATAATAATAATTGGACCTGCTGTACACATGCATGTTGACGTTGATAGCTTGTACTTGTAGTATATTCACATTTTGAGCAGTCTCAAAGAGGAAGACCTCTAGTAAAAGGCCTAATACTCCTAAAGTGTCTTATTGTGTGTTTTATCATTTTCAGAAAATGGAGACACATTATCTACTTGTTTTGTTGTTATTGTTGATCACACTACACAACTCTGAACAACAAGGTGAATAATACACATTGTATTTTGTTATTAGAGGGTTTCACTCTAATTCATTCACTGTACTCCAATACATGTATTACAGGTCTTATTATCCACCCACCTCAAGATGTTACAATATGTGCTAGAGATGATGTTAATATCACTTGTGGACATAACTATACTGCATCGTTGACTCCTCTGTGGAGAATAAATGGACAAGCAATTTCTGGTAGTAAAATTGGGACTAACAACACATTTGAGATGCCAGTGGTAGCTGATAATATTGATACAGTATTGACAGTGTATTCTGCAAATGAAATATTGAATCAAACTAAATTTCAGTGTGAATTTACATTCCTACCTCCTGTACAGAGTTCAGTTGGCATTCTAACAGTCATGGGTAAGTTAGTAACTGAATACAATTCAACAAGCAATGATTTCTCATTTTATTATGTTGTTGTTCACATGCCTGGTTTAAAGTCTCTCTGAACATTTTGTTTATACACTTTAACTGCTTCACTCCTCACAGGTCCCCCAACCCTACCAGTTATCAAGGTATTAGAAAGGAGACTGACCTCACTGGTAATATCATGGGACACACTCAGCCATACCTCATGTGGTGATGTGACATACAATGTGACCTTATCTGATGGGACAGCAGAACTGGTGGAGGAGAGAACCACTACTAGTAATACTATCAGTTTCACTGATCTTGATAATGATACTCAATATGAAGTGACAGTGTTGGCTATTAACAATGCTGGACCAGCAACTGTTGTTACTACTAATGTAACCACCTTAACTCCTTCAGGTTAGTGGAGTGTTTGTATATGTACTGGTGTTTGTTGGGAAATGAAAGCACAACTGAGTGGCTCATTTATCGGTGTTGGGATTGTTGTGGACTTCTGAAACTTCTCATTTAATATCCTTTCTCCATAAGACATAGTGCAGTCCTCGTGGAGGTTACTACGCTGTAGTCCATCAGGAGGGGATGACTTGCTTGCATTAGTTGGCTCTAGTATCTGAGTTGTGTACAGGTACCCCAGTGTTAGGTAGCAGTAGCAGTGCTTCGCACAGCTGCTGGAAGGTTTGCTATGCTTATGTAGACTATTGCGTAATCTTTGAAACAAGAAACACTTTGAAAATTTGTTGCATTTTGTAACAGGATTACATATTTGGGGAATTTTACATTGAAATGATCTTCATAATCCTCTGTTGACTGTGATGTGTCAATGATATGAAATACAGTATTGAAGCCTCCACAAACAAAGATTAGAAGGAGGCTACATGTTGTAACTGTCATATCACCAACAGATACATACAGGATGTTTTTGCTAGCCACAATAATTGTTTGGCTGGCTATCAGTCCTCTGTATGTATCATTTATGTGTAGACTTCATTTTTCACTTAACTTTACATATAATGTATGGTATTGTTGTGTGTTATGTGTTTGTTAATCTTTAGTACCTTCTCCTCCGAGTGATTTGGCAGTAAGCTTGAAGTTTGTTGATTACAGGCCTATTGTTACCATATCTTGGAATGTGAGTGTGTGCGTGCGTGCGTGTGTCTGTGTGTACATGTGTGTGTAGTTATAGATCACTGGTCTGGTAACAAGGCCACTCTGCTAAGTGAAGTTGCTGAGCATGAAACTTTACTCAAATTGTTTACATGTGGACCAAGCCAACCTGTTATATTATTAGAAACAGTTTATCCAACTGTACTAATAAACACCTGTTAACTGTAGCTGTCAGCTGTCCATGTTTTTGGTGTGCATGCATGTTTAGGAGATGTGCAATATTTCGAGCTGGGATAGCATAGTGAGGATAGAGTCGATAGTGTTTTATCCTTAACCTTTTTCTTGTTGTACATTTTGTACACTGAATACAATGTGTATACATTACTGAATCTTATGTGTCTATAGGTATCATCATTGTCACATAACATGACTGAGGTGGAGGCCTTAAATGTCTCTTTGACTGGTGAAGATGATATAACAACAACCTTTGAAGTATCACCTAATACAACTACCTTCCAAATGTCACATAATATGACATCAGATGATAATGTTTCCAGACATCTTGATGTTGGAACAGATTACATCATTTCTGTTTGTAGTGTGAACAGTGTGGGATGTAGTGAGACAGTTAGTACTTCATTAGGTATGTACTGTACAGGGGGGTTGACTGGTGAATTACAGTGGAACCTGTCTTAGTGGCCACTTGTACATCTAAAATGGTTCATTTAAATTCCCCAAGTGAGAAGTTTATACTGTCTAACGCTACCGTACCTTAGGCCATAAAAAATTGGCCTGCAGCTTCAACAGGTTCCACTGCTATATTCCAGACACCTTAAGATGGTGTCCTTGTGTCAGGAGGTGTAAATGTGTACATCAATGCATGAACATGTGTCAAAGTCTCTTTATGAGGTGTCCAGATATAAGGGGTCTGTTTACTCTAATACGACTGAAACCTACACCCTTAGGACTAATGTCCTGGTTGTCAAGGTGTCCCTGTTTCAGGCCCTTGTACAAAAAACCATTTTACAGTAATTGCACACTTTCAGAGGTACCAGCTTTTTATAATCAGGTGGTCCCCTGGACAGCTAAAGTTCCAACATTGCATAGCATTTCATTCACTGTTATGTTTTATAAATTGTAGCTGTACAATAGCTCCAGTCAGCAATAGTCCAGTGACATCCAGATGACCAGTCCATCTATGTATCGTGTGATGTGGCTGAGTCAACTCCTAGAGTTAAATGTTTAGCAAGACTGAATTGTTCGACATGTGATGAGGTCACTTCTGAAATGTTCACCAGACATACCGAAATATCAGTCATGGCTGATACTGACTATCACATTTCTGTGCTGGTTGTTGAATCACAAAACAGTATGCCACTGGAGAATTACAGTATAGTAGAAACCATCTCGGTACCAAAACTTACACCAGAGCCGAATCCCACACATGTACCACAGCCGAGTTCAACACAACAGCCAAGCTCAACACAACAGCCAAGCTCAACACAACAGCCAAGCTCAACACAACAGCCAAGCTCAACACAACAGCCAAGCTCAACACAACAGCCAAGCTCAACACAACAGCCAAGCTCAACACAACAGCCAAGCTCAACACAACAGCCAAGCTCAACACAACAGCCAAACTCAACACAACAGCCAAGCTCAGCACAACAGCCAAGCTCAACACAACAGCCAAGCTCAACACAACAGCCAAGCTCAACACAACAGCCAAGCTCAACACAACAGCCAAGCTCAACACAACAGCCAAGCTCAACACAACAGCCAAGCTCAACACAACAGCCAAGCTCAACACAACAGCCAAGCTCAACACAACAGCCAAGCTCAACACAACAGCCAAGCTCAACACAACAGCCAAGCTCAATACAACAGCCAAGCTTGACGCAACAGTTGGAACCAACAGAACAGCCAGAACCTGGAACATCCTGTAAGTTTTTAACTAGCTTGAACTGGTTAGAAGCTACACAGTTACACTGTACTGTATGTAGCTAACTGAATGGTTTTGCTTATAAACTTACCATATTTACATACTGCTGTAATTTTTAATAGTAATTGTGGGGTCTACATCATGGTCTTAAATTTACAGGTGGGATGTGTTGTGCAATTCTTTATTGAATTCATGTAGTGATGGTAAATTAGATACAGTGGCACTATGCTTAACCCTTTGTTACCATGGACGCATGTCTATTGAAATCCATTCGTAGTGCCTTCGGTCCAGGGATTACAGGGCTGATTCCATTGTCATTTTATTCAGGAGGGGGGGGGGGGGGCATTTTGAATTGTGTATCATGTGTAGCCAAGAAAACCATCCAGGGAACGAACATCATTTAGAATAAACACAAGAAGTATATAACACATAATGTTTACATACCTATGAAAAAAAGGCCATAACTTCCATCTCGGTGGTGGTACACTATTCTAATATAGATTAATTGATTCCTCGCGTGATGGCGATTCGATTGGTATATAGTATGATATCATCACACTTAGCAACAAAATGGTGGGACAACTTTTATTTCGTGTGACGAAGAAGAAGCAGCCCTATTCCATTTGCTTCACAGCGTGTGAGTTCTGTGTGTTAGTGTGAAACTTTTTAGATGTACAGCTATATAAATAGGGTAAAGAGGTACGTTTTTTGTCCCAAAAAATGAAGATAAAATCCTTCGAATAGTGCCTCACTGTGGTATTATTCGAGGGTGCACTACTAACACTTTAAACCACTACTATAGCTAGTTTTATGAAACAATCACAACACGTTGCTACTAACTTCTATACAAGACCTTTCTTTCACTCAAGTCCTTGTAGCACAACCATGTCACGCCTCGTGCTACGTGGTCAATTTACTAAAGGGAATTTCGATTATGTGACAGCCGTTTAAGTTTTACCAGGACAATGCCTTTCTTATATCAAGATGGAGATTAATACTAAAGTTATGAGAGCACTAGTAAAGAGTAATTACAAAAGTATGGTGTGGTACTATTCAAGGGCGCGGCACAACAAATCAAGTGATTATGGTATATTGCTATTATTTATTCAGCTAGTTAAATATACTGTGATTTAGTGTATTTCATGATTCATGAATAATTCGCTGATTACGTTGCTATGCACTGCTAAGGAAGCATAATACAAACCATTTTGAACTGCAAATTATGCACAGAAGTATCTCAATTGAAGGGGTCAGCTGCAAAATGGGACAAGCACCATTTGAAAATTTAGGCGACCATGGTGGTGGGCCATTAAACAAAATTTTGGTACATAATTGAATTAGAATGTTTGCTTAAAATTATTTTGATACTGCCATGAACTTTTAAGTTTTATTGTTTACTTAGTGACAACATTATTCACATAGCTAAATCAAGCCATTCCAATGTTGAAGAAATTAAAAATGTAAAGTGGCACATGTGTCCCTTATTTCCATGACCCCTTCAACTGTTTTATAGTGTGTCTATCATGTTTTCTCATGCGAATTGTTTAGAAAAGGCCTCAAGGCTGTCCTTCATTTTTGTTCACATAAGCACGAGTAATGCCTCCCTTTCAACTTGAAGGATACGATATCTCTGGTAGCCTAAGGCCTTCAGTGTTGTTTTAAAAACTGTTAAACCTCTATAAAACCAAAAGGGAAGACCATTCACAAAGTATATGAAGAGTCACAATACCTGTATTTCAGACCGCCAAAAAGAAACCGTCTCGGAGCAAAATTTATGAGTGTGGAAGTTTAATACAGACTTAATTATGAAATTAATTTCAGTAAACCAGGCACACGCCCACAACCTGCTGAAACAAAAGGCGAATAGAATTATATAAAACATCATTTCATTTTAATGCACATCACAATGGGGAATGCCTCACATGTCCAGTACTGCCAATTAGTGTCCAGTGTGATTTGAATACCTGGGATTACTAACATTAAAAGACTATTTGACAAAAGATTTATAATTTCAATGAATATACTAGTATGAATGGTCATTACATTTTAAATTTAAGTTGCTTACATTTTAAAGTTACAGTGGGTTCCCTGTTATCTGAACACCTTGTGCCGGTTCAATTACAAACGTGTTCAGATAAGTGAATTTGTCTGGTTTTAAGTGAATCTCATTCATTTTTATGCACAGTTTTGTTTAACTACTCTAATAGAACATACGGTAACTGTCAAAATACTCTAATAGAACATACGGTGATTGTCAAAATACTCTAATAGAACATACGGTAAATGTTAGAATACTCTAATAGAACAGTTATTCATACTGTTTTGGATGATCGAGAGTCTGGATATTTGAGTGTCTGGATAATTGAATACTTACTGTAATTCGCTCATAGCGGCCCTGTGTTACAGACTGTAACCTTCTTGTGGTTCTGTAATGATATAGTACTAACATAGCCTTTTGCTGTTGAAAAATCAGTGTGTTTTAAAATGTGGTTGAATTGCTAGAGTAAGTTTCATACTAAAAGGATAGAATATGTGACCATCTCAGCAATAACCCGTCTAGTTCGCACAACTTCCAAATTTCTTTTTATTTTCTCAGCATTATCTGCATTGTTCAAGGAATGGTCCACCAAAGTTTCAGTCGATTATGGTGAGTAATTTTGGAATTACATCACTAGACAGTAGGAAGAGCAAGGAAATCGATTTGTACAGTAATTATACTAAAAATATACTACAGATGCTTACATTCACAGTCATAACTTCCGTTTGGATTAGTCTACAGGTTTGGGATTTGGCTTACAATGTTCACCATGGGTTGGCAGATCGACCAAGGTTTAGTTTTTGCCCAGCAGTTACTTCCACATAGGCATACGAAGGAAGTTTTATTGAAGAAATGGCAACGGTTTCGCTTACGTCTATCGCATCATAAACGAACGCATGTGACACGCAAACCATTGGAGTTACAGAAATTTAACAAAGATTTTCAAACTCCCCAGGAGTAGGCGAATAAGATGGTATAATAGGTTTAATCAATTTGAGTCTTCCTTCACTGAGTAATGGCTCAATTAAAACTTACATAAAAGTTTCTTTGTAACACGCATAATTTCACCAATTTTTTTAAATTTAATTTTTCTCAAAATGCATGCTTGTGTGAACTAGACAGGTTTTTGCTGAGATGGTCACATATATTTGCAAAGAAAGTTATGGGGTTCAGCTCTTAAACCCGCATAATCCAGGAAACTGGATTTAAAAATAAATACGCACGCCTTTCACAAAGCGCTGTAACTTTTGAAACGTCCATCCTATGGCTACGCAATTTACATCATTCTACTTTTGATGTAACAATAATTAAACAGTACCTAGGGGTTTACCCTAACACTAAATGGTGATGCCAAAACTGGCCATGAAAATAACTTTTCGCTAAGGAAACACACAAACCCTTTACATACCTTTATAAAATGGTCAATAACTCAATGGCAGTTGCTCCTATCACCTTGCAACAACTTCCATTTGATTCACTGATAAATTTTCTATTAGGCCATATACAGCTCACATAGTAAACAGGATTATACATGTGGCAAGAATTTTGAAACACGGAGACGCAACTCACAGTTGTTCATTGCTTCATAACAAGTAAGTTACAGTGTTCATTTAACCTTCTCTAAGTAGTCCAGTGGACATACCTTTAATAAATGTGTAGTTGTAGGCTGTAAGAATTCAGTTTCCCCAACTAGTGTCACCATGTGTTCCCATATTGTGTAAACATGCATTCCCCAAAAGTTCTCTGTGAGTTTAAGGGTTAAAGTAAGCCATTTAGTGACATCACATTATTACATTTCTTATCCTGTTATGTACTCTATTATCTATGCCGAAACGTACAGCTCTTGGCAAACCTCAGTTTAATTAGGGTCAGCAGGTCATACAGTGACCTGGTTTCAATAACACCATACATAAATATGCAGTAAAGTGATGATGAGCATAAGTGTACACTGTATATCATATTGTATCATGATATACAATTCTATATTGTGGCATCACTAAATTACACATGTGTCTTAAAATGATTCATTCCTTATTGTAGATGCCAACGTATACTGAAGTTGTAGACTTGAAAAAACCAGTAAGTACCGTATTTCTATAATTATAAACCGTTAAAAATATTTCGTCGAAGGTAGCATCCGACGAAAATTAATTACACGAAAATTTTTTACCAACGTAATATTCGAGAAGTTGAACGAATTCGGTAAACTACTTTCTGGCCACCTGGATCGAGGCTTGGCCATTGGCGTGTCAAGCATATGCCTGCTGCAGTCTTTTAAAAACAAAGTTCTCCCTGAGAGGGGTTCGTCTCGCTTCGTCTACTTCGCTGCACGTTGGTAATGATGCCATTCCGTGACAGACAGCTACTACAGGATACATTAAATAAAGTATATATGTACAAATATGCAAGTTGCATGGAATGAGCTTCTACCACTCCAGTCCATTGCTTGATTTGTGATGGACAACTTCTAAATCTGAGGCACAGCCTCCATGGAACGGAGATGCCACACTTCAGTTTCGCTGCTTGTTGTTCTGCTTCTCAAAAAATGGCCGCATAGAATTAGTAAAGTTATGTAATTCATTGTTAGAAAATTTTCGTCGCTTGAGGACACCGGTGAAAATTTTTTAACACGAAAATTTGTCTCGTGAAAATTTCTCGCAGCTTATATTTATAGAAATACGGTAATTTTGATCTATGTAACCATACATTGTAGAATTAACTACTGGTGTTTTGGTTATAGAAAAAGAAATTTTTCTGAAAGCACATATGAGGTACGTGTGTATATGTGCATAGTGTACATTTAAATACGTACGTTAGAGATGGCATAAAGTTTGCCTCCTTTTTTCAAACTCATAACTGCATGGAATTGTGCTCTTCAGAAAGATATTGATGTTTGGTTGTCCAACTATTTTTGTGTAGATACCAACATACAATGAAGTTTCAGAATTCAAAAGCCCGGTAAGTAATTGATTGGCACATATTGACTCAGTGCATGTACTGTACTCTTGGAATTTTAGTTTTTAAATATATGTCTTGATTTGTTAAATAGTACGCTATATCAAATCTTTGAATGTATTTTTTTTATGTGTGTTTAGTTGTCGACGTACAGTGAAGTTGCAGACTTCAAATGTATTTGATGATATTTATATTTGTGACCGTCTCAGCAAAAACCTGCCCACCTACCATGCTTTTTGAGAAAACCAAATTCTCATGCTACAAAGGAAACAATGTACAAGTTTTAGACTCAGGGAAGGTAAATCTCAAATCAATTACACCTATACACCATTTTATATTCACATGTTCATGGAGATAGTTTCGTTTCTTTAACCTCAATCATATTATGTATTTCACATGTGATGCAGTAGACATATGCAAAATAGTTGTCATTTCTTTATTTAAAATGCCTTCATACATCTACATATATATGTCAAAGGATAAAATCTTATCTTAACTGATTTGCCAGTTCATGGTGATCATTTTTAAGCCAAATTCCAACTCTGTAGACCAATGCAAATGATGTGAATTTGATTTATTTTCAGTGTAGTCATCATACAAATTAATTTCTTGGTTGTTCATACTGACTAATATAATTCCTAAACTGCTCACCACAATAGGCTCACCCATTGCTTCTACACTGAGAACTGAGAAAAAAAAATGGTTTTGCGAACTTGCTGAGATAGTCACATTTGCTGTAGTTGTAATGTATGTTGTTACAGTTAAAACCAGTAGCTGAATTTATAATATCTTTTAGTGTGTGATAAAACATGTCACATCATACACTGGTTAAAAGCCTAAACCTTCATTGTACATACTACATCCAGCCTTGTAGGATTTATTGTGTTGTATTGTACAGTTCCTTTTGTTGAATATACACTGTATAGGGAGAAAAATCACCGACAAGAACTTTTAGTGAATCAACAGAACCACAAAAGGTTCTTGTGTTCAGTGTGTTGTATTGTTACATGAACACTACACACACGAACACTACACACATGTACACCACACACACACATACACACACCAGAAGAGGTAGGATAAGGGGAGGGGCTTAGTGGATGTTTAGTTAGCACTTTACATAAACATCAAGGCCATCTACTTTGTTTTGTAAGGGCCTCTGAATTTATTAGTGAAATAGAGTAAAATCACTGTTTCATGTGCCTACACCATGCACACAAGCGCACGCACACACTACACACACTACATTCCGGTGATTTAAGAGGACAGGTTTACAATTCTTATTACTCCAACATCATGACATATGCAGCAATAGTTATAGTACATAATTGGTATTGTATGCATGTATTATTCACTAACTTATTTTCACTTTATTTTATACAGCCGGCAATACCAGACACTTATGCAGTAGTTGACATGATAAAGGTCAGTGATACAGTTAGATACTGATATGGGTTTTTGGCATGTACCGATATCCGGTATAGATACCACCAAAAGAAGCCGATGACCGATAGTCAATCCGATATTTGCATTACAAACAAAAGTCATAGTTAATCTATGCAAAAGTGTACATTTACCTACTGTAAAACAACTCGTGGATATGTTCATTGCTCACTCCATGCCATGGTGATATTGGCTTGGGTTTCTATTGTGCACTCCAGACAATTAGGCACCCACAGACATTTTTATGCATACTCCCACAGAGCCTTAAATGGATATTTATTGGCTTGTGTGAAGGCTGAGCAGGTTTTCTTGGTTATCTTGTGACTGTTCTTTTATATTACAAAGGTACTATATACAAATATATAACAACTGCTTCTTTTATTTAAGACTGATAAGCTTTCCAGCAACGAACACTAGAATTGTGTGTATTTGTATGGCTTCTCATAGCATAGCACTTGCTGTAGAGTGAACAATAAGCCACTGCCACTAAACAGCCACATGGATAACATAGAAAACCAATATTATAATCCGTTTATGTACAAACTATTGCTGTATAAATATCGGTAGCGATATTGGTCCTCCTACTGTTCTGTACTGATACCAATGTTGGTAAAAAAATGCCATATCGGTGGCCGATATTTTGGCCTATCCGATTATCGGTACACCTCTAGATACAGTTACTACAATTACATGTACAGGCTGTAATGTGAAGTAGTTTTTGCTTATTGTGTAATTTTATTATGACTGGTCGTGTGTGCACAATCACAATAAGTTGTAAATCAAAACTTATAGTGATGGACTAACTAGAATCATTCATTTGTAGTTGATAGAACTCGACTTGTACCATTTATCACCACAATGAATTTATATTGTCATCTGCATATCTTCCTTGTCACATTTTCCTATCTTCAGCAATAAAGTCCTCATAACCCTTAAACTCACACAGGCCAGAAAACTGGTCCTAATACACATGCCTAAGACAAAGTGCTGTAATTTTCCTATTGCTATGCACTTTATGCTATTCTACTTGTTCTGTAATAATCAGTAAAATGGTACCCTGGGTTTTACCCCAGCATGAAACTGTAGAGCCAAAACCTGCCATGTAAGCAGCTTTTCAGTAAAAAAAAAACACAAAACGTTACATACCTTTACAAAATTATTTATAACTTAACAATGGTTGCTCCTATCAACTTGCTATTTGTGTCATTGAATTCTCCATCAGGGCATCTATTACTCATGTGATTAAACCCACAATCAAAACTATACACGTGGCAAGAACACGCAATGATGGACTAGCGCATTGGGATCCTTTGACACTTTTCATAGCAAATAAGCCTTTGTAGCTGCAGTGTTCATTTAAACTTCTCCAAGTAGCCCAGTTAACAGAGTTTTAACCAAGTTTTAACCACAAAGAGTTAAGTTTCTCCTTTTTAAGTCACCAAGTATGCCAGTAATATGTAAACACACATTCTGCTAAAGTTCTTTACAGGTTTAAGGGTTAAAACTTCCATTTAGTGCAACTGGTTTACAGCCTAGCTATGGCCCACAGGTTATTACATGAAATTGGAAATATCAGAAATCTTCTTAGAGTATTTGTGACCGGATCTGCAAAAACCCGACACAATCGCGCAAGCCTAAATTTACAGTATAAAGCATTGATTACAATGAGAGAAATACTTGCGTATTATTTTAAAATCCATAAATATTTGAGCGACTCTTTCTTAGTGGAGGAAGGGACTAACAATAAAAACCTAGATATCATCTTATTCACCTGCTCAAGAGGAGTTGGAAAATATTTGTTTTGTTGTAGTAAACCCAAGGATACTCAAGCGTTAGTTTATGTTACGTCGAAGCGATCATACACAATTGATTTTTCTTCACCAATTTCTCCTTTGTATGCAGTGCAAAAAGATGAGTAAAGGACAAACTTACCCAGTAAAGAAGAAAGTGTTGAACTAATTCAACATTCATACCTCTTAATATTCTAAAGGACAAAATTGTATATCCATACCAGAGCATCCCAGCATCCTTACAAACCTTCTCACTGCTTTCCTAGCTGCTAAACAAGCCTTAATACCTAGAACAATGCTTGATTGCATAATTTTACCTCGTAGGCTTATAATGCATGACCATCCTTATCTGGGTTAATCCACAAATTGCTTAGTTGGAGCCATTTGAGTGCACAAAAGGTCCATGGGGACCCCAAATTTGACCTCTAGCCTTAACTCGTCATCTGACTCCATTTTGTGTTTCAATATAAAACCCACCAATCTCACTACCTGCATAAAATAGTTGTCAAATTCAATGGCATGTTTGTTTATCTTTTATAATTCACTCACAGAAGCACCACAAGAACAACTATGTGGAGTTGGAACATTTTGATGACCAGAGACTCACAGTCATGCCTGTACCAGTACCAAAAGTGACTTATTCAGATGTGAAGGTTCACTTGAGGTAGGTACACTGTAGGGTTCTAAATAAGGGTGGGAACATAATGGCTATTTTTAGAACATTGGCTAGTCACTCACTGAATACTAGTATAGTAAATGTACATGACTACCTTATATCAGTGTCATGTGGCAGAAGATATCATGGAGCCCCATGTGTATTGTGGACATGTTGGGACCACTCACATATAGTACACAATGATTATCCAGTGTTTAAAATCAAAAATGACTGTTCAGTTAGACAATGCTATAGATTGCCTAAAATTTTGGCGTCTCACTCATCCCTAGCAATTAATATAAACAATGAATTACAAAAATAATTGGTGAATTATGAAATACATTAAATTTTAATAACTTACCAGTAATTTACATGTATTATTACTAGTGCATAAATCGATGTCGATTTTATGCTTTGAAGATTTGAATGCAATATTCGAAGGATTGATGAATATTTAGCTACTATTATGTAGGTGGAATAATTTTGAGTGTATTGTAGCTAAATCCACTTTTTGTTTTGGCTCCCTTTGGCAAGTGGAATTTCTCACGTTGACACTATTACTTATCTGTTTAACAGGATATAGCAGCTGGAGAAAACACAAAACAAAATGTATAGCTGCTGCTAAAAGACCTTACAGTAGTACACAACTCACCAATATTCTTCCTCTACAGCTTGTCCCAACTGCACTTCATGATTATCGGTGGGTGTGGCCACTTGTGGTGCAAGATAATTAACTTGTCAAACACCTAGCACAACCACCTTCCATTACTTTCTAGTGTCTCAAGTGTAACTGCCCACGGTGAAATTATTCATGACGTGTTGAGCAGTTGGATTCTTACGTTCTTCTGCTCACTAATATGGCCAGGTTGTGCTTGCGCAAAATTCGAACTTCACTTTTGTCATTTGAATGATGTACCCTTCAAACAATTGAATGAATGCAGTAGATTCGTTTATGCACTAATTATTACAATAATTAATATTATGCTATACTTTTCAAATGTCCAGAACAGCAACTATTGGTACATACTGTAATGTAAGAACCTGGTATTGTGTTTGTGGTTAGCCCATAATTATATGGATGAGCTTATTGTGGTAAGGTGGTATAATATAGCAGGGAGACTTGTAATGTTGTGTGTCATAGTATGGCTCTGTAGCTTTAGAAAGAGTTAGTGCCCAGTTAACACCTGGTTTATTATAGGTAGCACAGCATCAAAGGTGTCCTGATCATGTGATCCACCCAGTGTAGTGACATCTACTGAAGTAAAAGATTTGTTGTGGTTGTCAAGTGATCACATGAGAGACTTCCCCTGATAAGGTACGTGTATTACCTAATGTGGATATGTCACTTAAACATTTTTTTTTTAGGAGGCATTGCAACATTATCTCCACAGACTACTCACACCCACACCACACCTCCACATTAGGGTATAGGGTCTGGTGACATTGGTTAGGATCATCTGTCTATAATCCAGTACCACATGTCTAAGACATGCTTAATGTATTTTAAACACATCCAAGAATACTGACTAATATCACCAGATCCTCATCTCCTGTAGAGGTGGATGTGGTCACTACTGTACTAGTTGGACAACTGTATTATAATTTCTGTGTAAATTAAAACAACAATCATATAACACAACTTAACATGTAAATGACAGGGAACCCTTTGTGGTATTATGACTTTATTAACATACCTTCATACAGTAGGACTGAGGTTTTGTATAGTGAACAACACTTCGCTTGAGTGAATTCAGGGTTGGGCAAGGTGGGTAGTAGACACAGGAAGTTTGGGGGTGCAAAGCTTTCAGATTTTAACATGTAGATTGAATTGCTTTAATTATGCAAAAAAAAAATCTACTTTGTAAGTGAGAGTTGCACAGGGATAAGTGACTACAGGAGCTTATAAGTGCCGAAGGAGCGTGAAACGAATGCATTTAACCATGTGGGACTTCTATAGTGAAATATTGCCTTATTTTGGAACACCACAGGCCACCTGTTGGTGGTTTCGTTACATAAGCAATTAGTAAGAAGCATTTGTAATGCAACAGTTCTTATAGTGATGGGATACACCAATGGACTTGTATTAATTTTATAGCATGTGAGACAGCAACAAGAGGAGAAGTGTTACTAACCAGCCTGCAGCCTAGCAAACAGGCTAAAACTGTTGATCCACAACTAGTACTGCTCATTTCATGCTGCACAGCACTAGTGAATGTGTTTATAATGACAGAGCAGGAGTGTAGGGTGGCCTGTGTGGTTGGTGAGGTTTCAACAATATTAGTGGTGTTCCATATAAGGTAACTTTGGATTTCAGCACTGTTACCACACAACCTCATTGAAGTTTCGCACCTTTGGCACTTATAAGCTCCTGGTGACTATCATGAGTAGTTCAGCTAGCTTTATACATGTAGCTATATATGGCATATGCAAGACCACGTGTTTAGTAGGATAAGTGTATTCATACATGAGGTACACTTAGACACTATATGTGTAGATTCTAACTCAGTAACTATGGAGTATTCTTAATAGTACTAGTGTTATCGTTATGTAAGGTGACTGTTCTATTAGAATATTTGACTGACTGCTCTATTAGAGTATCTGGATGGTGTATCCTTTTCTTTGGGGGGGAGGAGGGGATGGGCACACGCCCCATTTTGCCAGATCCGCCATACCACTGTCACCCACATGGACAAAGCATAGCTCAATATAACCACTATAATTTTCAGTTACCAACTTGAATATCTCATAAGTGTAGCCTCTTCATCTTATTATTGATGTCATGAAGCAGGGATGGATGTGTGTAGATGGATGCTGAAGTGTTTCCAGAAACTGCTAAGACCTGAAATTTTTCCTGGGGGCTTAGATTAAATTTATCAATTGACGTAGGACATCCCGACTCCCAGAATTGTTACGGCTGTTGTACACTTCAAACTTTACATGTATAGCTCCACCCTTAGCCAAACTATGCCAAGCATAACTAGCAGCCAAATTAATTCCTAACATGTTTAAATGTCAGTTTGAAAGATTATCTTAGTGAAATTTGTTACCTGATTCAATTTGAGTGAGTACACATAATTTTCAGGAGGAGCATGACTCCAGACCCCCTAGATATTCAGTGTGTATGTAACAGAAAATAAATTTTGAACCCTGCAAATTCCTTGAGCCGATCTTGATGAAGTGATGTAGGACCTCATTACACTTGACAGACATGTAGTCAGGTGTTCTTAATAGATCACACTAGTTTTACTGAAGTTTTGATCATTTCCATAATCTCCAATTACACCAGTCACTGTATTTTGGTGGTCTCAAATAAAAAGTTGACATCAAGTAAAGTATTGTACCTGTCTATTCTATTTTTCCATATTGGTGACACATACATGTAGTACACTTATAGCCAATAACATATTTCATAGAGTCATTAATCATTGTCATTTTACTCCACACAATGATGATCAAGGAAGAATTAGTTAAACACAACATCATGTAGTTACAGTCTTTACAAAGTGTTACATAATGTTTATTACACATAGTAGTAGTGTTCATGGGGTAGTGGCCATGGTTAGTACTTCATGAATTTTCTTGTTTACTGTAAAGGAAGAAAACCACAAAGTAAACAAACATACCCATACATATAACAATTACATACAACAACAATATAAAAACACAATGTAGTGTGTTGTGTGGACACTAATGCTGACATGTTACACTAATGAGTTATCAATAAACACACCAATATCCATGTAGCACGTCAGTGGTTTCTTCCATGGGACCACTTTATGACATACCGTATAGCGGGAAATTTTCGAAAGGTTAAATATTCGAAAAATTCGAAAATAACAATGTGTTTTCGAAAATATTTTTTCGAAAATAGTACATCCCGGCTTTGAAATGACAATCAAAGAAAGTATGGTTAGGTATATATATGAATGAATTTTGCGAGTGCACGCATGCATAGTTTCTACTTATATCAGTTAGCTATAGGCCTAATGTATTAGTTTATAGCTAGGCACTGGGGCACAAACAAGTAGCTAGCCATATAGCTATAGCTAGATACCATGCATGCGCGTGTATATGAGTGAGCACGAATGACGCCACGAGTCTTGAAGCCTATAAGAGCTCGAGAGACCAGAAATTACTAGGAAAGACTATAATTATCAGCCAACATCTATATGGGCTGAAAAACGCCATGTACTTAGCTTATTATTATTTATTTATTTATTTATTGTTAATCAGCAGGACCCTCCAGGGGTATAATGCTGATGTGCAATTACATGTGTACAATTTCAATTAGTTACTTATGGTTCAATCCGCAGCTCGATCCGCAGGCCTCTGAGACGAAGTCCGCCAAGCAACATGGTTCAACCTACAAATTAAGGAAGACTCTAGGGTAGCTAGACGAGATTCTATCAAAGCTAGATTGGGCTTTTATCTAGCTATACTGAACAATCAAAGCAGCTATGTATGTGATGAACGCAACCATGCACTGTTAGTTTCCTCTGTGAATTAATTATCTACTGTGCGGTGCGGTAAAGAGGCATTGTTTTGAAAATATTTTTTCGAATTTCCAATCAAGCACTCTTTTTCGAAAATTTAACCTTTCGAAAATTTCCCGTTATACGGTAGTGTCATTGAAATACTCTAATAGAACACACACCTACACTGATGGGTTGGTTAATCATAGAAGACCAGGGCTAAGATATGTACATCATTGTTATAAAGGATACTTGTAATAGTGGTAGGTGATTTGGGAGAGACAAGGCTGAATCTACCAACATAGCAAAACATGTGTTTGTTATATATTTCAACACTTCAGGTCTAAAAGACTTCAAGTTAAGGAACAGTACTACACTTAGTATCAATTTCAGCATTAAATTCTACAGAAATGTATTTTTCATTTTAAAAATCACCAGAACACGATGATCGTATACATAAAATTTTTCAATGGACGCAATTTTCGTAGTGACTCAACTTTCTGCTAAATTTAATGGTACACCTATGTTTCATAGATAACTTCAGTGAAAATGAGTGATCCTCAAAAATAAAACCAGTGAAATTCATTGATTCATGAAAATTACATACCTCGAAAATTTGTAAATAATTATACAGTATTGGTCTGCCTACTTGTCTGCCTCACTAACTACACTCACAAGGCTAGGGATAAAATGTACAGCTACGATTTTAAACCATAGTACTTAACTCAGATCACTTGGGGTTTTCAAAGAGTGTTTGCCCTCTGTGCCTTGCCTTTCACAGTACCTTCAATCATACTGGTCATCTTCCACTTCATAACGAAACAATACCAAGCTGTTAATTTCCCTTATAAACACTTTTCTTAGAGAAGCATGTTTAGACTAAACTACGTACGTATTTGAAACACATACATGCACTATTGTAAGAGGGAGTAGATACCTGTAGTTGTACTTTCTGTATAAAACAATTGCATAGCAACCCTCCCTTTAACAATCAAAAGTTCAGAACACACTACCACATCCTTAAACAATCAGATCATGGTAACCACATTCCCAGCTACAGTTTCTACTGTAGAAAACAAGATATGTTAACCACGCCCCTTAATCTATTGTGTAGTTCACTTGACATGAGTAGGGAAATTTAGATACTCTAATAAAGCGTATACTGGATGTAACAAAAAGTTAACAAACTAAGCATCTACTCTGATAGAGCAGTAAATCATGTATGCCAATACATCACACTAAGTATCATATGAGACTCACTGAGTAAGAACTAACTACTGTGACATCTGTAACCCTTAAAGGCACATAAGCCTCTATACGCTGGCTGTAAACAATGCACTACAACTTACATCCTATGGTTAAGCGATTTACATCATTCTACTCGTGATGTAATAACCTTTAAAATGATGTACCAAGGGGTTTATCCTTGTGCTAAAATGTAAGGCCAAAACTCACCTTACAAGTAACTTTTCAGCAAATAAACATTAAATGCTTTACATGGTTGCTCCTATCCACTTCCAGTACATGTAGGTTCCACATTAAATTTTGAATCGGGCTATATGATGCAACTCACATGATTAAACCCACAATCAAAGTAAAATACATGGTGAGAAGTTTAAATCACAGAAAATACAAATCACTGTTGCATAACAAGTATTTAATCTTTCCTAAGTGGCTCAATGAATAGATTTTTGGTCAATCCGTAGTTTTAGGCTAATGGAATCAAGTTACCCCACCTTGTATGTCTGTATTGTGTACATATCCCCCAAAAGTTTATGTGTCTTTACAGGTTAAACAGGTTGTGTGACTAGGTGTCCTGCAGACCTTCAGCACTTGTGTAATCCCTGTCATATGTAAACCAAACAGCTAAGACAAAGCCTGGTATTGGTGTGCTAGAGACAGGCGATGGTACAACTACTAAAAATGACAATGAAGTAGCTACAATTCTTAGTGACTATTGTTGTATGGTGTTTACTATGGAAAATTCAGAGTCTATGCCCCCAATTAATTTCAGATCGTCTCTTACGGTTTTTGATAAACTCATTGTAACACCTGAAGAAGTATATTCTCAACTATATAGATTGAAAACAAAAAAGTGAGCTGGTCCTGACAATTATCACCTTTATTTATGTTTTGTTTGGTGTTTGTAATAGTCTAGTTTACCCTTGACACTGCTTTTTAATAAATCACTTGAAGAATCCACTCTACCCAACTCATGGAAGGATGCCAATGTTACACCAATATTCAAGCAGGGCTGCAGGACCAAACCCAGCAAATACCGCCCGGTGAGTTTAACATCTGTGATAGTTAAATGCTTGAAGCCATCATAAAAACTCACCTAATGGAACACCTAGAATCAAATTCGTTCTTATCTGATGTACAATATGGATTTTGTTCTGGAAGATCTTGTGAACTGCAACTACTGAGAGTGGTAAACCATTGGACTGACTGTTTTGATGCTGGTAAAGATATTGATATTTTGCATGTACCTGGATCTCCAGAAAGCCTTTGATAAAGTCCCCCACTAGCTACTGATTTGTGAACTTGAAGATTATGGAGTAAATGAAGACATTCTTAATTGGATTCAAAATTTCTTATGTAATCGTAGACAAAGGATTTGTGTCAGAGGATCAGCTTCTTCTTGGTCTACTGTTATCAGTAGTGTTCCTCAGGGTAGTGTCTTGGGCCCTATATTCTTTATAGTTTATATGAATTACTTGCCTGATGTTATTACATCTAACCTGTGGGAATTTGCTGATGACACCAAACTATATCATTGCATTTCTTCACTATCTGACTGGACTTTGCTGCAGACTGATTTGGATAATTTTATGAACTGGTTTGTAACTTGGCATTCATCTGTGAACATTGACAAATGTAAACACATGACTATTGACAACAGTTTAAATAGACAATACTCATTATCTACAGATGTTGACATTTCTATAATTCAACAGTGTACTGAAGAGTCTGATTTGGGTGTTACATTGACAACCGATCTAAAATTTTCCCAACATATCAAATGCAATTCGTAAAGCATCTAAAATGGTTGGAATTATTTAACGTACATTTCATGCGCTCTCTCCACACACTTTACATTTGTCGTACACATCTCTCCTAAGACTGCATTTAGACTATGCATGTGTTGTTTGGCAACCTCATCTTCTTAAAGATATCAGAGAACTGGAAGCTGTTCAAAGAAGGGTTACTAGATTGTCAACCTAATCTTGCACACCTGACTTATTCTGACAGACTGAAATATTTAAACCTGCCCTCATTGTATTATACAAGGTTGAGGATGGATATGATCATAACGTATAAGATATTACACAGACTTGTGGATATACCAATTGATGAGTTTTTCAATACAACACTTGCTATACAAGATCGAATGGACTGAAGTTACTAAAGCTCATGTGAAAACAAATATGAAGAAATATAGTTTTGCTGCAGGAGTAATAAATGATTCGAATTCTTTACCATCTGACATTGTTATGCATGTCCACTAACATTAATTCTTTTAAACTTTGTTGGATGTACATTGGACAAACCTTAGATTTACTATATTGCAATGTGTGATATTATAAGCTTTGCTTTTTCAGAACCTAATAATAAATAAGTAAACAAAACTGGACCAGTTCGTATACTTTGTTTATAGCTATTTTTGTTGTCTAGAGGGGAAAACCAAATGGGCTTATAAAGGGTTAATACTATTGGAGTTATTGTGATAAACAGCAGGAAGAGCAAAACAGTAGATTAACAATATGGACAATAAATTGATGGTGTTTACTAAATTGATCATAAGTCACAAGTGTAACAAGCTATGGAGTTGGGACTTTTCTCATTATGTATGGGAATTCATCAAGGTACAACTTTTGGCCTGTATCCACTCAGGTTGTTAAGCAAGAAGGCTAAGACAATAAACTATTTTACCACAACAAAAACAAACGCACATAACACATCTTTACTTTATGACACAGAAAAGAAACAAGACATCCGTACTATCCTTGAATAGGCAAATCCACTGTTTTATAAAATTTATCAATTCAAGCATTCTTTCACTGTTCATTAAAGAAATTAAAATGTGTGGAAAATTATTCAAATGTATTTCGATGAGTTTTTTTTTCTTCAAAACAGAATTATACAAACTAGTCAATATATTTTGCTCAGTAGGTTACACGTTACATATGATTCAGCAACTTAATGCAGTTTTTTCATATGCTTAAAAGGACCTTATTAACACATGCAATATGCATGGTCTCAACATGTCCTGTAACATATATGTATGTAGAGTTACTCTGTAATTCTGTCACATGACATTGACTTGAGGTAGCCATACACATCTACTATACTACTATACCTACCTCAAGTCAACATCTGAATAAGTCACTTCTGGTACTGGTATAGACATGACTGTCATCAAAACCTACACCTTTGTTATGTCAACTAGTGTCTGGTATTGTCAGCTACATCATAAAGAAAGTAACACATAAAATGATTTATAGCCAAACAGTAGAGCGGCTAAGTGAAAAAATTGTTCACTTTGTGATAAAAGCACCAAACTTGGTACAACATTTGCTGAGTTTACTATTTATGGTGCCATTAAAATTACTAATCTAATAAAGCTCAATGAATCTGAAATGTAAAATCAACAGGGGAAGCCATAAAAGTTCTCTGAGCTGGCTCGATTGTAAATATACTGAAACTTTGCACCTGAATAGACAAGCAAGGGATGGCCATATCCAATAGCTGATCAAGGGAGGCGTCCATCCAGGTCATTAGCTTGTCATGTTAAGAAGTACAGAGGGTCATGGTATATGAAGCCATAGATGTGCAATACATTATTTCTATTGGGTGATACCTGTACTTTTAACACTGAAATATTGGTTCATTTGAAGTGTTTAAAACAGGTTATTTTACCACATTTTGAAAGACTTTTTGATTACACCTGTAAATTTGAGGTACATTTATGCTATTTAAGCAAAAACAAAAGATTTTGGATGTACTTGTATGGTTTCCTGAGTAGCCAGAAATGGGCTCATAACCTAGTTTAAAAGTTTCAAAACATGCCCTAAGGCAATGATTTTGATGTGGCACCATATCTCAAATGATTTAGTATACTTTACTTGATTTCCACATAAAATTTGGTACTTTTATCACAAACTGAATGATTTCATCAAAATTTGTTGCTAGCCGCTCTACTAAAACAAATGCATATATCATTCAGTTCTAACCATCATACAGTATGGTAGTATTATACAGTATATAGGAGATATAGGTTTACCACAAAATGTTAACAAGAAACTAGCCTTGTAATACTTCTATGAGAGTATTACTGACCTCATTGTTGGCTGGTTTTGTACTGTGATTATTGAAACTCATATGATAATAATACGTAGATTATTCAATGAATCAAGTGGTGTACAGCTCATGTCCTACCTCATCTGGGTGGAATGAAGGTAACTAAGCAATGACACACAATGTACTACACCACCAAATCACATACGTATAAGACAGCCAGTTGTTTTGATCACCAATGTGCTGAATAGCAGGACACAGAGCAGATCAGTGAGCTCTATTTTATAGATAACAATGAGGAAAATGATTGTGGGTTCACATTTTGTGCAAGATGATGACATGATGACATTGTACTCAACCCACAATCAATCTATCTACTAGTCCCACACCATTTTCTAAGTCAGTTAGAGGCTGCCCACTCAGAAAAATACCTTGGCTTTATCTTGGGTTTATAAAATCACAAAGATCCTCATGGTAGGTCTCTAACTGTTACATATGGTCCAGTGACTTGAATAGTACACAATCTCTACACACCAATAAGCTTAACACTGTATAGCCATGAACTTTAAAGAACAAAGGTTCTACTTTACAAGCACACCCTCCCAAGGTATAAACAATATTTAGAAAGTAGAGCTGTGTAATTAAAGCCAGCCAATAGTGTCCTGATGACCAAAATTAAACTTATGCAGTTCATGATCATGTGATCTTAACATAGTGCCTCAATTACGCAAATGTCCAATCTTTAAAATCTCCCACACTTAACAAGTTCCTTACACTATATTATAGTTAAAGCACCGTTGCACGTGTGTATGGAAAATACAGCATGAGGGGATGTGTCGAGAGGCTAATACAGCAAGACGCGAAGCCAAGTGCTGTATTTACCTCAAGGCACCCCCGAGTGCTGTATTTTTCATACACACAAGCATACGCGGTGCTTTAACTGTTATAGCTATTGTACTTCCTGGTCATCTGGCTTGGACCGATTTTCTCTAGTACTCAAACCGTTGCGATGTTCGGTGATCAGGATATCAGTAAGTGTTGAACTAATCTGAGAAGAAAGAGCAATCGAAGCAGTCTATCTGAGAACAAGGTGGCAATTAGCTCAGAATGGCACTGACAAGAATTTTGTCAAGCTAAGAGGAAACAACATTTATGTCAACAAGAGTCTCTTTGGCACAATTGAAAGGTCCAGCAGCACAGAATCATATGTAATGACTCCTATTACTACCAATGATCATTAAGTTATTAACTTTGACGATAAGAGCAACTGTACATGTTACTTAACTTCTTTCTCAAGAATTTATCAGTTACAGCCACCCACCTTCAATCTAAACTCTCCTTAGCAACTGTACGTATGTATGTATGTATGTAAATAAATATGTAAATAAGTAACATAGGGTAATGTACAAGGCTGTTGGTACAAGTTACCTTCAGGCCTTTGGTGTGTTTACACCATAAAGTTTTAAATAAAATAAATAAATAAATAAAATAATCTATTTCTAGTCGTAGAACGAACTAATAGGATTAGTTTGGCTAGTTTTAGCGATTTACAATGTCACACACGTGATCAATCATGTTGTCTTAGTGGAGTCATGTTTAAAAAGCTTCGTGATCAGACGATCAGTAAGTGTTTATACAATCTATTCCTAGCTGTAGAACGAACTCGTAGGATTAGTTTGGTTGGCTTTAGCGATTTACAGTGTGTTGTTTACTTAAATAAATTCTCCGTATAACTGTACTGTATTTTCCCAAGTGTGCTGTATTTGCCCAATTAAGTGCATAACTGTACTGTATGACTCATACAGTACAGTTATGCAGTTGATTAGTACTGTATGGACAATATGATACGTGGTATCGCTTTGATCCTCCCACGCAAAGTATAATATACACTAATAAGTGATGTACACAACTACATACAGTAGGTCCTATATAAACACTGTATTCTATGACCTTATATGTACTTACTTCTACATAACTACCACTTCAGAGAGTATAGGGTTTCTTACATCATCCCATTAACATACCATCCTCAACCACAACTAATCACACATTATCTTATAATATTATTATGGGGTTTGTTCAACCTTTATCATGTGGTTTTGTTACCCCTTTTAATAGGCGAGCTAGTATTGGTACAATATACCAATTATCTCAAGTCACACGATTATTTAAATGCACAAAAGAAGGAAGGTGGATGGTGCTATAGAGCGGTAACACTTGACGTCACAGTCATTACATAATCACTTCTGCAGGGCAGAAAAAGTATGCATGCCATTGGGGCACGAGTTTACTTTGCCTGAGGTTTGTTGAGACTGTCTTTCTAAATAAAACCACGGTGTCAGGAACAAGGAAGAGAGTAGTATAACAGATATTTAAGTAGTGCAAGTTAGTTTGATCCGTGCTGGGCGAGTTATGGCTGATAACTGACAAAAAATGCGTAGGCACAAGGATTTTGACACTTCTGAAAAGTGCGATAGAAGAGTCCCACAATGTTTATATCGACACATTGACATACAATGGTTCATAGTTGTTTATTCTTTCTTACTGAAGTGTTGTTTAGTGACAATGGCTTTTTCGAGTTGAGCCCAAAACAGCCGTTTTATCCTTTGAACCCAGGTAAAACCAACCCGATGCCCAAGTGATGGTTTTCATCATGCTTCCCAACTTTTGTTCTATGTCCTGAGTAAGTTTCATGCCGAATGAAGCACCAGAAACCGAGTTGTAGCCTCTTGAAGGTGCCCCCCCATTGAATTTGCCCCACTTCTTACCCCGTGGAAGTTACGATTACGTATTTTAACGTAATTTTGAGTTATCACTCTATGCTACAGTAGTGACATCAACTAGTGTAACTGACTACAGAAACTGAACAAAATAAACAGTTGTTAAAGCTTAGGATCAGTTGATGTCATTTGTACCTGTAAGAGTAGTTGAGTGGCTGATGTTAATGCCAGAACAAATTGTGTGTAGACTAGTTTTGATGATATAATGAGTTGTACTAAGCATTTTTACAAAACAAGCATATTATATAATTCCCTTGTAGCCTAGCTATATGTGAAGTACAATCTGAATATCTAACAAATACCCACTTAACCCCTAGGGTTTGTATTGTGTCTATTGGGGCTTAGTAGAAACCTACCTCAAGTCAACCTTCACATCTGAATAAGTCACTTCTGGTACTGGTCTGTAAGTGTCTTGTCATCAAAACCTACCAACTCCACATAGTTGTTGTTGTGGTGTTTCTGTGAGTGAAATACAAGAACAATATATCAAAGTTCTCTAGTAGAACAGTCAGTGATTGTTCTATTGTTGTAACAGTGATCTAGATACTCAAATAGAAAGTCTCTCTATTAACTTGTGCTATAAAATGCAATTTTACAAAAAGCCATACAAATACATGTGTATAAGTGCTGCTGTTATGGTTAAACATTCTTACCCAGGTCTTCTAAAAACAGTAGCTGTTACACTTTAGGTATGAAGAGCTGCATGTGGTAGCTAATTGTCTGGGTGGTGTAATAGAGGCAGGTATCCAGGTAGAGATGTGCTTTTTAACAGTAACTCTGTTGTCCGTACTAAAAATCATATCAGAACACACTAGCTTTTTGTCACATCAGTAGTTTATCAGCATCACCGAATAAAGAAATTTAAAATATATACACAGTGAATGTAGAATCAGTGTCGGCTCTTTAAGGTACAGATAAATTGGATATTGTTACAACTATTAGCTAATATGCCAGTTATAACTAGCCATGACCACTTCATTATAGTATCATGATACAGTATCGTATCGAACAGTTTATTGATGGTGATATGTGATACACAAAATGCACTATATCACAGAACACTGATATCTTTAGCTGGAGAAATAACCTTGAAAGACTTCTACACAGTTACTATAGGTTTCTTGTGCAGCTTATCACTACAAAACATGTTCTCAATACTATATTGATGTCTATATGAAGATGAGCATGTGTATTATATGTGTTTTGTCCAGTGTCTGAACATGACAGCTATTCCACCTGTCATCTCTGCCTACAATAATGTACAGATACAGTTCTACACATCAAGACCAAGTCTCAAGGTTTATCTGTTTCCTAAGTAGTCCACCCCTTCAAATAGAGTAAGGGTTTGGTGACCATAGTATATGGTACTTGTGTGACCAGAATGTAAATGTGTGCACAAAGCAATGGCGGATCCAGGATGGGGAATGTGGGACAAACGCCCCCCTCTCACTTTGTGGAGGAGCCATACATGTACTTCTGATTAAAATACTAAACTTTATGTCAGGGCAAGAATGATCAATTTATAATTAATGAAAATATGTAGTATTTATTACAAATTTAACTGAAACCAAAGTGAACCAAAGTCAAACTAGTTGTGAAATTGTCCCTCAGCACCTACATGCGTACCAAGTGCCTCTAAAATAACTATCACGTTGCTGCTGTTTAAGAGATTCATAGCCTTTTACACAGCTTTTAAGACCTCGCAATCATCTGCAAAAGCTAAAATGTCAAAAATCAACAGTGAGACACTATTAGAGGTGATTATTTGCTGCTTCAGAAAATGCAGCAACTAACAAGAGAATCTGGCTCTCCCTGCAATCACCTACAACTTAGCCTGTTTGTGCCCTCCCCTTGCCAGCTCCTGGATCCGCCTCTGCAAAGTAATAATAGTATTACTTGTTTAGTTTGTAACTTGGCAAAGAAAGCACAAAAGTTTATACTTCTTAACAAAAGTCTTTACTGTGTGTGCATCTCAGAGTCTCACTTGGAGATTATCCACTGCTTTCTAATTTGGTCATCATGTTATTGTGTTATTAATGGCACAACTACATGGTTTATGTCACATGATTATTTAAACTGGATAATGTGATTTGATTGGCTCTGATAGTAGCACAAGTACCATATACTATGGTCACCAGACCCTTCCGCTATAATACAAAGAGGTGGGTGTTACCAGACTATTTCCTAGGTTGGTAGGCTGTAAATGACTGCCATAAGTGTACTACATTATGGTGGTGTATAGGGTCAGGGTTGTACAAAGGACAGGTTTAATCATACTGTAAGTAAACAAAACAAACACAGTCTCACATACAGTAGCAATGAGCACAGATACTAGTCTCGCATGGCCAGACCGTTTTTTCTCTGCACAGCATTTATCGATTGGAATTACAAGCACCTACTCCGAAAAAGGGTCTGGAATGGCAAGGGGGTGTCACTCAGGCTCTTGCTGTGTAGGTTGATCTGCGACCACGGTCAAACTCTAAGTCAATGGTCGAGGCCACAAAATAGCTCTTACAGTGGGTCAAGGGTCAAGACGATACAGAAGGTTCAAAACCCACAATCAAAAGTATACATAGCTATTATCAAGCTAAACATGTCACTCACAGTATAATAAAACCATGCAAAAGAATAATACATATTTTAATGTAGTATTATATACACACCCATAAAGTAAATAGCTTCATGTGCCAAGTTATTTTACAACAAAAATAAAAATAGCTAAATCTTTTCTTGCAATAACCAAATTCGCTCCGCGCTTTACTGATACGGAAGGCCAGCAATACATCGACACCATTTCCTTCCACTCATGTGGCCAAACTCATGATTTTAAAAGTTAACATATACATTGTTCCAAGAAATTAAATGAGTCGGTCGGGCCGAGAAACATGAAATTAAGTTGAAGTGGCCTAAGCTATAGTATCTATGTATTTACTGAGATTTTTGCACAACACACAACAAATAAATAAATACCAAAGGTGTAGCCGGGTGTGGTGGATTCACTAAGTGGTTTTGCACAGCATATAATATACACAAATAAAATAAATAAATACCATACAGTCTCGCAATGAGTACAGATACACATTAAAAACTTACACACAAACTGTCATTCCGTTATCAGTACTCCATTAAACACGACCTGGTGACCAACAACAGTTGCTGCGACCATAGATGACCGGACTTCTTTAACTTCAATTTTTCTTATGCGCGCCTAGTAGCTGCTTATTCAAAGGGTGTGCCGTGCGTTTCGTCAAAATGGCTTCTGCTCTCCTTCCTTCCGTGTCTTCTGTGGCTAAGTGTCAAGTGTTGATGGAACATTTTGATAATCCAGACCAACTTCAAGATGCTATTAACTGTAGCGAAGAATGCGCCGCTTTATTGCAGTATCCCTCCACCACGTCCGTTTCTAAATATTGTCCTGATCATCCACGAAGAAAACTTGACGTGTTCTGCAGACAATGTGGAACTGAGTTATGTAGAGATTGTGTCTCCCATGGTCACTCAACACACCAGCGTACTAGCATTACAAGTGTGACTGATGAAGAAACCAGGAGACTGGGAGAAGCTATGGGTCACATGACAGATTTACTGGAAGAGACGAAACGAGCAGTGTCCGTTGTGAAGGAAATGAGACAACGTGTTAGGAGCAGAAAGGAGCACAACATGGAGAGGACAAGGGAGGTGTTTAATGCTCTTAGAAAAATCATCGATGAACGAGAAGAACAAGTCATAACAGATATTACCAAAGGAGCAGACAAGAGGGAGAACACACTAAAGGTATTATTTTGTAGTTAATCTGCCACACAAAGTTAGTATCAGTAACATAATACAGCAGTTCTAATAGATATTGTGTGACAACAAATACCAGCAAAATCACGTGCACAAGATTTCGACCAATCAAATCAATTCATTTTTATGTTTAAACTATAATATCAAGATACAAGGTAGTGTGTCGTGTGGCCCAAGAAGTCGGCGCACCGCACCATGAGTATATTAACAGGAAGAAAAAAAATGCAATTTTCACACCTATGTAGCTCTGTGATCCCTTATCCGATTGGAACCAAATTTGCTAGAGATGTGCCGCCCAGTTAGGGGAGTCTACATACCAAATTTGAAGAAAATTGCTCCAGCCATTTCCGAGATACGAGCGAACAAAATTTCGTTTTAATTTCTTCGTTATCTTCATTTCGCAAAATTCGCCATAAAACACGAATGCGTGCTCGGATTGGGCTGACATTTGGCACACTTAAAGGGCTCATTAAGGCGGATCTCCATACCAACTTTGGTAGGAATCCGATGCACATTCACGGAGTTATGACCGATTATTTGCGTAAAATGAGGTCGAAGGTCTGTCACACCTACAGGGTAAACCCCTTGGAGGAATCAGTTGAAAATTGATATGTAGATGGAGCAACCATCGTAGGAGTGCCTTTTTGTGGTTTGAAAGGAATCGGGATAAAGACCATGGAGATATGACACAAAACCCAACCTGTGTCAAAATTACGCGATCGATTTTTATGAATAAAAAAACTATTAGTTTTCGTGTCTACCAGGCAAACCGCTTAGAGCAACAAGCTGAAAATCAGTATGTAACTGGAATAATCATCATAGAAAGTTGTTGCAGTAGTACAGAAGAATCGAAGTACAAATCACTGAGTTATGATTCGAAAGGCAACTACATACAGCAAATGCGAGATCGAGATACTCTAATAGAACAGTCACCCTAATAAAGCATTCAGCTGCATTTATAATTTACTCAGTTATATTACATTGCAAGTTATTCTGTAGGGAATTCAGCTACAAACAAATTGCCCTGTAGAGAGATCAGCTAGAAAGTTACCTTGTAGAGAGTTCAGTTACAAAGAAACAATCATGCAAAGAGTTTAGCTGCAAACAAATCACCCAGTAGAAAGTTCCGCTATGAACAGATCACACTGTAGAGAGTTCAGTTAGAAACAAGTCATCCTGTAGAGAGATCAGCTAGAAGAAGTTACCTTGTAGAGAGTTCAGTTACAAAGAAACAGTCATGCAAAGAGTTTAGCTGCAAACAAATCACCCAGTAGAAAGTTCCGCTATGAACAGATCACACTGTAGAGAGTTCAATTAGAAACAAGTCATCCTGTAGATAGATCAGCTAGAAGAAGTCACCTTGTAGAGAGTTCAGCTACTAAGAAACCACCATGTAAGAGAGCTCAGCTGCAAACAAATCACCTGTAGGGAGTTCAGCTAGGAACAAGCCACACTGTACAGAGATCAGCTAGAAACAAATCATCCTGTAGAGAGTTCAGCTAGAAGAAGTTACATTGTAGAGAGTTCAGCTACAAAGAAACTACCATGTAGAGAGTTTAGCTGCAAACAAATCGCCCTGTAGAGAATTCAGCTACAAACAAATTACCCTGTAGAAAGATCAGCTAGAAGAAGTTACCTTGTAGAGAGTTCAGCTACAAACTAATCACCCTGTAGAGAGTTCAGCTAGAAACAAGTCACCCTGTAGAGAGATCAGCTAGAAACAAGCCACCCGTAGAGAGTTCAGCTAGAAGAAGTTACATTGTAGAGAGTTCAGCTACAAAGAAACTACCATGTAGAGAGTTCAGCTACAAACTAATCACCCTGTAGAGAGTTCAGCTAGAAACAAGTCACCCTGTAGAGAGATCAGCTAGAAACAAGCCACCCGTAGAGAGTTCAGCTAGAAGAAGTTACATTGTAGAGAGTTCAGCTACAAAGAAACTACCATGTAGAGAGTTCAGCTACAAACAAATCAACCTGTAGCAAGATCAGTTAGAAGAAGTTACCTTGTAGAGAGTTCAGCTACAAACAAATAACCCTGTAGAGAGTTCAGCTACAAACAAGTCACCCTGTAGAGAGATCAGCTAGAAACAAGCCACCCGTAGAGAGTTCAGCTAGAAGAAGTTACATTGTAGATAGTTCAGCTACAAAGAAACTACTATGTAGAGAGTTCAGCTGCAAACAAATTGCCCTGTAGAGAATTCAGCTACAAACAAATCACCCTGTAGAAAGATCAGCTAGAAGAAGTTACCTTGTAGAGAGTTCAGCTACAAACAAATCACCCTGTAGAGAGTTCAGCTAGAAACAAGCCACCCGTAGAGAGTTCAGCTAGAAGAAGTTACATTGTAGAGAGTTCAGCAGTTCAGCTGCAAACAAATCACCCTGTAGAGAGTTCAGCTAGAAACAAGCCACCCGTAGAGAGTTCAGCTAGAAGAAGTTACATTGTAGAGAGTTCAGCAGTTCAGCTACAAACAAATCACCCTGTAGAGAGTTCAGCTAGAAACAAGTCATCCGGTAGAGAGATCAGCTAGAAGGATCACCTTGCAGAGGGGTCAGCTACAAAGAAATCACCCTGCTTCATCTTCTCTTCTTCCTGTAGTAAAGAATAAATGATAGGTTAAAAGCCCTAAAGCCGGCCATAGGCCGGCTTTGGTGTATACAAATACAAAAAGAAGTGAAATCTAATCCAAAACAGCCAAGCTGTAAAAAAAGTGCAGCCCTGAGAAAGGCCATGGTGAAAAAAGATGTGAAATCCAAGGTGGCGGCCAAGAAATGGCTGTGATGGTAGGTTAATGGTAAAAATTTTAATAACAACAATTCAGGTGAATTTTGTGCCAATTGACCAAGCAGCACCAAATTCACCTGAATTGTCGTTATTAAAATTTTTACCATTAACCTACCATCACAGCCATTTCTTGGCCGCCACCTTGGATTTCACATCTTTTTTCACCATAGCCTTTTTCTCAGGGCTGCACTCTTTTTTACAGCTTGGCTGTTTTGGATTAGATATTAATTACTGCAAATAACATGTGTTGTTGTCATGCAAGGTCTTTTAATTATAAGTTTATTTATAACCCCATACAGGTTTACATACCAAACCAATTCACATGATTTTGTGTAATAGGTGAGCCCCTCCCACCTACCATTTAGCATTCTCTATTAGAGAAATTAAAAGCAAACACATTATCTGTTTTACTGACTTAAAGGTTTGAAACTGGCTTGAAATTGACAGTCAAAGCTAAACCAACAATGCTAACATCAGTAATATTATGCTACAAAGTAGTTCTTCCTGGGATTGGTAGTGGTAATGATGTGTCTCGTTGTTCTTGTTTTAATATTAGCTACAGCTGGAGAGGTTGTTGTTACTATGGACACAACTACAGAATTGTCTGGAGCTATTGAAGAAGACAAGAGAGAACAAAGTGACTACCACTGAACTGGTTAGGAGGAGGAAGATACTGGAGCGACGACAAGATCACCTGATGTTAATGAAGAAGAGATCAAGACTGGAACCAGTAATGAAGGAACAAAGAGAAGTTGAGTATGAAGAAGTGGAACGTCTTTGTGAGGAGGTGACCAAGTTGGGAGGATTTCTACCTCTGGACCCCAGCAAGTGTGAAATGACCTTCCCTACAGCAATGACAATAATGACCAAAGAGACGTCACTAATGGTAACACTTAGAGATGTCAATGGTGACATTGTTGATGATAAGAATAGTGAGGTAAATGTATCCGTGACCACCAAAACTGGAGAAGCCATAGTAGTGGGACCAGTCAAGGATGTTAGTGGTGGAAACTACACAGTATCCTTCACTCCCAGGACACCTGGAGATCACATGATATCAATTGTAATTGATGGACAACACATCCCAGGCAGTCCTCACAAGTGAGGAATAGTGTGTGTTCTATTAGAGTGTTTTGTGGATAACATGTGAGGTGTGATTGTATTATACTTATTCAGTTAGTGTATACTAATGTTACACAATGACTATACATATTAACACTACTACACAGTCAGTCTATACAGTCACACTACTATACAATAGCTATACATGTATTATTTTCCCATACAATGTGTCATACATACAAAACATACAAGTGATTATCACTCAAACTTTCCACTATAATGTTATCTCATTTCCTGTACATACAGGAAGTGATGTCACCAGTATTATTAATGTACAGTAGATCATGTGATCCTGTCATGTTACTGTAGGATATCAGTTGTACTGAGAGACTACAGCAAGATGAGAGAAGGACACTGCCAAGTGATGACTCATTATGGAGGGAACAAGTTTGGTAAACTCATTGATGTTGCTATAGGAGTTAATAATGAAGTCATCATTATTGATAATACTAACAAGTGTGTAATTGTGCTGGACTGTAACTTTGCCTTAATAGCAGTGATTGGACAAGGAAGTGGTGACAACAGATTGGTCTATCCTCATGGTATAGCAGTCAGTAAGGATGACATCATAGCTATTAGCGACCGTAGTAGTTATCAAGTAAAGAAGTATTCCCTACAAGGAGAACTCTTATCAATAATTGGTAACAATAGAGGGAACAACAATGGCCAGTTCCATCATCCTATGGGACTAGTCTTCAGTAGTAATAAAATGTTGTATGTTGTAGATGGGGGGAATCACAGGGTCCAGGTATTCCAACAAGATGATAAATTTGCATTTACATTTGGCAGTTATGGGTCCAACCCTGGACAATTTCAGTGTCCTGTTAGAATAGCAATTGATACTGACAATAGAGTGTTAGTTAGTGACCTTGATGGTAATCATATTAGTCTCTTCAGTCATACTGGCAGTTTTATTAGTAGGATAACATGTGATAGACCATGGGCCATTACTGTTAGCCCTGATGGTCACATCATAGCTGGTTGTAATGGTGATAACAACAAAATTAGAGTATGGAGCCCCACCCATCAGTTAATAGAACAGTTTGGAAAGATGGGATCTCAACAAGGAGAATTTAATGGTATTAATGGTATAGCAATAAACTATTCTACTGGTAGTGTTTATGTTGTGGAGTATAACAACATGAGACTACAAGTTATCAGTTAAATTGTTATTTTGTGTGTTTGTATGATGTAATCTATTATTACCATGGTTACTAATTGTTTACATGACAATAATAATTATTCTAACTGGAGAGGTTGATTGGTACATATTAGTGTGTGAGGGGAGATGGTGTGGTTGTTTTGTGTTGTTATTATGTAGCCATGACAACCACACAACAACAGTTACCAGAAGTGACCAGTAAGTGTTGATGATGATGAAGAGCTGCCATACAAGTGTCTTTTCTATACAGGTGGAGAAAGTAGATGTGTACAATGAAGATCATCTGAAATGATGTCATTGGGGACTTTTAACCAATCAGATTGTACTGTGTGTACAGAATAAAGTAATCAAAATGTGTTAACTTGACAATGTGTGAACTTTATAAATCACCAGTGTCCTGATCATGTGATCTACCCAGTGTAGTGACGTCTACACGAGGGATTTGTTGTGGTTGTCAAGTGATTAAATCAGTCAGTTCACCTTAATAAGGTATGTGTACTACCTTATTTGGATGTGTCATTTTAATGTGTTTAATTCAGGAGGTGTTACAACATGTTCTCCTATTTACCCACGGACTACTCACACCCACACCACACCTCCACACTAGGGTATAGGGTCTGGTGATACAGACCGTATTCCAAATTACATCACAGGAATTTTCTATTTCGGAGACTCTTATTATTATCACCAATGGCAATCGAGATTTCGAAGATTGATATAGAGGCCTAACAAACAAGATGTCGAGGTGAAACTACCAGGTTTAGTTATTACAGCAAAGAAACAATAGTATTTCTTCTAAACTTTGAAAACCAGCTGAAAAATTCTAACCTGGCATTAGAAAATAGATTTATACTCCTATATTGTACCTGTTAGTTTCAGGTCAATATTTTCTTCCAGGATTGAATAGTAATTTAAATCTTATTAAGCCCCATTGGAACTCTCACTTGAAACTGTTAGAATACCCCCAAATAGCCGCAACCGTTTTATTTCATGATGTTATTTGGAACATGGTCTATTGGTTAGGATTTTTGGCAGTTTATTAGTTCTCCATTACCACATGTAGTAGATGATGTAATCCTTAGACATTCTAATTGGCTTAATGTATTTTAAACACATCAGTGTCCAATACTGACCAATATCACCAGATCCTACTCTCCTGTAGAGGTGGGTGTGGTCACTACTGTACTAATTGGACAATTGTATTTGAGAATTGAATGAATCATTTTATTTCGTGTACGTAATTATTATACGGAAACAACCTTAATGGGATTTATGACTTATGGGTAGTCTACAGTGGAACCTCAGTTATCTGGACCCCACTTATGCAGATTCTCGGTTAACTGAATTACGGAAATGACTGCTCTACTAGAGTAGTGACTGTTCTATTAGGGTAGTTAAAATACAAGTATTTTTAAAAATTGTCTTTGTGCTATTTTAAGGTTATTGAGACACAGTTTAGGAGATACAGACTTTTCAGACTTATGGACCATTCCTGGTCCCAATGGATTCAGATAATTGAGGTTCCACTGTATAAACTAGTTAACTAAGGGAAAAATTACTAATGCTGCATGTGATAAGCAAATTTTATCCAAGTAAAATTAATGGAGACAATGTAGTACGGAACAAGCATTTGCCAAAATAATAGCATCCAACTAATTTAACCTTTAAACTATCAAACGTTCTCATCATATGGTAGTAATGAGGTTTATTTACATCACTATACAAAAATAAATTGTAACCGGATTTGTAAAAAGGTATCTCGCGGCTTTTTCACACACAAATCTTTACCCATTTTTTGAAACTTTATAACTTCTTTATCATGGCATAAAACTGTTTGAAATTTCTGTGAGAAAAGGCACAGTATCTGATTATAGTTTGATATAAAAATCAACTTAATTGGTGCAAGGAGTAAAAAGTTATAATGTTTCATTTGCTGACATGTAAAATGTGTGGAAAAGGTACCTTTTTGCAAATCCATTGTTACCACTTTGTAGCACTGTAACTTCAAAATTTCTTGGTTTCTAGAACTGAAATTTCAGTTGACCATTCCTTTAGTAAGTGTAATAAAATGAAATTCAATAATGCACTAACATGTTGGGTTCTTGCATGTGCAGATCTAGTCACATGCATAATATTATTATTACTATTCTGAATGAAAATCATACTCTAAGCAGTCTGGTAAATATCATCTACTCTAATAGAACAGTCACTTAGCTGCAGTACTAGTGGAAACCTTTCAAGTGTTGTATAATTATGTACAATATTTACTTAGTCATTATTATACTTGTTAATATACATGGTGGCTACACAATCATTGCCATTATTAATGTCACACAGACAAAAATGATTTGTAACAGTTTACCCTACCATGAACTAACGGGGACCAAGAGTCAAGTCACACTAACTTGTTATTACAATCTTTCCCAAAGTATAGTCCATTAACTACACTTCCTGTCCACAAGTTTGTCTACAGTGACCATTGTCTTTTTTAGACAACCACACTTTATATTGTTGAACTGCCACACATACTAACTGTAATAAATTATTTTAGCTGTATTGTAACAATAAAAATACTCCCAGCCCACACTCATCACCTAGTGGCACGTGGATATATTATTAATATTGGCTGGGTTAACAGTTTGCAGTTACAGGACCACATCATCTTGCGGGTAGTCTTGTAAAAGTGGACTGGTGACGTACTCCATCTGTTATCGGTTTATTATCAGTTCAAAGGAAATTGAATTGCTACATCTTAATAATGACACAGTTCAATGACTGATCCAATCATCCAATTAGAACACACCATCATTTTAATGCTACAGCAAGACAAGGATAGGTGCAACAAAAATAATAACACATTAAATAGTTGTTTAAAATTATCAATAGCTAAGCAACTGGAGGCTTCTTGTTTATATTGTAAATGAAAAAAAATTATGTAAACAAACATCCACACTTGTATAGACACTGAATACACAAACAATTAACAACAAGACACATAGTGGAGTGGACTGCTCCAAAGAAAGCTGGCACACCACATCATTGTGTTTTTAACTGGGAAAACAAAAGGACAATTATTTTTTCATGTGTAAGTAACTTCACAGTCAATTCTCAAAATGGGACCATTTTATAGTGGAATTTTCTACCTAGTGGACAGGCCAGGCCACATACCAAACTTACTCGAAGAAATCAGCCATCAACAAAGTTCATTTTCTCTCAATCCTTATAATCACCATTTAATCTATAGACCACACAAAACTGAATAATTTATTTAGCTAGGCCGGCATACAAAAATTTTACTGAAACTTGCCAAAGTTAAAACTGAATGGCCACTCATTTTCCCACTTGAAGTCTACAGTATACACTGTACTACTGTACTTACCTCAAGTCAACCTTCACATGTGAATAAGTCACTTCTGGTACTGACATGCATGACTATAAGTGTCTTGTCATCAAAACCTGCCAACTCCACATAGTTGTCCTTGTTGTGTTTCTGTTAGTGAAATAATAGAATGTACATAAAGAAGTAGTGTTTAACTTTGTTCATGGAATTGCAAACACCTCTAATGCCTACCAAATTATGATCACATAAATGGATTTTCAAAAAGGGTATCTTTCACACACACCCAATTCCATGAACTTCAGATACCATAACTTAATACATATACCTGAACCATCCATTAAGTGATGTATATGTTGGATGTTCTCACTTGCTTTTTATAAGTTGCAATTCCAGTAGAGTGAAACTAATAAAAACCACTCATTAATCAATACTGAGCAGTTTTAGAAATGTACAAGTGATGCATGATTAATGGTGACAGTATAAAGGTGTCAATTGAGAGTATACATGCAGTCTGGCTCCACTGGATATAGATGGTGCACTTTATGGCTTTGCCCTTAGGTGTAATTTTGATTGGTCATAAATATTGTGTCAAACACTTGAGTGAAAAGATTATAAAATGTTTTCGGATGATCATGTAGTACAAATGAGTTGATTGTGTAATTCTACCAGGATTCAGCTCACAGTGGAACCTTGGTGAGACACATCTGTAGACAACTAATGTCCTCACGTAAAGGATGGGGGGAGGGGGTAAAAAGCTTATTCTACTTACCTAATAATGTGGTCTCCATATTCCTGCTAATTCGTGTTGCCACATCTTGGAAAGCCACTCAGCAGGGACATTTTGAAGATCATTGTGGTGAACCCCCTTGTTTACATATCATTGGGGAAATGTGTATCTGAGTTTTGCACTGTTTGTATATAGGTGTGAATATCAGAAGTAACCTCTCCAAGGTTCAAAAAGATAGCCAGCATACATAGATTATGACATTGTTGAATTAAAGGTGCTCAGCATCCAAAGCACTGGATAGTGTCATGCATGAGTCAGTTCATCAAACTTCTCACTGATAATTTTATAATTTCCATGACCATATAAACAAATCCCAGTCATTTCACCTGTAGAAATAAGTACATGCAATCTACATTATACACACGAGGCATACCATATCACCTAGTGTATGTGAGTATATCATAACCAATATAAGAGCAACTGATTCACACCTACAAAATTCAGGTTGGTGGGGACAAGGTTACTATACATGTGTTAATATGAATGGTGTCCATTAAATGATAATATAGAAGAGAAAAGTAGCTAGCCATATATGGACTACTCATACTCGGTCTTGTGCAACCACAGTGACTGCTAGACACTAACAAATCAGATGAAATTCCATCAATAGTATTTAAACACTGTATGTGCTGCAGAAATTGCACCTATATACTCCATGTAGTGGAGTAGCTAAGGTGGGTACTGGTAGGGCACAGGCCCAACCAATCAGTTCCAGTGCCCTACCAACTCAGGTACTCACCGTACATAGCTAGCTATAGCCTCCTAACTAATAATTATTCAAAACATTCATACAGCTAGTGTCCTACTAGAGATGACAACTTTTAACTGCAAAATGTCACCAAATTGAATCTCAGCATTTAATTTTCAAAAATTTTCCTGGGGGGCATGCCCATGCCAGACCCCCATGCTTCGCATACTGATTACTGCAACTTGTACGCCTACAATGGTGCCCAACCAATCCTTCTGTGCTAGCTACACCACTGACTCCATGCATATCATCTTTGCTCAATCTGTCAACTGGAACTGTTTCTATTGTGATTGCCTTACCTGCACATGTTACACCAGTTTACAAGAAGAAGGGTAGTTCAATTTGCTGTAAAGTTATGGAGTATATTGTTTACCACTAACATGTTCAACTATATCAAATTTTCAGTATGGCTTTAAGCAGTGTTACTCTTGTGAGGCCCAACTAGTATCAGTAGTAGAACACATTTCACACAATTATGACCAATAGAAGCAGATTAATCTTATGGCAAATCATGATGGGATATTACACTAAATTGTTACAGAATACAATCACAGATTACTTCATTAATGACCAAAGACTAGAAAATGTGAAACAGCATCCTTACCAAGTTCTCACATTAATAAAATGTCTCTAATATTTAATCAAACTTAATTGCTCTTTGCAACTAAAGCATGCAAGTTCTACACGGCATCCATAACAACTTTTATTGCTTCTATTAAAATGATCCAGCCTCTACATTGGTTAATGACTACAATTACAACTATATCATATCAGCCTTGCTATATGGCCTACCTTGGAATAGAGTTGTAGCTAACATATCAAAACTATTCTGTACATTTCGTCAAATGTAGCCAAACACGGGCAATGCCTAAAACAGAATCCAGAAAATTTGACATTAGTTTTAATATGAAAGGATGTGCCATTCCTTTATATACAAATCTATTAACAATCTTACAGGTTTGAAATTTCTCAGAAACTTCCAAACTATTTTACAAGTATTCAACGAGGATTCACCACCAATAAACTGAACAGATGCCCACATGAACATGCAGGCCATACCAAAATATGTTTCATGGATTGTTTTCCCTCTACTGGTAGATCGAAAAATAAATCAAAATATGTAGCTAAATTATTTGACTGATGTGACTGCTTTATTAGAGTGTTTTACAGGTAAAGCACTTCTTGTGAGTGAGATTGTGCTCCATTTCCCTACTGCACAAATTACTGCTAGTAGTATTGTTTTAGATATTACATCATGGGTTTGCCAAAACACTGGCCTGCCACATTAAGATTAATTTGCCATGGCCTTTATTATGATCAAACATGAGTAAGGCCACTGCAACTAAATTTCCTGTTTCCCATCCTGACCTCAGGCATATTTGCATGCGGGTGGGTGGTCCATTTCCATTATGAGATTGGCAAGCCTAGCACAGCTATAAAAAGCTGCACAAAAGCATATTCCTTCTTTTCAAGTCAGTTGCAAAAATCAGTAACACAAACGTGAAGTTTGTGCTGACTTGCATTGATAGCACTGCTGACACGTGAGCTAACACTGTTACAAGATGGCTTTTACTGATAAGCCTGTCAGTAAGTATACAAAAATAACCGGAAAACAATGAAAGAATATGGAATATTTATAGCTGACAGCATAGATAATAGACACCCCATACAGGGGTGTCTATTATCTATGCTGACAGTAACCAGATGCAGGCGAGATTTTTTGGGACAAACCTAGTCCCTTGGGCAACATCAGCAGTGCTGCCTGTCCAGTATCAAACAATCAAATCTTACTAAAGGAGATCAATCTGTGTGCACACAGATGCAAGAAAGTTTACTGCATTTGCCGAAAACATAGAATATATATAATACGCGCAGGGGCTTAGAGACTTGCCTTGATGAGTAGTCTAAGTGTCATCTTTGACTTCTAGTTACGGTCTGAACTTCAATGAATTGGTCCTTTCCGTAGGATAATATACATCCCCATGGTCCTCCGTATAGCTTTCTGATTTAATAATATAAGTACTCGTGGCGTTTATAAACTTAATTTCTAATTTGAGAAGCGCCATTGGGAAACTTGGTAAAGGATCTGAGCTTCTGAAGGATCATAGACGGCGGCTCGGACGGCGGTAGAGGGTCAAACACTAGTATGGCAGAGTAACAAAGCAGCAGTATGATGTGTACCGTACTAAATGACTGTAGTTTATCCCACGTGAGCGGAGATTACGTCTGTGCTGGACACGTGGTACTGACATGTGCAAATCAGCCTGGCGGGGATTTTCTAGCGCAAACAAAAACCATGATCACTACCACCACCACACCTACTGATTTAATAGTTCCCGCGTAACACAAGGCGCAATTTGGCGAGAAGAAGAGTAGTGCAGTCTTCCGGTAGAGCTAGAAACTACAAGAGCGGTGACGGAGGTTCAGCCTTGAAAGAAATCAGAGGTACGCTAGTTTTAAAAGGTTTAGTTGTCGTACAAATTAGTAGATTAATAGGACATCATTTTTTAAACGAAGTGGCTATATTTACGGGCCCGTAACGTGTTGCTATATTTATGGCATTCCTAAGTGCGCATGTGCAAGCATCTCGTGACTTAGTCGGTCACGGTGCAAATATTTATTTACCTGGTCGTTTGTTGTATAACTCGAGTATCAAACACACTAGTTGTATGAAGGTAAGTTTTTGGGTGAGTTCGAGGCGAGCTAGGGTTGGCTCGAGCGTGAGTTCGAGGTGAGCTAGGGTTGGAGCGAGCGTCCCGGCGAAGCCGGGCCAACCCTAGCTCGCCTCGAACTCACCCAAGAACTTACCTTCATACAGACAGTGAAAGTCATCATTGTGTTTAACAGGCAAACGTTAGGGTTAGGGTCGGGTTCAGCTTTGGTTTCTTCTTCACTGGTATGGGTTAGGCTATAGATTTGTAACATTTAAATAGTACAAAAACAAGAGGAATAGCCAGCAAGCACCAGTGGTAGAGCGTGGGTACTCCAATCCTGGATGTGTGGGTTCGAGCCTCGATAACATCACGCTTTTTTCTTCATTTCTTATACCTTTTTGTGTCACGATTTTATCTAAGTTTTTTTTTTTAAATAGTAACAAACTAAGTCATGAGATGCTTGCACATGCGCACTTAGGAATGCCGTAAATATAGCAAAAAAAATCCTTCGTTACGGGCCCGTAAATATAGCCACTTCCTTTTTTTAAACATTTACTAGCTCATGCCCTTTTGAAGTGTTGTGACTACTGCATGTGTCTTGAAGGCAAAGCGGTACATTACATCGTATCGTATAGATGGGCTATTGTCTCACGCAGTCAGACCGCTTTTCCTTCTTTTGCTATTGGGTCGGAAACAAAAGGGTCAGGTGAAATGCAGTGTAGCAGTTTTGTTGTGGCAATTACCTCCAGATTTTGGGAATTTTACTGCACGGCTGATAAAGGCTCACGAACGGCGAGAACTGCACATGATGGCTTCACATTAGGTTTTGAAGCCACGTGTGTGATTCTCATCGATCGATACTGTGCTGCATTCACCAGACCCTTTTCCCTACCTGATGACAGAAAAAAAGGTGATCTGGCTGTGCAAGACTTGTATAAGAACAGAAATGCATTTGGGACTACGCTGAAAGCGGCCACTACAATTGCAATTTGGTGGTCTTGTCTAGAAGTGATTGCTACGGTTGTGCTTGAGTGATTGTTTCTGATCTCTGACCACATAATTTTCCTCACCACTGCTTCATTCATGAGTTGAGAAAGATTGGCTATCTTTGTACAGCAAGTAGTTTGTTTAACCATGTGTAAGCATGTGTTGCCTTTGAGGGTTCTTTCCTTGGTTTTTATTTATAAACAGGACAGCCTGTTGTTAGAATATGATTTGTCTTTCACTAATAGGTGCCTCCCACCCACATGTAACTAGCTGTAGCTAAGCTAAGATGATGTCTGCTGCAACATATTTATGGTGGTCTTGTTCAGTAACATGCTCAACTTACTGTGGTGTGAATTTAAAAATCCAAAATGTTTTAGTAAGTTTTGTGCTTTTCTGGACGACTACATCTGCAGTGGAACCATGTATTTCGCACACCTTTGTGTGTGTGTGTGTGTGCACGCGCGCATTCGCCTTCCAGTCTACCCAGCTGCTTAAATGGGGACCTGGTGGCCTGGTGTCAACTGGGGAAGCAGCCCACCCATCAATGGGTACCTGGTGTAAAATGGGGAAGCAAATGCCTAACTGTCCTAGTCTCGCTTAGTGATGTTGGGGTCGTTGTCGAACTTTAGGTTCTGCGACCTCTCTCCATGAGACCTGGACAGTTCTCCTGCGGGTTACTAGCCTTGCCCCAGGAGGATTTGCCTGCACAAGGCTCAAGTGCCTGAGTGGTGCACAGGCATCCCAGTGCTGGTTCACTGGGCGGAAATAGTTATGTTTTGCATGGCTGCCGGAGGTTTGCTTTTGTGTGTGTACCTATCTATCTGTCTATCTATTTATCTATCTACTTATGTTTGTCTGTACGCACCCACATGAGCAAAATCATTAGCTAAATGGTAAAAGCAGCTTGCACGTAAGAAGTAAAAGCAAAATGAAGTCTGTATTAAGCTTCCACACTGGTAAACTTTGCGCTGAGGTGGTTTCTTCTCGGCAGTCTGAAAAACGGGTATGAGTATGAAAAACAGGTATGGCGACTCTTCATATTCATTTAGTCTATTCTCAAACAAAAATGAAGGGCAGCCTCGAGGCCTTGTCTAAACAATTTGCATGAGAAAGCACGATAGACACACTATAAAACAGTTGAGAAGATACCTCTGTGCATAATTTGCTGTTTAAAGTGGTTTGTTATAGTTATGCTTCCTTAGCAGTGCATAGCAACGTAAGTACCGAATTACAAAATAATTCATGAAATATGCTAAATTACAGTATTTACAAATTTAATTGTCTAGCTGAATTAATAATAACAATAGCATGAATATAACTGCAATTATATACATGGTTGATTAATTGCCTATTTGGTTAGAATGAGATAGTATTAACTGCATAGGCACCTGGTTTTTAGAAGTAGCTTTACATCACCTTGTTTACTCACAGGACTGTGAACAATTTACCTGATTATTTCACTGTTTCCTTATTAGTAAAGTGACACAATTTCAAGGGTTTAAACGTGTGTACATGGGACCATGGATAGACACCCACTGTATAACACAAATGTGCCTTATTATGAAGTTGGCTGTGATTTAGAACATCCCTTTTTGAGTTCTGTTGTATAACCTTCTCACACAAATAATATCTCCATTGTTCTTTAAAATGTTATGTGGTCTGAGGTGATTACGTATTTGTGATATGGTGCCAAAAAGTAACCACCAAAATAAATTGATAGTGGGTAGTTGTGTTGTTGTACAAACTGTGGTCAATAATTGTATGTAAATTGACTGATTTAAGAAACCATATAATTATGCTTTGAAGTGGTAACTAAATACTGTACTGTATGCTCTAACATTATGTTTGTATATAAATTTGTCCTTAGAGTTTATATAAGTGGCACCTGTTAGTGTGGACAGTGAGGTCACCTATGTAATGGATATACTGGCATTATTATGGTCCCAAAGTAAACAGTATGATGTGGGCATCTTCATAATAATCAGGACACTTTTTGTTGGTTCTGAGGCATCCGTTTTATGTAGATTCCATTGTCAAATTTATGTATCCCGAAGGCAGGGCCTATTTAAAGAACGTGACATTCCATTAATCATCTTTCACGATTACTGGAAGCTTGTTTGCGTTTACTGAGCCATTCAACCATGTACTGTACAAAGAGTATACTGTTTCATATCACTAGAAATTGGCGGTAATCTTTGCCTTGTGGTCAAATTGTGTGATCCTTCTACTGGCTTCTTCCTGTATCTGTTACAAGTTGTGTGTCCAGGTCAGTATATCTAAATCCTTCAAGGGTAATGAATAATGATCAGAACACTTGGTTTAATTGTACCTGTAAGTTGACAGTGTTTCCATTTTGAAGCTTATTTTCACCTGTACTATTAGTACTGATTTGTACAGCAATTGAATGCACTCAAGACAGTTATCTGTTACAATGATTAACACTGCTTTTATCATAATGTGTTGCTTTGTCTGAAGTTTACAGAAACATTACATACAGTTGTTATGGAGACTTTTTGGTAACTAAGTAACATGTGTAGGTGATAAAGGGTGTGTTTCACTTGCTTTCTGAACACAAGGGAACTGTTTGTTGTTAGCAGTGACGAATGTGGCACCCTTCCACCATGGGACTAGGACAAAGTGTCCTGATTGAGGTGTTCTGATTTCATGGATCTGAATGTGTTTATTCTAGTAGCTAATACAAATGAGACCATGGACTAGTATCCTAATTATCAAGGTGTACTTGTTTCACAATAGTTCCTTTAATATTAGTCCAGTTCCATTGCTATATCTGAATTCTCAATTTTGGTATGACATCAATCCTGCATACCATCTGTAAACATGTTGTGAGATAGATGATGTTTGGAGATAACAGGTGTCTGGTGTGGTTTCAGAGAGCAGTTGTTTCTGTGTTGGTCTCACATGTTTGTACTGAAATGTGTTTGTTTCTATTGTTGATGGTTACACCTAGAGCTAATTACATTTTCATTTACTCTTGAGATCAAAGCATGTTTGTTGCTTAAGTATGTGTGTGACCTTTTAAATCTCACAAAAGAATTGAATGTTACTCTCTAGCCTAGCTGTTTGTTCTACAACTCAATATAGACTGTCTACAATTTTCTGGGCAAATCTGAAGAATACGAGGTTTGTTTGGAGAGATGAACAAAGTGGCCACATGGCTAGTGCACTACACATGGCACTACCTTGTAACACTAGACACTGTTTACTCTATTATGCAATAGTTCTCTTGACTAATACAACACCAATACAGCAATGTTACAATATCTCACTGCATGGTATAGTTAAGCTCTCAATTTCATACAGATGATTGTGCTTTATTCATCCTTGTAACAGTGTTATATTGTGTGCAGGGCTCAACCCAGAATATAAACCTAGAGGGGGCGAAGTAAGTCACTTCGAATTCTAGGGGGGTCTGGGGGCATGCTCCCCCAGGAAAATTTTGAAAATTTAGTTGTAAATATACTCAATTTTGGTGAAATTTTACTGTGATGCCATTGAATATTGACCATTGGATTATACAACTTTGGGATCAATTAAACCTTTCCATTTCTCAAGGCTTTAGGTATAAACCTAGGGGGGGCAATAGCTAACCCAGAGGGGGCCTGTGCCCCCCCCCCCCCCCCCTAGATTAACCCCTGTTGTGTATTAAATACTATAAAAGTATTTTGTGGCCAATCTAATTCCATGAAAATAGTAATTTTCAGCTTACTATATGTTATATAGAAGTTTGTGTCTGTCTGACATCTGTTGTTAACCACCAGAATGTGTTTCTTCTGAACTCCTTACATTAGTAAACAAGAGTGTTCAGCTGTAGTTTACCTCATGGCTCCACTGTCATATTCTCTACTAGACAATGATATAGTCTCTTGGAAATGACAACTGAGTGTATTGTTAAATATATTGAACAAAAAAAATTCGGCATATTAATTTAATATTTGGACATGTGCTAATTTGACTTTTTTGCTTTTCTCTGAAACTCTTGGACTGGTAGAGATAACCTCATTAAGGCTTTTGTCCCTCCTTGCTTGAAATGTTGTACGTGTTACATTCCCTATGCATGTAGTTTAGTAGGTGGATGTTACATGACATGTTTCCTTTAGTAGACAACTAGTACATGTCAGAGTTCTCATAACATGAAGGGGAAACTGTCTTAATCAGTACAGCAGATTTTTATAAGGTCGAAATTTTTTTGCGAATGTGTTAAATAGCCTCCAGCATAATTTTTTGCGATTATGAGACACAAATAATTTTTCATAATTCTATGAATCTCTTGGATACTATGGCAAAGTTACAAAAACTTATAAATATACAAATAGTTTAGACAAAAGTATGCTCACTTGAAAATTTAAGAAATTCAGTCTACCAGCAGAAATTTTTGTAAGCATGTGCATTTTGAGCAGGCTCTAAAAAAGGAAGACCTCTTTAAAAGCTCTTGGTCAAAAATATCTTTTATAGATTGTAATATGTGTTATACATGTCATTGTCATTCTCAGAAAATGGAAACACATTGTCTACTTGTTTTGTTGTTATTGTTGATCACACTACACAACTCTGAACAACAAGGTGAATAATACACACTGTATTTTGTTATTAGAGATTTCACTCTAATTCATACACTGTACTCCAATACATGTATTACAGGTCTTATTATCCACCCACCTCAAGATGTTACAATATGTGCTGGAGATGATGTAAATATTACTTGTGGACATAACTATAGTGCACCAATATATCCTCTCTGGAGAATAAATGGACAAGCAATTTCTGGTAGTAGAATTGGGACTAACAACACATTTAGTGTGCCAACAGTACCTGATAAAATTGACACAGTATTGACAGTGTATTCTACTGATGAAATATTGAATCAAACTAGATTTGAGTGTGAATTTACATTCATACCAGCTGTACTGAGTCCCATTGGTACACTTACAGTCATGGGTAAGGATTATTGTGTTTATCTTTTTGATCAGTTGTATGAAGTAGACATTAGGGTATCTTTTTTCCCTTATAATCAAGGTGGGGTAATTATTTCTGATAACTCAGTTACTCTGTACAATCGACATCTTTGTACTGATGAACATGGGAATCCTTAGTAGTAAGCTAGAGCCCATGCTTCAAAATTCGATGTTGCAAAAGTTAATGGTAACAGCAAGACAGAGACTGAAATTTTCCTCCATACCTCCTACCAAACTTCACAATGCTCATAAGTGATGTTTATGATGGCTTTTGCAGAGCATCGCGTTTATAGACAGTGTGTGTCTCTGTAATTATGCTTGTTGTCCATTCTGAACTAATTCACATGTCACTCCTCACAGGTCCCCCAACCCGACCAGTTATCAAGGTATTAGAAAGGAGACTGACCTCACTGGTAATATCATGGGACACATTCAGCCATACCTCATGTGGTGATGTGACATACAATGTGACCTTATCTGATGGGACAGCAGAACTGGTGGAGGAGAGAACCACTACTAGTAATACTATCAGTTTCACTGATCTTGATAATGATACTCAATATGAAGTGACAGTGTTGGCTATTAACAATGCTGGACCAGGAACTGTTGTTACTACTAATGTAACCACCTTAACTCCTTCAGGTTAGTGGATGTGCTCGTATGTATATGTACTGGTGTTAGTTGGGAAATGAAAGCACAGCTGGGCATGGCTCGTTTTTGGGTGTTGGGATTGTTGTGGACTTCTGGAACTTTCAATTCTGTAACCTGTGTCCATAAGACATGGTGCAGTCCTCCTGAAGGTTACTACACTGTAGTCCAGCAGACTTGCTTGTATATGTTGACTCTAGTATCTGACAGTTACCCCTGTACCAGTTAACTCCAGAGGCAGCAATGGCAGTGCTTTGTGCAACTGCTGGAAGGCTTGCTATGCAGATCATGATTGTGGAAACATTTTGAAAATTTGTTGCATTTGTAACAGGATCACATGTCTGGGGAATTTTTACATTGAAAGGATCTTCATAATCCTCTATTCATTGTGATGTGTCAGTGCTATGAAATACGGTATTGAAGTACCACTACCTCCACAAACAAAGATTAGAAAGAGGTTAAATGTTGTAACTGTCATATCACCAACAGATACATACAGGATGTTTCTGCTAGGCGGCACAATAATTGTTTGGCTAGTTATCAGTCCACTATATGTGTCATTTGTAGAGAATATTGTCCTGTATGTGTGAATGTCAATTCATTTAACTTACGTGTATATGTACGTATGTATGGTAATGCTGTGTGTTACATGTTTGTTAATCTTTTAGTACCTTCTCCTCCAAGTGATTTGGTAGTCAACTTACAATTTGTTGATTACAAGCCTGTTGTTACCATAACTTGGAATGTGCGTGCGTGCTACATATTTTGAACGCTGATGCAATGTGCACATATTACTGAATCCTGTGTCTATAGACATCATCATCATTGTCACATAACATGACTGAGGTGGAGGCCTTAAATGTCTCTTTGAATGGTGAAGATGATATGACAACAACCTTCCAAGTATCACCTAATGTAACTACCTTCCAAGTGTCACATGATATGACATCGGATGATAATGTTTCCAGACATCTTGATGTTAGAACAGATTACATCATTTCTGTTTGTAGTGTGAACAGTGTGGGATGTAGTGAGACAGTTAGTACTTCATTAGGTATGTACTGTACAGGGGGTTGACTGGCGAGATACTATAGAGCCTGTCTTAGCGGCCACTAAAAAAGGCCACCTTGAAAAGGTCAACTTTAAATTCCATAAGTGGAAAGTTTATATACTAATTCACCTGTCCGTTGGCCTAAAGTTAACCAGTTTAGACAGGTTCCACTGCATACACATTTGTTTCATGCACCTTAAGATGGCATCCTTGTGTCCTGATTTCAGGAATGTAAATGTGTGTACATTAATGCACAGACGTGTGTCTGAAGTCTCCTTGGTGTCCAGATACGTATAAAGAGTTTGTGTACTCAAATACAAAACAAAAATGAAACCTACTGTACACCCTGTAGGACTAGTGTCCTGGTTGTCGTGGTGTCCAGTTTTTTATAATGTATAATCAGGTGGTCCCTTGTATAGCTAAGGTTCTAACATTTCATTCACTGTTATGTTTTATACTTGTATTGTAGCTGTACGATGGCTCCAGTCAGCATCAGTTCAGTTACATCCAAATAACCAGTCCATCTATGTATCATGTAATGTGACTGAGTCAACTCCTACAGTTAAGTGTTTAGCAAGACTGAACTGTTCTGATTGTGATGAGGTCACTTCTGAAGTGTTCACTAGACATACTGAAATATCAGTCATGGCTGATACTGACTATCACATTTCTGTGCTGGTAGTTGAATCACAAAACAGTATGCCACTGGAGAATTACAGTATAGTAGAAACTGTCTCAGTACCAAAACTTACACCAGAGCCGAATCCCACACACCAACCACAGCCGAGCTCAACTCAACAGCCAAGCTCAACACAACAACCAGAACCAACACAACAGCCAGAACCTGGAACATCCTGTAAGTTTTTAACTAGCTTGAACTGGTTAGAAGCTGCACAGTTACACTGTACTGTATGTAGCTAACTGAATGGTTTTTACTTGTGCACTTTCCTATTGACATACTTGGATGATTATATGCTGCAATTGTTAATGGTAACTGTAGGTCTATATCATGGTCTTAAATTGTAGTGACAACAAATTAGATACAGTGCTCTAGCTATATGGTTAAACATTTGTTTTAGGAAGGCGTCGGTGTCATCAGTGTGAACAAGAGACTAATAACTTTAGTCATTGTGTAGGATCCATAAATTGTGAAACTTCCATTTCATTTTAATGCACCATGGGGGAATGCCTCACATGTTCAGTATTGCCAACAAGTGTCCAGTGGAATTTGAGTGCTTGGGATTACAAACACTAAGAAATTGTGTACCAAAATGCATGTTTATATACGTGTATGCCATTTTGAATAGTTGATAGTAGTTTCGAAGTTTGCTTATAATAGCCCTGTATGTTACAGACTGTCCCTAGTGACATATGTACATACTACATCCAATATAGCCTATTGCTGGTGAGAAATTGGTGTGGTTTAAAATGTGGTTAAATCGGTGGAGGGTTGTGGCTCCTTTAGGGCATGCTAAGACTGGAGGATAGAGTCACTACTGTGTCTGGGTTTTTAACTTTCTGCGTTTGGCACTTTTGTACCTACTCCTTGTATTGACAGGCTTTAACCTTCTCAAGGATTGGTCCCTACTGCGATAGCAGTTCCAATAGCTGCAATGTTTAGTGTGTGATACCTACATACTGTTCCCTCCTACAGCTTCTTCATTCCTTGATGAAAATACTACAATATACATTGCTGTGTTGTGTGCAGTTATTGGTGTTATCACTGTATTGCTGGTCATCATATCTTGCTGTTTGTGTGTATTAAGAAGAAAGAGCCGAAGTATGATTATTTATGGAATGCTTTTGTTGTGAGTTTTATGTGATAATTTTATTTGTGTGCAGGAAAGATGAATTTCCTGTCATCTGACATGGAAACAAAAATGTGAGTTATACATAGACAGGGTTCTGCCCACACTGGTCGGCAGTGGTTCAAAACGACCAGTACCCTCTTAAATCCGACCAGTACAATTCTTACATATATCACTGATACACCTGCAAAATACCCTAATATAACACACAACATATCAGTTCATATTAACTTTAGGCCACCACTCAGGAATTTCTGGGCAGAACCCTGCATAAATGTGTGGCATACATGAACTGTTTCATATGCTTTCTATTAACCCAGAGTCCATCTTGACCGATCATCATCACCCAGCTCCAGATCTACTAGTGAATCTATCAAGGATCAGAGTGATGTAATAATTTGTGTTGTAAATTTGTTCGTAGAGGAATTTGTTGTGTGGTTCAATCCATAATGTTTAGCTACAGTGAAACCTGAGGACTTCCTTGGAGCTCTGTAACCATGCTTACCATCCTTGTTTCAACAAATACATTATATGCCAAAAAATCTTGCTCCCAAAATGTCCACTATAAATAGGCTATGCTGTACTATTGTCATGGCCTTCACACATGTTTTTTGTATACATTTAGTACATTAGTGTTTGGTTAGTGAAATTCCATATCACCTGCCTCAGTTAAGATCCCACAGTACCGTACTTAATACTTGGACAAGCTGGACACCTTGATAATCACAATACTGTACTTTGGTCCTAATATATGTAAATGTTCCGTATTATACAAGTTCCATCATGTTGTAATATTACAGTAGTGATGCCACAATTATTGCTATAAATATTATACGTACATATATATAAATTGTGGTGATCAATACAATAGTGCAATATACAGTACCGCTCAAATGTAACGTCGTCTCGCAACAGTGTAAGTAATTACAAAACTCGCTAATTAAAGGGTGTTGCACCCATTTCACTTGCGAGTATTCATTCCATTTCGTTTGGGACGAATACTGGAGAGTAAAATGGGTGCCACGCCTTTCAATTAGCAAGTTTTTTAATTGCTCGCACTCTCACGAGACAACATTACATTTGAGCAATACATATTATCATGATACACCTATGGAATTTTATTCAAAATTTGTAGTTTGCACATGTAGTCAAAAACTGTACTAAAGAGACCTTAAGTCCATTGTTGGTTGTTATTTCTAATTCATTGTGGAATATCAGTTATGGACAAAATGTCTCTATTCTTGATTTGTATATAGCTGTTAACACAGCATTGGTTGGGTCAACCAGGTCATCCGGGACTGACCTGGATTGGATCATGTGAGAAACGAATTAGTTAGTTGGACAATTTGAAAGTATATTAATGCTTCATAGTCTAGTCCTGCTGTATCCCAGCTTCTTTCATGAGCCACACCCACTTATTGGGATTGCTTTGCTGTCTGTACATAGCCATACAGGGCCGCCCAGAGCAGCTAAGGGGCTTAGGACAAAGAGTTAAAGTGGGGCCCCAGGGTCACAACTTCAGCCTAGCTGTAAGTTAAAGACTAAAAAAAGGTCATTATGTGCCAACAATGGCAATAGCTGCCCCTCTCCAATTATATCTCCTTATTTATAGCTACATACATAGCTTGCTATACTGCTGCTCTGAAGAATATGGTGACTGCTACATTAGAATATCTAGATCTTGACTGCTCTAGTAGAGTATATCAAGCTTTCTACCAGGTATTCAACTTTCAGGCTGGGGCCCAGGGCTAAATGCCCCAGTTGCCTCTCCCTGTGGGCGGCCTTGTAGCCATACATACAGTCATGCCCATTCCATTCATCAGTTGTATTACGGTCTGTAGGTATGCACAAATCGATGTATGTTGCTGTCTGCAAACTTATGTGGAGCCACGCCCACTAATTTATTGTTATTGTATGAGACATGGTCTAGTCTTGTGATAGGTCAGCTTCCTTTGTGAGCCATGACAACTTTAATATGTGACCGTCTCAGCAAAATCCCAACTTGTTCGCACAAGCATGCGCATTGCGAAAATCGAAATTTAAAAATAATTTGTAAAATTATGCATGCTACAAAAAAAACTATGCAAGTTTTTATCGGGCCAGTACTCGAAGAAGGAAGACCCAAATCGATTAAAACTGTATACCATCTTATTCGCCTGTTCATGGAGAGTTTGAAATCTATTCTCTAACTTTAACGGTATGTGTGTCACATGTGTTTGTTCACGATGCAGTAAACGTAAACAATATTGTCATTGTTTCTTATACCAAACCGCCTTCATATCCATATGCTCAAGTATCTACAAGGCTAATACTATACCTCGGCTGATGTGCTGATCCATGGTGAACGTTATAATCCAAATTACAACGTTGTAGACTATTCCAAATGGAAGTTATGGCTGTGAATGTAAGCGCCTGTAATTTATTTTCAGTATAGTCACTGTACAAATCGATTATCTTGCTCTTCCTATTGTCTAGCGCTATAATTCCAAAACTACACACCACAGAAGGCTGAAACTTTGGTGGTTTATTCCTTGGACACTGCTAATATTGCTGAGTGAATATATATATTTTTTTAATTGTGTAAACAAGTCGGGTTTTTGCTAAGACGGTCACATATTGAAAATGTGTGATACAGTTTGAAAGCATATGTACGTGCGCCCAGAAAAATAAAGCACTGTAGAGCAATAAAAGTATCATTTGCTTCCAAAATCAAAACCTTTTTGTATAAACATTCCTATTACCATGTGAAAGGAATTTTGAACAAAGTAGAGTGGTACAGCACCACTAGTAGAGTGGTACAGGACCACTCTACCACTCTTTAAGGAAGAACCTACAGGTATGTGAAGCCATGCCAACTTAGAGGAAACGTATCTTGCCATCTGCAAACTTACGTAGAATCACAACCACTGACTGATTATTAATTATAAAACTTGTTTAGTTTTCATATAGCTACCCTTGTACTCATCTTAACACATTAGCCAAGCACCCAAAACGTCAGCTCTTGGCACACCTCAATTTAATTAATTAGGGTCAGTGGGTCATCCAGGTCAACAGTAGTGACTGGTTTCAACACTGGTTTGCCACTATAAATATGCAGTAATAAAGTGATGATGAGCATAAATGTGTGTTGTGATTATCATGATGTTTGTAATAGTTGTAACCCGTGTTACAGCTAATATGTAACACTTATTAGGCTGATAGCCTGTACAGGGCTATCAATCACCCAAGCCAATACGAATGCAGCCACTGGATGTATTATTTATGCACACCTAAAATTTTCCATTATGGGTCAGCAGCTAGTACGTTCGGTTACAATGAACGGACATATCCTAGGGATATCACCGAGAATTCGTTTACGCGAGTTTAATGTTTTAATCAGTGCTATTGAATCATTTATGGAAAAATTACGAAGTTTACTAAAGACCTAGATAGGTAAGCTTACTTGTAGAATGATTATTCCGTACAGAGTGGTAGCTTCATGATGGCGGCATATCTGTATTTATAAACCTGCGAAAACAATTGGTGAATAAGCTATAGCACTAGTTCTCACCTTAGCCCAACATTTTTCAACTCGTAGGATGGCAAGGATAACAAAACTCTGTCTAAGTGGTTTTCATGGCAAAATCCAAGTCGTGCATCCTAATCACGTGAGTACTAATCAATCCCCACAATTGATTTCGGCCTCAACATCCATCACTGCCCAGTTGTGGCCCAGGCTACTTTTTTGTATGTAGCCTGGCTAGCTGGGCTATATACGAAATGTAGCCCAGGTGGCTCCTTTAATCTGAGGTGTACATATTCTATTGTATCATGATGATATGAAAAGTTCTATATGTGACCCAGTCTGAGAAAACCAGTCTTATCGCCCATGTCAACAGATTCGATTTTTCACCCAGGACACAAAGCTACATGAATAAACTATCTAATTCCACAATCAAAATCAGCTAGACTTGAGTGGTCTGGTTTTGCTGGCTGCTTTTCCCAAGCCCAGTGGCGATCCGTACGTGCGGTGTGGGGCCTTAGTGGAGCTCTGGTCAGCCTGGGGATGACTGTATGTGGCTGTACAGCTCTGGTGTTGAATAAGTACCTCTGCTGTGAATTTCCTTTCATTTTAGCCAATTTAGCGACCTGAATGGTCCAAAACTTGGCCTAATTCATCCCTATGCCTTCCTTCTAATTTTTGAACACCATCTTGCCTGCCTTCCGCCCCCCCCCCCCACATCCCACCCATTTTGCAGCTCGCCTGATGCAGTCAACCTCAGCTCAAAAACTATCTAAAATGGTGGGAAACTTAGTTGTTGGCTACTTGCACAGTGGATGCTCCGAAAGGTAAGGAATTGGTGTAAAATGTGTGAAAATTTGGTACACCATTGGCGAGCTACAACACACTAAATTCTTAAAACTGGTGCTTCTCGATACTTTTAAATAGGCGATAAGACCGGTTTTCCCAGACTGGATCACATATTGTGGCATCACTAAATTACACACATGTCTTTAAATGATTCATTCTTTATTGTAGATGCCAACGTATACTGAAGTTGTAGACTTGAAAAAACCAGTAAGTGATTTTGATTAATGTACATACCATGTATGGTAGAATTAACTACTGGTTATTTTCCTATAGAAAAGAAAATCTTCTAAAAGCATAGAGGTATGTGTGTACTGTACATTTTTATAATTTAGAGATGTCATAAATTTGCCTACTTTCTTCAAACCATGACTCATAACTGTATGGAGTTGTGTTCTTCTGAAAAACATTGTATGTTTGGTTGACCATCTGTTAATACAATTTTTTTTTTTTGTAGATACCAAAATACAATGAAGTTTCAGAATTCAAAAGCCCGGTAAGTGATTGATTGGCACATACTGACCCAGTGCATGCACTCTTGGATTTTTAGTTTTTAAATCTTACATCTTATTTGAAAAGTAGTACACTATATCAAATCTTCAGGTGAATGTTATTCGCAGTCTATTTTTTGTTTTTGTAGTTGCCGACATATAGTGAAGTTGCAGACTTCAAAAAGCCGGTATGTACCTGACTTGTATATTTGTGACCATCTCAGCAAAAAACCCCACCTACCACGTTTTTCGAGGAAAACATTTAAAAATGGTGAAAATGCTTGTGCTAAGAGGAAATAATTATGATTGAGTTTTAGTCAGGCCATTACTGAGGAAGGTAAATCTCTAAACAGTTAAACCTATATACCATCTTATTCACATCCTCATGGAGAGTTAGTTTCGTTTCCGTAGTCCCAATGGTATGCACATCACATGCGATACACTAGACATAAACAAAATTGTCATAATATCTTCACACCTTTATATGTGTACATGTATGTGTAAAGTGACTACAAGGCTAAAAAATTATACCTTGATTGATCGATTTGCCAATTCATGGTGAACACTTTAAGCCAACTCTGTAGTATGGCTGTGAATTTAAACACCTGTGGTTTATTTTTCAGTACAGTTGCTATATAGTTGATTTCTTTGCTCTTCATATTGACTAGGACTTTTAAGTCCTTAACTGTTCACCACAATAGGCTGAAACTTTGCTAACCTATACTGTAGAATAGCTGAGAGAAAAAAGGCGGTTGTGTGGACTTGCTGAGACTGTCACAGTTACTGTAGTTGTAATGTACGTATGTATGTGTGTTGCAGTTAAATCAGTAGCTGAAATTTTAATATCTTGTTGTGTGACTTAAAAGTTGTACACATGCATATCTCATACATTGGTTAAATGGTTAAAACTTTATTGTACATACTACATCAAGCCTTGTATGGTTTATTGTGTTGTGTTGAACAGTGTTGTTTCGTTTAATATGTAGGGCGAAAAATCACCGACAAAAACTACTAGTGAATCAACAGAACCACAAAAGGTACACACGTGCGTGCGTGCACACACATCACACACACACTACACATACACTACACACACACACACACACACACACACACACACACACACACCACTACACACTACACACACACACACACCACACTACACACACACACACACTACACACACACACTACACACACACACACTACACATACACTACACACACACACACACACCACACTACGCACACACACACACACACACACACACTACACACACACACACTACACACACACTACACACACACTACACACACACTACACACACACACACTACACACACACACACTACACACACACACACACACAAACATACTGGTGGTTTAAGAGGACAGGTTTACAATTCTTATTACTCCAACATCATGACATATGCAGCAATAGTTTTATTATTGGTACTTACTTATAGTACGTAGATTAATATTATATGCATAAATAATATTCATCAACTTATTTTATATAGCTGGCAGTACCAGACACTTATGCAGTAGTTGACATGACGAAGGTCAGTAAAAATGTGAAGTAGTTTTGCTAATTCTATTGTGACTGGTCATGTGTACAATCACAATAAGTTGTAATCAAACCTTATAGTGATAAACTCACTAGAATCATTCCATTTTGCAATTGATAGAACCTGACTTGTACCATTTATCACCACAATGAATTTATATTGTCGTCTGCATGTATATTTAAAGCCATTAGAGCCAATGGGATTTCTTCTAGAAATCATTACTCAGTCACATAAAATACTCGTCTTTACATTGTGGACCTAGTAATGATACACCCCTTGAACAATATATTGTGGTGTTTGTGGTTCACTAGATAGTGGTGTTTGTGGTTCACTATCTAGTGGTGTCCAGTTAACATTTGCCAAGTTGTAATCATTTCACTTGTACACAAGCCTTTTTAGTATTGAGTAAAACTGATTAGTTTTTTTGTTACAATGGAGAGTCTATTATCCGGGGGAAGGGTGTTCGTAAAAGTTATTCATTTATATGTACAGAGAATTCCACACACCAGGCCAGTTGCTAAAATACTCTAATAGAGCAATCATCTCATGTTGGATGTTTCACTCCTTTAGTATTTTAAAAGGTCTCAAAACCAGCTTATGAATAGCTTCGTGGAAGGACTTCTAATAGAACGCACATAAAATTTCTAAATTTTCATTGGTAGATCTATTAAATTATAAATGTGTTTACCAGTCTGATGTGGAAAATAAAATGGAGTTACAGTTACAGAGTTATGAAGCAAAAACTAAAATCACGTGATCAAGAAACTATAATACAGCAGGGTAAAAAGGTACACAAAAATGTGACCAGACCTGCAAGAATCCCATATGTTAGTGCATTTTTAGAATTCCATTTTATTACATTTTCTTTGTCTAGATAGCCAAAGGAATGGTTGACCAAAGTTTCAGCTCTAGAAGCCTTGAAGTGTTGAAGATACAGTGCCACAAAATGGCAACAACAGGAAAATTGGTTTGTACAGTGACAATACAGAAAATAAACTACAGGTGCTCAGTTAAATGGTCATAAACAGTCCTCTACCAATACAACATTTGCACCATCAGATTCTCCATGAAAAGGCAAATTCTTTGCCGGGTAAGCTTTGCCTTCCAGGCCTTTCCTATGACCAGGGTGAAGGCAAAATGTGAGGTAAAAAATGATAGTAAACCACTCATTCAACGTGAGGCAGACTAACACTCATATCTTCCATATTCTTGTGAGCACTGACACAAAACAAAGATTTCTGAACTTCTCTTGCTTCAAGGATCACGATGGTACCAAGGTATTTGCTGTTACGATCTTCCTTCACTGGGAAACAAGTGCTTAAAAAACTTATGGAATTTTTTTCGATTTTGGAAATATTTCTCCCATTGTGTTTATTGCATTAAACTGTAAAATTAAGCTTGCACTAGCGCATGGGATTCTTGCAGATCCGGTCACAAATTTCAAAAAAGAATATTCACCATGGTTCGAACCAGGGACCTCTGTACCTAACATCCACGTCCTTAGCCATTGAACCACTACTAACTGCTACAATGATCAACCTATGTACACACCAATTCCAAGTTATTCTCATGCTCAGTTTACCATGTAGCTGTGAGCAAAGTTCAATCTTTTTACACGAATACATGTTCATAACTCTGGATGATTACCAGATTCATAGCAAAATTAGAATGTTAATTCTCCTTCATACATACAGTCTTCATTTGTGCCAGAGTTCACAGCAATCGAGTTACTTGTTTGCAATTTTTGCAAAGTATGTGACTAGAAATTGAGGCGCCCACCAGTGTAGATCTCCTACAGCTTAAGAAGGAAGAAAAATAAAGGAAAATATTTTAATTGTTAATATCTCGCAATTGACTGGTGTAAAGTTAGTCTAATTTTCCCTGCAGCCTATCCAACCTGGCAGTTAGCTATAGTGCAAAAATGGTGTGTTTTGGAGAAAGGGCCATAGAGCTACTGTATACATGTGTGAAAGAAAATTCCATTTCTTTCTTCCTGTCAATATATGTATAGTGTGGCATGCTGGCTTTGTTGGCCCCATACACAGTGTAACACACTATTGTGTTCTGTTTGTGGAATGTTTATACAATACATGACCAAAAAGTTTACTATTATTGCAATGCAAAGTCATTAAAATTGTTTTGATGATGTTAATTCCAATATTTTGTGTATGATCCAGACATGTGGGCACAGTCTACACCTCATCACATAACAAGTCATGTGCAGCACTGACTGTGTTTACAAAGCCATTTTGTAGTTTATTATAGGCTGAATATTGCAATAGTACATATACTTCGTGGAAGAAAAAGGTAGGCTTATTTGTGCTACGTGTCTAGTTTTTGTAGATCCTGATTACATACAATATTACATGTTTGAATAGGTGCACAATCAATATAACTTTTTAATGATTTTATTAAGATAACCCAGTTTCCACACTCGCACACACCCACTGCACACAAATTGTATTGTTGGCTTAGTAGACTATCATGCATCACTCTATCAGAACTGGTAATTCTGGTTTCTGTGGTGGACTTTGTGACAACAAGTAGAGCCAGCCATGGTATTTTTAGAATGGTGTTTATAATGTGGTGGGTTAAGCCACAAATTGCAGGATGATGTTATTCATTTTAGTTGGAGCCTTTTGAGCACAAGAAGGGTTCATCTGGATCCCAAATTTGACCTCTGGACTTAACTCGTCTTCTGACTCCATTTTGTGTTTCTATACAAAACCCACCAATCTCACCACCCAGCTTAAAGTACTTCCCTAAACAGGGCATACAATTACACCATACATAGCTGTGCGTACTAGAAAGTCACAATACAGTAATTAAAATCATCATCATATCTGTTAACAACGCTTTGTGTGCTTTGTCGAATTCATTGGCATGTTTGTTTATCTGATTTTATATTTCACTCACAGAAACACAACAAGAGCAACTATGTGGAGTTAGCACATTTTGATGACCGGAGACTCACAGTCATGCCTGTACCAGTACCAGAAGTGACTTATTGAGATGTGAAGGACCTGAAGGTTATTACACTTTACATACTGTTACAGCTCTACAGACTAGAAAGTCACAATACAATGATTGTGTAATACAGTGAAACCTCGATTATCTGAACACCAATTAACCGAACTCTCGATTATCCAAACTCTCAATTATCCGAATGCCAAATTGGTTGCTCAATTAGAGTAGTTTGTTAACAAGTGTATGTTTTATTAGAGTAGTTGAGCAAAGCTAAATATATGGATGTTTGATTTTACATACTATTTGATTATATGAACACCCTTTCCCTTCAATGGATAATCGAGGTTCCACTGTTCTTAAAATTACTGGATCTGCTAAAGCCTGATGCATTCGTGAATTCCTGTTTATTAATCTACTTAGCCAAGCATATGTTCTGGCTAAGTTTTGGCAATAACTTTCAAGTTACAGCATTACGAAGTAGCACCAACAGAAAATCCAATTTGTACATCAAGGTATAGGTAGAGCTGCTTACTGTAACTTATAAACAGATTGACATACAGAGTTGAAATTTGTACCGTCATGTTTGCCATGAGTAGGGAATCAATTATTGGGTAAGAGTTTCATTGTATTACCTTTCTTAACTGCGTATTCCCTTTACAAAGTGAAGAAAGATCAATCGCATACTTTGTTTTGATGTGACGTAAACAGACACCATTAATTGGCGTATCCTTTAGTATATTGCAATGAAACAGTGATTTATGAAATCCTCTAGAGTAGGTGAATAAGATGATATCCAGGATTTTATTGTTAGGCACTTTCTTCACTAAGGACAAAGCATACGAACAAATTACAGATTTTATACAAGTATTTCACCAATCGTATTCAATGCTTTATACTGTGAACTTAGGCTTGCATGATTGTGTCAGGTTTTTGCAGACCCAGTCACATATCTCTAACAATGTTTTGTGTACTTTGTCAAATTCAGTCACATAATGTTTCCTTACTTATCTACTTTATATTTCTTCACTCACAGAAACACAACCAGACCAACTACATGGAATTGGAAGGTTTTGATGACCAGAGACTCACAGTCATGCCTGTACCAGTACCAGAAGTGACTTATTCAGATGTGAAGGTTGACTTGAGGTAGGTACGCTGAAGGGTTCTAAATAAGGGTGGGAATGCGAGTAGCCACTTTTAGAACATTGGCTAGTCACTCACTGAATGCTAGTATAGTAAATGTACATGACTACCTTATATCAGTGTCATGTGGCAGAAGATATCATGGAGCCCCATGTGTATTGTGGACATGTTGGGACCACTCACATATAGTACACAATGATTATCCAGTGTTTAAAATCAACAATGACTGTTCAGTTAGACAATGCTATAGATTAACCAAAATTTTGCTCCTCATGTCCCTAGCAATGCATATTAATGTAAACCATGAATTGCAAAATAATTGGTGAATTATGAAATTAATACCTTACCAGTAATTTGCATCATAGATAGTAGACACCCCTAGCTGGATTGGAAGCACACGTATAGTGCCTATATGAAACTACGCGACTATCCACGGTTTGTGCCTGAAGCTTTGAAACACTGTTTTTCATTCGAAGATTCTGTTTTACTGTCTGGATACAGCTCAGTTACTTTAACTAGTAAGTTTAGTAGATTGTTTCTTGGGTGGTGATTGGCCTACTACTGGTATAGGCACTTTCCATATACAAAGTATTTGAACATGTTTGTGAAAATGGTGAGGTGAACAAGTCTAGTTTAAGGCTGATGTTTACAAGTTCACAAATCCCGCCTCTCATATTAACCTTTCGTGTTTGTCAAACTTCTAGCTAATACACATCAGTACACCCACTATGAGCAGGCCAAACCTTATATTCCATTGTGTTATGTTTACTACTCACCAGTAAGCAAAACACATTCTTATAAACTATAATCCCAGTACTGTGTACGGTATAAGGGATGTAAAGTGCAGATAGATTAGGTGGCGCTTAGAAGTTTCCAATCCAGTATGGGGTGTCTATTATCAATGTTTGTATATATTACTATAACAAGCATGCTATACTTTTCAAATGTCCAGAACGGCAATTATTGGTACATACTGTAATGTAAGAACCTGGTATTGTGTTTGTGGTACTATAGCAGGGAGATTTGAAATGTTGTGTGTCATGGTATGGACTTCACCTGTGTGGCTCTGTAGCTTTAGAAAATAAAATTTAGAAAGAGTTAGTTAATTAATTCAAGGGATAGTATTAACTGGGGACCTGGTTTATTATAGGTAGCACAGCATCAAAGGTGTCCTGATCATGTGATCCACCCAGTGTAGTGACATCTACTGAAGTAAAAGATTTGTTGTGGTTGTCAAGTGATCACACCAGGGACTTCCCCTGATAAGGTACGTGTATTACCTAATATGGATCTGTCATTTAATTATTTTTTTAATTTAGGAGGCATTACAACATGGTCTCCATAGACTACTCACACCCACACCACACCTCCACACTAGGGTATTGGGTCTGGTGATATTGCTGGCAATATCACTTGAAAAATAGCCAATCAGATACTGTATTTCTGAAAAAGTCTGGTCACTTATCAGTTGGTTTTCATGTGAGTCCCATTCAGAATTTTTGTACGAGAAACAACCGACATGCAAATCACTATAACTGTCCATTACCACATCTAGTAGATGATGTAATTCTAAGACATTTTGATTGGCTTAATTTATTTTAAACACATCAGTGTCCAATACTGACCAATATCACCAGATCCTACTCTCCTGTAGAGGTGGGTGTGGTCACTAATGTACTGATTGGACAAATGTGTTCCTACGTGATATCTTAAGAAATAAAATTGATTTTTAACAATATCATACAGTAGGGTAACCTTTATTCCATTATGAGTATTTCTTATGAGAAGTGTTAAAATCTTAGAACTACAGCTGTTAAAGTAAGGGACCTAATAGCACATAACTTATGTTGTTAATGTGAGAAAATTTTGACAAAGTGCCTATTGATAGCAAAAACATCACTGGTCTCATTAAAGAGGTGGCCATATTAATGCATGAGTTCATTACTATTATTGTCTTTGCTAGTTTTGGGACCTATATAGCCAAGGGCGGCCCCAGGAATTTTGGTGACTGGTTTCCAAACTTTTGCTATATGCAAATTTAAATCTAGGAGGTATGGGGGCAAGAAATTGTGTAATTTGAAATTGAATCTGGTAGCAATATTGACAGTTTAAAAATAGAATTGTGTTAGGTATAATGTAGGCTGCTTAATTGTGCTTGCTTCTGGTACAGTATCAGGTGCAAACTAAATAGTTAAGGGACAGAGAAATTTTTTACTGTGTTGGCACAGGTAAATAAAGTAGCTAGCTAGCTACTTACAGTTCTTAAGAGAAATACAAAATGTGGCTGTTCTATTAGAGTGGTTGACTGCTCTATTAGAGTATTTCGATCTGAACTTTTGTGCCATTGCAAATCACTGTAAAATATAATTTTGATTACTTTAATACACTTGACTAGTTTCTGGAAACCTCAGAAACCCCCCCCCCCCCCTCTAGATCCGCCCCTGTATAGCTGGTGGAGCAAGATAAAAACTGAAAAAAAATATACAGGAGTACTGATCTAAGTATAGATTATTGTACAGTATCTTTGCTATTTAGAGACCTGAGGAATATCACCAGAGGTGATTGTGGCTTGTGCAGCTCTGGTCACTGCATGGCTTCCTGATTAAATTAGTGCTAAAATGACTTACTGGTGGGCTTCCTAGATGAATACAACAATCATCTTGATGATCCAGTGATGCTTTCTTTTACACTCTAGCTTGCGATGATTTCTGATGGCTGTTGTGACTGGAATCCAGTAAAGCATGTCACACACACATGACAAAAAATTTGTCACAGGTACCTAACCAGTATAGATACCTACCCACAGGTATCTATTGGATTTTAATCACCTCATTAACGACTAAACTTCAAAGCATACTATGTGTACCATAGTCTAAATGGAAATACTCTACACTGCATGCATAAGCAAATCCTCACATAGTGGCCACCATTTTACAAAGACTTTGGTCCCAAAGATAGTTGAGGCATAGCTATTTAATGACATCGTTGATTAGACCATTCCATTATGCTCGTTACCTCTTTACAATTAAGTCCCAAACATCACATAGCTCGGCTTGAAAACAGCTAGTTATAGGACATCTGATTGATAAGAATTTTTATCTTTCATACAGCTTAGGTGACTAGGGATCTGCAATACATATCGATACAGCAAATAAGTATCACGATACTGTACTTAGAAAATATCGATATATTGAAGTTTTATAGCAGAACAGTCAGTGATTGCTCTATTACTGTAACAGTGATCTAGATACTCAATTAGAAAGCTTCTCTATTTACTTGTGCTATAAAATGCAACGTTACGAGAAGCCATATAAATACGTGTGTATAAGTGCTGCTACTATGGCTAAAATATTTTTACTCGGGTCTTTTAAAAACAGTAGCTGTTACATTTAAGTATAAAGAACTGCACCACCAAGCAGCTGCAGTAAACAACCTGCTGTAGCCATCTTGACAACTCATCAAAATGCGGAGTAATCCAGACAAGCCTTTGTGAGAGCATGCATTAAAATGTTTGCAGTAGATAAATGTCTGGTAGAGGCAGGCATCTGGGTAGAGATGTACTTTTTAACAGCAACTCTGTTTTCAAATATCAGAACACACTAGCTATATGTCACATCAGTATAATACTGTAGTTTCACTAAATAAAGAATTCACAGTGAATGTACGTAAAATCAGTGCAGCTCTTAAGGTACAGATAAATTGGATATTGTTACAATTATTAGCTAGTATGTCAGTCATAGCTAGCCATGACCACTTCATTATAGTATCATGATACAGTATCATATCGAACAGTTTATTGACGGTGATATGTGATACACAAAATTCACTGTATCACAGAACACTATAGGTGACTAGGGTGATTATTGCATGATGTCACAAAGTGTGTAGGACCTACATAATTATACTTGATTCTTTACTACAGGTGTTCTTTAAGAGGTGATCATAAAGTGAGGTTTATCTGTAGCATGGAAGAAGCCTTGACCATTTCCGTTCTCCCTTTTCATTTCTGGTTTCCAATAGCCTTGGTCACTGCACTGAGGTGGTCTTCAGTAAAAGGTCGGCATCAAGTGAAGTTTAATGAGGACATTTCTTGTTTACTGTAAAGGAAGAAAACCACCAAGTAAACAAACATCCATAACACTTGTATACATCAACAATATCAAAACACAATGTAGTGTGTTGTGTGGATAATAAAGCTGACATGCTACACTAATGTGTTATCAATAAGTAGAACAAACACACCAATATCAATTATGTGCACCTCCATGGTTCCTTCCATGGAACCACTTCATGCTATTGAAATACTCTAATAGAACACACATCTGTATTCTAATTGGAACATCGTTGAAAGCAATGGATAAGTTTCTACTGTATGTGATAAATAACTACTCAACTCATTTCACTAGTGAATCTTACCACTAAGGGCTTTTGCATCAATGGACAATATTATTCACAAGAGTATCAGGGAGTTTTGGTTTCTCACATAGCCCAACTATAAATTAGAACAAGCTTAGTTAAGTGTACAATATCTAGATGTGCATAATAAAATAAACGAAACTACTCCACATTTAATACTTGTAATACTCACCTTTGTCATGTCAACTACTGCATAAGCGTCTGGTATTGTCAGCTAATAAAGAGACACATAAAATGATTATTTACAACCAAATGAACGAACACATGTAAATATCATACAGTACTACCCATCATAGAGTGTATAAAAGGGATCATGGAGGTTTGAACTTCCCCACAATATTAACCACAAACCATCCTCACAATACCTTACACCTCCATGTATTGGTTAGGTATAATCAAGCCCACAAGTGTCTTAAGTAAGTGCAATCCAAAGTATTTCCAGTAACTACAGTTTTTAAAAAATTACATTCAAAAGAATATTCTACCTACTAATGCCTTCAGATCAGTACAACAGTAAACACCACAGGCTTGCTGCTTCAGCCTGGCAGATATTTATTGGCACACCACAGTACATACAATGATCACTTCATGGACTACTTGCCTTTGGCTTTGTACTCGTTTGTGTCTTATTTTTCTTTGCTGGCAGTGCAATGTGTTAATACTCACTAGTACATATAATGGTTTCCTTGTGCTGTCTACTATTACAGTTATAATTATCTCTATTTTCCATAGTGACTGGATTGCTGGCAGAGATGCTTCTTGTACTGTTCTCATTTGTAACACCTTGTATGTAACTGAACATAGCTGAACACCAAGTGGCCACTTCACGTTTCAGTAATAAATAATTGGGATTCATGATCAGATGTGATTTATGATATGCTTGGCACCTTTCTTTCTTTTGATGTGGTATGCCTGAGTTCACCTGTCATACCTGTAATTATGTCCCCAAAACAATTGACAGGCAAGTACAAGGAAAATTAAGCTCAATGAAAGCCATGATACAAGGGAGGTGGCCTACAACTGCAAATATACGTACCAACAGACATTTAATCCATAGCTCATACTGTCAGTAAAAATCAATAGTTTTCAGGTCAATACTTATATCACAACACTACTTTAATTCTATAGTACATTGATGAACTTTATGATATACCATTCCTCCACCCCAATATCCTGTACATGTGTAAACAGTACACAAGTACTTTTTGTGGTTCTTTTGATTCCCTAGAAGTTCTTGTTGATGACTTTTCTCACTATACAAATAAAATATGAAATTCAACTATTTGTATTTCCTATCAAAACACTTACACATAAATCCATCATTTCAAAAACATGTTTACAAATACTGTATGACAAATATGTGACCGTCTCAGCAAAAACCCAACTTGCATGCGTATCAAAATTTAAAAATAATTCATAAATTACGTATGCTACAAAGAATGAATGAATAAGTGAATAATTTTTTTTTTTAAATTGCGAACAAGTCAGGTTTTTGCTGAGACAGTCACATACATAACAGTTTTATGAAGTCTTAATTAAATGAATTTCACTGTATCTCGGCAACTACACAAAACTACGTAAATACTTGACATGACATAATAAATTCAATTCAAACAAGTACATACAATGGTCAACTTGAATCCTATTTACAAGTACTAAACACAGGTCAATTCCTTACCAGACTTTTGAACACTAGCTGTGACTTCATTGTATGTTGGTATCTATACAAAACACAATATCATTAGTTGAAGCAAACAAACATCTATGTACATTAATGGACACAAATCGGATGAGATAAAACATGATTTCAACAATGTCCCCACAATACAGTACTACATCACATACTAGGAATGTACCAACAACAATTTTATCAGTATCAGCCATTTTTGGTGGTATCAGATCAGTATTGATTATGGTTTAAGTGACCGATAGCATGACCAATACTTTGTATGACATCATTTAATTGTTTTACAAGATGGCAGTGAGTGGAATGGACTACTGTATAATAAAAAACTTCGGCGGTAAAAAAATTTGACGAATAGCATTCAATTTGCAAAAGTATTTATTCGCCAATTATTTTAGATGATCACATGAGCACAATGAGTGGCTAGAACTTGAGATGAAGGTCAGCTAATGCAATAAAAATCGAGCTGACTTTGGTGGAGATCTTCGAAATGTGTTCGCACTCCTTGGGATAGCATCTCCAACTGGCTTCCCGTTCGCACGTCAGCTAGTTCATCGTCTTGTGATGGATTTGGCCAAATTAATATACATGATAACCTCTGCTACTGAAAAAGTAAAATACAGTCGCTCTCGGCATTGCACTAGGCATTGCAGGAGATAGCGAAAAACGCCTTTGCTAGCACGTCGCTAGATCAGTAGCTTCAAAAGTACTGCTACATAAAAACACTAGCTACCTATACACTTACTACACTACTTAACTGATGAGCTGACACCCTGTCGTTAACCTTACGTACTGTACAGTAAAAAACTTTGGTGAATATTATTTCAATTGCCAAAGTTTTTTCCGCCTATTTTTTCAACAGAGGAGTTTCGTCACACTATTTTACTGCCAAAGTTTTTACTATACGGTATTAAGAAGAACATAATTTTATAACCATAAATTACTTGAAAGAAGCCAGTGATTATGGTTGTTAGCCAGTAAGCCACAAAACAAGATTCATTGAAGCCATATGTGATAAGTGATGACTGATCATCTTACAGATGCCTGATGGCCACAAAACCAACAAGCAGTGCTATAAGGCATTAGCAACTGTATTTAAATAAGTTGCTTATTAAACAGAGTGGAAATACTAGTGGCTGTTTCTTGTAAATAATGCCTCTATGGCAAAGTATCAGTATTGACCAGGTATCGGCCAATTTTCACCAAATATGTATCAGATCAGCTGGTAAAAAGTGGTATCGGTGCATCCCTATCACATAGTGATCTATGTATTGATTTTCTTTCAGGTAAATAAGGTCACTTTTTCTTTACAGTGGAAGAAATTAATGTAAATGTCTTACAAATACTGTAGTTGGTTATTACCCATGGCCACTTCAACCAGGATAATTTCAAAGTAAGCAGTACTCATGTTGATGTACATATTGGACCACGGACATGTATCCTGATTATCAAAGTGTCCTCACAGGAAAGGTGTCCCAATTTCAGGGATAAAAATGTGTGAATATGACGAGTGTCCTGATAGAAAAGTGTCCACATTTCACTGAGCAGTTCCATTGTATGTAAGCAATGAACAGTACATACTTACATATGTATCTCTATGCTTTTAGTAGCTATAAGCAAAAACACCAGTAGTTAATTCTAGCATGTATGGTATGCACATTAATCAAAATCACTTACTGGTTTTTTCAAGTCTACAACTTCAGAATACGTTGGCATCTACAATTAAAAAAATTAACCATTTTAAGACCTCGTGTCTACTAAACTGTACACAAAATAGATGGGACCAGTACAGACACTTGTAACTAACCTGATTATCAAAGTGTCCAGCTTGTCCTAAACCAATTAAGGGGTAATTGGGACCATAACAACTAAGTAGATTATGAGTGTGACTGGGAAGTTCTCTAACCGTATGAAATTGTGGTTTACAAAGAATGCATGTAAGTGACATGAATATTACACATTAACATACAGTAGAGCCTCTCTACAATTTGGCACCATTATTTGCACATTTGTTCTGGAATAATAAGGGAAATAAATACTCTAAGTACAAACAAGTATACAAAAAATTGGAATTATTAACTTGAGTAGGGACCATAGCACATTGCTAAAAAGTACTGAAACAAGCTGGAGTAGTGTACAATGTTAAATTACAGTAAACAATAAGAAGTGTTATATCTCTACTGTGTATTTGTGTACTTGTTTGTTAACTTTTTTTATAATTATGACTGGTGAACTCATGCATACCACATCAAAAGAAAGAAATGGTGCCGCATGCCCTACTATCAATTATCATCTGAAAAGTGAAGTATCCATTACGCTTTGTTGTCAGCTATGTTCAACCTGTTATACAGCATTACAAGTCAAGAACTGTTTGAAAAGTACCTCTGCAATCAAAGTAGCCACTATGAAAAATACAGATAATTTCTGTTACAAAGGGAGGCCATCACACACTACCACCAAATCGACATCTTTCGCTGTCAGCAAAGATGAACGGGCACAAAGGAGGACACTGGTAAGTCCATGAAGAATCATGCAAAAAGACATGTGTCTGGCTTAGGCCTATGCTGATTATGCAAGCATAATTTGGGGCATAATAGGTAGCCAAAAACATTGAGCATAATGCTAGCATAATACAGAGGTGTAGGTATTTGCATTAGTTATCATAGAAGCTGAAACTCTATAATAGTAATAATAGTATTACTTGTTTAGTTTGTAACTTGGCAAAGAAAGCACGAAAGTTTATACTTCTTAACAAAAGTCTTTACTGCGTGTGCATCTCAGAGTCTCACTTGGGGATTATCCACTGCTTTCTAATTTGGTCATCATGGTTATTGTGTTATTAATGGCACAACTACATGGTTTAAGTCACATGCTTATTTAAACTGGATAATGTGATTTGATTGGCTCTGATAGTAGCACAAGTACCATATACTATGGTCACCAGACCCTTCCGCTATAATACAAAGAGGTGGGTGTTACCAGACTATTTCCTAGGTTGGTAGGCTGTAAATGACTGCCATAAGTGTGCTACATTATGGTGGTGTATAGGGTCAGGGTTGTGTTTAATCATACTGTAAGTAACAAAACAAACACAGTCTCACATACAGTACATAGCAATGAGCACAGATACTAGTCTCGCATGGCCAGACCGTTTTTTCTCTGCACAGCATTTATCAATTGGAATTATAAGCGCCTGCTCAGAAAAAGGGTCTGGAATGGCAAGGGGGTGTCACTCAGGCTCTTGCTGTGTAGGTTGATCTGCGACCACGGTCAAACTCTAAGTCAATGGTCAAGGCCACAAAATTTCTCTTACAGTGGGTCAAGGGTCAAGACGATACAGAAGGTTCAAAACCCACAATCAAAAACTATACATAGCTATTATCAAGCTAAACATGTCACTCACAGTATAATAAAACCATGCAAAAGAATAATACATATTTTAATGCAGTATTATATACACACCCATAAAGTAAATAGCTTCATGTGCCAAGTTATTTTACAACAAAAGTAAAAATAGCTAAATCTTTTCTTGCAATAACCAAATTCGCTCCGCGCTTTACTGATACGGAAGGCCAGCAATACATCGACACCATTTCCTTCCACTCATGTGGCCAAACTCGTGATTTTAACAGTTAACATATACATTGTTCCAAGAAATTAAATGAGTCGGTCGGGCCCAAGAAACATGAAATTAAGTTGAAGTGGCCTAAGCTATAGTATCTATGTATTTACTGAGATTTTTGCACAGCACACACAAATAAATAAATACCAAAGGTGTAGCCGGGTGTGGTGGATTCACTAAGTGGTTTTGCACAGCATATAATATACACAAATAAAATAAATAAATACCACACAGTCTCGCAATGAGTACAGATACACATTAAAAACTTACACACAAACTGTCATTCCGTTATCAGCACTCCATTAAACACGACCTGGTGACCAATAACAGTTGCTGCGACCATAGATGACCGGACTTCTTTAACTTCAATTTTTCTTATGCGCGCCTAGTAGCTGCTTATTCAAAGGGTGTGCCGTGCGTTTCGTCAAAATGGCTTCTGCTCTCCTTCCTTCCGTGTCTTCTGTGGCGAAGTGTCAAGTGTTGATGGAACATTTTGATAATCCAGACCAACTTCAAGATGCTATTAACTGTAGCGAAGAATGCGCCGCTTTGTTGCAGTATCCCTCCACCACTCCCGTTTCTAAATATTGTCCTGATCATCCACGAAGAAAACTTGACGTGTTCTGCAGACAATGTGGAACTGAGTTATGTAGAGATTGTGTCTCCCATGGTCACTCAACGCACCAGCGTATTAGCATTACAAGTGTGACTGATGAAGAAACCAGGAGACTGGGAGAAGCTATGGGTCACATGACGGGTTTACTGGAAGAGACGAAACGAGCAGTGTCCGTTGTAAAGGAAATGAGACAACGTATTAGGAGCAGAAAGGAGCACAACATGGAGAGGACAAGGGAGGTGTTTAATGCTCTTAGAAAAGTCATCGATGAACGAGAAGAACAAGTCATAACAGATATTACCAAAGGAGCAGACAATAGGGAGAACACACTAAAGGTATTATTTTGTAGTTAATCTGCCACACAAAGTTAGTATCAGTAACATAATACAGCAGTTCTAATAGATATTGTGTGACAACAAATACCAGCAAAATCACGTGCACAAGATTTCGACCAATCAAATCAAGTCATTTTTATGTTTAAACTATAATATCAAGACACACAGTAGTGTGTCGTGCGGCCCAAGAGGTCGGCACGCCACACCGTGAGTATATTAACAGGAAGAAAAAAATGCAATTTTCACACCTATGTAGCTCTGTGATCCCTTATCCGATTGGAGCCAAATTTGCTAGAGACGTACCGCCCAGTTAGGGGAGTCTATATACCAAATTTGAAGAAAATCGCTCCAACCATTTCCGAGATATGAGCGAACACAATTTCATTTTAATTTCTTCGTTTTTTTCTTCATCTTCATTTTGCACACTTTGCAAAGTTCGCCATAAAACACGAATGCATTCTCGGATTGTGCTGAAATTTGGCATACTTAAAGGGCTCATTAAGGCGGATCTTCGTACCAACTTTTGTAGGCATCCGATGCACATTCACGGAGTTATGACCGATTATTTGCATAAAATAAGGTCGAAGGTCTGTCACGCCTATAGGGTAAACCCCTTGGAGGAATCAGTTGAAAATTGACATGTAGATGGAGCAACCATCATAGGAGTACCTTTTTGTGGTTTGAAAGGAATGGGGATAAAGACCATGAAGATATGACACAAAACCCAAACTGTGTCAAAATTACGCGATCGATTTTTATGAATAAAAAAACTATTAGTTTTCGTGTCTACCAGGCAAACCGCTTAGAGCAACGAGCTGAAAATCAGTATGTAACTGGAATAATCATCATAGAAAGTTGTTGCAGTAGTACTGAAGAATCGGATTACAAACCACTGAGTTATGATTCGAAAGGCAACTACGTGCAGCAAATGTGAGATCGAGATACTCTAATAGAACAGTCACCCTAATAAAGCATTCAGCTGCATTTATAATTTGCTCGGTTATATTACATTGCAAGTTATTTTGTAGGGAATTCAGCTGCAAACAAGTCACCCGTAGTCAGATCAGCTAGAAGAAGGTACCTAATAGAGAGTTCAGCTACAAAGAATCCATCATGTAGATAGTTCAGCTCAAATAAATCACCCTGTAAAGAATTCAGCTACAAACAAATTGCCCTGTAGAAAGATCAGCTAGAAAAAGTTACCTTGTAGAGAGTTCAGTTACAAAGAAACAATCATGCAAAGAGTTTAGCTGCAAACAAATCACCCAGTAGAAAGTTGCGCTATGAACAGATCACACTGTAGAGAGTTCAGTCAGAAACAAGTCATCCTGTAGATAGATCAGCTAGAAGAAGTCACCTTGTAGAGAGTTCAGCTACAAAGAAACCACCATGTAAGAGAGTTCAGCTGCAAACAAATCACCTGTAGAGAGTTCAGCTAGGAACAAGTCACACTGTACAGAGATCAGCTAGAAACAAGTCATCCTGTAGAGAGTTCAGCTGGAAGAAGTCACAGTGTAGAGAGTTCAGCTACAAAGAAACTACCATGTAGAGAGTTTAGCTGCAAACAAATCGCCCTGTAGAGAATTCAGCTACAAACAATTACCCTGTAGAAAGATCAGCTAGAAGAAGTTACCTTGTAGAGAGTTCAGCTACAAACTAATCACCCTGTAGAGAGTTCAGCTAGAAACAAGTCACCCTGTAGAGAGATCAGCTAGAAACAAGCCACCCGTAGAGAGTTCAGCTAGAAGAAGTTACATTGTAGATAGTTCAGCTACAGAGAAACTACCATGTAGAGAGTTCAGCTGCAAACAAATTGTCCTGTAGAGAATTCAGCTACAAACAATCACCCTGTAGAAAGATCAGCTAGAAGAAGTTACCTTGTGGAGAGTTCAGCTACAAACAAATCACCCTGTAGAGAGTTCAGCTAGAACAAGCCACCCGTAGAGAGTTCAGCTAGAAGAAGTTACATTGTAGAGAGTTCAGCAGTTCAGCTGCAAACAAATCACCCTGTAGAGAGTTCAGCTACAAACAAGTAATCCGGTAGAGAGATCAGCTAGAAGGATCACCTTGCAGAGAGGTCAGCTACAAAGAAATCACCCTGCTTCATCTTTTCTTCTTCCTGTAGTAAAGAAATAAATGATAGGTTAAAAGCCCTAAAGCCAGCCATAGGCCGGCTTTGGTGTATACAAATACAAAAAGAAGTGAAATCTAATCTAAAACAGCCAAGCTGTAAAAAAAGAGTGCAGCCCTGAGAAAAGCTATGGTGAAAAAAGATGTGAAATCCAAGGTGGCGGCCAAGAAATATGGCTGTGATGGTAGGTTAATGGTAAAAATTTTAATAACGACAATTCAGGTGAATTTTGTGCCAATTGACCAAGCGGCACCAAATTCACCTGAATTGTCGTTATTAAAATTTTTACCATTAACCTACCATCACAGTCATTTCTTGGCTGCCACCTTGGAGTTCACATCTTTTTTCACCATAGCCTTTCTCAGGGCTGCACTCTTTTTTTACAGTTTGGCTGTTTTGGATTAGATATTAATTACTGCAAATAACATGTGTTGTTGTCATGCAAGGTCTTTTAATTATAAGTTTATTTATAATCCCATACAGGTTTACATACCAAACCAATTCACATGATTTTGTGTAATAGATGAGCCCCTCCCACCTACCATTTAGAATTCTCTATTAGAGAAATTAAAAGCAAACACGTCATCTGTTTTACTGACTTAAAGGTTTAAAATTGACAGTCAAAGCTAAATCATATCAGTAATTTTATGCTACAAAGTAGTTCTTCCTGGGATTGGTAGCGGTAAAGATGTGTCTCCAGTTATTGTTGTTCTTGTTTTAATATTAGCTACAGCTGGAGAGGTTGTTGTTACTATGGACACAACTACAGAATTGTCTGGAGCTATTGAAGAAGACAAGAGAGAACAAAGTGACTACCACTGAACTGGTTAGGAGGAGGAAGATACTGGAGCGACGACAAGATCACCTGATGATGATGAAGAAGAGATCAAGACTGGAACCAGTAATGAAGGAACAAAGAGAAGTTGAGTATGGAGAGGTGGATCATCTTTGTGAGGAGGTGACCAAGTTGGGAGGATTTCCACTAGACCCCAGCAAGTGTGAAGTGACCTTCCCTACAGCAATGACAGTAATGAACAAAGAGACGTCACTAATGGTAACACTTAGAGATGTCAATGGTGACATTGTTGAATACGGCAGTAGTGAGGTAAATGTATCCGTGACCACCAAAACTGGAGAAGCCATAGTAGTGGGACCAGTCAAGGATGTTAATGGTGGAAACTACACAGTATCCTTCACTCCCAGGACACCTGGAGATTACATGATATCAATTGTAGTTGATGGACAACACATCCCAGGCAGTCCTCACAAGTAAGGAATAGTGTGTGTTCTATTAGAGTGTTTTGTGGATAACATGTGAGGTGTGATTGTATTATACTTATTCAGTTAGTGTATACTAATGTTACACAATGACTATACATATTAACACTACTACACAGTCAGTCTATACAGTCACACTACTATACAATAGCTATACATGTATTATTTTCCCATACAATGTGTCATACATACAAAACATACAAGTGATTATCATTCGAACTTTCCACTATAATGTTATCTCATTTCCTGTACATACAGGAAGTGATGTCACCAGTATTATTAATGTACAGTAGATCGTGTGATCCTGTCATGTTACTGTAGGATATTAGTTGTACTGAGAGACTACAGCAAGATGAGAGAAGAACACTGCCAAGTGATGACTCATTATGGAGGGAACAAGTTTGGTCAACTCCATGATGTTGCTATAGGAGTTAATAATGAAGTCATCATTGCTGATTATACTAACGAGTGTGTAATTGTGCTGGACTGTAACTTTGCTTTATTAGCAGTGATTGGACAAGGAAGTGGTGACAACAGATTGGTCAGTCCTATTGGTGTAGCAGTCAGTAAGGATGACATCATAGCTATTAGCGACTTTAGTAGTGATCAAGTGAAGAAGTATTCCCTACAAGGAGAACTCTTATCAATAATTGGTAACAATAGAGGGAACAACAATGGCCAGTTTAATGGTCCTAGTGGACTAGTCTTCAGTAGTAATAAAATGTTGTATGTTGTAGATGGGTGGAATTGCAGGGTCCAGGTGTTCCAACAAGATGATAAATTTGCATTTACATTTGGCAGTGAAGGGTCCAACCCTGGACAATTTCAGAATCCTGTTAGAATAGCAATTGATACTGACAATAGAGTGTTAGTTAGTGACATTAATGGTAATCATATTAGTCTCTTCAGTCATACTGGCCGTTTTATTAGTAGGATAACATGTGATAGACCAGTGGCCATTACTGTTAGCCCTGATGGTCACATCATAGCTAGTTATGGTGATAGGAATAAAATTAGTGTATGGAGCCCCACCCATCAAATGATAGAACATTTTGGAAAGAAGGGACCTCAACAAGGAGAATTTGATACTATCAATGGTATAGCCATGAACAGTAGTGGGAGTATTTATGTTGTGGAGTATGACAACAAGAGACTACAAGTTATCAGTTAAATTGTTATTTTGTGTGTTTGTATGATGTAATCTATTATTACCATGGTTACTAATTGTTTACACAATATGATAATATTCTACGTAACTGTACATATTAGTGTGTGAGGGGTGATGGTGTGGTTGTTTTGTGTTGTTACTATGTAGCCATGACAACCACACAACCACTGTTACCAGGAAGTTACCAGTAAGTGTTGGTGATGAAGAGCTGGTATACAAGTGTCTTTTCTATACAGGTGGAGAAAGTAGATGTGTACAATGAAGATCATCTGAAATGATGTCATTGGGGACTTTTAGCCAATCAGATTGTACTGTGTGTACAGAATAAAGTAATCAAAATGTGTTAACTTGACAATGTGTGAACTTTATAAATCACCAGTGTCCTGATCATGTGATCCACCCAGTGTAGTGACGTCTACATGAGGGATTTGTTGTGGTTGTCAAGTGATTAAATCAGACAGTTTACCTTAATAAGGTATGTGTACTACCTTATTTGGATGTGTAATTTAAATGTGTTTAATTCAGGAGGTGTTACAACATGTTCTCCTATTTACCGACGGACTACTCACACCCACACCACACCTCCACACTAGGGTATAGGGTCTGGTGATAATGGTTAGGATTTTTTGGATAATCTGTCAATTTATTAGTTCTCCATTACCACATGTAGTAGATGATGTATTCCTTAGACATTCTGATTGGCTTAATGTATTTTAAACACATCAGTGTCCAATACTGACCAATATCACCAGATCCTACTCTCCTGTAGAGGTGGGTGTGGTCACTAATGTACTGATTGGACAAATGTATTTCTGTGTATTTGAGAATTGAATGAATCATTTTCTTTCATGTACATAATTACTATACGGAAACAGCCTTTATGGGATTTATGACTTATGAGTAGTCTATAAACTAGTTAACTGAGGGATAGTACATTACTGATGCTGCATGTGATACAACAAAAAAATTATCTAAGTCTCCTACCAAAATTTTGTACCATATATGGTAGTAATGAGGTTTACTATACAAAAATAGATTTTTCTGTCGTTACCACTTTGTAGCACTGTTAACTTCAAAATTTCTTAGCTTCCAAAGCTGAAATTTCAGTTGACCATTCCTTTAGGTAAAGAAAAATGTAATTATTTTGTAAATCCACTAACATGTGGGGTTCTTGCAGATTTGGTCACATAATATTATTAACTCTTGATACTATTCTGAATGAAAATCATACTCTAAGTAGTCTGGTAAATATCAACTACTCTAATAGAACAGTCACTTAGCTGTAGTACTAGTGGAAACCTTCTTTCAAGTGTTGTATAATTATGTACAATATTTACTTAGTCATTATTATACTTGTTAATATACATGGTGGCTACACAATCATTGCCATTATTAATGTCACACAGACAAAAATGATTTGTAACAGTTTACCCTACCATGATCTAATGGGGACCAAGAGTCAAGTCACACTAACTTGTTATTACAATCTTTCCCAAAGTATAGTCCATTAAATACACTTCCTGTTGACATGTGACCACAAGTTTGTCTACACTGACCATGGCCATTTTTAGATAACTACACATTATATTGTTGAACTGCCACAAACACTGACTATAATTTTAGTTGTATACTAGTATCATAGAAATCAAAACACTCCCAGCCCACACTCATCACCTAGTGGCACGTGCATGCATTACTAATATTGGCTGGGCTAACAAACTGAACAGTTTATTAGTTACAGGGTCATAATACCACCATCATCTTGTGGGTAGTCTTGTAGATGTGGACTGGTGACGTACTCCATCTATTATCAGTTCCAAGGAAATTGAACTTTCCATACATTGTCACATCTTAATAATGACACAGTTCAATGACTGATCCAATCATCCAATCATCCAATTAGAGCACACCATCATTTTAATGCTACAACAAGACAAGGATAGGTGCAACAAAAATAATAACACATTAAACAGTTGTTTAAAATTACTCTAATGCAACATAACATCAATGCAATAGCTAAGCAAGTGGAGTTTTCTTGTTTATATTGTAAACCATTTAAATATGTAAACAAACATCCATACAGTGTTTTTCCTACTAAAAACACTGATGTGGTGTGCCAGCGTTAGTCCACTCCACTATGTGTCTTCTTGTTGTTTGTGTATTCAGTGACAAAAACATAATTATTTGTCTTGCATTAGTAGCTTCATGGTTACTCCTCAAAATGGGACAGTGGAATTTCCTACTAAGCCCGGCTGCATGCCAAACTTACTCAAAGAAATAAGCCATCAACAAAGTTTTATCTTCTCTTAATTGTTATAATCATACAGCTGTGACCATTTAATCTGTAGACCACACAAAATTGAATAATTTATTTATGTAGCTAGGCCGGCATACGAAAAAATTTACTCAAACTTGCCAAAGTTAAAAAATGGCCACTCATTTTCCCACTTGAAGTCTACAGTATACACTGTACTACTGTACTTACCTCAAGTCAACCTTCACATGTGAATAAGTCACTTCTGGTATATACTGGTACTGACATGACTGTAAGTGTCTTGTCATCAAAACCTTCCAACTCCACATAGTTGTCCTTGTGGTGTTTCTGTTAGTGAAATATAACAGAATGTACATAAAGAAGTAGTGTTTAACTTTGCACATGGAATTGTAAACACCTCTAATGTCTACCAAATTATGGTCACATAACTGGATTAGCAAAAAGGAGATCTTTCACACACATCCAATTCCATGAACTTCAGATACCATAACTTAATACATATACCTGAACCATCCATTAGGTGATGTATGTTGGACATGCTCACTTGCTTTTTGTAAGTTGCAATTCCGGTAGGGCGAAACTTATAAAAACCACTCATTAATCAATACTGAGCAGTTTTAGAAATGTACAAGTGATGGATGATTAATGGTGACAGTATAAAGGTGTCAATTGAGAGTATACATGTGTAATTTGGTGCACTTTATGGCTTTGCCCTTAGGTGTAATTTTGATTGGTCATAAATATTGTGTCAAACACTTGAATGAAAAGATTTTAAAATGTTTTCGGATGGTCATGTAGTACAAATGAGTTGATTGGTAATTCTACCAGGATTCAGCTCACAGTGGAACCTTGGTGAGATACATCTGTAGACAACTAATGTCCTTACGTAAAGGATGGGGGGAGGGGGTAAAAAGCTTATTCTACCTACCTAATAATGTGGTATCCATATTCCTGTTAATTCATGTTGCCACATCATTACACATCTTGGATAGCCACTCAGCAGGGATGTTTTGAAGATCATTGTGGTGAACCCCCTTGTTAACATATCATTGGGGAAATGTGTATCTGAGTTTTGTATTGTTTGTATATAGGTGTGAATATCAGAAGTAACTTCTCCAAGGTTCAAAAGGATAGCCAGCGTACACAGATTATGACATTGTTGAATTAAAGGTGTTCAGCATCCAAAGTACTGGATAGTGTCATGCATGAGTCAGTTCATCAAACTTCTCACTGATAATTTTATAATTTCCCATTACCATATCAACATATCCCAGTCATTCCACCTGTAGAAATAAGTACATGTAATCTACATTATACACATGAGGCATACTATGAGCATGTATATCACCTAGTGTATGTGAGTATATCATAACTGGGAAGAGCAACTGATTCACACCTACAAAATTCAGGTTGGTGGGGACAAGGTTACTATACATGTGTTAATATGAATGGTGTCCATTAAATGATAATATAGAAGAGAAAAGTAGCTAGCCATATATGGACTACTCATACTCGGTCTTGTGCAACCACAGTGACTGCTAGATACTAACAAATCAGATGAAATTCCATCAATAGTATTTAAACACTGTATGTGCTGCAGAAATTGCACCTATATACTCCATGTAGTGGTGTAGCTAAGGTGGGTACTGGTAGGGCACAGGCCCAATCAATCAGTTCCAGTACCCTACCAACTCAGGTACTCACCGTACGTAGCTAGCTATAGCTAAATTGTGTGATACAAGGTGCAATATGAAGCCTCCTAACTAATAATTATTCAAAACATTCATACAGCTAGTGTCCTACTAGAGATGACATATTTTAACTGCAAAATGTCACCAAATTGAATCTCAGCATTTAATTTTCAAAAATTTTCCTGGAGGCATGCCCATGCCAGACCCCCATGCTTCGCATGCTGATTACTGCAACTTGTACACCTACAATGGTGCCCAACCAATCCTTCTGTGCTAGCTACGCCACTGACTCCATTCATATCATCTTTACTTAATCTGTCAACTGGAACTGTTTCTATTGTGATTGCCTTACCTGCAAATGTTACACCAGTTTACAAGAAGAAGGATAATATCCCATCATGATTTGCCATAAGATCAATCTACTTCTATTGGTCATAGTTGTGTGAAATTTGTTCTACTAATGATACTAGTTGGGCCTCACAAGAGTATAACACTACTTAAATCCATACTGAAATTAATTTAATATTTGATAGTGTTGAACATGTTAGTGGTAAACAATATGCTCCATAACTTTACAGCAAATTGAACTACACTAAAATGTTACAGAATACATTCTCCAATACTCACAGATTACTCAGGGCCGGAGGAAACAATTCTAAAGTGGTCAGGCCAAGGAGTAGGCACTATGAAATGCTGAGCACTTGTTGTGTGAATGCTAGGAGGGTCTGGGGGCATGCTACCCTTCTAAATTGCATGCTCTGAGATTAAATCTGAGACTATTTTCAGCTGTAAATTCCCTAGCATATTATTGACTAACACTTATGTTAAACTCACTACATGCAGCTACATCATGTGATCACATTAATTTCTTACATTATACAGTTGTAACACATGTAAATACAGTATTGTTACCTGTTGTTATAGCTACAGTATATGCATGTATGAGTCTAATATTTGAAACTGATAGCTAATGTAACTTACAACTAATTTTAATGAGATGAAGCCACAACTCAGTGAATAGCTAGCTAGGCACTAAACTATATGCTTAATCTTACCCTATCATGCTATGCTGCAGTGCTCAAATATTCATCCAATTATGTACACTTCCATACAAAGCTATTTATAATTTATTTCGTAATTGCAAGCTTCATAAAGTGTTTGACTAATAAATCAGTAAGTGCCTGAATGCTTTATTAGGGTGACTGTCCTATTAGAGTGTTTCGATCATCTCCATGACTGATTGTCACAGGGAAGGGTTAACAGTATGATATAAATATTCTACTGGCATTATAACACAATGCTAGCATGATGCTTTAGGTATCTATCATTCCGAATAACATCCCAGCATAACCGACCAATGCCTATCAGCGACTCGGAAATATATTTTAAAAATTAATGCTGAAAGTGGTCAGGCTATGGCCTGACTGGCCGGACCGCTTCCTCCGACCCTGTTACTTCATTAAGACCAAGGACTAGAAAATGTGAAACAGCATCCTTACCAAGTCCTCACATTAATAAAATGCCTCTAATATTTCATCAAACTTAATTGCTCTTTGCAACCAAATCATAAATCTAGCTTGACCAACATGCAAGTTCTACACGGGATCCATAATAACAATAATCAATTTTTATAAGATCCATCCTCTACATTGGTTAATGGTTACAATTACAACTATATCATATCATCCTGTTATATGGCCTACCTTGGAATAGAGTCATAACATATCAAAACTATTCTATACATTTCGTCAAATGCAGCCATTATCGATGGTATAATTTTTTTTCATAGTTTTACCATTAATTCTAATCATTAAAATGATGTAATATCTGCTTTTTCTTCTTCTTCCACAATCTTAGGTTGGTCAAACAAGCTGATTTAAAAAACCTTGTCATTCCTTGTCATTCCCTTGTCCAATACAAAATACATGCTTTTTGCACTATACCATATGAGGGGAAACCTTGGTGGGGATAAACTTTGACCAGTAGCAAGCTAAATTAATTTGCATTTGGTGAAATAAACTTTGGCAAATTCAACCTCAATGTTTAGCTATAAAGATGCTAATCTGAGGTGCTACAAGTACTTGACAGGTTAAATGTTGGTGAATTTGTAGCAAATCGCCAAAGTTTCCCTCTATACAATATACAGAAAACACAAAAGTACAAACCAGTGTTGTAAGTGGGCCGGGTCATCCGGATTATCCGCGTCATTTAGGTCACATTTTGTCCGGGTCAAGTGGGTCTTATCCACTTCACTGACTATCTGGGTCTGACCCGGATGAGATCATATAGAATCATATAGAGAAGTACGCCAAAAAACCTTGTTTTCCCAGCATTTATTTACCCACCTGATGATGCGTAATTTACCAGAACAAGGCTCTTTTTGCCATTTCCACTTGTCTCAGAACACAATCTAATACACCACAGGATTCGCCTGACATCAAGGAATCTGATAAACTAAACTGTGTTTCCTTATACTAAAGTATGTGGAAGTTATGGCGGTTTGTTTGCAAGGTACTGTAATTTTCACCAAATACGGTCAAAGCCTAAAACAGAATCCAGAAAATTTGACATTAGTTTTAAATATGAAAGGATGTGCAATTCCTTTATATACAAATCTATTAACAATCTTACAGGTTTGAAATTTCTCAGAAACTTCCAAAATATTTTACAAGTATTCAACGAGGATTCACCACCAATAAACTGAACAGATGCCCACATGAACATGTAGTTTTCTTCCGTGAACCATCAGAGAATCCCCCCCCCCCATGTTGTAGAATAAAATTTATTCAAATAGGTGTCTATTAAATTTGAATGTTCCTCTTGCTCGCAGGGGCTTGTACTAATTACGTTTGCACATTGTATTTCGAGAATTTCACTTATGGTGTCACATGAAATTAAAGCTCAAATGATAGTCATGACAGCTCAAGTGATCATGATAGTTTTGAATAATCAGGCCATACCAATTTGATCATAATTATGTTTCACGGATTGTTTTCCCTCTACTATACTTGTAGATCGAAAAATAAATCAAAATATGTAGCTAAATTATTTAGCTACATATTTACTTGTTTGCAAGTTTTGCAAACCCACCCCTGTAGATCCCCTATGGCTTAAGAAGGAAGAAAAATGAAGGAAAATATTTTAATCATTCATATCTCACAATTGACTGGTGTAATTTTCCCTGCAGCCTATCCAACCTGGCAGTCAGCTATATTGCAAAAATGGTGTGTTTTGGAGAAAGAGCTACTGTATACATATGTGAAAGAAAATGCCATTTCTTTCTTCCTGTCAATATCAAGACTGACGGTAGTGAGGCGCGCGGCCAAGAAACGAAGCGCACGCCCAATTAAAATACGCGGCCACTACTGTGAGTTATTTACGTGTAGGGTCGGTTTCGCAATATTAGCCCTGGATTACGCAACATATCTCAATGGATTTGTATTGCGTTACGTAATAAAAAAATCTTTAGTCGTCGTTTTCTTGCGACCTTGCTAAAATAAAAAATATAGCCGTATATAGACATATTTCACTTTATTTCTCTACCTTGTGTTACACGTATCGTCACGTTATACCAGTCATCTTACCCGTGTTTGTACTGACCGGCCATCTAGGCCTGACATTATCTAATTCTGGTTGGCCCTACGCGTATTTTCTCCATTCAAACCTGTAATCCCTACAATAACTTTTAAAGACACAATGTGGACACAAGCCCTAATGTCTGACAAACAAGTTGTGAAAACGTGCAGATCCGTAGGTTCCCTAGGGAAGGCGTTTTGAGCAGAAATCTTTAGAGTCCATTTAGTGCCACGCCCCATGCGAGCGTTTATAATCACAGATGTCTTACAAACAAGGTGTGAAAGCGTGAAGAATGTACAGACACTACAAATCATTAGTCAATACTCCATTTAGTGCCATGCACCACTTATGATACCAGAAAGTTGTGTGGAATGACCACTGAAGACTCATGTAGTCACAAACCACGAACCACATTCCAGACAAAACTTTGTTGTCCTACATTAGTTTACGCACATAATGAAAGCCACTACACTCCACCTTAAACTGATGGTGCTTTGTGGAAGTGTGAACTGCCGTGACAGAACAAATGAGGCTATTCTAATTGTGGATAAGATTGCTGCAAAATTCATGAAAATTCCTTGCGGTAGAGTAAACATATAACAATGCTATTACAACACATAACAAAAATTTAATAAACATCAGTTTAACACCAAGTGATTATTTCTTCGAAATCTGCATGATGACACAACATTAAGTGAGCCCTGTAAAAGAACAAGCAGGCACTGAATTAAACATTTAAAAAATTATATTTAAGACTATAAGTGAATCTGGTGTACCAGTGGCAGATACAGGGGCGTTGCAATGGTTTCAGCTGAAATCCTCTCTGGAAATAGCACGCCCAAAATTTATTGACGAGGGTGTAAAATGAAAAACTTCATACTTTAGCCTTTGAAATCACAATTACGACGTTCTACAGCAGGTTGTGACCTTTTTAATATTTTTGGTCTTTGACTTATACCTAGGCTAAAGTTGAGTGGAATCTGAAACCCCTCTGAAATTTCTAGTGTGTACCAGAGGTAACGTAAATGTGTTTTGGTGCCTAAGTACGTAAACATGAGACCTGTCAAACAACAAGTGGCCACCAAACAGAATATACAACATGGTAAATATATTTCTTAGCTATACAACAGGAAATTCAGGATTGCAATTGTCATAGGCGGCGGAAAGGCTAGGGGGCTAAAGCCCCCCCTCAGAATGATATCACAACGAAATTATCTTTCTTGGAGTGGGGCTGAAAACCGTGATAAAGATCGAGATACTCTAATAGAGCAGTCACTCTAATAAAGTAGTCAGTGTGTAGCGAGCTATGAAAGGATTTTTATGTAGTTTATCAGCTAGAAATGGTAGCTGGTGAGGTGGAAAGCTCTTGTCAGTTGGTTGCGACCTTTTTTTTTTTTTTTTTTTTTTTTTGGTCTCACCTTACCAAACTATAGAAATAAGTCTGGGTCAGCCCAGCCCCCCCTCATATCAACTACTTCCTCCGCCACTGGCAATTGTACCAATTCCCACTTTTAAGCTAAGTGAATACCTGATAATATTGTTTAACCCATTTTATAACCAATACCTGATCTTAAGTAACATTAAGTTACATTAGTGCATAAAAGTACAACTTATAAAGCAATTGCTGTGAGCTTGTGTACATACCTTAAGTCAAAACTGCTAATCAGACACCTGGCCAATTATCACTAGGGCTGGGTTTGTGGTCACCACAAAACACAACTTGCTTGGTAATCTGACAACACAAGAGACCAATCGTATGAAATTCACAATACTAATAAAGGTCCTACCTGGTCCAGAGTTAAGTATCACAACCACATCCACTGTTAGTGCTATGACTAGATTGCCTGTAAGAACAGATAGGTGAGCATTAAATGCAATACACTTAAATTTATCACTTTTTACACAAAATAAACATTTGGGGATTTCATTCATTTAAACAGTTGACATTGTTACATAGAGACCTGAATAGACAGACATATCAAGAAGTTTGCAGACATTTGCTACACTTTTGTTCATGGCAAAGACGCCAGCTGAAACAGCATGTCCAATACATTTCAATATAAAAATTAAATTAATTATCGTGTACCACCTACCTCAAGTCTGTTTAGTAATTTTCTGAATTTGATACATGTAGAGCAACTCTTTGCGAGTACAATGATGCCCCCAATTCACGGAAATTTTGGCTTGTCAAAATGGCCTAAACTGACCAGGTGTAGCGAATTCCCCCATACATTTTGTATTGAGTGTTTTGGGGTCATGCAATAAAAGGCGTAATAACCCACGACACGTGATAGATACCTCAGATTCCGAACCAGATTTGGAAATAGCAGTGAATAGTGATTAAGATGAGCTATAGCAGAAGGAAATCAGGAAATTTAAGCTTGTCATTTTAAGGTTGAAAATCACTTACTTTTTCTATGGCAAATTGAATGCCAGATATTTGGAAAGGAACGCTCTGATCTATTTTGATGTGTTGACAGCCATTATTAACCTTCACTACATTATTGTTACAATTGAACAAAAGCACTGTGAATTAGTTCTGCAGGTTAGTTTGTGAAAATGACAGTGTTCTATGATTAAACAAAATAATGTCCATCCCATGCAGCAGACTTCTTCATGTTTCACTGTACATAAATTCAGTAATTTAGACCAGAACATGTGAATGGGTATACCTTTTCATACAAACATCGATATCTGACACAGATTCACTTACTGACTTTTCATCTGCAGCCAAAGTTCCAAGAATTCTGATGATGATGTAAGTGGCAAATGATAAGATAGCCATGGTTTTTTGGTAATTGGTCCCGTACACCTTGTCACTACAATCTCGCCATGAGATTAATACGAGCTAGTGGAGCTACTAGGAGTTTTCGCCTGGCGGGACTCTAAAATACTGCAAATGGGGTTAATCGGTGTGTGTCGATGTTGATCTAATCCTCGATCTAATCAGTTTCGTTAACCTCCACTCCAGACTCTTATTCTTTCACGGGTTCTTTCATACTTCAACAACGGTGTACGGCCTCTGCATTAAAGTACACCTCACTATGAAATGAAATCCAGTTACAACAAGACTTAATGTTGATTACTCAGTCTCGTTACTCTCACTCTCTTTTTTGGACTGCCATTTTAAACAACATTTGTTCAATTTTAATCAAAACCGCGTATCACGTGTGTCCACTTCGGGTGTTGCAAGGACATTCCAACGGACTTCCCCTAAATAAATCACGTGATAATTGTCAGTCTTGTGTGGTACTTGTCCTTAGTCATGGCTCAGCATTGCGGTACGTGTGTACTATAGCCTAGCTATAGGATTTTTTGTGTGATGATGCATATGCTCGCATGGAACGCATGATGGTAGGGCAAATGCCCACCCCTATAGCTATGCCTATGGCATTAACTAGCTTTTTCTATAGCTACTATTATGTTGCTGATACATCAGGGGCACCAGAGTAAGGTGAAAGTGGTAGCTAAGGCTAAGTCAACTGGTCTATATAGTCTGGGCCTCTGGGACATATTCCCTCAGATAATTTTATCTAAGTTTTCTTGCAACTTTTAGCTATAGTCCTTCAGTGACCAAATTCGCTTCATCAAGTTTGAAAATTTGTTTAATTCCAGTCAAAAAGGCTCAGATCTCAATGCACTGGTTGTATCTTCTGATGCCCTATATACATTGTCCAAAAGATAGTTAGAGTTCCATATTAAAATGAACTCTTGTTATACGCTTGCATGGACTCTTGATAATAATGACTATATGTATTTATTTATTATTATTAAATGCTATCCCACTAGGGTTTAGCTTTCAGGTTGCGTATACAAGATATTCTTTCATCTGCTGGTATAAATTGCTATTCCATGTACTATGAGGCCTGGGAAATGTAAGGCTCTAGCTCCACACTAAGAATCAAATTATATAATGTTCAACACAATGATGTTCATGGTTATCGTATCAGCAAAGAGTTTTGAATATGTTTTATTTAAGTGCATTGTGACTGTTCCTCCTATAATTCTTGTTCAATTATCTGATATCTTGTTGGTTTCCCTCCATCCTCTTTACTGATCCCTCTTTATTGATTTTATATGACTAGAAAATCAGTACACCTTGTCAATCCAGTTACAACAGTTGATCTATAAATATGATGATGATGCAGTTATTGAGATGAGGAGATGCATAGTGTTTCCCTACAGTGCCACAACACAAAAACACTTGAAATGTAATCTGAGACTTACATGTATATAGCTAGGCATGAGGCTATTATGCTCCAAAAATTGAGCATTATGCTTTTGAGCAGTGCTAAAAAAATCACCTATTATGCTTTTGAGAATTGCCCATTATTCCCAAAATTATGCCACCATAATTGGCTAATAATGCCAGTTTATTGCTGTATCAGACCATTTTCATTGATGTTTAAGCTTCAAATAGTCTTGAATTCTTTAGCTGGTTGCTGTATTAGAGAATTTCATTTCAATATGACTGCTTTATTAGAGTAAATAATATTCAATGACTGTTCTATTAGAGTTTCTGACTGCTCTATTAGAGTATCTCGATCTTTTTTAACGGGATTGTGCAATCTGCAGATTTTCCTACTATTAAAGCTTTATAATCACCTCAAAATGCTAGCATAATTCCTGATTTCCACACATACCTATTATGCCCGAAATTATGCCAGCATAATCGCCGCATCCCTATATATAGCTGCAGTGAACTAAGTAAGATCACTATAGCTGCTGGTAAGCATTGTGTCATATTACCATCAATCAATCCTTGTGCAATAAATTGTCTGTATTATGAATTCAGTCAAAATTATGCATAGCTAGGTGTGTAGTAATTTATTACGCACCCAGTTAACACTTAGCTAAGTTTGAGCACAAGATGCCTGAAGTATTCCACAGATATATTTTGTAAATAATATTATAAAAAAGATAAATATACTCTAATAGAACAGTCAATAGCTAGCTGCGTAGTAATTGTGAACTAATTAGGCACTTGCTAATTATGTGCATAATCTAAAGCATTTACCACAGATGTGAGAGGTTGTAAATAGTAAATGAACGCCACAGTAAACACAAATCTAAAAAACAGTCTGTCTATTCTACACTGTAAATTCATACTTCCAAATTTACAGTGTGAACAGTCTGTAATGTGCATGCCTTTGTCAAACAAGATGACAGGTGTACATGTTTGACTCTCCAAGACAATAATATTATTGCTAATTTCCCAATGTCAGTCATCTAAATGTTACCATTAAATTTTTAACAATTTTGTTGTTCCCCCAGTGGGACTATCACTATATAACAAAAATGAGTGATATCCACCTCAAAAACACCTTCGCTGTAAAAAAAGGCGCGTCCAAGAAACTACAAGTACCTGTAATCCAATGTAATTAAAAACAGCTCGGTTGTAGGGAAAGACTTCATAAAAGTAAAAATAACTGGTAACTTAAAGAGCTGATATCTGGAGCAGCCAAGAATCAATCTTACTCATACTAATTTTTTTTAATCCATGAAAGAACACCTTGCATTGGCTGTAAAAACAGTGCACCTAAGAAAGTAACTGGCAATTGAAATAGCTGATATCTGAAGTGGCCAAGAATGAATGCTGATATACAACTAATTGGAATTAACAAAAAGTTTAACATCGAACCTTTATCTTTCAGCTGTGTTCTACATTCACTCTTGCTGCATCATAAATTGATTTCTTTTAACTCTAACTGGCTGGTAATTCGGCCGCCTTTTTTTTGCTCTATACACTGAATATTAAAAAAGGCGGCCAAATTACCAGCCAATTAGAGTTAAAAGAAATCAATTTATGATGCAGCAAGAGTGAATGTAGAACACAGCTGAAAGATAAAGGTTCGATGTTAAACTTTTTGTTAATTCCAATTATTTGTATATCAGCATTCATTCTTGGCCACTTCAGATATCAGCTATTTCAATAGCCAGTTACTTTATTGGGTGCACTTTTTTTACAGCCAATGCAAGGTGTTCTTTCATGGATTAAAAAAAATTAGTATGAGTAAGATTGATTCTTGGCTGCTCCAGATATCAGCTCTTTAAGTTACCAGTTATTTTTACTTTTATGAAGTCTTTCCCTACAACTGAGCTGTTTTTAATTACATTGGATTACAGGTACTTGTAGTTTCTTGGACGTGCCTTTTTTACAGCGAAGGTGTTTTTGAGGTGGATATTATGTACAGTGTGGCATGCTGGCTTTGTTGGCCACATACACAGTGTAACACACTATTGTGTTCTATTTGTGGAATGTTTATACAATACATGACCAAAAAGTTTACTATTACTGCAATGCAATGTCATTAAAATTGTTTGATGATGTTAATTCCAATATTTTGTGTATGATCCAGATGTGTGGGCACAGTCTACACCTCATCACATAACAAGTCATATGCAACACTGACTGTGTTTACAAAGCCACTTGGTAGTTTATTATAGGCTGAATATTGCAATAGTACATATACTTCGTGGAAGAAAAAAGTAGGCATATTTGTGCAACGTGTCTAGTTTTTGTAGATCCCGATTACATACAATATTACATGTTTGAATAGGTGCACAATCAATATAACTTTTTAATGTGATTTTATTAAGATAACCCAGTTTCCACGCACACACTGCACACGATCACCCACAAATTGTATTGTTGGCTTAGTAGACTATCATACATCACTCTATCAGAACTGGTAATTCTGGTGTCTGTGGTGGTCATTGTGACAACAAGTAGAGCCAGCCATGGTATTGTTGGAATGGTGTTTATAATATGGTGGGTTAAGCCACAAATTGCAGGATGATGTCATTCATTTTAGTTGGAGCCTTTTGAGCACAAGAAGGGTCCATGGGGACCCCAAAATTGACCTCTGGCCTTAACTTGTCTTCTGATGCCATTTTGTGTTTCTATACAAAAACCCACCAATCTCACCACCCAGCTTAAAATAGTTAACAAAATAGGACATACAATTACACTACACATAGTTGTACTTTCTAGAAAGTCACATCATATCTGCTAACGATGCTTTCTGTGCTTTGTCAAATTCATTGGCATGTTTATTTATCTTTTATATTTCACTCACAGAAACACAACAAGAGCAACTATGTGGAGTTGACACGTTTTGATGACCAGAGACTCACAGTCATGCCTGTACCAGTACCAGAAGTGACTTATTCAGATGTGAAGGACCTGAAGGTTATTTATTACACTTTACATACTGTTACAGCTCTACAGACTAGAAAGTCACAATACAGTGAAACCTCAATTATCCAAATGCCAAATTGACTGCTCAATCAGAGTAGTTTGATAACAAGTGTATGTTTTATTGGAGTAGTTGAGTAAAGCTAAATATATGGATGTTCGATTTTACATATTATTTGATTATATGAACACCCTTTCCCCTCAATAGATAATCGAGGTTCCACTGTACTTAAAATCACTGGATCTGCTAAAGCCTGATGCATTCGTGAATTCCTATTTATTAAATACTTATAATTTACTTAGCCAAGCATATGTTCTGGCTATAAGGTTTGGCAATAACTTTCAAGTTAAAGCATTACAAAGTAGCACCAACAGAAAATCCAATTTGTACATCAAGGTATAGGTACAGCTGCTTACTGTAACTTATAAACAGAATGACATACATAGTTGAAATGTGTACCATTATGTTGCCATGAGTAGGGGAATCAATTACTGGGTATGTTTTTCATTGTATTACCTTTCTTAGCTGCATATTCCCTTTACAAAGTGAAGAAAGGTCGATCGCATACTATTGTTTCGACATGACGTAAACAAACACCAGTAATTGGTGTATCTTTTAGTCTATTGCAATGAAACAGTGATTTTTGAAATCCTCTAGAGTAGGTGAATAAGATGATATCCAGGAGTTTATTGTTAGGCACTTTCTTCACTAAGGACAAAGCATACAAACAAATTACAGATTTTATGCAAGTATTTCATCAATTGTATTCAATGCTTTATACTGTAAACTTAGGTTTGCATGATTGTGTCAGGTTTTGCAGATCCAGTTCTAACAATGTTTTGTGTACTTTGTCAAATTCAGTCACATAATAGTTGTTTACTTATCTGCTTTACATTTCTTCACTCACAGAAGCACAACCAGATCAACTACATGGAATTGGCAGGTTTTGATGACCAGAGACTCACAGTCATGCCTGTACCAGTACCAGAAGTGACTTATTCAGATGTGAAGGTTGACTTGAGGTAGGTACGCTGTAGGGTTCTAAATTAGGGTGGGAATGTGAGTAGCCACTTTTAGAACATTGGCTAGTCACTCACTGAATGCTAGTATAGTAAATGTACATGACTACCTTATATCAATGTCATGTGTCAGAAGATATCATGGAGCCCCATGTGTATTGTGTACATGTTGGGACCACTCACATGTAGTACACAATGATTATCCAGTGTTCAAAATCAAAAATGACTGTTCAGTTAGATAATGCTATAGATTAACCAAAATTTTGCTCCTCATGTCCCTAGCAATGCATATTAATGTAAGCCATGAATTGCAAAATAATTGGTGAATTATGAAATTTAATACATTACCACATAGGCGGATCTAGGAGACACTCTCAGGGGGGGCCAAGGGGGAGCAAGAAGTTTTAGTGCACAACAGTGTTTATTCCACTATGAGGATAAGAATGGAATTCTAGTACACAAGTTATATTCATTTGCATAACTTTATTCAGCATATAGCTGGATGAATGATGGACATACAGTTTTAGACTGTAGTTGGAGAAAATTAGACCTCCTAGGATTGAATTTGAGAGAATTTTGATAACACTTAGCTAACAAAGTGTATGCTTTGTAATGCATAGAAAGATTGGTTAGCCTATCTGAGATAAACCTGTTTGATGGTAAAGTGTATACTAAATCAAAATAAGGAGTAGCTAGTTTTGTTATGATTTGTAAAAATTGTAAATTGATGAATTAGAATTACGACTGTTCTATTAGAGTAGTGACTGCTCTATTAGAGTATCTCGATCTTGAAACAAAATTCAAAATTTATTGCGTCACTTTCTTTACAGTGTACAGGTGTACAGTTTGGCTATACTGTACATTTAAACTGTTGTCTTCTATTTGCCCATTGGCTTTCTATACTTCTGAATACAGTGTAAATGCATGATTCTAGTTTCTGGTATCAATATAGTATTATAGGTCCAAGGGGGGCAAGAGAAGGGCCAGGGGGGCCACAGCACCCCTTGGCCCCCCTCTCAGATCCGCCTATGCATTACCAGTAATTTGCATCATAGATACTAGACACCCCTACCTGGATTGGAAGCACACGTATAGTGCCTATATGAAACTACGTGACTGACTATCCACGGTTTGTGCCTGAAGTTTTGAAACACTCTTTTTCATTTGAAGATTCTGTTTTACTGTCTGGATACAGTTCAGTTACTTTAGCTAGTAAGTTTAGTAGATTGTTTCTTGGGTGGTGATTGGCCTACTACTGGTATAGGCACTTTCCATATAAAAAGTATTTGAACATGTTTGTGAAAATGGTGGGGTGAACAAGTCTAGTTTAAGGCTGATGTTTACAATATCACAAATCCCACCTCTCATATTAATCTTTCGTGTTTGTCAAACTTCTAGCTAATACACATCAGTACACCCACTATGAGCAGGCCAAACCTTATATTCCATAGCGGTAGGTTTACTACTCACCAGTAGGGACCCGTCGATTTCGCCAGCAAAATTTTTGGCATAATGGTTGGGTAAAAGCAAAGAGCAAAATGCTGGCATAATACGTGCAATTTTTGTGAAGTGGACATAAAAATTGCACAAAAGATCGAGATACTCTAATAGAACAGTCAGACACGCTAAAATATCGACAATGCATAGCTAATTGTTACAAGAACAACAAGTGACAATCGAGATACCCTAATAAAACAGTCGCACATGTTAAGCAATATTAGCTGGCTTCTTGCTTTACATGTTAGAAGTAATTTCTGATCGAGATACTCTAATAGAACAGTCACTTTAAGGCGAAACTGTAGCTTTGCACTTGGAAATATTCAATTAACAAAGATCAGTGCTGAGCAAAATTATTATTCTTGAGCAAAATATGGAGCATAATAGGTGAAAAATAAAAGAATTGCTGGAAAGAAAAATAGGTAGAAAAAAAAGCAAAATAGACTGGTCCCTACTCACCAGTAAGCAAAACACATTCTTATAAACTATAATCCCAGTACTGTGTACGGTATAAGGGATGTAAAGCACAGATCAATTAGGTGGCGCTTAGAAGTTTCCAGTCCAGTATGGGGTGTCTATTATCAATGTTTGTATATTATTATATTATTGCAACAATAATTAATATTATGCTATACTTTTCAAATGTGCAGAACAGCAACTGTTGGTACATACTGTAATGCAAGAACCTGGTATTGTGTTTGTGGTACTATAGCAGGGAGATTTGAAATGTTGTGTGTCATAGTATGGACTTCACCTGTGTGGTTCTATAGCTATAGAAAATAAAATTTAGAAAGAGTTAGTTAATTAATTCAAGGGATAGTATTAACTGGGCACCTGATTTATTATAGGTAGCACAGCATCAAAGGTATCCTGATCATGTGATCCACCCAGTATAGTGACATCTACTGAAGTAAAAGATTTGTTGTGGTTGTCAAGTGATCACACCAGGGACTTCCCCTGATAAGGTATGTGTATTACCTAATATGGATCTGTCATTTAAACATTTTTTAATTTAGGAGGCATTACAACATGGTCTCCACAGACTACTCACAACCACACTACACCTCCACACTAGGGTATTGGGTCTGATAATATTGCTGGCAATATCACGTGAAAAATAGCCAATCAGATACTGTATTTCATAAGAATTTGAAAAGGTCTGGTTGTTTATCAGTTGGTTTCATGTGAGTCCCATTCAGAATTTTTGTACGACAGACAACCGACATGCAAATCACTGTAACTCTCCATTATCACATCTAGTAGATGATGTAATTCTAAGACATTTTGATTGGCTTAATTTATTTTAAACACATCAGTGTCCAATACTGACCAATATCACCAGATCCTACTCTCCTGTAGAAGTGGGTGTGGTCACTAATGTACTGATTGGGCAAATGTGTTCCTACGTGATATCATAAGAAATAAAATTGATTAATTTTTAACAACATTATACAGTAGGGAAACCTTTATTCCATTATGAGTATTTCTTATGAGAAGTGTTAAAATCTTAGCTGTTAAAGTAAGGGACCTAATAGCACATAACTTATGTTGATGCCTGAGGAATGGCACAATAATCACCAAGGGTGATTGTGGCTTGTGCAGCTCTGGTCACTGCATGGCTTCCTGATTAAATCAGTGCTAAAATAACTTGCTGGTGGGCTTCCTAGATGAATACCATCATCTTTATGATCCAGTGATGCTTTCTTTACACTCTTGTGATGATTTCTGATGGCTGTTGTGACTGGAATCCAGCAAAGCATGTCACACACATGACAAAAAAATTGTCACAGGTACCTAACCAGTGCAGATACCTACTCACAGGTATCTTTCGGATTTTAATCACCTCATTAACGACTAAACTTCAAAGCATACTATGTGTACCATAGTCTAAATGGAAATGGTCTACACTGCATGCATAAGCAAATCCTCACATAGTGGCCACCATTTTACAAAGACTTAGGTCCCAAAGCTAGTTAAGGCATATATAGCTACTTAATGACATCGTTGATTAGACCATTCAATTATGGTGGTCACCTCTTCACAATTAAGTCCCAAACATCACATAGCTCGGCTTGAAAATAGCTAGCTATAGGACATCTGAATTTTTATCTTTCATACAGCTTAGGTGACTAGGGATCTGCAATACATATCGATACAGCAAATAAGTATCACGATACTGTACTTAGAAAATATCGATATATTGAAGTTTTGTAGCAGAACAGTTAGTGATTGCTCTATTACTGTAACAGTGATCTAGATACTCAATTAGAAAGCCTCTCTATTTACCTGTACTATAAAACGCAATGTTACAAGAAGCCATACAAATATGTGTGTATAAGTGCTGCTACTATGGCTAAAATATTCTTACTCGGGTCTTCTAAAAACAGTAGCTGTTACATTTTAACTATAAAGAACTGCACCACCAAGCAGCTGCAGTAAACAACCTGCCATAGCCATCTTGACAACTCATCAAAATGCAGAGTAATTCGGACAAGCCTTTGTGAGAACATGCATTAAAATGTTTGCAGTGGCTAAATGTCTGGTAGAGGCAGGCATCTGGGTAGAGATGTACTTTCTAACAGCAACTCTGTTTTCAAATATCAGAACACACTAGCTATATGTCACATCAGTATAATACTGTAGTTTCACTAAATAAAGAATTCACAGTGAATGTACGTAAAATCAGTGCAGCTCTTTAAGGTACAGATAAATTGGATATTGTTACAATTATTAGCTAGTATGTCAGTCATAGCTAGCCATGACCACTTCATTATAGTATCATGATACAGTATCATATCGAACAGTTTATTGACGGTGATATGTGATACACAAAATTCACTGTATCACAGAACACTATAGGTGACTAGGGTGATTATTGCATGATGTCACAAAGTGTGTAGGACCTACATAATTATACTTGATTCTTTACTACAGGTGTTCTTTAAGAGGTGATCATAAAGTGAGGTTTATCTGTAGCATGGAAGAAGCCTTGACCATTTCCGTTCTCCCTTTTCATTTCTGGTTTCCAATAGCCTTGGTCACTGCACTGAGGTGGTCTTCAGTAAAAGGTCGGCATCAAGTGAAGTTTAATGAGGACATTTCTTGTTCACTGTAAAGGAAGAAAACCACCAAGTAAACAAACATCCATAACACTTGTATACATCAACAATATCAAAACACAATGTAGTGTGTTGTGTGGACAATAAAGCTGACATGTTACACTAATGTGTTATCAATAGGTAGAACAAACACACCAATATCAATTATGTGCACCTCCATGGTTCCTTCCATGGAACCACTTCATGCTATTGAAATACTCTAATAGAACACACATCTGCATTCTAATTGGAACATCGTTGAAAGCAATGGATAATTGAGTTTCTACTGTATGTCACAAATAACTACTCAACTCATTTCACTAGTGAATCTTACCACTAAGGGCTTTTGCATCAATAGACAATAGTATTCACAAAAGTATCGGGGAGTTTTGGTTTCTCACACAGCCCAATTATAAAATAGAACAAGCTTACAGTTAAGTGTACAATATCTAGATGTGCATAATAAAATAAACAACAACTACTCCACATTTAATACTTGTAATACTCACCTTTGTCATGTCAACTACTGCACAAGTGTCTGGTATTGTCAGCTAATAAAGAGACACATAAAATGATTATTTACAACCAAACAAACGTACACATGTAAATATCATACACTACTACCCATCATAGAGTGTATAAAAGGGATCACGGAGGTTTGAACTTCCTCGCAATATTAATCACAACCCATCCTCACAATACCTTACACCTCCATGTAATCAAGCTCACAAGTATCTTATGTATGTGCAATCCAAAATTTCCAGTAACTACAATACTTTTAAAATTACATTCTACTTACTTACTAATGCCTTCAGATCAGTACAACAGTAAAGACTACAGGCTTGCTGCTCCAGCCTAGCAGATATTTATTGGCACACAGAGCTTGAAATTACAGTCGGACATCGGACAATTTCCGACCATTATTAGCAAATGTCTGACCAAGTATGACTTAATGCGGACATAGTGTCCGAGCCATTAAAAATGCTAGTTATCCATTGCCAAAGTGACTTAAAGGAAAGCCTTCCACATGCGGGTATAGATTGCTGTGAATTGCTTGTTGCAAATCGATCAAAGTTGGACTGGAGGATGCGAGACAATTCTATGAGCAAGTGCTAAATTTCACATATGAAATATTTCCCTCATGGTGCCAAAAGTTGTACTGCTCTTGCGTTATTTCCCTACTTCTTTGTTGAATGACTGTTGTTGGTGTGCTATTCTTCGTGTTACTCATCGCGTTATTTGTTTAAAACTGGGAAAATTGGTACAGTAAGTTAAGTTTTAATTCTAGCTTTGTACACTCGCAATACGGGTGTGCAGCTAAGGCTGGTTTACTTAGAGAGCAAGACTAGCTGGCGCACATCTTGTGTACCGCTTTAGTGTTAGCTAACTATTACCTCTTGTAGGTTAGCAGTCCACTCTGCAGTGTTCTGGTTGGCAGGCACGAATGTCCAAGAAAAGTTAAGCACGTCGGAATGTGATGTGGTAGTGCTTGATGATGATGAAAAGGAATATGATGCCGGTAATGAAGATATTGACAAGGAGGATAAGGAGTTAGACAAGTTCATACTAGATGACTGAGATTTTATTTTGCATTTTATTGGTTTTGTGGTTTGCTTAATTTTTGCCACTTGTCTGTCACTTTATAGTAATACTCACTGTACATTGAACTTGGCTATGTCAGACCAAAAGCTGAAATGTCTGAACACTTTGACATATGTTCAGACATGTTGTTAGAAAAGTTTAAAATTGTAATTTCGGGCTCTGAGTACATACAATGATCACTTCATGGACTACTTGCCTTTGGCTTTGTACTCGTTTGTGTCTTATCTTTCTTTGCTGGCAGTGCAAAGTGTTAATACTCACTAGTACATAATGGTTTCCTTGTGCTGTCTACTATTTCAGTTATAATTATCTCTATTTTCCATAGTGACTGGATTGCTGGCAGAGATGCTTCTTGTACTGTTCTCATTTGTAACACCATGTATGTAATTGAACATAGCTGAACACCAAGTGGTCACTTCATGTTTCAGTAATAAATAATTGGGGCACATGTTCAGATGTAATTTATGATATGCTTGGCACCTTTCTTTCTTTTGGTGTGGTATGCCTGAGTTCACCTGTCATACCTGTAGTTATGTTCCCAAAACAATTGACAGGCAAGTACAAGGACAATTAAGCTCAATGAAAGCTATGATACAAGGGAGGTGGCCTACAACTGCAAATGTACGTACCAGCAGACATTTAATCCATAGCTCATACTGTCAGTAAAAATCAATAGTTTTCAGGTCAATACTTATATCACAACACTATTTTAATTCTATAGTACATTGATGAACTTTATGATATACCATTCCTCCACCCCAATATCCTGTACATGTGTAAACAGTACACAAGTACCTTTTGTGGTTCTTTTAATTCCCTAGAAGTTCTTGTTGACGTGACTTTTCTCACTATACAAATAAAATATGAAATTCAACTATTTGTATTTCCTATCAAAACATTTACACATAAACTCATCATTTCAAAAACATGTTTACAAATACTGTATGACAAATATGTGACCGTCTCAGCAAAAACCCAACTTGCATGCGTATCAAAATTTAAAAATAATTCATAAATTACGTATGCTACAAAAAGAATGAATGAATAAGTGAATAATTTTTTTTTAAATTGCGAACAAGTCAGGTTTTTGCTGAGACAGTCACATACATAACAGTTTTATGAAGTCTTAATTAAATGAACTTCACTGTATCTCGGCAACTACACAAAACTACGTAAATACTTGACATGACATAATAAATTCAGTTCAAACAAGTACATACAATGGTCAACTTGAATCCTATTTACAAGTACTAAACACAGGTCAATTCCTTACCAGACTTTTGAACACTAGCTGTGACTTCATTGTATGTTGGTATCTATACAAAGTACAATATCATTAGTTGAAGCAAACAAACATCAATCGGATGAGATATAACATGATTTCAACAATGTCCCCACAATACAGTACTACATCACATAGTAGGAATGTACCAATACCAACAATTTTATCAGTATCAGCCATTTTTGGTGGTATCAGATCAGTATTGATTATGGTTTAAGTGACCGATAGCATAACCGATACTTTGTATGACATAACCGATACTTTGTATGACATAACCAATACTTTGTATGACATCATTTAATTGTTTTACAAGATGGCAGTGAGTGGAATGGACTACCGTATAATAAAAAACTTTGGCGGTAAAAAAAATTGACGAATAGCATTCAATTTGCAAAAGTATTTTAGATGATCACATGAGCACAATGATTGGCTAGAACTTGAGATGAAGGTCAGCTAATGCAATAAAATTCGAGCTGACTTTGGTGGAGATCTTCGAAATGTGTTCGCACTCCTTGGGATAGCATCTCCAACTGGCTTCCCATTCACACGTCAGCTAGTTCATCGTCTTGTGATGGATTTGGCCAAATTAATATACATGATAACCTCTGCTACTGAAAAAGTAAAATACAGTCGCTCTCGGCATTGCACGAGGCATTGCAGGAGATAGTGAAAAATGCCTTTGCTAGTACGTCGCTAGATCATCAGCTTCAAAAGTACTGCTACATAAAAACACTAGCTACCTATACACTTACTACACTACTTAACTGATGAGCTGACACCTTGTCGTTAACTTTACGTACTGTACAGTAAAAAACTTTGGTGAATATTATTTCAATCGCCAAAGTTTTTTCCGCCAATTTTTTCAACAGAGGAGTTTCGTCACACTATTTTACTGCCAAAGTTTTTACTATACGGTATTAAGAAGAACATAATTTTATAACCATAAATTACTTGAAAGAAGCCAGTGATTATGGTTGTTAGTACAGTTGAATAGGCAGTAAGCCACAAAACAAGATTCATTGAAGCCATATGTGATAACTGATGACTGATCATCTTACAGATGCCTGATGGCCACAAAACCAACAAGTAGTGCTATAAGGCATTAGCAACTGTATTTAAATAAGTTGCTTATTAAACAGAGTGGAAATACTAGTGGCTGTTTCTTGTAAATAATGCCTCTATGGCAAAGTATCAGTATTGACCAGGTATCGGCCAATTTTCACCAAATATGTATCAGATCGGCTGGTAAAAAGTGGTATCGGTGCATCCCTATCACATAGTGATCTATGTATTGATTTTCTTTCAGATAAATAAGGTCACTTTTTCTTTACAGTGGAAGAAATTAATGTAAATGTCTTACAAATACTGTAGTTGGTCATTACCCCTGGCCACTTCAACCTCAAGTATGCAGTACTCATGTTGATGTACATATTGGACCACAGACATGTATCCTGATTATCAAGGTGTCCTTACAGGAAAGGTGTCCCAATTTCAGGGGTAAAAATGTGTGTATATGACAAGTGTCCTGATAGAAAAGTGTCCACATTTCACTGAGTGGCTCCATTGTATGTAAGCGATGAACAGTACATACTTACATACGTATCTCTATGCTTTTAGTAGCTATAAGCAAAAACACCACTAGTTAATTCTAGCATGTATGGTATGTACATTAATCAAAATTACTTACTGGTTTTATCAAGTCTACAACTTCAGTATACGTTGGCATCTACAATAAAAAAATAACCATTTTAAGACCACATATCTACTACACTGTACACAAAATAGATGGGACCAGTACAGACACTTGTAACTAATCTGATTATCAAAGTGTCCTGCTTGTCCTAAACCAATTAAGGAGTAATTGGGACCATAACAACTAAGTAGATTATGAGTGTGACTGGGAAGTTCTCTAACCGTATGAAATTGCGGTTTACAAAGAATGCATGTAAGTGACATGAATATTACACATTTACATACAGTAGAGCCTCTCTACAATTTGGCACCATTATTTGCACATTTGTTCTGGAATAATAAGGGAAATAAATACTCTAAGTACAAACAAGTATACAAAAAATTGGAATTATTAACTTGAGTAGGGACCATAGCACATTGCTAAAAAGTACTGAAACAAGCTGGAGTAGTTTAAAATATTAAATTACAGTAAAACAATAAGAAGTGTTGTGCATTTGTGTACTTGTTTGTTAACTTTTTTTTTATAATTATGACTGGTGAACTCATGCATACCACATCAAAAGAAAGAAACGGTGCCGCATGCCCTACTATCAATTATCACCTGAAAAGTGAAGTATCCATTACGCTTTGTTGTCAGCTATGTTCAGTGCAAGACATCATAAACTTCCAAAACTTCAAAAGTTAGGGAAAATTTTCAAGATACTTTTCAAAATATCATTTTAGGACTATGATGTACTCACAAGATAAACACTTTTGCTTGTTTCAAATATGGAACAGCTCAACAATACTAATAGATTTATAATTGCGTGGGCGGTAATTCATAGTCTAGTTTTTAGTTTAGTTCTGTTAACTTTAGAATTTTAAAATTATGTTACAGTGGAAATTTTACAGTATGTGTGTGTATAGCATAAATTTCAGAGTCATACATATAATGGTTCACCAGATCTTTTACAGTCCATACTTTCAAAAACACTGCTATATCATGCTTTCTAAGGATAAATTTGCAAAAGGTTTCAACTATAGGTAGTTTGAGTTTTAGTAAATAGTGGGCAGACACACCCAAACTTTCAAAAAATTTTAAAACATAATTTTCTAATAAAGCATACACTTGGTGCTCTAACAAAAGAGAGAATTAGAATTTTTGTGTAAAAATTGACACAATATGAAAACAATGTACAGAAAACCTGCTCAAAAGTTATTAAAGAAAACTCTTGAGCATGTCGTTTTTGGAAGTTTATGATGTCTCACACTATACACAGCATTACAAATCAAGAGCTGTTCGAAAAGTACCTCTGCAATCAAAGTAGCCACTATGAAAAATACAGATAATTTCCATTACAAAGGGAGGCCATCACGTACCACCACCAAATCGACACCTTTCACTGTCAGCAAAGATGAATGGGCACAAAGGAGGACACTGGTAAGTCCATGAAGAATGCATTGTACATGCAAAAAGGCATGTGTCCGGTTGTGCCGATTATGCCAGCTTAATTTGGGGCATAATAGGTAGCCAAAAACATTGAGCATAATGCTAGCATAATACAGAGGTGTAGGCATTTGCATTGGTTATCAGAGAAGCTGAAACTCTGCCTATTTTGCATGATGCAGAATGGAATAGTGTGCAAACACAGCAAAAATCAGATTTTATTTTATATAGCTATGTTGTGAAGAAAAGATTAGTCAAGATCGATATACTCTAATAGAACAGTCACCGCATGTTGAAATATCCTAATAGAACATTCACAGATGCATTAGATATTCTAATAGAGCAGTCAATGCATAATTTATATGAGAATCTTTGGAGCATAATGGGACACAACTGGGCATAATTGATAGGGGAAATTTTGGAGCATCGCTCAAAATCATAATAGGCCATTTGAAAAGCATAATAGGCTCAGGCCTAGTCCGGCTAAAGCCACTTCACAGAAAAATCAGACCCATAGCCTTAGCCGTTATTGAGTTATGCTTGCAAGGAATCAGTCAGTTACTCGGTCAGTCATTAAAAAATTCTGTTTAACAATTTTTTTTTAAATTTCATAGCAACTTGTTGAAAGCATTTTAGATAAATCTGAAAGCTTTTTTAGGCTTTTCCAAACCAATACTTCATCATTGTCAGGGAAAAGTGAGGCTAGTTTTTGGGTGATATTTTTCATGGGCCACGCCCAAACCTTCATGGTCCCTACTATACAGTAATATCATACTGTATAATGATTATCATCTCCTCAATTTAAACAAATTAACTTTCACTGTAAATAAGAACTTAAAAGTGACAAAATATGACCAACATAAATCATTACGTACATCATTTTGATCCTTAATAGACAGTAGAGCTGGTGATGATGATCGGTCATGATGGACTAATGATAAATAACACATGAAATACACTCAGTTTGTGTATGCTACACAATTCAACAGCTCTATAACTCACAATTTCAATTCCATATCAGATTCCAAAAATCCAACTCCTGCATGCAAATAAAATTATTATCTATAACACACAACCAAACACAATCATACATACTTTGACTCCTTCTCCTTAATATACACAACCAGTAAGATATGATGACTAGCAATACAGCGAAAACACCAACCAAGGCACACAACACAGCAATGTATATTGTAGTAATTCAAATTTAAGGCTGCAACATAATTGCAAGGTGCTATAGACCCTCAGTGCTGCTCACTGTAAGCTCTAAGAAAATGGTATGCTTAATATCCTTTGATCTTCGGGAGATACATGTAATTAGGTCTTCAAAATCACTAAGAGATCTCTGGAGAGGTTCTAAAATGATTAGAGACCTCAGACACGGGGTATATATTAAAATAACACAGTTCCTGTATGATGACATGTGCAGGGTTAACACAGTATCATACAGTATGGTAGTACTATATGTATTAGTTAAACCACGAGTGCTACATGAAAATATAAGAGTGAGCAAGAGACAAAATAATATAGTAATTATAGCACAAGGCAAGGCTGAGTGTTGCATTTCATCTCCAGACCACTCTTTGAGTGCTATATTTTTCACATAGCATGAGCGAGGCAATGCTTTAACTGATTTAAAGAACATCCAAGTTTCAAGCTGGAGCTTGAGTGAAACATGTGTAAAATTATTTGAGACTCACCAAGCAAGCCTTCAGTGAAACAATCAACTTAACCCTGGATACAAATGTACCTTAAAGACCCTCTGAAGTGCTTTTTCCTCTGTCTCTTAGGTGCTTTCTTCTCCAGTTAATCGATTGTCTGAAGCTCACTCACTCACAGTGCTATAACTACCTCTATATAGCACTGCAGTTACCAATATAGCACTGTGGTTATCAATATAGCACTGTGGTTACCAATATAGCACTGTGGTTACCATATAGCACTGTGGTTACCAATATAGCACTGTGGTTACCAATATAGCACTGTGGTTACCAATATAGCACTGTGGTTACCATATAGCACTGTGGTTACCAATATAGCACTGTGGTTATCAATATAGCACTGTGGTTACCATATAGCACTGTGGTTACCAATATAGCACTGTGGTTATCAATATAGCACTGTGGTTACCAATATAGCACTGTGGTTACCAATATAGCACTGTGGTTACCAATATAGCACTGTGGTTACCATATAGCACTGTGGTTACCAATATAGCACTGTGGTTACCAATATAGCACTGTGGTTACCAATATAGCACTGTGGTTACCATATAGCACTGTGGTTACCTATATAGCACTGTGGTTACCATATAGCACTGTGGTTACCAATAAAGCACTGTGGTTACCAATAAAGCACTGTGGTTACCTATATAGCACTGTGGTTACCATATAGCACTGTGGTTACCAATACAGCACTGTGATTACCAATATAGCACTGTGGTTACCAATATAGCACTGTGCATGGTTACCAATATAGATAGCACTGTGGTTACCAATATAGCACTATGGTTACCAATATAGCACTGTGGTTATCTATATAGCACTGTGGTTACCAATACAGCACTGTAGTTACCAATATAGATAGCACTGTGGTTACCAATATAACACTGTGGTTACCAATACAGCACTGTGGTTACCAATATAGATAGCACTGTGGTTACCAATATAGCACTGTGGTTACCAATACAGCACTGTGGTTACCAATATAGATAGCACTGTGGTTACCAATATAGCACTATGGTCGCATAAACTGTTCCGTATGGTAAATATAGCACTACTTTCACTTTGATCTTTCATTCTTTAACTTATTGTAGAAGATGAAATAATTACTAAAAATGTGTTCAACCACTTGTCAGTACAAGATATAATTTGTTGTGACAATCATCACAGATGATCTGATAATAGTATAAACAATTAGACAAAAAAAATTGAAATTTTCAACTAGAGTAGGAACCATAGCACATCAATAAAAGTACTGAAACAAGTTGGAGTAGTCCATGATATTAAATCACAGTAAAACAATAAGTAGTGTTATATCAATCCCTACTGTGCTCTTCTTATGGTATCTTGAGCACAGTAGGGATATAACACTAGGGCTGAAACAATAGCAATACTCAGTGAGTACTCATTAAGGATTTTGATACTCTGATAGTGAAATTGGTACTAGAGTACTTGTTAAGATCACATGACCCAGCTCACATGATGTATTTGTCATTAGGGAGTGACACAATGAAGGCTGTACAGGGGCGTAGCCAGGATTTTTTGAAGGGGGGTTCCAGCACCAGCATTGAGTTACTAGAAGCAGGGGTCTGGGGGTGCAGCCCCAGCCGCTGAGAGACTTTCAATATTTTAATAAATCAAAACTCAGCAAATTGCTATATTTTATGCAAAAAGTACATTAATTATGATGCATTAAGTGCCCCTGAGATGAAGGTAGTACTAGATAAAGTCACCTAGTGGAAACAGACAGCATAACACATAGAGACACATATAGTAATCTGTAAGTGATGGTTATATCTCACTGTGGTATAGGAGCCATGAATCCACTGATACAAATGACAATCAAAACAATATAACTATACAAATATGCATAGCATGAATTCATTTTGCATAACACAAGTGATAAATTACTGGAGCTCTATATCTTTAAACACTGCACACCAAAGCTATAGCAGTATAAGGTCATGCTAAGTTTTGCATTTAATGTTGGAATGTCTGAAAAACTTCATATGGACATGGATATTTAAATGCATGTTCTATTAGAGTATACCTGACTGCTCTATTAGAGTATATACCTGACTGCTCTATTAGAGTATATTGATCTTTTTAACAAGTTTTGAAGAGGGCTCATGTTACCTCTGTAAATCCTTCCCTGAGAGATGAATGTAAGTTTTATCAATTGTTGTGCTGTGCCATTACACTATATTGCTCACTCATTTTGTCCTGCCACACTAAATGGTGTGTTAAGATCCTGCTTGCAGAAGTCTAAATTTTACAGGGGGGTTCCTGAACCCCCCGGAACCCCCCCTCCCTATGCCCCTGGCTGTAGAATTCGATTGGCATAATTTTTAATCAATACTTTAATACAGTGTATAGTGTTACTTGAAAAGACTGCTAAAGGTCAGTATAAAACATGTCAAATGAGTATGACTACAAGTAGTAAGTATTCGTGAGTATACTTGATCGTTAACTCTAGAGAGTACTCGAATACTAAATAGCCATGATCGTTTCAACCCTATATAACACTTCTTATTGTTTTACTGTGATTTAATATCGTGCACTACTCCAGCTTGTTTCAGTGCTTTTTATCGATGTGCTATGGTCCCTACCTACTCTAGTTGAAAATTCCAATTTTTTGTGTACTTGGCTGTTAACTTTTGATGTTTCTTCATGGGCCACGCCCAATCTTTCGTGGTCCCTACTATACAGTACTATGATATGTAAGGTAGTATTGATCATAATTTGGTTCAGATATTTGTCAGAACAAATTAAATTTGTACCCAAAAGTTCTCAGCTAGAAAATGTCAACTGTTATTTAATGCCCTACACAATACAAGACATTATATTGATATAACAATTATCACAACACCACTAACACACATCCACTAACCTGAAGGAGTTAAGGTGGTTACATTAGTAGTAACAACAGTTCCTGGTCCAGCATTGTTAGTAGCCAACACTGTCACTTCATATTGAGTATCATTATCAAGATCAGTGAAACTGATAGTATTACTAGTAGTGGTTCTCTCCTCCACCAGTTCTGCTGTCCCATCAGATAAGGTCACATTGTATGTCACATCACCACATGAGGTATGGCTGAATGTGTCCCATGATATTACCAGTGAGGTCAGTCTCCTTCTAACTGGTAAATTGGGGGACCTGTGAGGAGTGATACAGTATGTGAATTAGTTCAGAACGGACAAGAAGCACAACAAAGCCACACTGTCTACAATTGTGCCACTCTGCAAAAGCTAATATCATCTTTTCTTGCATAGTCATCACATGAACTCTCCGTCATGGTCAAATAATCATATCAATTTATCCTGGAGTACAACCCTTGCTTAGTGGCCACCACTTAAAGACCACCTTGCTATATAGATTTTCTCTGTACAAAGATACTACCATAATTTGCTTTATTTTTGTGCAAAAAAATTTGTGTTAAAATTTTTCATGTAAAAATATTTTCGTATGATTTATGTGAATTATGACTCGTCTATTAGAGTAGTTCGATCTTGTATAAAAATTTTCATGCAAAAAATTTTCATACAAATTTTGCATACGAAAATTATTTTACAACGAAAAAAAAGCTAATTATGGTTGCATGGACAAACTTTTTCATTATTTTACATGACACATTCTGGACATCACACAAGTGTATCACACGATTAAACATTGTTGTGGTTTCCAAATTGGCAGCTCTATAGCATATAGTGGAAGAATTCATTGTACATATGTATGTATGTCATATAAGGCTGAAAGATTTTAATTGATAATGCTTATACAAAAAGTGCCACCCAATTCAATTCCATAGCACCATTTTTTTTAAAACCCAATTTATTTTGGGGGGTGGGGCTAAAAGGAGTATGCTTTCCATGTTGAGTGCACCAAAGCACACTGTTGTAATCACTGTAACCATTAACAAGACTCCAGCTTCCATACAAGGGTCTGTTCAAATAATTTTTGAGCCCCCAACTTTTTCAACTTCCTCTAATTGTGTAATATATACACACTACATGGTCCAGTAACTTGAATAGTACACAAACTCTACACAACAATAGTACACAAACTCTACACAACAATAGTACACAAACTCTACACAACAATAGGTTCTACTTTAAGGGCATACCCTCCCAAGGCACAACACTATCTACAAAGTAGATCCGAAGCCAATTATCAATAGTGACCTTATGTAGTTCATGTCCATGAAATCTTAACACAGTGTCTCAATTATGCAAATGTTCAAAATCTCTCACATTTAAAAAGTTCCATACACTACACACCAATAACTAATACAACCACATACCCTTTAAATGCTATTATTTTATGACCTTATATGTACGTAGTAGTTGTAACATGGGAACGGGTGATTGGCCTGAAATATACACACAAGCACGAGGGCACAGCCCGAGTGCGAGTGTGTATATTTCAGGCAAATCACAAGTGCCCATGTTACAACTAATATATTCCACTTGGGTGAATCACCTGCAAGTGTACATGGAAACTGCAGGAATGCTTTGCGAGTGTATTTATATGGGACCATGTGAATTTCGATTGTGGATAACGTCGTAAGAGCAACGACAAGGCGCTGCTGAGAGGCCGAACGTAAGTGTATCGTCACGAGCATGCAGATCGCTTCGACTGTGGGTACGTAATTAAACACAGGAAGCCCAAATATGAGCTGAACAGCTCATAATGAAGAGCTCAAGTGCACTATAAAGTACTTACTATACTAGCCATGAATAAACTAAAGCAGTGAATATGTTTACAGCACTATAATGACCTAGCAAATTAAGCGCCATGCCCAGTCACTACGCGCTTGTGACATCGCGCCATGTGTCAAAACAGCAATGTAAAGACGATTCAACTGTACTGAAGTACTTACTTTACTAGCCATGAATAAACTTAAGTAGTGAATACTATTAACATTAATGGGGCTAAATCAATTAAGCACTATACTCAGTGTCTGGACATCTCCACATGACTATTGAATGCAACATGTTCAATATAAACTAACCTGTGACCTTATTCATTCAGTAAAACAATGAACTATCTTCTTCCCTAAGTCCATGATCACTTTACACTGAGCACTTTAGCTTACTTTATAAAAATTAAAACCCACTATCGATCCTGTGAAGTGTCACTATATTAAAAGAGAGGAGATCACACAGTTTCATCAAATAAATCAAATGATTTCTGAGAATGCTTGGAATGCATTAATGAGAATAGGAGGTAGTATATACAAGTTATGTACCACTCTGCGTGGGCAGTTCAAAGGCACCGCCAGTGCCATAATTTGTATATTGCACTGCTGCAGACCGCAGCGAGTGCATTATAACTTGTAACGCACTGGTTGCGGTTTTGTAGACCACAACGAGTGCATTATAAGTTATAATGCACCGACCGCAGTGCAATATACAGATAATGCACTGGCTGCGGTTTTGTGCAGCATAGCACAAGTGCCGGTGGCAATGACCACTACGACACCTCACCTAATAGGTGGAAAGACACTTCACAGATCACTCGAATTCTTTTATAGCCTGACATGTAAAGGTCGATTGTGGGCCATAACGTCACCAATACGTATAATGTTTACAAGCAGCCAATGGCGATCGAAAAAGCCAACACGGTGGCCACAACTCTAGTCTACATATATATAAATGTACTTATACACCTTACTAGTCTGGTGCCATCTTAGCCCAGATTAAACTGTAGTCCACTTCGACAATGACTCAATAAAACAAATATATTCTAAATAATACTAACCTTTACGTTCGATTGTGGTTACCAGTTTTGTCATGCCACCAGATTCGAGTTTAGCCAGTGTGAATAGTAAGAATTAGACTAGTATCATTTAGTAGTTAGGTTTTGTTTACTTAAACCGTCTATTTAGCTGCTTTTTTTCGCTCGAGAGAATCACTATGGCGATTAGTCTGGCGCTTAGTCTATATTGCGATTGGGTGATCACGCTGGCATGCTGAGCACTACATGATGAGAGTCAAACAGCGAATGCAGGTTAGTGATATAACGCATAGCGTACTAGCTTTCAATATCTCAGGTGGCTGCAGGGGGAACGTCATCGCAACGTCCGGCTTGGTTACCCACAATCGATGTTAGAAACCTGGCCTTTATAAGTGTTACTGCTGTCTTGTGAGACTCTCCCCACCTATTAGGTGAGTGGTACATAACAGTTATACAACGTGCACTCGTGCTCTGCCTGTATAAACGCACTTGCCTTCGGGCCTAACGGCCCTCAGGCTTGTGCGTTTATATCAGGCAGAGCACTCGTGGCTGTTGTATAACTATATAATATAACTTGTATATACTACCTCCTATTCTCGTTAATGCATTCCTGAGCACTGATAGTAGTGCTATTATACCACTTGTACACCTTCTCTTCCCTTTGAAGTGAGGTGTGAAAGTGGTATATATAACTATATACCACTTCAGAGAGTATAGGGTTTCTTACATCATCCCATTAACATACCATCCTCAACCACAACTAATCACACATTACCTTATAATATTATTATGGGGTTTGTTCAACCTTTATCATGTGGTTTTATTACCCTTTTTAATAGGCAAGTTAGTATTGGTACAATATACTTTAAAGCCAGTCATCTCTAGCCACACGATCATTTAAATGCACAAAAGAAGGAAGGTCGATGGTGATATGATTACTTCTAGCAAGTACTGTAGTAGTGACATCAACTAGTGTAACTGACAGTGATGGGCAAGTTACTTTTTAAATGTAACTCGTTACATATTACTTGCAACTGAACTATTTAGTATATTACCCATAAAATAAAGTAAGTATAATAATATTACACGTTATATTACTTTGTGTCCACAGCCTTAAGCTGTCACATACCATCTTATCACGTGACATGATTGCGTTGTTGGACAATGTGCAAATCTTGGTTAGAAGTAAAAAGCTGGTGAATAAGCCTCATTCAGTAGGCTTCATTACTTCATTGTGGCTAAGCGTTACTCAGTGGATTACTAACGAGATTAATAACTTCGTTACTTGTAGTAATAATATTACGTAATATTAGATTTATTACAGTAACTATATTACTTAGGTAACGGGTTACATTTGTAAGTAAAGTAACTTGAGTTATATTACCTGTTTTTATAGCGTATTTCGTTATATTGCTTAGTTACATTTTAAGAAAGCCCGTATTTATTTATGGGCAAGAAAGCCCGTATTTCGTTATATTGCTTTGTACCACAAAAGTAATATTATTATGCAACGAGTTACATAAGTAACACGTTACTCCCAACACTGTTATTGTGTTATGCATGGTTTATGTCACGTGCTTATTTAAACTGGATAATGTGATATGATTGGTTCCACCACTATAGTGGTAGTAGCACAAGTACCATATACTATGGTCACCAGACCCTTCCTCTATAATACAAAGAGGTGAGTGTTACCAGACTATTTCCTAGGTTGGTAGGCTGTAAATGACTGCCATACGTGTACTACATTATGGTGGTGTCTAGGGTCAGGGTTGTACAAAAGACAAGGTTTAATCGTACTGTAAGTAATAGGGATGCAACAATATGGGTAAACTCCATATTGCGTATTGTTTTCAAAAATATTGCAATATATTGTTGTATTGCAATATTTGAATACAATGTTGAAATGTGGCAGTGAATGTCGCAATTGTTTGAATAGCCCATATCTGTATGCTGAGGTACAGCAGACTGTATACCCACAGGTAAAGCAACCATCATCAAATGCATTTACAAGTAGCTAGGTGTGCTATACGTTCAGAGTATAGCTTCTGGTCACCAATAAATCATCAATTATTACTTTCTGGTCCCTTTGTCATTGCTGTATATTGCAATACAGCAATGACAATATTGTATTGTATTATGGTAGAAAATATTGCAATATATCGATATATTGTAATATTGTTGCATCCGTAAGTAAACAAAACAAACACAGTCTCACATACAGTAGCAATGAACACAGATACTTGTCTCGCGTGGCCAGACCACTTTTTCTCTGCACAGCACTTATCGATTGGAAAGCACCTGCTCCGAAAAAGGGTCTGAAACGGCAAGGGGGTGTCACTCAGGCTCTTGCTGTAGGTCGTTCTGCAACCACGGTCAAACTCTATGTCAACGGTCAAGGCCACAAAATAGCTCTTACAGTGGGTCAAGGGTCAAGACGATACAGAAGGTTCAAAACCCACAATCGGAAACTATATGTAGCTATTATCAAGTTAACAGAATTATACGTAACTCACAAGAAGTAAGGATCTCCAAGATGTTTTAAATCTCCCAGGTATTTCACCGTGATTATGATTTTTCTTACCCAGCTGCTGGTAGCACGCACTAAGAAAATATAGGTTACAAGTACAGGTGTGCATTGGAAAATAGAGAAATAAGTGGAGGTCAAAAGTTTGATAAGAAACGCTCAAGTCACAGATCAAAGACGATAAACGCTTCAAGTCAAGGGTCAAGGTGAAATTTTCCCCGGTCAAGACTTTGACCACGGTCGCAGATCTACCTACAGCGCGAGCCAACATGACACCTCCTTGAATGGTTAGCATAGGTAACTCGTTTCTAACACCCCAACCACTATGGAGGGTGTTGACAAATTCCTACAAGCTTTTGCCCACATCTCGACCCACAAACATTCAATATTCGAATTCTAAATCTTTTTGGCACTTGCCAGTTGATGAGTCGTGTGCCATTCGAAGCAAGGCATGGATTTGGTGACAAAAGCGACTGACACTATGCCTAACAGGTAAACATACCGTATAGCGGGAAATTTCCGGAGGGTGTAATTTTCGGACAATTCGGAAAACTAAATAATATCCGAAAATAATTTTTCCGAAATTGTTTATTCACACATACATTTAGGCGGTAAAAATCGTGAGTTGTCATGGTGCTCCTCAAGTACTTCAAGGTGTGTAAACAGAGTGGCGATACCGGTATTTCTTATTTACCTGATGATAACGGTCCGCTGGCTAAAGAAGTTCCCAGTTCTGCAATTGCTGCTGCCAATTCAAGTGTCCAACGGAACCAGGAAACTGGTAAGCCACATAGTGAATATCGGGTGTACACAGGAAAAGAAAAGGCGGAAATAGTGAAGAGAGCAGCTGTTTACGGGATTAGTGCCACTATTAAGTATTACGTGAAGATAGAGCCTAAGAAAACACTGCCTTCAAGCGGCGTATTTGATTGGAAAGAGCAATATCAGCAAGAAGTACAAAAACAGAAACGCGAAGGAAAGGTGACTTTGAAATTACAGAGCTTCCTAGTAAGAAGAGAGGTCGGACATTGCTGTTGGGCAACGTGCTGGATGGGCACATCCAATCGTATGTACGAGATATGCGTTGTCATGGAGTGGTGGTGAATACAGCAGTCGTAATGGGTTGTGCTGAGGGAATAGTGTTACATCATGATAGTAACTTACTAGCAAGCAATGGCGGTCACATTGCAATCAGTAAAGATTGGGCAAAATCACTCCTCCACAGAATGGGTTATGTGAAAAGGAGGGTCAGTACTTCTGCGAAGGTGCCACCAAAAGATTTTGATGCACGTAAGGCTCAGTTTGTTTATGATGCTGAAGTATTGGTGGACTATGGGAATATTCCTGACGCTCTTGTGATCAACTGGGACCATACTGGTATTAAGTATATACCAGTAGGATCCTGGATGATGGAAAAGGAAGGGCAAAAGTGAGTACAAATATCTGGAATAGATGACAAGTGGCAGATAACTGCTGTCTTTGCTGCAACCAAAACAGGAAGTTTTTTACCTATTCATAAAGGAAAGACGAAAAGATGTCTGCCATCAGTTGATTTTCCAGAAGACCAGCTCATTACGTGTACTGAAAACCATTGGGCTAATGAGAAAACAACCAAAGATTACATTTACAAAATATTGTTACCTTATGTAAAACAAAAGAGAGAGGAACTAGAGTTGCCTAGTGATCATCCAGCACTTGTAGTATTTGACCGTTTTAAAGCCCAGTGTACGAGCAATGTACTACAGATACTGAGGGATAATCATATTGACACATTGCTTATTCCTGCATCATGTACAGATCGTTTACAACCCCTAGATATGTCTGTGAATAAAGCAGCTAAAGAGTTTCTGCGTCGACAATTTCATCTTTGGTATGCCAGGGAAGTGTGCCGTCAGTTGCAAGAAGGATCATCAGTAAAGCCAGTAGATACTCGTATGAGTGCAGTTAAGTCTCTTGGTGCCAAATGGCTGATTAAAATGTCCGATTACTTCAAAAGTAATCCTTAAATTATAATCAATGGTTTCCGGAAAGCTGGACTACAAGAATAACATCTGTATACTACAAAGTGTTGAGCATAATGTATGACATGCATTCATCATTTTTATATAACCATTCTTACATTGTTCATTATGTTGGCAGTACTTCTTGTACAATGTCTTATGTGATTTGATTATTTGACATTAACAGCATAACATTTTTAAACTTTATTATTAATTTGCTTTATGGCATATGTACATGAACAATACAATCACGAGTAGTCGTTAAGATCTATGCATACTGAAGTTCCACTCACAGTGGCCATGCAGGAGTAATTATAAGTAGTATAATAATTTATTGAGATCAGTTATAGACATATAGTTACTTATAAAAGCTGAAGTAAGGGGACTTATTAGAATTACTAAAGGGACAAACAAAACGCATTGTCATGCAGGATCAAAAGTAATGATTCCAGAGAATTAAGATAGAAACAATAAGCACCATACATTTGCTGCAAATTATATCTACTTCAGTCAAATCCAGGTATACTAAAGTAGCTAAAAATTTTTTCTAATTTAAAAAAAAAATTTTTATAGTGCCCTTCTATATACACAATGCTTACATATTTGGGAAAACAGGTTGAAGTTAAGCATGTTGTCTACAATATTATAGCTCAATCTATATTGCAGATCATTATTGTATATGCAATTATTATAGCTTTGTATAATGATTTACATCTGTAAAATTACAAAGTGACAACTAGCTACTATATAGATGTCCAGTTCATTACTAGTACACACCACACAAACTATCTAGAGTGGGATCTATTACAGAGTGGGAAACGTGCACACGAAACCCTCTTCAAAGCACTTGCACAAATGCTCCCTCATTTTGTGCTCAACAAAATGCATATCACTAGGGTCTTGATCATATACAATAGCAATAGCAACTGCAAAAAGTCCACATATATTGCCTTCAGTCTGTTTTTGCATTGTAGCCAATTCAAGGTTGTGAAACTCAAACTTATTAGATAAAAGAGACCTAACTTCTTTAGTAATGTACATAAACACAGAATCATAAACCTTTAAAGGCCCTTCAGAATAAAGCTTAGCAGCAGTAAACCAGTGATAATTACAATGGAATATTTGAATTCCAGTGACCATTTTATTGCCTGAACTTTTATGCTGTAACAAGGTAGAACAAAAACCGTTCAGTGTGTTAAACTGGTGTTTAAGCATTATTTGGGCCAAGTTAATATGCTTGTCATTCAGTGGTGAACCAGTTGAAGTAAGAATCTTTCTATCTGAAATTAGCAATGCAATCTTACACATCTTGAGCCACGTCTCATTATCATCCATGTCAGTACTATCTTCTATAATAAGGTAGGTTCCATCAGGTACATTTGACCCTCCTGCTTCAAACAAGGTTTCAGCAGTGGAATGCTCTTCTGGTTGTTTCTGTTGTAGCTTGCTATCGCTGAACTTTGACTGGCCTCCTGTTGACTTAGTGGCATTGTTACTAGGTATTTTACTTGTCCGTGAGCTATCTCCTATTGGCTGAGTGGTACTGGAACTGGATAATTTACTTGTCTGTAGGTCATTTCCCATTGGCTTAGTAGAGCTCTCACTGTCTATAGGCTGAACTACAGTTTCACATGATTCTTTAGGTGCCTTTTCCAACTTTCCTTTACTTTTCTCAATGCTTTCAGTTGTAGTGCCTCTGAAAATTAAGCAACAAGGAATCTCGAGTCCACCTTGTTCTAAATCTGCTGAATAACGCCTCGCTCCATTCACAACAGAAACTATACTACCTCCAGAACGAAGAAACACATGGCAAGGTGTAGAAATGTTGCGTGGTAAGTGACCAACGATAGTATCTTCATGAACCACTGAAACGGCATACATATCATGAACGTTGCCATATTCCTCCTGGCACTCTAACCGTTCACCAATATACGGATTAGGCCATATAGCTTGATATATATGGTAACCTCTTACAGCAGAGTCCATCACGTAATCCATGACCTGATAACGTGCCTCGTGATAACGCACGAAGTTTTTCACCTGCCTTGCTAGAGCGCGATTCTGTATATTTCTGTGAAGTGTCAATTGTGGTGGTTTATCCAAAAATTTATTTCCGGAATAGTTCACAATGATCATTATCCGAAAATTACACCCTCCGGAAATTTCCCGCTATACGGTATTTCGTGTTTTAAACCATACCACTTTCTTCTTCACGGTACTTGCCAGTGAAGCAGGCTCTACGGCGTCACAGTCACGGCACGGTTTGAAATCTTGCTGTTGAAAAAACGTATAACTGAATATTGAATGTCTGTGGGTCGAAATGTGGGCGAAAGCTTGTTGGAACTCATTGACACTCTCCATAGTGGTTGGGGGTGTTAGAAATGAGTTGCCTATGCCATAGATATTATAGAAGCTATAATATCTATTCCTATGCTAACCCATAGATATCAAACGGTACAGTCGTACCATTTACGTAAGTAGGAATCCATGTGAAATTTTTGCGCACCACCCAAAATCCCGCCTTTAAAAATCATCCTAGAGATATCTTACGAGACGAAAATCACCTTTATGGAATAGTACTAGTCCATATAATACATAAAACAGCATTAAATACAACAAAACGCTTACAGGTGGCCAGATACAGAATTTTAAAATCACCAAAACTTTGAATTTTAGACTGACTGCCTGACTGACTGACCACAGTCGCCAGCCTAGAGGCCAAACGAAGCAGTGCACGGCCACCATTTTATGCAACAATAACAAACTCACCAGTGGGATGTGCCTTTTGGGGTTCCGACGAGTATGTGCCCTCTGTGCCTTGTCTTTTCTTTTATCTTCAATCAGGCTGCTTGTCTTTTTCTTCATCCAACGAAACCATATCAAGACGTTAATTTTCCGTATCAACACTTTCTTAAGCAGCATAATAGACGCCACAAGATTATTTAAGGTGCTTAGACTACGCTACTGCACAGAAGAATAGATTATATTCCTTACTGATATAATCTATGACGGAGGGTACTGTACGGAGGTACTGGTACTAGATAGCTTCACGATAGGTCACAAGATCACACCCATTCTTCATTCTACGCATTATCGATCTATCGATTGAAACCACGATGACACACCCCTTTTGCACTAGCTGTATTTCAGTGACCACACACCTTCAATTTGGAAGGCTGACTCGGCATACTCTATAATCGATCGAAACCATGCCCCTTTTTGGGCAAGCGCATATCTTGCAGGCTGCCTCGAGATACTCTAACACAGCAGTCACCCTAATAGAACAGTCACATGTTTATAGCTAGCTGTATGCTTTAACAAAAAAACTAAACAAACTAGTATATTAAAAATTATAAATTTAAAAATAAAGTAGAAATCCAAGCAATAAAAAGTAGTGAAACAAGAGAAGAACGATGCTAGCTATTACAGCATAGCTCAGTGGGAAATTCCTACTTTGGCATTGAACACAATATAATGGCTATTTCATGCCAAAGTAGGGATTTCCCACCGAGCTATGCTGTAATAGCTACCATCGTTCTTCTCTTGTTTCACTACTTTTTATCGCTTGGATTCCTACTTTATTTTTAAATTTATAATTTTTAATATACTAGTTATAGAAAAGGGATTGGAAACTGATGACATCACATAAGTAATGTGTGTACAAAATGGGCAGACAAGGAGTGTTAAGCTAGTGACGAAGTGTCAGACAAAACCATCTATACAGATGAGTTATGTTCCCTTGTGTGGTTGAAAAGGTTAGTAATTCATTGTTGTGTTCACAGAAATTGTTTTGTAGCCATTGCACCTGTACAACAAACACAATTTGCCAGTAATGCCTAAACTGTATGTCATGATTTATATTACACGCTACACCTACACATAAGGCTATAGAAGTTATTTATTAGTGCAGTAGAGCCAAGGAAGAGTTGGTATTTGAGGTTATGTAGTCAAATTAGTAAATACCGGTTCATGGTATCTATCAACATTAAGCCCCATACCACCTCATATGTATGGGGTATTTGACAGTTTGCAAGAGCTAAAGCCCCACTGCTGGGGGATAGGGTTTGTCTAATCCCCACCACAGTTGAAAGGCGATTTTAGCCCATAAAGGGATAACGTTTACGTCAATTAAAATGTGTAATGGCAAATTCCGTGGGGCAATTGGCATCAGGTTAGTTACAAGGATAAGCTCAATAAAATGATTGTCACCAAACAACACTTCAGTAAGAAACAATGAAATATTGTATGTTGACTTGTTGATATGAACATTGTGGGAGGACTCTTCTATTGTATTTTTGAAAGTGTCAAAATCCTTGTGCCTACACATTTTTTTTTGCCATAACCCTACACTAAAATATCTCTTACACTGCTTACTTCCTTGCTCCTGGTAACATGGTTACATTAAGACATTTTAAACAAACCTCAGGTTAGATGCACACATTTTCTGCCCTACGGGAGTGATTATGTAACTATTGTGACGTCATGTGTTACTGCTCAATACTGGGGAGTATAAATAATAAATTAATTTTTCATTGTAGTACTGTTACTGTGTTTCCAGAACAACTCTCCTCAATGTCTTATATCTGACAACTAAAATATAAGGATCAGTGTCATTTTAAACATAACAAATTCTGTTTTTTGTTCTGTTTGTTTGTCAAGTATAAGGTTGAGCTTTTATGTTAACATTTAGGAATACATGAAAGGTTGTACCTGTTATTATTAGACAACTATCCCTCTAGAGATTTGCAAGGAGGCTAACAGTGAGCCTGTGAAGCAGGGAGTCAGAAACCTGTAACTGAAAACTGTTATGAAACAGGGCAGATTAAATCTTCCATCATTCTTTCCATTGCCACCCACCTGGATGAAGTAGCTCCTGCAGGAGCCAGTCATATAGCATGTGTGTTGTTGACTTTGTTCACAGCCTGTTACCACTGTTCGGTATGTTTGAAACACCGTTTACTATGACTATCTGAGGTGACTGGCAATGTATTGTATACATGGAAAACACTGTGTGGCTGACTGAGAAGACAATTGTGCACTGGGTAGCTGATGTGCACCATTATACTACATGCTTGCCTTCTGAGCCAGCTCATCAGCACTTGATGAGATGTGTACCACTGAAGTCCCCTTATAATTTGCCACTGCTCTCAGCAAACTACTCAGACAATCCATGCACATAGCTAAACACTACAACATAGTTTATTAATTATCAATGTTAGGTCAACTGAAGTAATGTAACAGCTGAAGTAATGTATGGTACGGACAAGTGGACCAACACCTGGTGCAACCATACCAAGCCTGAGGGAACATGTTTGTTGTTTCTGTATTGTTTTCACTAACAAGTAAACGCAATACACATTAGTTATGCAAGGGGGTGTCACGTAGGTATGTGCTGTAAGTGGATCAGCGACCACGGTCAAAGTCTTGACTGGCTGAAATTTCGCTTTGACCTGTGACTAAGAGCCTTTTTCGACCTTTGACCAGTGACTTAGCAACGATATTTCAGCACTTTTCAATTGTGGGTTGGAAGCTTTTACTTTTGACCATTGAATTGGCACGATGTTGGTGGCCTTGACCTTCTTTGACCGCGGTCACAGATCTACCTACAGTGAGTGCCTGTGTGTCACCCCCTTGTTATGTGACATCATCAGTTTCCAACCCCGTTTCATAAGCTATAGCTAGTATCTATCTGAGATTTTTGCACAGCACACACAAATAAATAAATACCAAAGGCGTAGCCGGGGGGAGGGCAAATTCACTAAGTGTTTTTTAAGTGGTTTTGCACAGCATACACAAATAAAATAAATAAATACCATACAGTCCCGCAATGAGCACAGACACACATTAAAAACTTACACACAAACTGTCATTCCGTTATCAGCACTCCATTAAACACGCCCTGGTGACCAATAACAGTTGCTGCGACCATAGATAATAGACACCCCTGTCTATTATCTATGCTGCGACCATAGATGACTAGATGACCAGACGTGCGAACTTCTGTAACTTCAATTTTTTTTATGCGCGCCTAGTACCTGCTTATTCAAAGAGTGTGCCGTGCGTTTGATCAAAATGGATTCTGCTCTCCTTCCTTCCGTGTCTTCTGTGGCGAAGTGTCAAGTGTTGATGGAACATTTTGATAATTTAGACCAACTTCAAGATGCTATTAACTGTAGCGAAGAATGCGCCGCTTTGTTGAAGTATCCCGCCACCACGCCCATTTCTAAATATTGTGCTGATCATCCACGAAGAAAACTTGACGTGTTCTGCAGACAATGTGGAACTGAGTTATGTAGAGATTGTGTCTCCCATGGTCACTCAACACACCAGCGTACTAGCATTACAAGTGTAACTGATGAAGAAACCAGGAGACTGGGAGAAGCTGTGGGTCACATGACGGGTTTACTGGAAGAGACGAAACGAGCAGTGTCCGTTGTTAAGGAAATGAGACAACGTGTTAGGAGCAGAAAGGAGTACAACATGGAGAGGACAAGGGAGGTGTTTAACGCTCTTAGAAAAGTCATCGATGAACGAGAAGAACAAGTCATAACAGATGTTACCAAAGGAGCAGACAAGAGGGAGAACACACTAAAGGTATTATTTTGTAGTTAATCTGCCACACAAAAGTGTTATTGCCTCAGTAACATGATTAGTCCAGCGCCTAAGCCAAATATTCGTTCACTTTTTGATAAAAGTACCACATATGGAAGAATTCAATACAAAAAAATGACAGACTGCTTTATTAGAGTGTTTGAAAATCTTTCTGTCATATAACAGAGATAGCCATACTGAGAGATGATTGATGTATACAAACATTTTAGTTGTTGATCAGTTGCCTATCTAACCAATGAAATCCCTACAAGTGCAAATTATATTCATATGGCAATATGCAACAGTAAGCCTTTTCTATGTCGCATTAATTTTCTTTAACATGATTCATTATTGAAGGGAATTCATTAGCTCATACAGTACACATAATAATTGTCTTCAAGGCAAACTCTTCACTTTTTCTTCAAGTGATCACTGTTTACTGTAAACAAATTAAATACAAACCTGGCCGACTGCTTTATTAGAGAACTTCAAAATAATTGTTATCGTATATCAGAAACAATTGTACTTAAAGCCAGTTGCTCTGTATTGCCTTCTTTAGTGGTCAGCTACTTACTTATTCAGGTAATGAAATCCTTACAACTGTTAAGTATATTCATACCACTCAATGAGACAGGTATGACATATTTGGTTTCTTAAATGTTATTCATTATTAAAGCAAATTCATTGGTCCGTATGATGTATGTAGCACTTTACTAAGTGTCTATACATACAAACATTCTGAATGTGTTATGTATATCAATGAAATCCATGAAGACTGTATTTACATACTCTAATAGAACATTCACTGATGTCGCAAAATTGTTTCCATATGAATTTTTTTACAGGGTGTATGGAGCATGCACTAAGTGTTTTAAGAGGGGGAGGAACGTAAAAAGTCCTCAGGAACACCCCTTTTTGCACCCTGACAAGAAAACTATTTGTTACTATTAAAAATCAATCATGTTTCTATCAAGTTAACTGCTGGGCAGTATCATAGTAGTAGCTGGAACATAATAGCCTATTAGTAATCTATAAAAAAACAAATAGTTTTCTCACCTAGGCAGTAAACAAAATCACTAAAATTTCCATTTGCAGGGATTCTGTTAAAGTTTTGGACCTTCAATGTTGATGATTGTGTAGTACTATGTACAAGGATCATCCTGATGTGTATCGTTTCTTTATTAAAGGGGTATAACAAAAGTTATTTAATGCTAAAGTCACAGGTGAATATCTCAACAGAAAACCATGAACTACAGCAGTTCAATTATGAAGCACATAGCTTGAACAAAAGGTCCCTTGTCCCTATACTGGGCACCATATGAAAGGTAATTAAATTTCTAGTTAGGCAGTTGCAAGTTGTTTCAACATCTTGTTCTCAAGTTACAGCGCTTTCAATTCAGTGTAATATAGCATAAGCAAGAAAAGTACACAGGTGAATATTAAGGTATTTCTTAGTGCTGTGATAATGCTCAAAATAAGCATAAAGGAGCTGGGTTCCAATGAAGTGAAATTTTGAGCACTAAGAAGTACCTTATGACACATCCATGTGCTTTTCTTGCTTATACTATATTACACTGAATTGAAAGCGCTGTAACTTGAGAACAAGATGTTGAAACAACTTGCAACTGCCTTCATTAAACTAGAAATTTAACTACCTTTCACATGGTGCCCAGTATAAGGACAAGGGACCTTTTGTTCAAGCTCTGTGCTTCATAATTGAACTGCTGTAGTTCATGGTTTTCTGTTGAGATGTTCACCTGTGACTTTAGCATTAAATAACTTTTGTTATACCCCTTTAATAAAGAAACGATACACATCAGGATGATCCTTGTACATAGTACTACACAATCGTCAGCATTGAAGGTCCAAAACTTTAACAGAATCCCTGCAAATGGAAATTTTAGTGATTTTGTTTACTGCCTAGGTGAGAAAACTATTTGTTTTTTTATAGATTACTAATAGGCTATTATGTTCCAGCTGTATGCTTTGTACTACTATGATACTAGGCCCAGCAGTTAACTTGATAGAAACATGATTGATTTTTAATAGTAACAAATGGTTTTCTTGTCTGGGTGCAAAAAGGGGTGTTCCTGAGGACTTTTTATGTGCCTCCCCTTCTTAAAACACTTAGTGCACGTTCCATATACCCTGTAAAAAAATTGGTGCTTTTATCAAAAAGTGAACGATTATGTCAATTTTTAGGGCTTATGTACTGCACTAGATACAGCAGTTCTAATAGATATTGTGTGACAACAAATACCAGCAAAATCACGTGCACAAGATTTTGACCAATCAAATCAATTCATTTTTTATGTTTAAACTATAGTCAAGACACACGGTAGTGTGTCATGTGGCCCAAGAAGCCAGCGCACCACACCGTGAGTATATTAAAAGGAAGAAAGAAAATGCAATTTTCACACCTATGTAGTTCTGTGATCCCTAATCCGATTGGAACCGAATTTGCTACAGAAGTGCTGGCCAGTTAGGGGAGTCTACATGCCAAATTTGAAGAAAATCGCTCCAGCCATTTCCGAGATATGAGCGAACAAAGTTTCATTTTAATTTCTTCGTTTTTTCTTCTTCATCTTCATTTCGCACACTTTGCAAAATCTTCCATAAACACGAATGCATGCTTGGATCGGGCTGAAATTTGGCACACTTAAAGGGCTCATTAAGGCGGATCTCCGTACCAACTTTGGTAGGAATCCGATGAACATTCACGGAGTTATGATCGATTATTTGCGCAAAATAAGGTCGAAGGTCTGTCACGCCTTCAGGGTAAACCCCTTGGAGGAATCAGTTGAAAATTGATAGGAGATGGAGTAACCGTTGTAGGAGTGCCTTTTTGTGGTTTGAAAGGAATCGAGATAAAGACCATGGAGATATGACACAAAACCCAACCTGTGTCAAAATTACGCGATCGATTTTTATGAATAAAGAAACTATTAGTTTTCACATCTACCAGGCAAACCGCTTAGAGCAATGAGCTGAAAATCAGTATGTAGCTGGAATAATCATCATAGAAAGTCCTTGCAGTAGTACAGAAGAATCGGATTGCAAACCACTGAGTTATGATTCGAAACACAACTACGTGTAGCAAATGGGAGATCGATATACTCTAATAGAACAGTCACCCTAATAAAGCATTCAGCTATGTTTATAACTCACTCCATTATAGAATTGTATTACATTGCAAGTTATTCTGTAGGGAATTCAGCTACAAACAGTTAATCTGATGGACAATTCAGCTACAGGCAAGTCACCCTGTAGAGAGTTCATTTTGAAACAAATCACCCAGTAGAGAGATCAGCTAGAAGAAGTCACCTTGTAGAGAGTTCAGCTACAAAGAAACCATCATGTAGAGAATTCAGCTGCAAACAAATCACCCTGTACAGAGTTCAGCTATGAACAGATCACCCTGTACAGAGTTCAGCTAGAAACAAGTCATCCTGTAAAGAGTTCAGTTACAAAGAAACCACCATGTAGAGAGTTCAGCTGCAAACAAATCACGCTGTAGAGAGATCAGCTAGAAGAAGTCACCTTGTAGAGAGTTCAGCTACAAAGAAACAATGATGTAGAGAGTTCAGCTGCAAAAAAATCCATCACCTTGTAGAGAGTTCAGCTACGAAAATATCACCCTGTACAGAGTTCAGCTACATTTCAAGTTACCCAGTAGAGAGATCAGCTGCAAACAAGTTATCCGTAGGGAATAATTGACATGCAATAATTGTATGTATTATATATATATAATTTGTACATTTACTGATAAAATCTGAATTAGTTAAAGTATTTCATCTTTTTCTTCTTCCTGTGGTAAAGAAAAAAAGATAAGTTAAAAAAGCCCCAAAGCCAGCCATAGGCCAGCTTTGGGGTATACAAATACAAAAAGAAGTGAAATCTAATCCAAAACAGCCAAGCTGTAAAAAAAGAGCACGGCCTTCAGAAAGGCTATGGTGAAAAAAGATGTGAAATTCAAGGTGGCGGCCAAGAAATGGCTGTGATGGTAGGTTAATGGTAAAAATTTTAATAACAACAATTCAGGTGAATTTTGTGCCACCACAAAGCGGCACCAAATTCACCTGAATTGTTGTTATTAAAATTTTTACCATTAACCTACCATCACAGCCATTTCTTGGCCGCCACCTTGAATTTCACATCTTTTTTCACCATAGCCTTTCTGAGGGCCGTGCTCTTTTTTTACAGCTTGGCTGTTTTGGATTAGATATTAATTACTGCAGATGACATGTGTTGTTGTCATGCAAGATCTATTATAAGTTTATTTATAATACCATACAGGTTTACATACCAAACCATTCACATGATTTTGTGTAATAGGTGAGCCCCTCCCACCTACCATTTAGCATTCTCTATTAGAAAAATTAAAAGCAAACACATTATCTGTTTTACTAACTAAAAGCTTGAAACTGGCTTGAAATTGTTAGTCAAAGCTAAGGCCACGAAAAGTTAATTACATGTTTCTGGTTCCCTTCCTGGTCATTTTTTTGCTGAACGAATTGCACAATCACCATACAATAATTTGAAATATTTTATCTTCGTTGAAAGGTTTTCATGTCTTGTAAACACTCTCTCTTTATAAAGATACACTAACTTTATACAATAACTTTGTTTTTCCCTATAATTCCATGTACTGCTATGTCAAATGTAGTGTACCACATCCAAAAGTTGCAAAAAAAAAAAACTTGGTCACCTGGTCAATTTTGGGGAATTGGTAGGACCAGAAACATATTTTGCACGGCCTAAACCAACAATGCAAATAGTATTATCAGTAATTTTATGCTGCAAAGTAGTTCTTCATGGATTTGGTTGTTGTAAAGATGTGTCTCCAGTTATTGTTGTTATTGTTTTAATATTAGCTACAGCTGGAAAGGTTGTTGTTACTATGGACACAACTACAGAATTGTCTGGAGCTGTTAAAGAAGACAAGAGAGAACAAAGTGACTACCACTGAACTGGTTAAGAGGCGGAAGATACTGGAGCGACGACAAGATCACCTGATGATAATGAAGAAGAGATCAAGACTGGAACCAGCAATAAACGAACAAAGAGAAGTTGAGTATGGAGAGGTGGATCGTCTTTGTGAGGAGGTGACCAAGTTGGGAGGATTTCCACTAGACCCCAGCAAGTGTGAAGTGACCTTCCCTACAGCAATGGCAATGAACAAAGAGACGTCACTAATAGTAACACTTAGAGATGTCAATGGTGACATTGTTGATGACAAGAGTAGTGAAGTAGAAGTGTCCGTGACCACCAAAACTGGAGAAGCCATAGTAGTGGGACCAGTCAAGGATATTAGTGGTGGAAACTACACAGTACCCTTCACTCCAAGGACACTTGGAGATCACATGATATCAATTGTAGTTGATGGACAACACATCCCAGGTAGTCCTCACAAGTAAGGAATAGTGTGTGTTCTATTAGAGTGTTTTGTGGATAACATGTGAGGTGTGATTGTATTATACTTATTCAGTTAGTGTATACTAATGTTACACAATGACTATACATATTAACACTACTACACAGTCAGTCTATACAGTCACACTACTATACAATAGCTATACATGTATTATTTTCCCATACAATGTGTCATACATACAAAACATACAGGTGATTATCATTCAAACTTTCCACTATAATGTTATCTCATTTCCAGGAAGTGATGTCACCAGTATTATTAATGTACAGTAGATCATGTGATCCTGTCATGTTACTGTAGGATATCAGTTGTACTGAGAGACTACAGCAAGATGAGAGAAGGACACTGCCAAGTGATCACTCATTATGGTGGGAACAAGTTTGGTAAAGTCCATGATGTTGCTATAGGAGTTAATAATGAAGTCATCGTTGCTGATGTTACTAACAAGTGTGTAATTGTGCTGGACTGTAACTTTGCCTTATTAGCAGTGATTGGACAAGGAAGTGGTGACAACAGATTGGTCAATCCTAATGGTGTAGCAGTCAGTAAGGATGGCATCATAGCTATTAGTGACTCTGATAGTCATCAAGTGAAGAAGTATTCCCTACAAGGGAAACTCTTATCAATAATTGGTAACAATATAGGGAACAACAATGGCCAGTTTAATAAACCTAGGGGACTAGTCTTCAGTAGTAATAAAATGTTGTATGTTGTAGATGGGAGGAATCGCAGGGTCCAGGTATTCCAACAAGATGATAAATTTGCATTTACATTTGGCAGTGAAGGGTTCAACCCTGGACAATTTCAGTATCCTGGTAGAATAGCAATTGATACTGACAATAGAGTGTTAGTTAGTGACCATGGTGGTAATCATATTAGTCTCTTCAGTAATACTGGCAGTTTTATTAGTAGGATAACATGTGACAAGCCATGGGCCATTACAGTTAGCCCTGATGGTCACATCATAGCTGGTTGTGGTGGTGATAACAATAAAATTAGAGTATGGAGCCCCACCCATCAGTTAATCGAACAGTTTGGAAAGAGGGGATCTCAACAAGGAGAATTTAATGCTATTACTGGTATAGCAATAAACTATTCTACTGGTAGTGTTTATGTTGTGGAGGGATACAACAATAGACTACAAGTTATCAGTTAAATAATTATTGTTATTTTGTGTGTTTGTATGGTGTAATCTATTATTACTATGGTTACTAATTGCTTATACAATATTCTAACTAGAGAGGTTGATTGGTACATATTAGTTTGTGAGGGATGATGGTGTGGTTGTTTTGTGTTGTTACTATGTAGCCATGACAACCACACAACCACTGTTACCAGGAAGTTACCAGTAAGTGTTGGTGATGACGAGCTGGTATACAAGTGTCTTTTCTATACAGGTGGAGAAAGTAGATGTGTACAATGAAGATCATCTGAAATGATGTCATTGGGGACTTTTAGCCAATCAGATTGTACTATGTGTACAGAATAAAGTAATCAAAATGTGTAACTTGACAATGTGTGAACTTTATAAACTACCAGTGTCCTGATCATGTGATCCACCCAGTGTAGTGACATCTACATGAGGGATTTGTTGTGGTTGTCAAGTGATTAAATCAGTCTTCACCTTAATAAGGTATGTGTACTACCTTATTTGGATGTGTCATTTAAATGTGTTTATTTCAGTAGGTGTTACAACATGTTCTCCTATTTACCAACGGACTACTCACACCCACACCACACCTCCACACTAGGGTATAGGGTCTGGTGATAATGGTTAGGATTTTTGGATCATCTGTCAATTTATTAGTTCTCCATTACCACATGTAGTAGATGATGTAATTCTAAGACATTCTGATTGGCTTAATGTATTTTAAACACATCAGTGTCCAATACTGACCAATATCACCAGATCCTACTCTCCTGTAGAGGTGGGTGTGGTCACTACTATACTGATTGGACAAATGTATTTCTGAGAATTAAATAAATCATTTTATTTCGTGTACATAATTATTACACAAACAGCCTGAACACCTTTAAGGGATTTATGACTTATGAGTAGTCTATAAACTAGATAACTCAGGGACACTTACTGATGCAGCATATAATACAAAACAATTATCCAAGTAAAATTATTAGAGACAATGCAGTATGGCACAAGCATTTGCCAAAATAATAGCATGCAACTAAGCTTTAAACTGTAAAAATTTTCTCCTACTAAAATGTTATATCATATGACATGTACAGTAGTGAGGTTTATTTACATCACTATATGAAAAATAGATTTTTCTGTTGTTACCACTTCATAGTACTGTAACTTCAAAATTTCTTGGATTCTAGAACTGAAATTTCAGTTGATCATTCCTTTAGGTAAAGAAAATGTAATAAAATGGAATTCGTAGATCTGCTAATATGTGGGGTTCTTGCAGATCTGGTCACATTATTATTCCGAATGATGGTAAACATAATAGAACAGTCACTAGCTGTGTATGCAGTACTAGTGGAAACCTTCTTTCAGAATTCCTGTGTACACACACCAATGAGGTGATATTTCAAGTGTTGTTATGTACAATTAGTTATTAATAACCTTAAGCTTGTTGATATGGTGGCTACACAATCACTGCTATAATAATTGCCACACAGACAAAAATGATTTGTAGCAGTTTACCTACGATAAACTAATAGGGACTAAGAGTCAGGTCACTTTCCTAAAATAGTCCATTAAATACGCTTCTTGTTGACATGTGACCACAAGTTTGTCTACACTGACTATGGCCATTTTTTAGACAACTACACTTTTTTGTTGAATTGCCAAAAACGCTATAGCTATAATTTTAGTTGTATCTAAATATTAGCTTATCATGAGTTCCAATATTGGTTGGAAATCAAACATACATTGCCACATCTTAATAACGACACAGTTCAATAACCAGTCTTCCAATCAGAGCACACCATCATGTTTTAATGCTACAAGACAAGGATAAGTGCAGCAAAATAATATACTTGTTTAAAATTGCCCTAATACAACATAACATCAATACAATAGCTAAGCAACTGAAGTTTTTGTTTACTGTAAATGAAAAAATATTATGTAAACAAACAAACATCCATACACATATACACAGAATACACCAACGACAACAAGACAAAGAGTGAAGTGGACTGCTCCAAAGTAAGACATCAGTGTATTTTAACAGGAAAAGCAAAAACAACTATTTTCATGTGTAGGTAGCTTCATGGTCAATTCTCCAAATCGAACATTTTACAGTCACGTTTCTGACTAAGTGGGCAGGCCTGGCCATAATACTAAATTAAGTAATAAAGCTCATCTTCTCTCAATCCTCATAATATATACAGCTGTAGTATAGATTTAGTTGTAGCACAATAGAAACCATCAGCCAATGCATATGATAAAAGTGTTTTAGTTTACCAAATTGTTCAGATAACAGAAGTTCATACAGAGCCATTAAAACACTCTAATAAAACATACAACTATGACTGAAATACTCTAATTGAACAATCATATATAATTTCAAGCATTTCATTATCCACCATCTACTGTATGTGATAACATCACTACTCAACATTGTTTACAATGCAACCATGGTTACCAGTGTTGCAAAAGATTGAAATACTCTAATAGAACAGTCAAGTAAAATGAATTATTTTAAAGCTAATTATATTATGATAGCTGGTTGTGATCATTTAAACCAAACACCACACAATACTGAGGCACACAAAAATTTTACTGAAACTTGCCATAGTTAAAATGACGACTCATTTCCCACTTGAAGTCTACAGTGTACACTGTACTACTATACTTACCTCAAGTAAACTTTCACATGTACATCTGAACACTTCTGGTACTGGTACAGGCATGACTGTAAGTCTCTGGTCATCAAAACCTTCCAACTCCACATAGGTGCTCTTGTGGCATTTCTGTAAGTGAAATACAACAGCATGTAGCTAAATAACGTCCGAAGTTAAGCACTATTTTAGAAGTAGTGGTTAACTTTGTTCATGGAATTGTGAACACCACTAATATTCAAGATGCCTATGCCATAGGGTCACATCATTATGTGACTGGATTTGTGAAAAGGGATCTTTCACACACATCCAATTCCAGTAACTTCAGATATACATAAAATTATAAACTTGAACCATCCATTAAGCGATGTATACCAGTATATGTTGGTGGTCACCCTTTGACTAAATTTCAAGTAAATGTTCCCCGACCCTTTTTGCAAATCTGTTATGCACCTATCAATGTTATCCCCCACCTCCCCCCTCCCCCCTCCCGGGCGTAGTGGGGGAAATGGTGGAGATTTGACTTTTTGAAAAATCAAATTCTCCACCCACTGGGGAACAACTAGTGGTCAAATCTCCATGTAGTATCACTGGAATAAACTTTAGGAAACAGATCAATTCTCATAGCTCGCAAGCTAAAGCAAACGCCTAAAATTTCGAACGGTCAAATGCCCCACTAGTGGGGCAAAATTTCTGATCAAATCGGCGAAAATCCCCCACTAATCCCTTAGTAAGCCCGGGAGGGGGGTAGTGGGACTTAACATTGATAGGTGCATTAGAACTAAACTAATAAAAATTACCCATTAATAATGTACAAGTGCATGATGCACGATTAATGATAACAATAAAGGTGTCAAGAGCATGTATGTGCATGTAGTGATTCCACTTACAAGTTCAGGGAGGGGATACAATGGATGAATGCCGTTAGGAAACATTTGGTGTAATTTTGATTGGTCATAATAGGGGCGGATCCAGGAGCTGGCAAGGGGAGGGGCACAAACTGGCTAAGTTGTAGGTGGTTGGAGAGGGCCAGATTCTCTAGTTCAGTGCTGCATTTTTGAAGCAACAAATAATCACCTCTTAGTAGTGTCTTACAGTTGATTTTTGTCATTTTGGCCTTTTCGGATGGTTGTGAAGTCTTAAAGCTATTAAAAGGCTCTGAATATCTAGAAAACAGCAACGCGATAATTAATTTTAGAGGCGCTTAATACGCACGAAGGTGCTGGGATGGCAATTTTACAATTAGTTTGACTGGTTTGTTTTGGTTTCACGTGAATTTGTAATAAATAGTGCATATTTTCATGTGTTAATAAACTCATCTTGGCCTGACACAAAGTTTAGTAGCTATTTTAAGCAGAAGCATGGCTGCATAGCTCCTCCACAGGTGGAAGGGGGGGGGCATTTGCCCCAAATGCCCCATGCTGGATCCGCCATTGCATAAAATAATATTGTGCCTGGCCAGACATTTGATTAAAAATTTAATTTGTTTTTAGAGGGTCAGGTAGTACTACAAAATTGATAATTGTACCCTTGAGTTTTGAGGATTCGACACTACAAAAACGGATTGGATTTATGTATATTTCCTTGTTTCAGGAAACCCATGGCCGAAAGACGATCTTTGAAAGCCCTCTAACTTTCCATATATTTACATTGCACAGTAAACATATGTAAAGTAGTTAAGATTTTAAATGTATGCAATGGAAGTTATTTAGTTAAGAATTTATTATTACTGATGAATGTGCACCACTGAATGAGACTGACTATGGTTACAACGCGCGAGCTGGACAGTCCGACCGAGGCTGCTAGACGTCAAGTTGCTATGCCAGCGATTAGGCCACTCCAAATAAATTCTCTGTTTCCCGTCCACCGCCCGCATCTGGTTACTGCCAGCTCTAAATATTCCATTATTCCGTATTCTTCCATTATTTTCCGGTTATTCTTGCATACTGATAGACTCAGTAAAAGCTATCTTGAAACAGTGTCAGCTCACGTGTCAGCTATCAAGTCAGCACAAACGTCGCGTTTGTGTTATTTTTGCAACTTACTAAGGAAGGAACAAGCTTAAGCATGCTTTTATGCAGCCTTTTTGGCTGTTCCAGGCAAATAATGGCTTGAAAGGCTACCCAATCTTATAATGAAATAATGGAAATGGACCGCCCGCCCGCCCGCATGCGAATGATGCCAGTGTCCAGGACGGAAAACAGAGAATTTATTTGGAGTGGCCTTACTAGAACATGGCGCTCTGCATGGCCACTGTGACTTCTATCTATTTGGCTTATTATCACCATTCATCAGGTAGTCTAGTTGAAGCCGTTATCGCCATCGCAGAGTAACTTTATAATTTCCGTACTTGCAACAGCGCATTACTGCGCTAATGCTTCTTGGAAATGTTAGTTTATTATAGTTTACGGAAATTGTAAGAAGAAGTCGAGGAAGAAGTGGCTGACGGTGACAGCGGTACAGCTAGAGCAGTTAACACTAAGGTTTAACGCTGAAGTAGCGTGATGGTGGCGCGCATGGATGGAGGAGAAAGATCGCAGCTTGGCGACCCGAAATCCTGCCGTGGCCTTTAGACTATGGTGGCGCCATCGCCTTGTACGAGTATGTGTTTCCTGACTTTCAGTACCTCTGTGCCGCCTTTTGACACCCAAGCACAGTAAAGGCAAGCAGTAATTTGCATGTGTTTGTTATAGTTGATTTTAGTGTAGCAACACCGGCGGATCGCGAGATTTATGAACTAGCAGTTTTAGCGAATGACTGATGGTTACTCGAGGTTATGTTTGAGGTGAGTTGTGTGTATGAGATTGCACGTACTCCTTTGCATTTTTTTAGGGATGAGATACAATTTAAGACAAAGAATGGGCTAAGGCCACTCGGTAATTATGTTTCTGGTCCATCGCCCGCATCCTTTTTTACAGAAAGCGAAATTTCAGAAATACATGGGGAATATGCTCGCATCAGATTTTTGAAAAAGTTGGATTTCAGTAACAAATATTGGGCTGCTACAAACATGCTAAATCTAACTGCTTACGTGTCACTATAATGTCAGAGTGCATAGTACGGATCAATATACTCTAATAGAACAGTCAGTAAATCACAAAAAATACTCTAATTGAGCAGTCACTTCATGGTTGATTTGTTGCTGAATTCTGCCCGGCCGCATCTAAAACTAAATTTCAGATGACCAGAAACATAAAAACAAATTGGAGTGGCCTAACCACATGAAAATTTTTAAAGTTTCAGGTTAGTGGTTATCATTAATGTGATATTGGTTGTTAGTGTGGATTGTATGTCAAGAAGTGTGTCTCCTCTAAGCGTAAGTGATATGGTACTTTGTGCATCTGTTTCCTCTAATCCAATTCTAGATCCAAAAAACTGTATTGGATGTTAGTGTGGAATGTGTGTCTCCTCTAAGTGTAAATGATATGGTACTTTGTGTATCTATCCTGCAATCCAATTCTTGATCAAAAATCTGTAATAGCACATACCCATGGCTCTCAAGTGTATTATCAACTTTACTGGTTAGGCACTGGACAGTGAACACAGAAGGTAGAGCTTGTATGAGGTCCTTATGACCAACTAGAGTGTTTTACAGAAATATAGTGGATTTATTCTGCTTGACTTTGGCATTATTAGAAGTTTAGGATACAGCATAATTGTTTGACATTTCTGATGCTAATGTATAGTTTTGCATAGTATTTACCATGCTATGACATTTGGCTTGATTGTTTGTGGGTACAATGACATGAAAATAGTGGCTATCTATATTATAATCCAACAAAAAAATTTGCAAGGTGGCTTCAAAATCTGAGCTTTTACATGCACACCATTGTTTACTACACATCAGATAAATGTATCCCTGTTACCATTAGCCTATGCAAAAACGTAACGCCACTGTGGTCCAATGTTAAAGAGGCAGATAATTTAAACTGCTTTTGTATAGTACTACTGTATGCAGTTCTATACTTATGTATTCATACTCAGTTTATATGTTTTATTAAATTTTCAATCCTGAAAAAATCAAAAGAACTTTAGAAATTTTACAAACTAGGTAAGTTTACATGAAGACCGTCGCATTTACTAGGTTGACTATGGTAGTGAGGTGAACCTTACTGCTACAACAACATACCATCAAAATACAAGGATTCTTAATTCATCACTTTGTACAGCTGTAAAATATTTTGTACTGGTATTGTGATGTGTTTTCCTATTACCAGCAGTAGTTCACATGCGTATCTTCTTTTCAATAGCATTCTCTGCGTCGGACCATTCAGCATGTAATAGAATTATTATTCAGGGATTGATCGCTGCCCAGGACAAGCTGTTTTGGCATCTAGATTGATTATTTCCTAGTGAGTTACTTGAAGGATAATTCTATAGTAGGGTAATATATTTTTTGTTAGATATGACTATTAGAAAGATACGACTTTAAGAGGTGGAACGTTGTTTGGAAAAGATACAATACTAACAGGTATCTAATCATACTGTACAATGTTTTGGCATTACATCTATTTTTTTCCATTTACAGTGCACGGAAAACATTCAGGCAATGAGTCTGCCAGTGATAAAGCTTGTCGTATTGATGATTCGTAGAGATGAACAAAATTACCACATGGTACTACCTTGTAACACTAGGTGCTGTTTACTCAGTTGTGCTAAAGTTCTCTCATACCAATACAGCAATCTTACACTACAGTGTTTCATCGCGTGCTATCTTTAAGCTCTCTAACTCACCCACTCATATGTATGTACTTTATTCAACCTTGTCACAGTGCTATATTTTAGGTCAATCTTATATAAAAATAAGTGTTTTGTGGCTAATTCCATGAAAGTAACTTTTCAGCTGGAATAATTTTCACCATGTTATATACAGAAGTTTCATAGACTGTCTGACTCATTGTTAACCACCTCACATTAGTAAACAAGAGTTTCCAGCATGTTTGCCTCATGGCTCCACTGTCATTTCTCTACCAGACAATGATATAGTCTGGTAGAAATAACAGCTTAGTGTATTGATAATAATATTGAACAAAAAAATATATCATCTATGAATTTTAATAATTATGTGTGCTAATTATTAATGTGGCTTTTCTCTGAAACTCTTAGACAACCTCATTAAAATAACTCAACAGGGCCTCCTGCTTGAAACCTTTTGCATGTTATCTTCCCTATACATGTTTATTATAACATGTCAGTTACATGTGTGTTTGTGCATGTTGTGCATGTTGGACTGCACATAATGTGATGAAGGGAAAGTGTGTTGCATGTTATTGGTATAGCAGATTATTGTTTTGTGAAGCTGTTAAGATAGCCTCCAGCATAATTTTTTTTGCGATTATGAAATCTGTGAGACATGAACAGTTTCTCTGTAACTACAGATCTCTTGTGGATACTATAACATGGCAAAGTTATGAATGTACAGATGGTTTAGGCAAAAGTGTGCTCATTCGAAAAATTTTTAGAAGCTCAGTTTGCAGGCAGAATTTTTTTCAGAAAATGGAGACACTTTATCTACTTGTTTTGCTGTTATTGTTGATCACACTACACAACTATGAATTGTGCACAGGTGGTTCACTGGGCAGCAATGGCAGTGCTTCACACAGCTACTAGAAGGTTTGCTATGCTTATGTAGACTATTGCGTAATCTTTGAAACAGAAAACACTGAGCATTTTGTAACAGGATCACATTTCTGGTAATTTTTATGTTGAAAACACTGTGGTGTGTCAATAATATGAAATTAGAGACCCACTGATTATGCTGGTGTAATAATGAGCATACCGTATAGTAAAAAATTTTAGCGGTAAAAGACTGACGAATTTGACGAGTAGCATTCAATTTGCCAAAGTTTTTTTTGCCAATTATTTTAGTTGATCACACGAGTACATTGAGACTCGCATTGAGTAACTAGAACTTGAGATGAAGGTCAGTTCGTACAACCACGCAATAAAGATCAAGCTGACTTTGGAGATCTTGATTTTCCTAGGAATGTGTCCCACAGTTGTAAGCACTAGCATTTCCAACTGGCTTCCCGTTCACACGTCAGTTAGTTTGCCACCTCGTGATCGATTTGGCCAAATACTTTGATATACGTGATAACCTCTGCTACTGGAGTTCACTGAGAAGCAAATACGGTCGTTCTCGGCATCGCAGGAGGTAGAGAAGCACACCTTTGCTAGTGCATCGTTAGATCACCTAGCTACAAAAGTACTGCTACAACAACAACGTTAGCTACCTATATGCTTACTACACTACTTAACTGATGAGTTGACCTTGTCGTCTTATCCTTACCAAGATCCTTACGTACCATACAGTAAAAAGTTTGGCGAATATTATTTCAATCGCCAAAGTTTTTTCTGCCAATTTTTTCAACAGAGTGGTTTCATCACACTTTTTTACCGCCAAAGTTTTTTACTATACGGTAATAGGTTCCTGAACGCATTGAGCATAATGCTAGCATAATAGGCAGAACACTTGTGCATTACCATACTTATCAAAATACATATCACAGAAAAGATCAATATACTCTAATAGAGCAGTCAGAGAATAATCCGACAGCTGACTGTTCTATTAGAGTATATTGATCTTTACTGTGACATGCATTTTAACAAGCAAGGATTTACAGTCTGTGCTTCTGCAACTACTGTTTTCCCATAAAGTGCAAATTTACTAGTAAAACATGGGAACTGAGGTATGAATATTGAGCATACTTTGAGCATAATAGGTAAATGTTGAGAATTACTTTAAGCATATTAGGAAAAATTTTGAGCTGGGCAGCATATATAGCGCAGTAGGTAAAATAATGAGCATATTCGGCGGGTCCTTATATGAAATACAGTATTGAAGTACCACTACCTCCACAAACAAAGATTATAAGGAGGCTGAATGTGACCGGATCTGTGAAAACCCGACACAATCGCGCATTTTTCAAATTTCTGTTTATTAAATATTTATAATCTACTTAGCCAAGTGTATCCTCTGGCAAAGTTTCAGCCTCATATGCCAATAACTTTGGGAGTTACAGCCCTACAAAGTTACACCAACAGAAAAATTGATTTGTACAGCAAATATAGGGAAAATAAATTGAAGGTGTCTACAATAACGGTTGTAACTTACCAACGAATTGAGGTACGGAGCTACAATTTTCACTATCGTGTTCACCATGCACTGGGGAATCAATTACTGGGTAAGTTTTTCCTTTACTCATCCTTCTTCACTGCATACAAAGGCGAAATTCATGAAGAAAAATCGATTGCGTACGATTGCTTTGATGCGTCGTAAACAAACACTCATATAACTTCCGTATCCTTGGATCTACTGCAACAAAACAAAGATTTGCCAACTCTTCTTGAGTAGGCGAATAAGATGATATCCAGGATTTTGCTGTTAGTCCCTTCCTTCACAAAGAAAGAGGCGTTCAAAAAATTTACAGAATTTTTTCAATAATACACAAGTATTTCACCATTGTATTCAATGCTTTATACTGTAAATTTAGGCTTGCGTGATTGTGTCGGGTTTTCGCAGATCCGGTCACAAATATTGTAACTGTCATATCACCAACAAATACATACAGGATGTTTCTGCTAGCCACAATAATTGTTTGGCTAGTTATCAGTCCTCCATATGTGCTGTATAGAGAATATTGTCATGTATGTATGAACGTCAATTCACTTAACTTTACATATAATGTATGTATGGTAATGCTGTGTGTTACATGTTTGTTAATCTTTTAGTTCCTTCTCCAAGTGATTTGGTAGTCAACTTACAATTTGTTGATTACAAGCCTGTTGTTATCATAACCTGGAATGTGAGTGGGTACAAGTGTGTGTGTGGATATAGAGTACTGGTCTGGTAACAAGGCTGCTCGGCTTAGTAATTAAAGCTGCTGATCATAAAACTTTACTCACATTGTTTAAATGGGGACCAGCCTGTGTTGTAGTTTATCCAGCTATATTAGTTTATAAACACCTATTACAAATATCAGCTGTCAATGACAGATCTTTTAGGTGTGCATAACATACAGCATATTAAGGATAGAGTCCATAGTGTTTTATCCTCTTCTTGTTACACATTTTGAACACTGATGCAATGTGCACTTATTACTGAATCTTATGTGTCTATAGGCATCATCATTGTCACATAACATGACTGAGGTGGAGGCCTTAAATGTCTCTTTGACTGGTGAAGATGATATGACAACTACCTTCCAAGTATCACCTAACACAACTACCTTCCAAATGTCACATAATATGACATCAGATGATAATGTTTCCAGACATCTTGATGTTGGAACAGATTACATCATTTCTGTTTGTAGTGTGAACAGTGTGGGATGTACTGAGACAGTTAGTACTTCATTAGGTATGTACTGTACAGGGGGTTAAGTGGTGAATTACAGTGGAACCTGTATTAGTGGCCACTTGTATAGAAAGGCCACCTTGAAAAGGGTTAACCATAAGTGGGAAGTTTATACACTAATTCACCTGTCCAAAAAGTTTTTCCCTGAAGCAACCAGTTTAGACAGGTTTCACTGCATACGTATCTGTTCCAGACAACTTAAGATGGTGTTGTTGTGTCCTTATTTTGGAGGTGTAAATGTGTACATCAATACATGAACATGTGTCAGGTCTCCTTATGAGGTGTCCAGATGTAAGGGGTCTGTTTACTGAAATACAAATATGAAATCTAGACAGTGTAGGACTAGTGTCCTGATTGTCAAGGTGTTTATGTTTTGGGCCCTTGTACAAGTATCTGCAATAACCATTTTAATTACACACTTTCAGAGGTACCAGCTTTTTATAATCAGGTGGTCTCCTGGACAGCAATATTGTGTAGCATTTCATTGACTGTTATGCTTTATACTTATATTGTAGCTGTACGATGGCTCCAGTCAGCATCAATCATGCTGCTTCTAAATAGCCAGTCCATCTACATATCATGTGATGTGACCAAGTCAACTCCTAGTTTTAGCAAGACTGAACTACATGTGATGAGGTCACTTCTGATGTGTTCACTAGACATACTAAAATATCAGTCATGGCTGATACTGACTACCACATTTCTGTGCTGGTAGTTGAATCACAAAACAGTATGCCACTGGAGAATTACAGTATAGTAGAAACTGTCTCAGTACCAAAACTTACACCAGAGCTGAATCCCACACACTAATCATAGCCAAGCTCAAAACAACAGCCAGAACCAACAGAACAGCCAGAACCAACAGAACAGCCAGAACCAACAGAACAGCCAGAACCAACAGAACAGCCAGAACCTGGAACATCCTGTAAGTTTTTAACTAGCTTGAACTGGTTAGAAGCTGCACAGTTACACTGTACTGTATGTAGCTAACTGAATGGTTTTTACTTGTGCACTTACCTATTGACATGCTTGGATGATTATATGCTGCAATTGTTAATAGTAACTGTAGGGTCTATATTATGGCCTTATATTGTAGTGACGGATACAGTGCACTAGCTATGGTTAAACATTTGTTTTAGGAAGGTGTCGGGTCGGTGTCATCAGTGTGAACAAGAGACTAATAACTTTAGTCATTGTGTAGGATCCATAAATTGTGAAACATCCATTTCATTTTAATGCACCATGGAGGAATGCCTCACATGTCCAGTATTACCAACAAGTGTCCAGTGGAATTTGAATGCCTGAGATTACAAACACCAAGAAACTGTGTAACTAAATTTTTATATTTAATATACTGAATGGTCGTCTGAAAATAAACGACATTTTGAATAGTTGGTAGTAGTTTTGAAGTTTGCTTATAGTAGCCCTGTATGTTACAGATTGTCCCTAGTGACATACATACATATATACTACATCCAATATAGCCTATTGCTCTTGAGAAATCAATGTGTTTGAAATGTGGTTGAATCGCTAGAGGGTTGTGGCTCCTTTGGTGCATGCTAATACTGGAGGATAGAGTCACCACTGTGTCTGTCTTCTTGCATTTGACACTTTTTGTGCCTACACTCTGACTCCTTGTATTGACAGGCTTTAAACTTCTCAAGGGTCCCTCTATGTGGTCCCTACTGAGATAGCAGTTCCTATAGCTACAACAGGTAACTAAGTAGATATGATTTGTGATACTTACATACTGTTCCCTCCTACAGCTTCTTCATTCCTTGATGAAAATGCTATGATATACATTGCTGCATTGTGTGCAGTTATTGGTGTTATCACTGTATTGCTGGTCATCATATCTTGCTGTTTGTGTGTATTAAGAAGAAAGAGCCGAAGTATGATTAGTTATATGGAATACTTTTGTTGTGAGTTTTATGTGACAATTTTATTTGTGTGCAGGAAAGCCGGATGAATTTCCTGTCATCTGACATGGAAACAAAAATGTGAGTTATACATAGATGTGTGGCATACATGAACTGTTTTCTATTAACCCAGAGTCCATCTTGACCAATCATCATCACCCAGCTCCAGATCTACTAATAAATCTATTAAGGATCAGAGTGATCGAATAATTTGTGTTGTAAATTTGTTGATGAGGGAAAAGTTGTAGCTACGGTGAAACCACCTGACAACTTTCCTTGAAAACATGGAGATCTGTGACCATGCTTGCATGTTCCAGCAAAAACAATCTTGGTTCCAAAATGTCTATTATATGTAGGGAGGCTCCACTGTGTATGTGTTACCTTTTTTTTACTTGCTAAATACAAGTTGTAGCTTTCACACATATTCTTTGTATAGGTTATGCCACGATAATTGCTATACATAATGTATATTGTGGTGATTGATGCAATAGTGTAATGCTTATAATTATTATGATACAACTATGGAATTTTAATTATAATTTGTAATTATCAGAACTACTAATATTTGTTGGTTGATATTTCTAGAATATTAATTATGGACAAAATGCTTAAAATGTAGTGTCTATAGCCTTTATTTGCACATGTTTAAAACAGTGTTGAAACCAAGTTGGGTCAACCAGGTCACATTTTATCCAGGTCTGACCTGGAGTAGATCATGTGTGAAACAAATTAAATAGTTGGATGATTTGAAAGTATTAATGCGTCATAGTCTAGTCCTGCTGCAACCCAGCTTCTTTCATGAGCCATTTCCACTTATCAGGACTGCTTTGTTGTCTGTACAAAGCCATACATACAGCCATGCCCGTTTGTCAGTAGTTTCAGCTTGCACGAATCCATATCTGTTGCTCACTACTTGATTGTTATTGTACAAGACATGGTCTAATCTTGTGGTAGGCCAGCTTCTTTCGTGAGCCACTCTCACTTTTAATATCAGGAATGTGTGATACTGTATGTGGAACCATGCTACTGTAATTTATTAGTATGGTGAGTTAAAGCTACACTCACTTAAGAGGAATGTATCTTGCTGTTTGCAAACAACCATGACCACTGACTGATCATTAATTATTAAGCCTGCGCCTATTATGTCGGAGTAATCTTGAGAATAATAGGTCACCAATTTCAATTAGAGGATATGCACTGCCGAATACATTCTAATGAACACGTGATTTTTTCATACGTCATGACGGTGAACGGAATGCGAATCGATTCATTACATGGACGGTAGATCAGTTACGAGCAATTCTTACTAAGTGACATATCCTTCTGCCTAAGAAGTAGTACATCCGGCGAGAAGAAGCTGGCCCGTGGCTTTAGTGGCGAGTTCCAGTTCGAACATTCATTCACTGCCCATACTTTTATATGAGTTTTTCGTGACCTTGTGGTAATCGTTCACGACAACAGAAAGCCTGCTTGTAGCTTAAAAGGCGAGTTATACTTCGAGCCGCATTCACTACCCAGTACTTTTATATGGAATTTTCGTAAATCTTCGATAGTCGTTCACCATCAACTTTTTTTGGAAGCGCCGCGCCGCTGATCATTTTTCGTTCGAATAATATAGCATGCATATCCTCTATTCCGGAATAATAGGATGGTTACAGGCATAATTTTAGAATAATCGGACGACCACGGGAATAATCGGTGGAATTAGGGGGCGTGTCTCTGTTTGATTACCTAGAAGAAAGAGTTAAGTTACCACATGATATAAAGCTGACAGGAGTGCTGGCTGAAAGGAGCTGAAAAACCTCTAAAAGATCGATATACTCTAATAGAACGCTCAAATACTCTAATAGAGCAGTCAGATCGTTTCATGTTAACAATCTGCAGCCAACATCAGGGATTTAACTGCATGATTAGGGGTGGGGTAAAAGCGGGACGGGGACGAAAGGGGGTAAAAGCGGGACGGGGACGAAGCCATGTTGACGTAGCTGTGCTCACGTGTCACTGAGAGATTTCTGCAATAAGCCATAGCTGAGAGCAGCATTCTTTACTTCAGAGGTGCTATTTATAATAAAGCTTGAGAGATTTAGCTACATTATACTCAAACTTACAAGACAGACTTATTGTAACGGTGACTTAAATCAGTTTGAGCTACTTAGTATCTGCTGAGACTAATCTCTTTATGGATGACTAGGAAGATGGCTCGAATCACGACACAGATGACTGCACAGTGATTTCAAATGGTGCCCTCGAAATGGAGGAGATTGTATCCTATTTAGAAGGAGCTGGAACCAACTACAAAGATTTTTTGAACACCTCTGTCAAGCCACCCGTGCAACCCCGAGGAGGAACACTGATTTAGGTCCAGATGAATCTCAATGGGAGAGCAACAAAAAGAAGCTAAGGTATAGTGAGCTATGCAATCATGAACATATAGAATTATATCAAGAGTTATTATTAACTCTTGCCTATACCTATATTGTTTGTGTATATTATACTGTGCTAAAATTACCTCTTTATCTACACAGATGTGACCAATATAGATGGGTCCATAAAGGCACTAGGACTTTTGACCGTGGGAATTATTCTGTGAAGAAGAAGACTGGAGCTATTGATGTAGCAGGGATAGAAAAGCAAACTGGTGATAACTCCTTCAAGCGGTTGGAATATTGGGGTATTGGCTCAAGCTATTTAATTCACTATCTGGGAGATCACAATGCATTTGTACCATGTGCACACCGGAACAGCAAGAAAAGTACCAAACCATTTGTACGGTCAGCACCTCACATTAAGGAAAAGGTATAGTGTAATAGTTAAGCATGAAATAGTTAGGGACCTGCCTATTATGTTCAAAATTTTGCAGGTTACTAATAAAGGACCAATGATGTCAGCACAGAAAGTTTATCAACAGTTAGTCAATGAAGATGAAGGTGGGCCTAGACATGTCATCAACACACCTAGAGACCAGAATCAAATCAAAAACTTCCAGAAAGATGAGAATCGCCAGTTCCGGATTTCACATGATGGTATTTACAACACATACCAACTATGTTTCCAGCTACAACTGAAAGATCGTAAGGGAGAGCCCCAAAATTTTCTTCGAAATTTTCAAGTGTACCCAACAGTCTGTGTTCACATGGTACCACATCCTCTCTTGGAGAATTTAGAGATGCTTCTGAAAGTTTCCACGACCCCTGTAACCCTGCATTATGACACTGTTTTCAACATGGGAGATTTCTATCTGTCTACTCTAGTTTTCCGAAATGCTATTTTCAAGAAAGATCCTATCACACCAGTGGCTTTCTTTATCCATTCCAGGAGGTTTCAGGAAGACCACATGCTGTTTATGAAAACCATAAGAAAGTCACTACCTCTGCTTGCTTCAAAGAAGATTCTAATGGTTACTGATCGAGAATTTGATTTTTCTGATGTGTTTCCAATGTGTCTGAATGTTTTTTGTTGGAACCATCTAGAACTTGATTTGCATTTTTACTTGAAGAATTCAGCCAATTGTAAGCCATCTGAGATTAGTTATTATGCCAACAGTTTCAAAGCTTTGATGATTGAAGAAAATGAAGATGATTTCGACAGTTCCTGGAGCATCACCAAGGCTTCCTTTACGAATCCAACTGTTCTGAGATATTTTGAACAAAAGCTTTTGCCAGCGTTTAAGGAGCATTCATCCATTTGGAAACTTAGAGAAATGGGGGTTTCTGATCCAGAGAATGGGCTAACAAATAATCCATCTGAATCCATGAATGCTGTTCTCCACAATCTGCAGCAATGGAAACAAGTTCCCCTTGATGTTATCTGTGTATCTCTATTTCATCTTTCAAGCTATTACCAGCGAGAAATTATTAGGGCTTACCATCTTTGTGGTTCATGGCAATTGAAAGAAGAACTCTCTTACTTGCAGCGAGATGCCAGTCTAATGCCATTCTTGCCAAAAGCAATAGACCCCAAAGAAATTGTGGCCAAAGCCGGGGATAGAATTTTACCATCTTATGAAGAAGCCAGCCCTTGCTCTTTTCGTGATGACACTACTGCTTCAGTATCCAGTGACAAAGCCACTTGCAAGCTAAACAGTCAGCTAGCATTGGCACGAGAAGCAGTTCATGACAAGCGAGTTGGTTTGACTGAAATGGGATGTTGGATTGTAAGAGGTGCAGATAATGAGACACCGTATGCTGTCCGACTGTTTCCAAAAGAGACTTGCTCCTGTCCTTCAGTGAAAAAATGTTACCACATAATTGCCTGCAAGCTAATGATAGGGCAGGACATCAGTGACCACACCAAGCCTAATATGACACTGCTTACTCAGAGGGTGAGACAGAAGAACAAAGAAAGACCTTCTGGTAGAAAACCTCCAAGAAAAAGAGATTTTAACCAGGTTGCTGCTAATAGTAAGTTTATAGTATTTCCAATAGATGTGTACATATTCTTGTATTTCCATATTACAGATGTCAATGACAGTGAAGGTGAAGGTGAAACAGTTCACAATAGCCATCAATCAATGGAACAAAAGGATGGCCGCAATATAGGTAGTACATCAATTGTTTTGTCATATATACATGTATAGGTACTACCATTCAACACAGGCACAGACAATACTGCAGCTGGAAAAACCAATCACGTTGTTAGCCAACCTTCTAAGAAACACTGATGTGCTTCCATAGCAGGTCAGTTTATTATTAGAATATGGACTACATACATAATGTTAATATATAATTTAATTGTGAAATTAGAACCAAGTCAACCAACCACCTGCACTGAGGCAACTCCTGATCTTGATGAAAGTATTACTGAAAATGTGGAGAATGAAGGTACATAGACCCATACTTTAATGTTCACATGCTATGCAGTAGCTAAAATGATAATGCTGAATGATGTATTTCTTATCTTCATTATGATTGTAGATGTCAACACCAACTCAAATGTGGAAGATCATGAAGATCGGAACTGTATCTTGAATAATTCTAATGGTACGTGAGTTCACATGCATAGTACACTTATCCTAATACTGTCATAATTTCACACTACATAATAAGCAGCAATCACAACATAAGCAGACGGCTTAGTGACTATGTTTCACACACTTGTTTGGCATCTGAAGGTATACTTACACTCTAAAATGATTATAACATGCATACTTATTGCTCTGATCTGATGAGTGTACTTTGATTTTAATTTGTTAACAATAGATCTTAAAAGATTTACCAGAGTGAGTGAGTCACCTTATACTTCAAGAATATTACGGGAAAGGATGAGCAATGTTTCAGCTTCCAGAGACTTTGCCTGTTGCGATTCTACCAAGTTTAAGTGGTCTAGTATTCTGAAAAAGTTGCAGAAGATGTATCCTAAAACACTTCTTTGTCCACATGTCTGTAGAATAAGCTTGAAAGAGGTATGTACAACAGTTAAAAGACATGTACGTAGATGATTTTGCATTTGTTTGTAGCAAATTGCTGATTTAGTGGTGGGAAAGATAGTAGTTGTCCAGACTATGAGAAATAACCAAGTTGCATTTCTTAGACGGCTTCCTGATGAGAATAATGTACCAGCAGTTCAGGTGATTATTATAAAACATATTACACATATAATAGCTAAATGGTCAAATGAAATTAGTCAAAAGTACATTTCATGCACAGGTGATTTGTACATATGATGAACCAGACATCATGGAATTGAATTATCATGCTGGGACAGCTTGTCATTCACTTGCTCATGCAGTTTTAACTGTCTACACTGGAGTGAAATGCTGTAAACCAAATGATGCCGATGCAGTTACAGCAGTGCTTCTCATTGCGACATGCCTGGATGAGAATTTGGACCTAGCTAGAGCTTATGTGAATCTTCAAGACACATCACAATACCTCCACAGCTTCCTAAGCTTGAAAGCTCCAGATGTTGGCACATTACACCTATCTATGCAACAAAAACAGTTCTGCCAGACTACAATAGATCATGTTAATCTCTACTGTTTCTGCCAGACTCCTTGGATTGATGGGTCTACATCAAGAGTAATTTATGGAGATCACCAAAAGGAGTATAAAGCGTATCAATGCAGCAGATGCGAAGACTGGTTTCATAAAGCCTGCCTGAATGCTCTTGGCATACCAATACCTACACGCAAAAGTGATTTTATTTGCAGTAGATGTATCATACCAGCAACTATTCAATGGCACCATCGAGAATTCACCAACACATGTACATCAGACAACTTTCTGACCATCTTTATGTTGTACTGCCTACAATACCCAAACTTCACAGAAAACCTTGGCACTGATGACATGGAAAACACCTTGAAGGCTTGTATCACATTGATGAAAAGAAAAAACATCGAAGAAGCAAAGTCACTTGCTCTGAAAGCAGCACACAGTAGACTCAATTTCACCAAAGCTGATAATGAAAAGATCGATTGCTTTGGAACGGAAGAGAATGCTTTTCTGTGTTTAATCTCACATGTATGGAAACTGCAGGTGTCGCAGCAATGCAAATCTCAATACTGTCCAGCCAACAACCCAGTGAAAACAGGCTACCAAACAACATTCTCATTGCCTCCGACTCTGTGTCCATCCAATGTTCAGAGAATCTTTCCAGTTCCAGGAGATGACATGGGATACTGTGGATCCGAGTTCCCTAAGAAACCACCTCGGAAAGCTCCTTATATTCTCAGTGACAGGATTAATACCACAGAAACTATCAAAACACAAAACAGTAGAGAGAAATTCTATTCCTGCAATGGAAAACCAAGAGTCCTTTCATCTGGTTTCATGAACAAGCATCCATGGCTGCTTCCTATTAGCATTGAATCTCTCAGCCTTCATCAGATCAACTGGATGCCACTGTCCATCACTGTTTACAATTATTGTTACCAACTTGGTGGTTGCACGATCAACACTGGAGGCCACTTTGTTTCAATTGTGTTGTGGCATGGACGACCATACTTTTATGATGGCATGAAATCAACCAATCAACAGCGTTTCATTAAATATAACCATGAAATGGTTTTAAACTTAGAAAACTGCACAGGATCATATGCATATTATTTTCTGTTTAGCAAGTAATCTGTTTATTATTGTTGTTTTATCCATGTATAGCTGTATTTTGCGGTATGTATAACCTGCATACATGGTGGAAAACTGGTATTAATTTCTAGGCAGTATCATTAATGTATGGAGAAAAGGTTATAATCAGGATCAAAATCACATAGGCTCCCCTCTAGCTATATGAGGGTCATTATTATTTACCATTACTGCAATACAACTTCACTTTGAAGGATACAATACATATATATAGATCAAAAATACATTAGCTACATAAAATCATAATACAGTATTTAATAAGTACAAGTAAAACTGATCAAGAGATGGGGAGTTTACAATGTGGTCTGGTAATTTGTTTGACTATAAAAAAAGTTATATCGTATAAAGACTTCAATGAATAGTATTATAGGATATTTTTATTAAACACCATCAAATTGTGATGAAACAACTACAAAGTAAATGCAAGTCAATCCTCGGACAACATGCGACCGCCCAACTGACCGAAAATGAGGACAGTACACAGGCACGGCAAAGAGTATTTACAAAAACTAAACTTACAAAACAGGTTTATTAACTTCAACTTGAAACAGGTTAGCTGTCCACTCATTAAAATAGCAACAGAAGAATATTTGCTGAGAAGCAGATATTGAGGCTCTGGCCATCCTATTTATTTAAATTATGATGCATTAAGTGGCCCTGAGATGAATGTAGTACTAGATAAAGTCACCTAGTGGAAACAGACAGCATAACACATAGAGACACATATAGTAATCTGTAAGTGATGGTTATCTCACTGTGGTATAGGAGCCATGAATCCACTGATACAAATGACAATCAAAACAATATAACTATACAAATATGCATAGCATGAATTCATTTTGCATAACACAAGTGATAGCTATAGCTCTATATCTTTAAACACTGCATGTGCACACCAAAGCTATAGCAGTATAAGGTCATGCTAAGTTTTGCATTTATAATGTTGGAATGTCTCAAAAACTTCATATGGACATGGATATTTATATGCATGTTTTATTAGAGTATACCTGACTGCTCTATTAGAGTATATACCTGACTGCGCTATTAGAGTATATCGATCTTTTTAACAAGTTTTGAAGAGGGCTCATGTTACCTCTGTAAATCCTTCCCTGAGAGATGAATGTAAGTTTTATCAATTGTTGTGCTGTGCCATTATACTATATTGCTCACTCATTTTGTCCTGCCACACTAAATGGTGTGTTAGGATCCTGCTTGCAGAAGTCTAAATTTTACAGGGGGGGTTCCTGAACCCCCCGGAACCCCCCTCCCTACGCCCCTGTATACAGTAGTTACAGCATATTATTATAATACACTAATAATTAAGTACACTTGAATTATTACTGTAGATAGCTATTCTAAGTCTGCTGTAACTATTATGGATAGAAAAATGATGTGTAAGGTGGAATGCTTCATATATGGCTATTAATGATTCGGACAAAACTACTTATAGCAGCATCTTGAAAACTATGTGACTAGCCACAGATATGTCTGAATGAGAATAATTATAGAATAATAGGCTGGATACAAGAATAACAAAAAGAATAATAGGAGAATTTTTTGGGAAATTCTGGAAAGAATAATAGGTAAAATTTTGAGCATAATAGGCTCAGGCCTATTAATTATACACCTTATAATTTGTTTAGTTTTAATAGTGCTACCCTTGTACTCAACAGTGTTGGGCAAGTTACTTTTTAAAAGTAACTAGTTACATATTACATATTACTTGCAGCTGAACTATTTAGTTACAGTTAGATATTACCCATAAAATAAAGTAACTGTAATAATATTGAGAGAATAAACGTCTTAATGATTAAGACAAAATATACATTACAAGCATACAGGGGCCTAGACACAGGGGTACCATGTGCTGATGGATCAGTACAGGAGCCCTGGCAAGACTTACATTAACTAAAGGTAAATTAAATTACAATACACACAAAAAAAACAAAAAAAAACTATATCTACATATATGTAATACTTAAAGTTTACCTAAGGTGGTCTAAAAGATCCCAGCCCGGGGAGGCTCTAGAATTAAAAATTCTGTAAGAACAGGACACAGCAATGCGAGCTGCCTGCTCAAACAAGGATCTTATGGTTTTCTTTGGCACTTCACAAGCAGTAGCCATTTGAGCAATTGTTTCTGGCAAAAAGTGGCCTAAACAACCAATTTCAATTGGAACAAGATTGACAGTTAACCCAGAAAGCTGGAGGTCATATTGCAAGGAGCTATATCGATCTTCCTTTCTAGCTCTAGCAGCAAGAAGATGTTGCTGGGTATTAGTTGGTACTGTCAATTCGAACAAACAAATGGAATCATTAGAAACCAATACCAAGTCAGGCCTGCTGAGGGTGGAGGAAAGATTGGTTGGGATGGTACTAGGGGGGCTGGAACTAGCTAGATAACCAGCCATATTGTATTACTTTGTGTCCATAGCCTTAAGCTGTCACGTGTGAAACTACCACCTTATCACGTGACACGATTGCGTTGTTGGACAATGTGCAAGTCTTGATATAAGTAAGTAGCTGGTGAATAAGCCTCACTTAGTAGGCTTCATTACTTCGTTGTAGCTAGGCGTTACTCAGTGGGTTACTAACGAGTTTAGTAACTTCGTTACTTTTAGTAGTAATATTAGATTCGTTACAGTAACTATATTACTTAGGTAACGCGTTACATTTGCAAGTAAAGTAACTTGAGTTATATTACCTGTTTTTATAGCATATTTCGTTATATTACTTTGTTACCACAAAAGTAATAATATTACGTAACGCGTTACATAAGTAGCGCGTTACTCCCAACACTGGTACTCAACATAGTAGTGGCCAGAGCACCTGAAACATAGCTCTTGACATACCTCAGTTCAATTAGTCCAGGTCACCCAGGTCAGCAGTAGTAACCTGGTTTTGATGCTAGTTTAACAACATATGTAAATATGCAGCAATAGAGTGAGCATAATTGTATATCATCAAATTATTTATTCTATTGTATCACGATAATTATAAAAAAAAATTCTATGTTGTGGCATCAAGCTAAATTACACACATGTTTATATGATACATTATTGTAGATGCCAACGTATACTGAAGTTGTAGACCAGTAAGTAACTTTGATCTATTACCATACATGCTACTGGTGTTTTGTGTATAGAAAAGAAAATCTTCTAAAAGTGTAAAGTTCTGTGTGTACATGTTCATACTGTACATTTTAATACTTACATTTAGAGATGTCATAAATATCGTAGCTTTTTCAAAGTATGACTCGTAACTTTATGGAGCTATGCTCAACATTGATGTTTAGTTGTCCAACTTTTTTCTGTAGATACCAACATACAATGAAGTTTCAGAGTTCAAAAGCCCGGTAAGTAATTGATTGGCACATATTGACTCGGTGCATGTACTGTACTCTTGGATTTTTTGGTATCAAATCAATGTCTTCATTTGTTTAGTACACTATATCAAATCTTTAAGTGAATGTTATTCACATTCTATTTTTGTATGTGTGTAGTTGCCGACATATAGTGAAGTTGCAGACTTCAAGAAGCTTGTAACTATTTCATTGATCTTGTATATTTGTGACCGTCTCAACAAAACCTACCTACCATACTTTTTGAGAAAACAATTTTAATAAATTAGTGAATTTACTCATGTTACAAAGACAACAATGCACAAGTTTTAATCAAGCCATTACTGAGGAAGGCAAATGTCAAGTCAATTAAACCTATACACCATCTTATTCACATGTTCATGGAGAGTTAGTTTAATCCTAATGGTATGAATGTCATGTGTGAAGTAATAGATGCAAGGTCATTTCTTCTTCATTTAAAACGCCTTCATACATTTATGTGTAAATTGACTTCAAGCTATACCTTGATTGATTTGCCGATTCATATTTTAAGCCAAATTCCAACTTGTAGACCAATGCATATGAAAGTGATGGCTGTGAATTTAAACAACTGTACATACATTTTAGTATAGCGGCACAACCAAAAAATTGTGCACTTTTTCATAAAGCCATGAAACTTTCCACACAAATAGTAGTCCTCAATACATGTATTTTCAGATATAGTGCCATTGCTGATTTGACCTTTGGTGACCTTTACTGCCATTTTTGTACAGAAAATTGATCATTTTTGTCTTTAACTCCCTGAGGCAGTAATTAACTTGTTAAAACATGGTACCAAACAAAAGATTTTGCTGATAGAAACAACTTGGTTTTTATTTGAAATAAATACATGATTTCTGTACAAAGTTATGAGTATTTTTATTAGCTGCAAAATTTGATAAATTTAGGCATGCCCACAGATAATTCACACCTCGAGGGCAGGTAAATTTAGCTAAAACTAAATTTGTTTGTGTTAACACAAATATGTACTCATATATTGGTTAATGGTTAAAAGTGTGAAACCTTTTGTATTGTACATACTGCACCAAACCTTACAGGGTTTATTGTGTTGTATTGTATTTCATTAAATATATAGGGCGAAAAATCACTGACTGGAACTTCTAGTGAATCAGCAAAACAACAAAAGGTACTTGTGTTTGGTGTGTTGTATTGTTACATGAACTCTACACACACACACAACACACACACATACAACACACACACATACAACACACACACACACCAACTACACATGCACACACACACAACACACACACATACAACACACACACACACCAACTACACACACACACACCAACTACACATGCACACACACTACACATGCACACACTACACACGCACACAAACTACACATGCACACACACACACTACACACTACACACTACACACTACACACACACACACACTACACACACACAAACTGCATAAAGTTGTAAATCAAAGCTTATAGTGATGGACTCACTAAATTCATTCATTTGTAGTTGATGGAATCCCGACTTGCCATTTATCACTGCAATGAATGTATTATCGTCATCATTTATGCTTCTCATAGACATAATAAGCACAGTCTCCAATCTTTAGGCATTAAAACTTCTATCTGATGCAACTAGTTTACAGCCACACACTGCCTACTGCTATAGTCCACATGTTACTACTTGAAATTGGACATATCAGCAATCTACTTTGATTAGGAATTTAATCTTGTAAACTGAATGGTGAAGAAGATCTCGTATTGATACACCTCTTTGCCTGTAATGAAAACTATATTGTGGGATTTGTACATGTCCAGTTTTCATGTGCTAAGTTACTTTGAAATAATGACAACCTCCTGCCAACATTCTTGGTCACCATTATAGGAATTATTTTTCTTGTTTGATATTTTGAATTAGATTCTCATTCTTCACAAGCAACATTATCGTGCCATGTTCAGCACTCTAAAGGACTGCTTGGATACAGATATTGATGATTTTGCAGCACAACACAGATATTTAATTCCTGCTGAGTTTTCTGAAGGTCATCTTTCGTGATGTGAAAGTCTACAATAGTTTGGAGAGAGAAGATATTAATCAGGTATTTTACTGCACTGTACATTGTTCTTGTATTAGATACTAATGTCCCCATTTAGAATGCACCTACAACTCTGCTGCTATGGTGTGCAAGATAAACATCACTTGTGAATCAAAAACTGAGTTTTCTTCCTGAGATCGCATCTCCTTAACATGCCATTAGCTAGCCAAGTGATCTAAGACGTTTATAGTACGTGCACTGCATGATTTATCTTATTGTACTTCGTTACTTGTAGAAATATTCCTGCCAATTTTCTGTGGCCCAGTCAGTGTGAATCTCAGTTCCATGCGGACCCTCTCGCAGGTATGGCAAACTGTAGTGATCGGTGAAGGTTGGTATGTCATCTCACATGCAGGAAACTTCTATAACTACAGAAGCAATGTAAGGCCCAGCCTGCAGGCATGGTAACTTCTGGAACTAGTGCACACATTTCTTTTTTCAACAAAAGGGCATTAAATAAATTAACAACAATAATGAAATTAATGGGTCCAGTGGTAAAGGGGATACAGGAGCTACTAGGGTTGGTGTTACACAACTGGTCATCCAGAGATTGAATGAGGTTAGTAGGCCATTTAGTGGTTCGTTCTCATGCTAGTCTGTAGTCTAGATCACAATCTGCTGTGATAAGTCTATTGGACCTAAAGAATGGCACGAGACCACATGCTTAGCAGGATAAGTGTGCCCATGGATATGGGGTACACTTATCACTACATGTACAGATTTTAGTTTTTCATACTCAGCAACTATGGAGTATTGTCATGTGATCATGAGCAGACTACTCAATTAGAGTATTTGACTAACCACTCTAGAGTATCTGGATGTTGTATCATGTTATTTTTTAGGGGAAGGGCACACACTACAGCCCCCCTAGGATCTGCCACTGACTTACATAGACAAAGCTCCATATACATAATAATAATATAACCATTATACATTTAACCTTATAATAGCCCTGGTGATCTTAATGATGTCATGAAGCAGGGATGGATTCTGGGCCGTTTCTGAGGTTTCCAGAAAGTGAAGTTTTAAGACCTGAATTTCTCCTGGGGGCTTATCATGGGGCATGCTGGCCCCAGAATGACATCTGTGTCTGTTGTATGTTTCAAACTTCACATGCATAGCTCCACTCTTAGCCTGCTCCTGAAACTATGCCAAGCATAATTATATATGTCAATGAATTCCTACATGTGCTTAAAATGCCAGCTTTAAAGATTATCTTGGTGAAAACTGTGACCCGCTGAGCAAAAACTGGCTGTTTTTGCAAAATTCTATTTTGCTATAAAAACATTGAAATATACGGGTAGTGCTACATAAAAATTTTACGCATGTGTCAATTGCTTTAATTTGGTATAATTATACTGAAACAAAGCTCAAATCAATAAAACCTATACCGCATCAAATTCTCCTGTTCATTGGAAGTAAGAAAATTTTTGTTTTGTGTTCTTACAAAGTATGGTATGTGAGTTATAGGCACTTATTTATGATATGGATAAAGTTTACCATCATCATTAATTTTTCATTGTTGAAATAGCCTGCTTTGTCCACACGGAGATGTACAGGGAAAACACTACACTCTGATCGATGTGCCAGTTTGTGGTGAACAGACTGAGCCAAGCCCTGTCTTTATAGCTTGTTTCAGTTGTGAGTTATAATTGATTTAGTAAGCACCTGTAGTTTATTTGCCGTATTGTTGCTGTACAAATCAAGTTCATTCCTGTTCCAACTGTCTAGCGCTATAACTCCAAGACTATTCATCACAAAAGGCTGAAACTTTGGCTGTCCACTCCTTTGTTACTAGACACAATTTTCAGGTGGAGCAGCAGACCCACTAGATTTTCAATGTGCATTCCCATATAGAAAAAACATAGTTGCTGTTACCTGGATACCAGGTTGTGTTACTATCTCGCTACCAGGTTGAGTCTAGTTGTACGACCAGGATGGATCCACCTATTTTCAGCTTGTAAACACTGTGCAATTGACACACTTTCAAGTTGTTTTCCACCTTACATACTACCTAGTAGCAAGGTTGTTCATAGCAATTAAGAGTACCTTTTGGTCCTAGTTTCTGTGTAAGCTGTATTAAAACTATGCCCTAGCTCTCACATTCACAAAAAATAAAACAGTCACAAACATAATTTTTAACTAACATCTGTTACTTCAATTGTTAGTGTTATTGTTCCAAAGTCACGGCTTGCTTTATCTCTTGAATACATTCATCAGTTATCTTCTGCTGCATTGAGCAAATCTGGTGTATGCGGCAGTACATCATTGCAGTACATCAGTGAAAATTATCATAGTAGTGGGGAATGGTGGGTCTGGAAATAACAAAAGTGTACATGTAAATATTTGTCACACAACACTGTATTGCTTTATGTTCACAGCTAGGTGTTGTGGATATTGCTGGTCAATGCTGGATCACCTTTGTACCTGAAACCCTTGACTGGTGCTAGAACAAGGAAATAAAGAATTTTATAGCCTCTTCATGGTACAGTGATATTCAACATTTGTGCTGTTTTCTTCACAGCTACATCCAGTGCCCTAAAGACTTGACAAGATGTATTGCACATTTGTGATAATATACATTCAATTATTGAGCTATTTATTTGTGATTTTTAACATCAAAATAATACATTTGAGGAAATAGTTATGCTATTTACACAGAATGTCTCCCACACTACTGTTAATAATATTCACAACAATAATTACTTTAGCTACTGACCTGAAGAAAACCTGCCTGGATAGCTTTGATACTGAGTGGAGAATCATTTCATAACTGGACTGAGTTCACTACTGAGCCACTGTAGTACACTGTAGCAAGTAGTTTCATCTGGTGAGAAAGTAATAAACACTATCGGTGAGGCTAAATTTCGGATTAACTACAATTACGCGACCCGCCTTCTCACCTCCCCAGGAGCTATCTTCAATCTACTCTTTGCTGGCTGAGTGATTGCAGTGGTTCAATCATCATAGCTCAATGCTGTGAAGAAATGTTATAGCCATGCTTCAGTAGTGTAGTCCTGTCTTCTTTGCCCCTAGCCTTCATTGTCAATTATAGCACACTGCATGCCGTGGTCTGCCAGGCTATAGATGCTCTTCATCATGTCTTGTTCTTCAATGAGACTTCAGTTCGCTGGGCTGCATATACTTTTACCTGTGAAGAGATCATTGCACATTACTGGCTTGGTAAATTACTTGCAGGAGTTGGTATGCTATAGTCATGTCGTATGGTCTGCATGTAGCTCCCATGTACTACATGACATATGTAATATTAACAGTACGTAGTTCAGCATGATTGTTGGTAAGGGTCACTGATTATATGCTTGAATGTCTGTCTGTCTGTCTGTGGAAGTATAGTTCTGAAACACTTTTTCCTATCAACACCAACTTGGCGGATTCACTCAGTGGGCAACCATGGGTATGTGAGGTGTGCAGGCCAGCATGCACAGATGGGTTAGACACATCTAGATTCTGTCTATATAATGTACAGTGCATGTACACTTGTAGTGATGCTGTTTTCTTATAGCTATATGGCTTGGGTCAGGTAAATTGTACTATATGATCACCTAATAATATTCATATTTTAAGGGAACTTTATCTATATTGGAAACTTTTCTGTATAATATATCAGACTTTATAGGATTTAATCACTGCATGATATCTCTGTAGACTACATAGATACAAACTTACATTTGTATATTTAAATCAAGTGCCCAATCACATTAGCACTGGTTCAATATCCACAGCAGTGACAGCACACATATCTATTATAAGAAGTGAACATACAACTTAGTTTTTTTTACATGCAAAATAGTATACCATTATATGTACACATGTGGTAATCATTGATTATATACATTGTCACAAGAACATAATAATAATGTATAAGAGCATATAACCTTACGATGGTCAATTATATTCTAAGAAACAACTTTATGGTGGTATACGTACAATAAACTAACAACCTTCTGACAACTTTATCATGGTAATACAACCTCCCAACAACCATATGGTTCTGGAATACAACCTTATCCTGGTTATACAATTATTTAGCAACCTCGAAACTACCTTGTAAAGCTCTGACAAGGTAGAAACTACCTTGATTTTATATGGGTGCATGCAAGCAAAAGAAAATAGATTTGGAAACCTATGACTGGCTTGATGAAATGAGAACCTCATCACACTTACCAAACATGTGGTCAGGTAGTCTTAGTAACCAGGTGGTGACCACTAAGCAGAGTTTTACAGTAGCATGGATGAAGTTTTGACGTTTTCCATTCTCCATTTCCATCGTTTCCAATTACACCAGTCACTGCATTAAATAAATAAAAAGTCAAGTTAATTGTTCTGCTTCTCCATATTAGTGACACATACATGTACAGAGCTTATGATAACGTCCGGACACCGGACAAAATCCAGTCAAATTGCATACATGTCTGACCATAATGCAATTTGTCCGGACACAGTGTCCCATCAAAGCACAAGGAAGGAGCCCAAGGGCTGAGCTGGCATGCTATCAACAATAACAGTCACTTGGTTGCCAGGAGATAGTATACATTCTTACAACCCAAGGGAGTGGCCACAAATGTACCAATGCCAACCCTCTAGTGTACAGTAACTACATAACAGCTGCAGTAAGGCATGTGACATCTTACCACTATAATGTTAATTTGCTATGCTACAGTAGACACATTGGGCATTCATCTTCCACATGTCCAGTCAATTTGAACAATTGTCCAGTCAATTTGAACAATTGTCCGGCCAATTTTGGTTTGCCAGGACATTGTGGCAGGACAACAGAAATTTCTTATCATAAGCTCTGCATGTAGTACACTTATAGACATTAAACATTTCTCACATAGTACATTAACCATTGTCATTTTTATTCCACACAAAGATGACCAAGGAAGCTTTGCAGAACAAGAATAGAATTAATTATTTTAACATTTAACACAATACAATCTTAACAAGTGTTAAGTAATGTTTATTACACATATAGAATTAAGAGAAAAGAATTAAAGCAACAAACAAGTAACACTACAATATAAACAGTATTTACAATTAGAGGTGCACCAAAAATCGGATCGGCTATAGGTTATCAGTTATACTATATCAGCATTGTTTTTGTATATCAGTATCAGATCAGTAACATGTGCAAATAAGTAGCATTAACATCTATTTATGGGCACTTGTGCTCTAGTAATATCCTAGCAGTGCCTGTTTATGTAATGTCGACTATTGATTGAAGTCCCACACTGTCACTTTAAAGCTGAACTTTGAGTGAAAATTGTAAGAAAAAAAGTTTATGCTACCATATCAGATTGGCTTTGTTAATCAGCTTGATAATATTATCATACAGTACGGTAGTACTGTATATTAGGGATCATGCAGTTTTGGGCTTTCTTACCCAAAAAATATCACCCTAAAACCAACCTCGAATATCCTTCATAACAGCTTGGCAATATTGGTTAGGCATAGCCAAGCCCAAAAATGCCTTCAGGGTGACCCTCCAAACCCTTCCAACAAGTTTCTACGGAATTTTAAACTATTTACTAGAATTTTATTCTGACTAACTAACTAACTGATGTCTTCAGCCAAGCATAACTCAACAATGGATAAGGCTACAGGCTTGATTTTTTCACTGTTCGACGTCGCTTCGTTCCAAAATGTGCTTTTTCACCAACCACAGCACGTACAATGCACGTATCATGGACTTACCTTTGTCCTCCTTTGTGTTCCAGTCCTTTTTGCTGACAACGCAAGGTGTCGATTTGTGATAGCGCAATACAGCTTCCCTCTGGCTGTGTCATGCTTTTCGCCCGCATTTAGGAATTTTAAGCTGGATTAGTGATCAAAGAACAAAAAAGCAGGGAAACAAGGGAACAGCTGAAAGTTGTGAAACAAGGGAGGTTACCTATACCTGCAGATATTCTGGCAGACATCTAATCCCTACTCTTCAGTCTATAACCTGCTGTTTTGTTTTTTGATCCATAATCCAGCTTAAAATTCCTAATTTTTCCTTCTGCTTGTTTTATATTGGTTATTGGAATATCAGCTAAATGTCATATCAGTGCACCTATATTATTTTATAGGAACAGTGGAACCTCTCTATTTTTACCTGAGTACCTGTGTGAATATCACAAAAAAGTGTTCAGATATTAAAGTGAATTAGTTGAGATAAAATACAGAGCCATGTTCAACTACTCTAATAGAACATACACTTGTTGACAAAATACAGTCACTGCTACTGTTTGGATAATTATAAAAGGGTTTGGATAATCAAAAGTTTGGGTAATTAAGGTCTCACTGTCCACAGCTGATGTCTTTCTAAACAAACTCTCTGAATTAAGGACACAAGAAAAAAGTCCATAAGGAAGAAAACAAATTTGGTCTGGTCAATACACTTCCTGCATCTGAAAGAAGAAACAGCGAAAAGTGGTAAAAACCCAAAAAGCACATCCCACTGGTGAGTTTATTATTGTGACGTAAAATGGTGGCCATGCACTGCTTCATTTGGCCTCTAGACTTGCGACTGTGGTGAGTGAGTGAGTGAGTGAGTAAGTGAGTGAGTGAGTGAGTGAGTGAGTGAGTCTATATCCAGTCACTGTTAAGTATTTTCTTGTATTTAATACTGTATTTCATGTTAGACCAATGAAACTTGATTAGCAATTTCGTGTCATTGCCCACATGCTTTTGATATACCCACATGGAATTTCATTATTGGTATTTCAGATTGAAATACTATTATAGAGCAGTCACTTTTACTCTAATAGAGCAATCAGCTATACTCTAATGGAAAAATCACTTGTTATAGATTAGTAACTTACTTTAGCTATTTAATGCAAGAGTAATCAGTGTAGATCTCACCATTTTTTTTTTTTTGGCAAAAATCTTCATGTTTAGATGTGTGCTGTGCTTTTGAAAATAATGAATAATAACCATCTGCCTGCATCAAATTTTCAAAAATCTGAGCGAGAAACTGGTAATCAAGTTTCATTGGCCTTAGATGGACTAATATTACTCCGTAAAGGTGACTTTCGTGGCATAAGATGTCTCTTGAAAATGGCATTTTAGGTGCACGCATCATTTTTTGGGGATCTCTACTTACAGGAATATCCTCCCACAGACCACAAAATGACCTCATAATAATAGTGTGCGACTTTAACCTTTCATTGTGGTTTTGTTTGTTAATTTGTTGTAGTGATACTTTAATTAATGCATTGCCCAACCACAGCCACAACAGCCATAATAGTTATGGCAAAATCAATTATAAATACCTGTAGCATAACTTTACAAGAGCTCTGTATAGCGTCTGTCAAAAGTGTTAGTAGATCTGTAATGATCACGCCCTAAAGTGAAGGGGAACAGGGATAACTGGTCCCTCACTCATGATTGTGGGAAAGATGACATCACACACTTTTTGATGGTCGATAATAACATTGTAGCAAAATATTCAAAGTGATATTGGTACTATTAACAAGAGAAACAGTAAGGAGACAGATCATAAAGGTTAGATTGGCATACTGCTACTTTTGTAAAGTGGCCTCATGCACATATGTACATGTGCACTTGCTCAAACATCTAAAAACCACACTTGAAGATAATTTCTTCAAGTATCAACAGGTAAGCAATGTTTATTGTGCTTAAACTCACAGTACTCAACAGAGCCATTCTTCACTGGGGGTTTAGAAAACCCGGACCGGACCGGACAGGACCAGGTCAACTTCTTCAAGTAAGCCAATTCACACAATAGCTGTAACATACAATTCACGCAATAGCTAGCTATAACATACACTCTTCACCTTGTAGCCACTCTGCCAAGTACATAATTAGCAGTGTTGGGAGTAACGCGCTACTTATGTAACGCGTTACGTAATATTATTACTTTTGTGGTAACAAAGTAATATAACGAAATACGCTATAAAAACAGGTAATATAACGTAAGCTACTTTACTTACAAATGTAACGCGTTACCTAAGTAATATAGTTACTGTAACGAATCTAATATTACGTAATATTATTACTACAAGTAACGAAGTTACTAATCTCGTTAGTTATCCTCTGAGTAATGCTCAGCCACAGCGAAGTAACGAGGCCTACTGAATGAAGCTTATTCACCAGCTTCTTACTTATAACCAAAATTTGCATATTGTCCAACAGCGCAATCATGTCACGTGATAAGGTGATAGTTTCACACGTGACAGCTTAAGGCTGTGGACTCAAAAGTAATATAATATGTAATATTATTACAGTTACTTTATTTTATGGGTAATATGTAACTGTAACTAAATAGTTCAGTTGCAAGTAATATGTAATATGTAACTAGTTACTTTTACAAAGTAACTTGCCCAACACTGATAATTAGCTAGCTACGATGGCTCAGACTGCAACAGCGATCACGCACGAAACTTCATCCACGATAAAACAACCTAGCCAAGCTATTAAAATACTTTCTACTACATTACACTACACAATCGCTACAAAGCTACAAGCTCTTTCTGCTGTACTCAACTGTTACACACACTAGCGACCGCCCAAATTTATTAGAATCGTGATATACAAAGTGAAAGGAACTAAGATAACAGCAAACCTTCGAACTTATGTAAAGGAATGGTCATGGATGACTGGCTAACTAAGAAAGGTAAGCTAGTGCTCATGCAGGGTAGCTATAATGAAGATTTCTGGAGTAGTAAGGTTTTGTTCTATTTAAAGCTTACCTTGACATGTAGCTATAAATACTCCATTACTCATTCATCACTACCGAAATAAATTCAGAGGTTTACTGTTATCTTAGTTCCTTTCACTTTGTGCATCACGATTCTAATAAATTTGGGTGGTTACTAGTGTGTGTATTAAACAGTAGAAAGAGCTTGTAGCTTTGTAGCGATTGTGTAGTGTAATGTAGTAGAAAGTATTTTAATAGCTTGGTTAGGTTGTTTTATCGTGGATGAAGTTTCGTGCGCAATCGCTGTTGTAGTCTGAGCCATTGTAGCTAGCTGATTATGTTCTTGACAGAGTGGCTACAAGGTGAAGAGTGTATATTATAGCTAGCTATTGCGTGAATTGTATGTTACAGCTATTGTGTGAATTGGCTTACTTGAAGAAGTTGACCTGGTCCGGTCTAGTCTCACGGCGCCCGACCCTAAAAAGAGGGTCTGGTGAAACTGTGTACAAAAAGTTTGGCACTGCCGGAATGTTGGAAGCTCCAATCAGATCGCTCCATTTCAAATTGACTATGTAATGCGTACATTTCAAAAGATTCGTGGCTTACGGTTAATTAAATCCGGTGACTCTGCTGCTTAAACTCATTGAGAAAACAGCCATACAATTCTGTTGGGTTCGTTTTAATGTTGAATAAATAAAGTAGCGCTATTGGTTTGGTGATGCTGTAAGCGGATCTGGTTGAATGGATGTTGTGACGTAAACAGTACACTTACGTAACACGTAAAACGTCATCCAATAAACATTCCAGAGCTCAAACTTTTTGTACACAGTTTCACCAGACCCTCTTTTTAGGGTCGGGCGCCGCGAGACTAGGTCCGGTCCGGTCCGGTCCGGTCCGGGTTTTCTAAACCCCCTTCTTCACTACTGGTACATATAAACACTTATTAGACTGATACATATCAAAAAAGGCTAATAGAAAATGTAACATTTGGAAAATTTTACAAAGCACTAAATTTTACCCTTAATTCTTATGAAATATGCATTAAAACAACCTAAAAACTACTTCTTGTCCTTTTTGTAGCTTTAGCTTGGTCCCACTGATCAGTTAGGTTTTTTTTGAACAGCCATTGTTTCTTGCCCAATAGAAAATACATGTATTTGCGTTATATACAAATAAGGTAAAAGTACGCCCATGAGAATCCATAATTTGCCCGACAAACCATACATAAAAACAAAGCCCTTGAATTTCTCTATACAATGGCATCTGAACAATTGTTGTAACACTTTCATAGTGGCAGTCGTTAACAGCTGACTCCACCATAATGCGCGCTCCATACAATTTTCTATGGGAGAAATTCGTTACTTCAGTACGCAAACCTTAAAAAGTACGCTGGGTTTCCCTCACCAAATTTGCTAAACTTGGTCTCATTCAATGAGTTGAATCGTACAGATTAAGAATCCAACCGAACAAATGGCTTAACTGGCCATTCTACAAAGATACATCACGAAACATACGAAAAAACAAGGTTTTTTCACAGTACAATTTCGTACCTGGATGCGTAAATTCGCCATACAAGGCTCTCTCCTCTCTTTTCCATTGGTCGCTATACAAAATCTTACATATCACTCGATACGCAATTTATCAATGATTCTGATAAATGCAACCCCATCTCCCTAAACTGAAGTATGCGGAAGTTATTATGCGTTGTTTAAAAGACGGTGTTATTTTCCGTAATTTTAATTCGTAAAAATTAAATGTACAGAAAATGCATCAAAGTTTTCAATATGAAGTTTACTGTAAATTTTACATGTGGGTTTTCCCAGGCTGATTTTGTAATTCAAAGTTATACAATGGCTTTGTGGTTGTCATTGTGTAAACAATTACTAGATAATCGAATCCCTTGTTTATAGTGAGTAATTTGATATTTGATTGTTCATGGGCTCACATAATGTGACATGTGTAACTGTTGTATAATGCCCTACAAAACACAAGACATTATTGTCATGGTATTATCACAACTCGACTAACACACATCCACTAACCTGAAGGAGTTAAGGTGGTTACATTAGTAGTAACAACAGTTCCTGGTCCAGCATTGTTAATAGCCAACACTGTCACTTCATATTGAGTATCATTATCAAGATCAGTGAAACTGATAGTATTACTAGTAGTGGTTCTCTCCTCCACCAGTTCTGCTGTCCCATCAGATAAGGTCACATTGTATGTCACATCACAACATGAGGTATGGCTGAATGTGTCCCATGATATTACCAGTGAAGTCGGTCTTTGGTAAATTGGGGGACCTGTGAGGAGTGATACAGTATGTGAATTAGTTCAGAACTCACAAGAAACACAACAAAGCCACACTGTCTACAATTGTGCCACTCTGCAAAAAGCTAACATCATCTTTTCTTGCATAGCATCACATATGAACTTTTCATCTATAGCTAGAGTGTCGAGTTTCAGCACCTGCCAAACACTTACTTTTTATAGGCAGTTAGCAGTAATTACACGTGCACAAAATGAGCGATTGGAAACACTGGAAATGGAAACAGAAAATGGTAATGTTCAAATCATCATATACTTTTTCCTAGAGTACAACCCTCGCTTAGTGGCCACTTCTTAAAGACCACCTGGTTAATAGACCATTTCTGTACAAAGACCACCTTGTCAATTACTACACTTAATTCACTTTGCATGGACAAACTTTCTCACTATTTTACATGACACATTCTGGACATCACAAGTGTATCACATGATTAAACATTGTCGTGGTTTCCAAATTGGCAACTCTATAGCATATAGTGGAAGAATTCATTGCATGTATGTATGTCATGGCTGAAAGATTTTAACTGACAATGTTTATGCAAAAAGTGCCACCCAATTCAATCTCATAGCATGATTTTTTTATTTTTTTTTGGGGGGGGGGGAGGGGAGCTAACAGGCTGAGCACACTGTTGTAATCACTATAACCATTAACAAGACTCCAGCTTCCATTTAAGGGTCTGCTCAAATAATTTTGAGCCCCTAACTTTTTCACCTTCCTCTACTTGTGTATTATATACACACTACATGGTCCAGTAACTTGAATAGTACACAAACTCTACACAACAATAGTACACAAACTCTACACAACAATAGTACACAAACTCCACACAACAATAGTACACAAACTCTACACAACAATAGTACACAAACTCTACACAACAATAGTACACAAACTCTACACAACAATAGTACACAAACTCTACACAACAATAGTACACAAACTCTACACAACAATAGTACACAAACTCTACACAACAATAGTACACAAACTCTACACAACAATAGTACACAAACTCTACACACAAACTCTACACAACAATAGTACACAAATTCTACACAACAATAGTACACAAACTCTACACAATAATAGTACACAAACTCTACACAACAATAGTACACAAATTCTACACAACAATAGTACACAAACTCTACACAACAATAGTACACAAACTCTACACAACAATAGTACACAAACTCTACACAACAATAGTACACAAACTCTACACACAAACTCTACACAACAATAGTACACAAACTCTACACACAAACTCTACACAACAATAGTACACAAATTCTACACAACAATAGTACACAAACTCTACACAACAATAGTACACAAACTCTACACAACAATAGTACACAAACTCTACACAACAATAGTACACAAACTCTACACAACAATAGTACACAAACTCTACACAACAATAGTACACAAACTCTACACAACAATAGTACACAAACTCTACACAACAATAGTACACAAACTCTACACAACAATAGTACACAAACTCTACACAACAATAGTACACAAACTCTACACAACAATAGTACACAAACTCTACACAACAATAGTACACAAACTCTACACAACAATAGTACACAAACTCTACACAACAATAGTACACAACAATAGTACACAAACTCTACACAACAATAGTACACAAACTCTACACAACAATAGTACACAAATTCTACACAACAATAGTACACAAACTCTACACAACAATAGTACACAAACTCTACACAACAATAATACACATACTCTACACAATAGTACACAAACTCTAAACAACAACAGGTTCTACTTTAAGGGCATACCCTCCCAAGACACAACACTATCTACAAAGTAGATCTGAAGTCAATTATCAATAGTGACCTTATGTAGTTCATGTCCATGAAATCTTAACACAGTGTCTCAATTATGTAAATGTGTCCATTCTTCAAAATCTCTCACATTTAACAAGTTCCATACACTACACACCAATAAGTGATACAACTACATACAGTATAAACACTATTATTCTATGACCTTATATGTACATATTGTACTTTGTGTGGGAGGATCAAAGCGATGCCGCATATCGTATTGTCCATACAGTACTAATCAACTGCATAACTGTACTGTATGAGTCATACAGTACAGTTATGCAGCTAATTGGACAAATACAGCACAGTTATGCAGAGAATTTAAGGAATGTTACGTAAACAACACACTGTAAATCGCTAAAACCAGTCAAACTAATCCTACGAGTTCGTTCTACAGCTAGGAATGGGGGGCAACTGGATTCAGTGGAATGGAATGGTGGAATGGACTGGAATGGTGGACTGGAATGGTGGACTGGAATGGAATGGTGGACTGGAATGGAATGGTGGAATGGAACGGTACTTTGGTAATTTCAATTAGTGGTCACCTCTTTATAAAGACCGTTTTACTTTAATATTTAAAGTGCTGCTATCTTGTTGTTTTAGAGTGTATCCCCATAGAATGGTCTTATTGATCAGTTGTGCGCTACATGCCTAGAAAATCAGAGTGATATCTGATTTGTAATACAGCAATATACCCCATACAAAAACAGTTTGGCTGTATAAAGTGACGTCCCCATCAAACTAAAAGTAACTGACAACTAAAGGAGCTATTATTTGGTAAGGCTAAGAAATACTGACAAATAACTTGCTATAATTTATAAAAATTTGGTCCATCATCATTCACTCGTACAGTCTTGCTACATTCCTAATTAATTCCCTGTAACTCTAATTGGCTAGTAATTTATTATTAACACTTTACAGTGACCAGCACTGAAGGCCTGACAGCAACATGTGCTGCAGCCTTAGGATTACCTAACCTAATTCAAGGACTTAGAACTAGCTGCCTCTTTTCTCCTCTACAACACCGGACTATTGAGAAAGGTACCAATTTACTAGCCAATTAGGGAATTAATACAGTCAGACTGCACAAGTCAATGATAAAGGACCAAGATTATTGTAAATTATACTTAGTTGCCAGTATATATTGACATTCATTTCTAGATATTAGCTCCTTTAGTTGCCAGTTGCTTTTAGTTTCGTGGACACATATTTTTTTGTATAGCCAAGCTGTTTTTTGTATGAGGTATATAGCTATTACTGTATTGTATCATAAATCAGATATCACTGGCTTTTCTAGGGGACATAACATGTGGCACACAATGCATCAGTAAGACTGTCTTATATGGCTCTAAAACAACAATTCAGATATTAAAATAAAATGGTCTTTGTAAAGAGGTGGTCTTTATTAGAAGGTGGTCTTTTAAAAGCGGTGACCACTAATTGAAATTACCTAAGTACCGTTCCATTCCAGTCCACCATTCCATTCCACTGAATCCAGACGCCCTAGGAATGGATTGTATAAACACTTACTGATCATCTGATCCCGAAGCTTTTAAACATGACTCCACTAAGACAGCACAATTGATCATGTGAGTTACATTGTAAATCACTAAAACTAGCCAAACTAATCCTATTAGTTTGTTCTACGACTAGAAATAGATTATATGAACACTTACTGATATCCTTATCACCGAAAATTGCAGCGGTTTTGAGTACTAGAGAAAATCGCTCCCAACCAGACGTGACCAGGAAGTACAATACAACACTTAAAGCACCACCTTGCTTGTGTGTACAAAAAACACAGTACTCGGGGGGTGTCTCGAGGCAAATACAGCACTCAGCTTTGTCTCGTGCTGTATTAGCCTCTCGACCCACCCCCTCGTACTGTATTTTCCATACACACGCGCGGTGGTGCTTTAACTCTAACATAACTACCACTTCAGAGAGTATAGGGTTTCTTATGTCATCCCATTAACATACCATCCTCAACCACAACTAATCACACAGTACCTTATAATATTATTATGGGGTTTGTTCAACCTTTATCGTGCGATTTTATTACCCTTTTTAATAGGCGAGCTAGTATTGGTACAATATACTTTAAAGCCAATCATCTCAAGCCACACGATCATTTAAAAGCAGAAAAGAAGGAAGGTGGATGGTGCTATGATTACTTCTAGCAAGTACTGTAGTAGTGACATCAACTAGTGTAACTGACTACAGATACTGAACAAAATAAACAGTTTTTAAAGCTTAGAATCAGTTGTTGTCATTTGCACCTGTAAGAATAGTTGAGTGGCTGATATTAATGTCAGAACAAATTGTGTGTAAACTATTTTTTGATGATAGTAATGAGTTGTACTAAGCATTTTTACAAAACAAGCATATTGTATATATCCCTTGAAGCCTAGCTATGTGTGAATATCTAACAAATACCCACTTAACCCCTAGGGTTTGTATTGTGTCTATTGGGGCTCAGTAGAAGTCAACCTTCACATGTGAATAAGTCACTTCTGGTACTGGTACTGACATGACTGTAAGTGTCTTGTCATCAAAACCTTCCAACTCCACATAGTTGTTGTTGTGGTGTTTCTGTTAGTGAAATACAAGAACATGTATAAACAATAGTAGTGGTTTTTGTATGAGGACAACTGAGGAGCAACAACTGAGCAACAACTATTACAGCATAGCAGTATGGTGTTCAAGTAAGGATATCTTTTCGAGATCTGTAACAGTGATCTAGATACTCAAATAGAAAGCCTCTCTATTTACCTGTGGCATGCAATACTATGAGAAGCCATACAAACACACACATATAAATGCTGCTGTTATGGTTAAACATTCTTACCTGGGCCTTCTAAAAACAGTAGCTGTTACACTTTAGGTATGAAGAGCTGAATGTGGTAGCAAATTGTCTGGGTGTTGTAATAGAGGCAGGTATCCAGGTAGAGATGTGCTTTTTAACAGCAACTCTGTTGTCCGTACTAAAAATCATATCAGAACACACTAGCTATTTGTCACATCAGTAGTTTATCAGCGTCACTGAATAAAGAAATTTAAAATGCATACACAGTGAATGTAGAATCAGTGTCGGCTCTTTAAGGTACAGATAAATTGGATATTGTTACAACTATTAGCTAATATGCCAGTTATAACTAGCCATGACCACTTCATTATAGTATCATGATACAGTATCATATTGAACAGTTTATTGATGGTGATATGTGATACACAAAATGCACTATATCACAGAACACTGATATCTTTAGCTGGAGAAATAACCTTGAAAGACTTCTACACAGTTATTATAGGTTTCTTGTGCAGCTTATCACTACAAAACATGTTCTCAATACTATATTGATGTCTATATAAATGTATTATATGTGTTTTGTCCAGTGTCTGAACATGACAGCTATTCCACCTGTCATCTCTGCCTACAATAATGTACAGATACAGTTCTAGACATCAAGACCAAGTCTCAAGGTTTATCTGTTTCCTAAGTAGTCCACCCCTTCAAATAGAGTAAGGGTTTGGTGACCATAGTATATGGCACTTGTGTGACCAGAATGCAAATGTGTGCACAAAGCAATGGCGGATCCAGGATGGGGAATGTGGGACAAACGCCCCCCCTCTCACTTTGTGGAGGAGCCATACATGTACTTCTGATTAAAATACTAAACTTTATGTCAGGGCAAGAATGATCAATTTATAACTAATGAAAATATGTAGTATTTATTACAAATTTAACTGAAACCGAAGTGAACCAAAGTCAAACTAGTTGTGAAATTGTCCTCAGCACCTACATGCGTACCAAGTGCCTCTAAAATAATTATCATGTTGCTGCTGTTTAAGAGATCCATAGCCTTTTATATAGCTTTTAAGACCTCGCAATCATCTGCAAAAGCTAAAATGTCAAAAATCAACAGTGAGACACTATTAGAGGTGATTATTTGCTGCTTCAGAAAATGCAGCAACTAACAAGAGAATCTGGCTTTCCCTGCAATCACCTACAACTTAGCCTGTTTGTGCCCCTCCCCTTGCCAGCTCCTGGATCCGCCTCTGCAAAGTAATAATAGTATTACTTGTTTAGTTTGTAACTTGGCAAAGAAAGCACGAAAGTTTATACTTCTTAACAAAAGTCTTTACTGTGTGTGCATCTCAGAGTCTCACTTGGGGATTATCCACTGCTTTCTAATTTGGTCATCATGTTATTGTGTTATTAATGGCACAACTACATGGTTTATGTCACATGCTTATTTAAACTGGATAATGTGATTTGATTGGCTCTGATAGTAGCACAAGTACCATATACTATGGTCACCAGACCCTTCCGCTATAATACAAAGAGGTGGGTGTTACCAGACTATTTCCTAGGTTGGTAGGCTGTAAATGACTGCCATAAGTGTTCTACATTATGGTGGTGTATAGGGTCAGGGTTGTACAAAGGACAGGTTTAATCATACTGTAAGTAACAAAACAAACACAGTCTCACATACAGTACGTAGCAATGAGCACAGATACTAGTCTCGCATGGCCAGACCGTTTTTTCTCTGCACAGCGTTTATCGATTGGAATTATAAGCGCCTGCTCCGAAAAAGGGTCTGGAATGGCAAGGGGGTATCACTCAGGCTCTTGCTGTGTAGGTTGATCTGCAACCACGGTCAAACTCTAAGTCAATGGTCAAGGCCACAAATTAGCTCTTACAGTGGGTCAAGGGTCAAGACGATACAGAAGGTTCAAAACCCACAATCAAAAACTATACACATAGCTATTATCAAGCTAAACATGTCACTCACAGTATAATAAAACCATGCAAAAGAATAATACATATTTTAATGCAGTATTATATACACACCCCTAAAGTAAATAGCTTCATGTGCCAAGTTATTTTACAACAAAAGTAAAAATAGCTAAATCTTTTCTTGCAATAACCAAATTCGCTCCGCGCTTTACTGATACGGAAGGCCAGCAATACATCGACACCATTTCCTTCCACTCATGTGGCCAAACTCGTGATTTTAAAAGTTAACATATACATTGTTCCAAGAAATTAAATGAGTCAGTCGGGCCCGAGAAACATGAAATTAAGTTAAAGTGGCCTAAGCTATAGTATCTATGTATTTACTGAGATTTTTGCACAGCACACACAAATTCCAAAGGTGTAGCCGGGTGTGGTGGATTCATTAAGTGGTTTTGCACAGCATATAGTATACACAAATAAAATAAATAAATACCATACAGTCTCACAATGAGTACAGATACACATTAAAAACTTACACACAAACTGTCATTTCGTTATCAGTACTCCATTAAACACGACCTGGTGACCAACAACAGTTGCTGCGACCAGACCGGACTTCTTTAACTTCAATTTTTCCTATGCGCGCCTAGTAGCTGCTTATTCAAAGGGTGTGCCGTGCGTTTCGTCAAAATGGCTTCTGCTCTCCTTCCTTCCGTGTCTTCTGTGGCGAAGTGTCAAGTGTTGATGGAACATTTTGATAATCCAGACCAACTTCAAGATGCTATTAACTGTAGCGAAGAATGCGCCGCTTTGTTGCAGTATCCCGCCACCACGCCCGTTTCTAAATATTGTTCTGATCATCCACGAAGAAAACTTGACGTGTTCTGCAGACAATGTGGAACTGAGTTATGTAGAGATTGTGTCTCCCATGGTCACTCAACACACCAGCGTACTAGCATTACAAGTGTGACTGATGAAGAAACCAGGAGACTGGGAGAAGCTATGGGTCACATGACGGGTTTACTGCAAGAGACGAAACGAGCAGTGTCCGTTGTGAAGGAAATGAGACAACGTGTTAGGAGCAGAAAGGAGCACAACATGGAGAGGACAAGGGAGGTGTTTAATGCTCTTAGAAAAGTCATCAATGAACGAGAAGAACAAGTCATAACAGATATTACCAAAGGAGCAGACAAGAGGGAGAACACACTAAAGGTATTATTTTGTAGTTAATCTGCCACACACAGTTAGTATCAGAAACATAATACAGCAGTTCTAATAGATATTGTGTGACAACAAATACCAGCAAAATCACGTGCACAAGATTTCGACCAATCAAATCAATTCATTTTTATGTTTAAACTATAATATCAAGACACACGGTAGTGTGTCGTGTGGCCCAAGAAGTCGGCGCACCACACCGTGAGTATATTAACAGGAAGAAAAAAAATGCAATTTTCACACCTATGTAGCTCTGTGATCCCTTATCCGATTGGAACCAAATTTGCTAGAACATTAAAGTGTATGTAGACTCCCAGTTATGGGAGTCTACATACCAAATTTGAAGAAAATCGCTCCAGCCATTTCCAAGATACGAGCGAACAAAATTTCGTTTTAATTTCTTCGTTTTCTTCATCTTCATTTCGCACACTTCGCAAAATTCGCCATAAAACACGAATGCGTGCTTGGATTGGGCTGAAATTTGGCACACTTAAAGGGCTCATTAAGGCGGATCTCCATACCAACTTTGGTAGGAATCCGATGCACATTCACGGAGTTATGACCAATTATTTGCGTAAAATAAGGTCGAAGGTCTGTCACGCCTACAGGGTAAACCCCTTGGAGGAATCAGATATGTAGATGGAGCAACCATCGTAGGAGTGCCTTTTTGTGGTTTGAAAGGAATCGGGATAAAGACCATGGAGATATGACACAAAACCCAACCTGTCTCAAAATTACGCGATCGATTTTTATGAATAAAAAAACTATTAGTTTTTGTGTCTACCAGGCAAACCGCTTAGAGCAACGAGCTGAAAATCAGTATGTAACTGGAATAATTATCATAGAAAGTTCTTGCAGTAGTACAGAAGAATCGCATCACAAATCACTGAGTTATGATTCGAAAGGCAACTACGTGCAGCAAATGCGAGATCGAGATACTCTAATAGAACAGTCACCCTAATAAAGCATTCAGCTGCATTTATAATTTACTCAGTTATATTACATTGCAAGTTATTCTGTAGGGAATTCAGCTACAAACAAGTCACCCTGTAGTCAGATCAGCTAGAAGAAGGTACCTAATAGAGAGTTCAGCTACAAAGAAGCCATCATGTAGAGAGTTCAGCTCAAATAAATCACCCTGTAGAGAATTCAGCTACAAACAAATTGCCCTGTAGAGAGATCAGCTAGAAAAAGTTACCTTGTAGAGAGTTCAGTTACAAAGAAACAATCATGCAAAGAGTTTAGCTGCAAACAAATCACCCAGTAGAAAGTTCCGCTATGAACAGATCACACTGTAGATGGTTCAATTAGAAACAAGTCATCTCGTAGAGAGATCAGCTAGAAGAAGTCACCTTGTAGAGAGTTCAGCTACAAAGAAACCACCATGTAAGAGAGTTCAGCTGCAAACAAATCACCTGTAGAGAGTTCAGCTAGGAACAAGTCATCCTGTAGAGAGTTCAGCTAGAAGAAGTTACATTGTAGAGAGTTCAGCTACAAAGAAACTACCATGTAGAGAGTTTAGCTGCAAACAAATCGCCCTGTAGAGAATTCAGCTACAAACCAATTACCCTGTAGAAAGATCAGCTAGAAGAAGTTACCTTGTAGAGAGTTCAGCTACAAACAAATCACCCTGTAGAGAGTTCAGCTAGAAACAAGTCACCCTGTAGAGAGATCAGCTAGAAACAAGCCACCCGTAGAGAGTTCAGCTAGAAGAAGTTACATTGTAGAGAGTTCAGCTACAAATAAACTGCCATGTAGAGAGTTCAGCTGCAAACAAATCGCCCTGTAGAGACTTCAGCTACAAACAAATTACCCTGTAGCAAGATCAGTTAGAAGAAGTTACCTTGTAGAGAGTTCAGCTACAAACAAATAACCCTGTAGAGAGTTCAGCTACAAACAAGTCACCCTATAGAGAGATCAGCTAGAAACAAGCCACCCGTAGAGAGTTCAGCTAGAAGAAGTTACCTTGTAGAGAGTTCAGCTACAAACAAATCACCCTGTAGAGAGTTCAGCTGCAAACAAGTCATCCGGTAGAGAGATCAGCTAGAAGGATCACCTTGCAGAGAAGTCAGCTACAAAGAAATCACCCTGCTTCATCTTTTCTTCTTCCTGTAGTAAAGAAAAAAATGATAGGTTAAAAGCCCTAAAGCCAGCCATAGGGCTTTGGGTATACAAATACAAAAAGAAGTGAAATCTAAGGTCAAGCGGCACCAAATTCACCTGAATTGTCGTTATTAAAATTTTTACCATTAACCTACCATCACAGCCATTTCTTGGCCGCCACCTTGGATTTCACATCTTTTTTCACCATAGCCTTTCTCAGGGCCGCACTCTTTTTTTATAGCTTGGCTGTTTTGGATTAGATATTAATTACTGCAAATAACATGTGTTGTTGTCATGCAAGGTCTTTTAATTATAAGTTTATTTATAACCCCATACAGGTTTACATACCAAACCAATTCACATGATTTTGTGTAATAGGTGAGCCCCTCCCACCTACCATTTAGCATTCTCTAATAGAGAAATTAAAAGCAAACACATTATCTGTTGTACTGACTTAAAGGCTTGAAACTGGCTTGAAATTGATAGTCAAAGCTAAACCAACAATGCGAACATCAGTAATATTATGCTACAAAGTAGTTCTTCCTGGGATTGGTAGTGGTAAAGATGTGTCTCCAGTTATTGTTGTTCTTGTTTTAATATTAGCTACAGCTGGAGAGGTTGTTGTTACTATGGACACAAGTACAGAATTGTCTGGAGCTATTGAAGAAGACAAGAGAGAACAAAGTGACTACCACTGAACTGGTTAGGAGGAGGAAGATACTGGAGCGACGACAAGATCACCTGATGATAATGAAGAAGAGATCAAGACTGGAACCAGCAATGAAGGAACAAAGAGAAGTTGAGTATGGAGAAGTGGAACATCTTTGTGAGGAGGTGACCAAGTTGGGAGGATTTCTACCTCCGGACCCCAGTAAGTGCGAAGTGACCTTCCCTACAGCAATCACAGTAATGAACAAAGAGACGTCACTAACAGTAACACTTAGAAATGACAATGGTGACATTGTTGATGACTGCAGTAGTGAAGTAGAAGTGTCCGTGACCACCAAAACCGGAGAAGCCATAGTAGTGGGACCAGTCAAGGATGTTAGTGGTGGAAACTATACAGCATCCTTCACTCCCAGGACTTTTGGGGATCACATGATATCAATTGCAGTTGATGGACAACACATCCCAGGCAGTCCTCACAAGTAAGGAATAGTGTGTGTTCTATTAGAGTGTTTTGTGGATAACATGTGAGGTGTGATTGTATTATACTTATTCAGTTAGTGTATACTAATGTTACACAATGACTATACATATTAACACTACTACACAGTCAGTCTATACAGTCACACTACTATACAATAGCTATACATGTATTATTTTCCCATACAATGTGTCATACATACAAAACATACAAGTGATTATCATTCAAACTTTCCACTATAATGTTATCTCATTTCCTGTACATACAGGAAGTGATGTCACCAGTATTATTAATGTACAGTAGATCATGTGATCCTGTCATGTTACTGTAGGATATCAGTTGTACTGAGAGACTACAGCAAGATGAGAGAAGGACACTGCCAAGTGATGACTCATTATGGAGGGAACAAGTTTGGTCAACTCGGTGATGTTGCTATAGGAGTTAATAATGAAGTCATCATTATTGATCTTACTAACAAGTGTGTAATTGTGCTGGACTGTAACTTTGCCTTATTAGCAGTGATTGGACAAGGAAGTGGTGACAACAGATTGGTAAATCCTTTTGGTGTAGCAGTCAGTAAGGATGACATCATAGGTGTTAGTGACTGGGGTAGTAGTCATCAAGTGAAGATGTATTCCCTACAAGGAAAACTCTTATCAATAATTGGTACCAATATAGGGAAGAAGAATGGCCAGTTTGATGGTCCTAGTGGACTAGTCTTCAGTAGTAATAAAATGTTGTATGTTGTAGATGGGAGGAATCACAGGGTCCAGGTATTCCAACAAGATGATAAATTTGCATTTACATTTGGCAGTAAAGGGTCCAACCCTGGACAATTTCAGTATCCTTTTAGAATAGCAATTGATACTGACAATAGAGTGTTAGTTAGTGACCTTTCTGGTAATCATATTAGTCTCTTCAGTCATACTGGCAGTTTTATTAGTAGGATAACATGTGATAGACCATATGCCAATACTGTTAGCCCTGATGGTCACATCATAGCTGGTTGTAATGGTGATAACAATAAAATTAGAGTATGGAGCCCCACCCATCAGTTAATAAAACAGTTTGGAAAGAGGGGATCTCAACAAGGAGAATTTAGTGGTATTACTGGTATAGCAATGAACTATTCTACTGGTAGTGTTTATGTTGTGGAGTATGGCAACAAGAGACTACAAGTTATCAGTTAAATTGTTATTTTGTGTGTTTGTATGATGTAATCTATTATTACCATGGTTACTACTTGTTTACATGACAATAATAATTATTCTAACTAGAGAGGTTGATTGGTACATATTAGTGTGTGAGGGGAGATGGTGTGGTTGTTTTGTGTTGTTATTATGTAGCCATGACAACCACACAACAACAGTTACCAGAAGTGACCAGTAAGTGTTGATGATGATGAAGAGCTGCCGTACAAGTGTCTTTTCTAAACAGGTGGAGAAAGTAGATGTGTACAATGAAGATCATCTTGAATGATGCCATTGAAGACTTTTAGCCAATCAGATTGTACTGTGTGTACAGAATAAAGTAATCAAAATGTGTAACTTGACAATGTGTGAACTATATAAATCACCAGTGTCCTGATCATGTGATCCACCCAGTGTAGTGACATCTACACGAGGGATTTGTTGTGGTTGTCAAGTGATTAAATCAGTCTTCACCTTAATAAGGTATGTGTACTACCCTATTTGGATGTGTAATTTAAATGTGTTTAATTCAGGAGGTGTTACAACATGTTCTCCTATTTACCCACGGACTACTCACACCCACACCACACCTCCACACTAGGGTATAGGGTCTGGTGATATAGACCGTATTCCAAATGATGTCACAGGAATTTTCTATTTGGGAACTCTTATTATTATCACCAATGGCAATCGAGATTTCGAAGATTGATATAGAGGCCTAACAAACAAGATGTAGAGGTGAAACTACCAGGATGGTTATTACAGCAAAGGAACAATAGTATTTCTTCTAAACTTTGAAAACCAGCTGAAAAATTCTAACCCTGCGTTAGAAAATAGATTTTATACCCCTATATTGTACCTGTTAGTTTCAGGTCAATATTTTCTTCCAGGATTGAATAGTAATTTGAATCTTATTAAGCCCCATTGGAACTCTCACTTGAAACTGTTAAAATACCCCCAAATAGCCGCAGCCATTTTATTTCATGATGTTATTTGGAACATGGTCTATTGGTTAGGATTTTTGGCAGTTTATTAGTTCTCCATTACCACATGTAGTAGATGATGTAATCCTAAGACATTCTGATTGGCTTAATGTATTTTAAACACATCAGTGTCCAATACTGACCAATATCACCAGATCCTACTCTCCTGTAGAAGTGGGTGTGGTCACTACTGTACTAATTGGACAATTGTATTTCTGTATATTTGAGAATTGAATGAATCATTAATTTTTATTTCGTGTACGTAATTATTATACGGAAACAGCCTTAATGGGATTTATGACTTATGAGTAGTCTACAGCGGAACCTCAGTTATCTGGACCCCACTTATACGGATTCTCGGTTAACCGAATTACGGAAATGACTGTTCTATTAGGGTAGTTAAAAATAATAGTATTTTAAAATTTTTTCTTTGTGCTATTTTAAGGTTATTGAGACACAGACTTTTCAGACTTATGGACCATTCCTGGTCCCAAGGGGTTCAGATAATTGAGGTTCCACTGTATAAACGTTACACCTTTTCAGCTTATAAGTCACTAAGCCTAAGTCCTTGAAATTAGGTTAGGTAATCCTAAGGCTGCAGCACATGTTGCTGTCAGACCTTCAGTGCTGGTCACTGTAAAGCATTAATACAATACAATACAAAAACTAGTTAACTAAGGGAAACATTACTGATGCTGCATGTGATAAAGCAAATTTTATCCAAGTAAAATTGATGGAGACAATGTAGTATGGCACAAGCATTTGCCAAAATAATAGCATCCAACTAATTTAACCTTTAAACTATCAAACGTTCTCATCATATGGTAGTAATGAGGTTTATTTACATCACTATACAAAAATAAATTGTAACCGGATTTGCGAAAAGGTACCTCGCGGCTTTTTCACATACAAATTTTGACCCATTTTTTGAAACTTTAGAACTTCTTTATCACATGGCATAAAACTGTTTGAAATTTTCTGTAAGAAAAGGCACAACATCTGATTATAGTTTGATATAAAATCAGCTTAATTGGTGCAAGGAGTAAAAAGTTATAATGTTTCATTTGCTGACATGTAAAATGTGTGGAAAAGGTACCTTTTCACAAATCCAGCCACAATTTTCTGTTGTTACCACTTTGTAGCACTGTAACTTCAAAAATTCTTGGTTTCTAGAACTGAAATTTCAGTTGAACATTCCTTTAGTAAGTGTAATAAAATGAAATTCAAAAATGCACTATCATGTTGGGTTCTTGCATGTGCAGATCTAGTCACATGCATAATATCATTATTACTATTCTGACTGAAAATCATGCTCTAAGCAGTCTGGTAAATATCAACTACTCTAATAGAACAGTCACTTAGCTGCAGTACTAGTGGAAACCTTTCAAGTGTTGTATAATTATGTACAATATTTACTTAGTCATTATTATACTTGTTAATATACATGGTGGCTACACAATCATTGCCATTATTAATGTCACACAGACAAAAATGATTTGTAACAGTTTACCCTACCATGAACTAATGGGGACCAAGAGTCAAGTCACACTAACTTGTTATTACAATCTTTCCCAAAGTATAGTCCATTAAATACACTTCCTGTTGACATGTGACCACAAGTTTGTCTACACTGACCATGACCATTTTTACTGATCCAATCATCCAATTAGAGCACACCATCATTTTAATGCTACAACAAGACAAGGATAAGTGCAACAAAAATAACAACAGATTAAATAGTTGTTCAAAATTATTAATAGCTAAGCAACTGGAGGCTTCTTGTTTATATTGTAAATGAAAAAAAATTATGTAAACAAACATCCATACATGTATAGACACTGAATACACAAACAACAAGACACACAGTGGAGTGGACTGCTCCAAAGAAAGCTGGCACACCACATCATTGTGTTTTTAACTGGGAAAACAAATACACAATTATTTTTTCATGTGTAAGTAACTTCACGGTCACTTCTCAAAATGGGACCATTTGAGTGGAATTTCCTACCAAGTGGGCAGGCCAGGCCACATACCAAACTTATGCAAAGAAATAAGCTTAAGCCATCAACAAAGTGCATTTTCTCTCAATCCTAATAATCACCATTTAATCCAAAGACCACACAAAACTAAATAATTTATTTACGTAGCTAGGTCGGCATACAAAAAAATTTACTGAAACTTGCCAAAGTTAAAAAATGGCCACTCATTTTCCCACTTTAAGTCTACAGTATACACTGTACTACTGTATTTACCTCAAGTCAACCTTCACATGTGAATAAGTTACTTCTGGTACTGGTACTGACATGACTGTAAGTGTCTTGTCATCCAACTCCACATAGTTGCCATGGTCATGTTTCTGTTAGTGAAATATAACAGAATGTACATAAAGAAGTAGTGTTTAACTTTGCACATGGAATTGTAAATACCTCTAATGTCTACCATAGGGTCACATAATAATAATAATATTTTCAAAAAAGGAGATCTTTCACACACACCCAATTCCATGAACTTCAGATACCATAACTTAATACATATACCTGAACCATCCATTAAGTGATGTATATGTTGGATGTTCTCACTTGCTTTTTGTAAGTTGCAATTCCGGTAGAGCGAAACTAATTACCACTCATTAATCAATACTGAGCAGTTTTAGGAATGTACAAGTGATGCATGATTAATGGTGACAGTATAAAGGTGTCAAGAGTATATATGTGTAGTTTGGCTCCACTGGCTGTAGATGGTGCATTTTTATGGCTTTACCCTTAGGTGTAATTTTGATTGGTCATAAATATTGTGTCAAAGCAAACGCTTTTTGCGCTATACCATATAGGGGGAACTTAGCGGGGGTAAATTTTGGCCAGTAGCAAGCTAAATTGAATTTGGAAATATAAACTTTGGCAAATTCAACCTCAGTGTTTAGCTATAAAGATGCTAATCTGAGGTGCTACAAGTACTTGGAAAATTTGTAGCAAATCACTAAAGTTTCCCTCTCTGACTATACAATATACAGAAACCACAGAAGTACAAACTTTAGCACCCATAATCTCTACAGCACATTATGTAAAGAAAGAAAGTCCTTGAATTGCCTTATCCACCTGTACTGTTGTTGTAACATCATTTGATTAAGGCATAGTGCGTACTCCATACAACAGTCTGTTAAAGAAATTAATTACGCAGGTGGAAAACCCCCAAAAGTACATCCCTGTTATCCTCAACCAAATCTGCTAAACTCAGTGTCATTTTATGTGTTGAAGTGTACTGATTAAGAATTCACCTGTACTGAGTCTTAACTGGCAACTTTAGAGAGAAGTACACCAAAAAAACTTGTTTTCCCAACATTTATTTACGCACCTAATGATGCATAATTCACCAGAACAAGGCTCAATTCTGTTTGTCTCAGAATAAAATCTAATACACCACAGGACTCGCCTGACATCAAGGAATCTGATATACCAACTTCTGTAAACTAAAGTATGTGGAAGTTATGGTGGTTTGTTTACAAGATATTGTAATGTTTACCACAAACAGGCAAAGCCTAATGGAATCCAGAAATAATATGAAAGGATGTGTCATTCCTTTATATACAAATCTATTAACAATCTTACAGGTTTGAAATTTCTCAGAAACTTCTTACAAGTATTCAACGAGGACTCACCACTAACATTAGAACAGATGCCCACACGAACATTCAGTTTTCTTCCGTAAACTATCAGAGAATTACCCCCCCCCCCCATATAAAATAGGTGTCTATGAAGGTTCCTCTTACTCATAGGGGCTTGTACTAATTACATGTGCACATTGCATTTTGAGAATTTCACATATGGTGTAACATTGAATTAAAGCTCAAGTGATAGTCATGATAGCTAGTGTTGAATAATCAGGCCATACCCCAATTTTATCATATTATATGTTTCTTTTCCTCTAAAATAAATCAAAACATGAGGCTAAATTATTTGACTTATATGACTGCTTTATTAGAGTATTTACCAATTACTACTAGTAGTATTACATATTACATGATCACATTAAGATTAATTTGTCATGGCCTTGCGTATGTGAGTTGATTTTCTTTGGGACAAAGCTAGTCCCTTGGGTAACATCACCAGTGCTGCCTGCCCAGTATCAAATCTTACTAAAGGTCAATCTGTGTGGACACAGATTCAAGAAAGTTAGCTGCATATGCCGAAAACATAGAATATATATAATACGCGCAGGCGCTTAGAGACTTGCCTTGATGCGTAGTCTTAAGTGTTATCTTTGACTTCTAGTTACTTCAATGAATTGATCCTCTCCTTAGGATAATATACATCGCCGTGGTTCTTCGTAGATTGGCTTGCTGATTGATAATATAAGCACTCGTGGCGTTTATAAACTTAATTTCTTAATTTGAGAAGCGCCACTGGGATATCTTGGCTGCTTGGTGAAGGATCTCAACCTCTCAAGGATCATTGACGACGGCTCGGACAGCGGTAGAGGGTCAAACACTAGTATGGCAGAGTAACAAAGCAGCAGTATGATGTGTACCGTACTAAATGACTGTAGTTGGTCCCACATGAGCGGAGATTACGTCTGTGCTGGACACGTAGTGCTGACATGTGCAAAGGATTTTCTAGCGCAAACAAAAACCATGATCGCCACCACCACCACACCTACAGATTTAATAGTTCCCGCGTAACACAAGGCGCAATCTGACGAGAAGAAGAGCAGTGCAGTCTTTCGATAGAGCCAGAAACTACAAGAGCGGTGACAGGAATTCAGCCTTGAAAGAAACTAGAGGTACGCTAGTTTAAAAGAAAAGGTTTAGTAGTCGTACAAATTGGTACATTAACTTCTTTTAGTAATCGTCGCTCATGCCCTTTTGAAGCGTTGTGACTTGCTGCATTTGTCTTGAAGGATAAGCGATACGTCACATCGTATTGTACATAATGGAGTATGGTCTCGCTTAGCAGACCACCTTTTCTTCTTTTGTTATTGGGTCGGAAATAAAAGGGTCTAGTGAACGCAGTATAACAGTTTTGTTGTGGCAACCCCAGATTTTGAAATGTATTGCGCAGCTGAGAAAGGCTCATTATGCACACGATGGCTTCACAGTAGGTTTGGAAACCAACGTGTGTGATTCTCATCAATCAACACTATACTGCATTCATCAGACCCCATTTCCCCACCTGATGACAACAGTAGAAAAGATGGTCTGGCTGTGTGAGACTGTATAAGAACAGAAAGTTGCCTACACCTGCATTTGTGGCTATGCTGGAAGTGACCACTATAATTACAATTAGGTAGTCTTGTCTAGAAGTGATTACTAAAGGTATACGTTAGTTTTCTGCTTGAGTTTGTTTCAGATCTCTGACCATGTTATTTTCCTCACCACTGCTTCATTCATGAAGGGTTGAGAAAGATTGACCATCTTTTACAGCAAGTAGGTAATTGCTTAAGCATGTGTTGCCTTTGAGGGTTCTTTCCTTGGCTTTTATTTATAAACTTTATAGCAGAGGACAGTCTGTTGTTGAAGTTCAATTGAATATAACATTGTTTCATTAGGTGCCTCCCACCCACATGTAACTAGCTGTAGTTAAGCTACGGAGACACCTGCTGCAGCATATTGATGGTGGCCATGTTCAGTAGCATGCTCATCTTACTGTGGTGTGAATTAAAATGTCCACAGGTACAGGATGACAACAGCTGCAGTGGAGCCATGTATTTCAGACGTCTCTGTATTAGAGACACATCTTGATTCTTTATCACTGTAGTAAGCTGTGATCAGATGAATATAGCCAACCTAGAAGTTTGAGATTATTAACAAAGTGACATATTCATACTGAAAAATTCCATGTAAGAAGAGGTAGAAATAACTCTCAGGCTTTACCTTACTGCCCAACGAAGGTATCGAATAGTAAAAAAAATGCTATTCGTTTCAGCAGTAGTCTAATGTGCACACTATTACAAACAGGACAGTGGAGCAGTGACCTGATTATATCAGTGTGTCCTTATTAGTTGTGTCCCAATTTCCAGTGTTTAAATGTGTGCACATATTACAAATGGGACCATGGATAGTGGTCCTGATTATCAAGGTGTCCTTCTTAGTAAGGTGTCCTTATTTAAATAGTCTAAATGTGTCTATTGTAAAACACAAATGAGCCTTATTGTGAAGTTGTCCGGTGATTTAGGTAGAATGTCCCTTTTTGATATACATGTATATTGCAATGAAAACTTTCCACACAATTAATATCTCCATTGTTCTTTTAAATGTTTTGTGGTCTGAGGTGATTACATATTTGTAATACAGTGCCAAAAAGTAACAGCCTAAAATAAATTGCTAGTGGGTAGCTGTGTTGTTATACAAACTGTGGTCAATGACTGTATGTAAATTGACTGATGTAAGAAACCATATATGCTTTGAAGTGGTAACTAATAGTACAATCTAATGTTTGTGCGTGTATATAAATTTATCTTAGAGTTTATATAAATGGTGTGTGGAAGTAAATATGAGGTCACTTGTATAATCACATACTGGTGTTATCATGGTCCCACCAAAGTAAACAGCGCATACACTGACTTGGGCATCTTGATAATCAGGACACTTTTTTGGTTCCGAAACATCCATTTTGTGCAGATTCCATTGTGGAATTCTTTCATGATTACTGTGAGCTTGTGTTGGCTTAGCCATTTAACCATGTACTGTACAAAGAGTATACTGTTTCATGTTACAAGAAATTGGCAGTAATCTTTACCTTGTGGTCAACATTTGTGATCCTTCTGCTGGCTTCTTCCTGTATCTGTTACAAGTTGTTTGTCCAGGTCAGTATATCTAGGGTGATGTACAATAATAAGAGCACATGGTTTTGTCAATGGTGTTTCCATTTTGAAACGTATTTTCACCTAATCAATATTGTACTATTAGTACTGATTTGTACAGCAATTGAATGTACTCAAGACAGTTATCTGTTACAATGATTAACACTGCTTTTATCATAATGTGTTGCTTTGTCTGAAGTTTACAGAAACATTACATACAGTTGTTATGGAGACTTTTTGGTAACTAAGTTAGCATGTGTAGGTGATAAAGGGTGTGTTTCACTTGCTTTCTGAACACAAGGGAACCGGTTTGTGTTTGATGTTGGCAGTGATGAAGGTGGTACCTTTCCACCATGGGACTAAGGTGTTCTGATTTCAGGGATCTGAATGTGTGTACTTTAAATAATAATGGATCATGGATAAGTATTCAACTATCAAAGTGTCCTTGTTTTAGGGTAGTCCCTTTTATATCAGTCCAGTTGCTATATCTGAATTCTCAACTTTGGTATGACATCTCATATATACATACCATCTGTAAACATGTTGTGAGATAAATAATGTTTGGAGTAACGTGTGTCTGGTGTGGTCTCAGAGAGCAGTTGTTTCTGTGTTGGTCTCACATGTTTGTACTGAAATGTGTTTGTTTCTATTGTTGATGTTACACCTAGAGCTTTCAATTACTCTTTGTGTTGAGAGATCAAAGGATCTTTGTTGCTTAAGTGTGTGTGTGACCTTTTACATCTCACAAAAGAATTGAAAGATATTCTAACCTAAGCAATCCTAGCTGTTTGTTCTGCAACTTAACATAGACTGTCTACATACTTTACTAGACATGGCTGAAGATAAAGAGGTTTGATTTGTAGTCTCGTACCCAGACCCCACCCACTGCATTGAATAGGGTCTGGTGACATTCGCAGGAGTTTTGGGCCCTACGACATTTTTCTTTTCGACCAATCGGACGCCTTGATTCAGGTACAACGCGATTTGATAGGCTGGAACTAGGAAAATGGCCAACTACAGCTATGGATACAAATGCGTAAACAATATGGCGGCGGGCCCAAAAACACAGCGTAAGTCACCAGACCCTATTCAACGCAGTGAGTGGGGTCTGGGCACGAGACTATTTGATTTGTAGAGATGAACAAAATGACTGCATGACACTACCTTGCAACACTAGACACTGTTTACTCAATTGTACAAAAGTTCTCTCATACCAATACAGTAGTGTTACACTACCACAATGCTTCATCGCATGCTGTCTTTAAGCTCTCTAACTCACCCACTCATACATATGTGCTTTATTCAACCTTATTACAGTGCTATTATTGTAGGTCAATCCTATAAAAAAGTGTTTTGTGGCTAATTCCATGAAAATATTTTCAGCTGGAATAATTTTCACCATGTTATATACAGAAGTTTCATAGACTGTCTGACTCATTGTTAACCACCTCACATTAGTAAACAAGAGTTTCCAGCATGTTTGCCTCATGGCTCCACTGTCATTTCTCTACCAGACAATGATCTAGTCTGGTAGAAATAACAGCTTAGTGTATTGTTAATAATATTGAACAAAAAAATATATCATCTATGAATTTTAATAATTATGTGTGCTAATTATTAATGTGGTTTTTCTCTGAAACTCTTAGACAACCCCATTAAAATAACTTGTCTCAACAGGGCCTCCTGCTTGAAACATTTTTACATGTTATCTTCCCTATACATGTTTATTATAACATGTCAGTTACATGTGTGTTTGTGCATGTTGTGTATGTTGGACTGCAAACATCAGTATAGCAGATTATTGTTGTGAGGTCCAATTTTTTGTGAAGCTGTTAAAATAGCCTCCAGCATAAATTTTTGCGATTATGAAATCTGTGAGACATGAACAGTTTCTCTGTAACTACAGATCTCTTGGACACTATAACATGGTAAAGTTATGAAAACTTAAGAATGTATAGCTGGTTCTGCTCACTATTTTTTTTAGAAATTTAGTTTGCTAGCAGAAACTTTTGTAAGTTAAAACTTTGATTCACAAAAATAATAATAATAATTGGACCTCATTGGTAATATCATGGGACACATTCAGCCATACTTCATGTAGTGATGTGACATACAATGTGACCTTATCTGATCGGACAGCAGAACTGGTGGAGGAGAGAACCACTACTAGTAATACTATCAGTTTCACTGATCTTGATAATGATACTCAATATGAAGTGGCAGTGAAGGGAAAGTGACTGATGAAGGGAAAGTGTGTTGCATGTTATTGGTATAGCAGATTATTGTTTTGTGAAGCTATTAAGATAGGCTCCAGCATAAATTTTTGCGATTATGAAATCTGTGAGACATGAACAGTTTCTCTGTAACTACAGATCTCTTGGACACTATAACATGGTAAAGTTATGAAAACTTAAGAATGTATAGATGGTTCTGCTCACTATTTTTTTTAGAAATTCAGTTTGCTAGCAGAAACTTTTGTAAGTTAAAACTTTGATTCGCAAAAATAATAATAATAATTGGACCTGCTGTACACATGCATGTTGATGTTGATAGCTTGTACTTGTAGTATATTCACATTTTGAGCAGTCTCAAAGAGGAAGACCTCTTGTAAAAGGCCTAATACTCCTAAAGTGTCTTATTGTGTGTTTTTATCATTCTCAGAAATGGAGACACATTATCTACTTGTTTTGTTGTTATTGTTGATCACACTACACAACTCTGAACAACAAGGTGAATAATGCACACTGTATTTTGTTATTAGAGGGTTTCACTGTAATTCATACACTATACTCCAATACATATATTACAGGTCTTATTATCCACCCACCTCAAGATGTTACAATGTGTGCTGGAGATGATGTTAATATCACTTGTGGTCATAACTATACTGCATCGTTGACTCCTCTGTGGAGAATAAATGGACAAGCAATTTCTGGTAGTAGAATTGGGACTAACAACACATTTGAGATGACAGTGGTAGCTATATTGACACAGTATTGACAGTGTATTCTGACAGTGTATTCTGCAAATGAAATATTGAATCAAACTAAATTTCAGTGTGAATTTACATTCCTACCTCCTGTACAGAGTTTAGTTGGCATTCTAACAGTCATGGGTAAGTTAGTAACTGAATACGTATAATTCAAAAAGCAATGATTTCTCATTTTATTATGTTGTTCACATGCCTGGTTTAAAGTCTCTCTGAGCATTTTGTTTATGCGCTTTAACTGCTTCACTCCTCACAGGTCCCCCAACCCTACCAGTTATCAAGGTATTAGAAAGGAGACTGACCTCACTGGTAATATCATGGGACACATTCAGCCATACCTCATGTGGTGATGTGACATACAATGTGACCTTATCTGATGGGACAGCAGAACTGGTGGAGGAGAGAACCACTACTAGTAATACTATCAGTTTCACTGATCTTGATAATGATACTCAATATGAAGTGACAGTGTTGGCTATTAACAATGCTGGACCAGCAACTGTTGTTACTACTAACGTAACCACCTTAACTCCTTCAGGTTAGTGGAGTGTTTGTATATGTAGTGTTGTTTGTTGGGAAATGAAAGCACAACTGAGTGGCTCATTTATCGGTGTTGGAATTGTTGTGGACTTCTGAAACTTCTCATTTAATATCCTTTCTCCATAAGACATAGTGCAGTCCTCGTGGAGGTTACTACGCTGTAGTCCATCAGGAGGGGATGACTTGCTTGCATTAGTTGGCCCTAGTATCTTAGTTGTGTACAGGTACCCCAGTGTTAGGTAGCAGTAGCAGTGCTTCACACAGCTGCTGGAAGGTTTGCTATGCTTATGTAGACTATTGCGTAATCTTTGAAACAAGAAACACTTTGAAAATTTGTTGCATTTTGTAACAGGATTACATATTTGGGGAATTTTACATTGAAATGATCTTCATAATCCTCTGTTGACTGTGATGTGTCAATGCTATGAAATATGGTATTGAAGCCTCCACAAACAATGATTAGAAGGAGGCTACATGTTGTAACTGTCAGATCACCAACAGATACATACAGGATGTTTCTGCTAGCCACAATAATTGTTTGGCTGGCTATCAGTCCTCTGTATGTATCATTTATGTGTAGACTTCATTTTTCACTTAACTTTACATATAATGTATGGTATTGTTGTGTGTTATGTGTTTGTTAATCTTTAGTACCTTCTCCTCCGAGTAATTTGGCAGTCAGCTTGAAGTTTGTTGATTACAGGCCTGTTGTTACCATATCTTGGAATGTGAGTGTGTGTGTGTGTGTGCGTACGTATGTGTGCACATGTGTGTGTAGTTATAGATCACTGGTCTGGTAACAAGGCCACTCTGCTAAGTGAAGTTGCTGAGCATGAAACTTTACTCAAATTATTTACATGTGGACCAAGCCAACCTGTTATATATTGGAAACAGTTTATCCAGCTGTACTAATAAACACCTGTTAACTGTAACTGTCAGTTGTCCATGTTTTTGGTGTGCATGCATGTTTAGGAGATGTGCAATATTTCGAGCTGGGATAGCATAGTGAGGATAGAGTCGATAGTGTTTTATCCTTACCTTTTTCTTGTTGTACATTTTGAACACCGAATACAATGTGTGTACATTACTGAATCTTATGTGTCTATAGGTATCATCATCATCATTGTCACATAACATGACTGAGGTGGAGGCCTTAAATGTCTCTTTGACTGGTGAAGATGATATAACAACAACCTTTGAAGTATCACCTAATACAACTACCTTCCAAATGTCACATAATATGACATCAGATGATAATGTTTCCAGACATCTTGATGTTGGAACAGATTACATCATTTCTGTTTGTAGTGTGAACAGTGTGGGATGTAGTGAGACAGTTAGTACTTCATTAGGTATGTACTGTACAGGGGGATTGACTGGTGAATTACAGTGGAACCTATCTTAGTGGCCACTTGTACATCTAAAATGGTTCATTTAAATTCCCCAAGTGAGAAGTTTATACTGTCTAACGCTACTGTACCTTAGGCCATAAAAAATTGGCCTGCAGCTTCAACAGGTTCCACTGCTATATTCCAGACACCTTAAGATGGTGTCCTTGTGTCAGGAGGTGTAAATGTGTACATCAATGCATGAATATGTGTCAAAGTCTCTTTATGAGGTGTCCAGATATAAGGGGTCTGTTTACTCTAATACGACTGAAACCGACACCCTTAGGACTAATGTCCTTGTTGTCAAGGTGTCCCTGTTTCAGGCCCTTGTACAAAAAACCATTTTACAGTAATTGCACACTTTCAGAGGTACCAGCTTTTTATAATCAGGTGGTCACCTGGACAGCTAAGGTTCCAACATTGCATAGCATTTCATTCACTGTTATGTTTTATAAATTGTAGCTGTACGATGGCTCCAGTCAGCAATAGTCCAGTGACATCCAGATGACCAGTCCATCTATGTATCGTGTGATGTGGCTGAGTCAACTCCAACAGTTAAGTGTTTAGCAAGACTGAATTGTTCTACATGTGATGAGGTCACTTCTGAAGTGTTCACCAGACATACTGAAATATCAGTCATGGCTGATACTGACTATCACATTTCTGTGCTGGTAGTTGAATCACAAAACAGTATGCCACTGGAGAATTACAGTATAGCAGAAACCATCTCGGTACCAAAACTTACACCAGAGCCGAATCCCACACACCTACCACAGCCGAGCTCAACACAACAGCCAAGCTCAACACAACAGCCAAGCTCAACACAACAGCCAAGCTCAACACAACAGCCAAGCTCAACACAACAGCCAAGCTCAACACAACAGCCAAGCTCAACACAACAGCCAAGCTCAACACAACAGCCAAGCTCAACACAACAGCCAAGCTCAACACAACAGCCAAGCTCAACACAACAGCCAAGCTCAACACAACAGCCAAGCTCAACACAACAGCCAAGCTCAACACAACAGCCAAGCTCAACACAACAGCCAAGCTTGATGCAACAGTTGGAACCAATAGAACAGCCAGAACCTGGAACATCCTGTAAGTTTTTAACTAACTTGAACTGGTTAGAAGCTGCACAGTTACACTGTACTGTATGTAGCTAACTGAATGGTTTTGCTTATAAACTTACCATATTTATATACTGCTGCAATTTTTAATAGTAATTGTGGGGTCTACATCATGGTCTTAAATTTACAGGTGGTGTGTGTTGTGCAATTCTTTGTTGAATTCATGTAGTGATGGTAAATTAGCTACAGTGGCCCTATGCTTAACCCTTTGTTACCATGGACGCATGTCTATTGAAATCCATTCGTAGTGCCTTCGGTCCAGGGATTACAGGGCTGATTCCATTGTCATTTTATTCAGGAGGGGGGGGGGGGAGGCATTTTGAATTGTGTATCATGTGTAGCCAAGAAAACCAGCCAGGGAACAAACATCGTTTAGAATAAACACAAGAAGTATATAACACACATAATGTTTACATACCTATGAAAAAAAGGCCATAACTTTCATCTCGGTGGTAGTACACTATTCTAATATAGATTAATTGATTCCTCGTGTGATGACGATTCGATTGGTATATAGTATGATGTCATCACACTTAGCAACAAAATGGTGGGACAACTTTTATTTCGTGTGACGAAGAAGAAGCAGCCCTATTCCATTTGCTTCACAGCGTGTGAGTTCTGTGTGTTACTGTGAAACTTTTTAGATGTACAGCTATATAAATAGGGTAAGGAGGTACTTTTTTTGTCCCAAAAAATGAAGATAAAATCCTTCGAATAGTGCCTCACTGCGGTATTATTCGAGGGTGCACTACTAACATTTTAAACCACTACTATAGCTAGTTTTATAAAACAATCACAACACGTTGCTACTTACTTCTATACAAGACCTTTCTTTCACTCAAGTCCGTGTAGCACAACCATGTCACGCCTCGTGCTACGTGGTCAATTTACTAAAGGGAATTTCGATTATGTGACAGCCGTTTAAGTTTTACCAGGACAATGCCTTTCTTATATCGAGATGGAGATTAATACTAAAGTTATGAGAGCACTAGTAAAGAGTAATTACAAAAGTATGGTGTGGTACTATTCGAGGGTGTGGTACTATTCGAGGGTGTGGTACAATTAAAATTATTTTCACAAGCAACAATAAAAACCTTCAAATAGTACCCCACTGTGGTACTATTCAAGGGCGCGGCACAACAAATCAAGTGATTATGGTATATTGCTATTATTTATTCAGCTAGTTAAATATACTGTGATTTAGTGTATTTCATGATTCATGAATAATTTTGTAATTCGCTAATTACGTTGCTATGCACTGCTAAGGAAGCATAATACAAACCATTTTGAACTGCAAATTATGCACAGAAGTATCTCAATTGAAGGGGTCAGCTGCAAAATGGGACAAGCACCATTTGAAAATTTAGGCGACCATGGTGGTGGGCATTAAACAAAATTTTGGTACATAATTGAATTAGAATATTTGCTTAAATTATTTTGATACTGCCATGAACTTTTAAGTTTTATTGTTTACTTAGTGACAACATTATTCACATAGCTAAATCAAGCCATTCCAATGTTGAAGAAATTAAAAATGTAAAGTGGCACATGTGTCCCTTATTTCCATGACCCTTTCAACTGTTTTATAGTGTGTCTATCATGTTTTCTCATGTGAATTGTTTAGAAAAGGCCTCAAGGCTGTCCTTTATTTTTGTTCACATAAGCACGAGTAATGCCCCCCTTTCAACTTAAAGGATACAATATCTCTGGTAGCCTAAGGCCTTCAGTGTTGTTTTAAAAACTGTTAAACCTCTATAAAACCAAAAGGGAAGACCATTCATAAAGTATATGAAGAGTCACAATACCTGTATTTCAGACTGCCAAAAAGAAACCATCTCAGAGCAAAATTTATGAGTGTGGAAGTTTAATACAGACTTAATTAATTATGAAATTAATTTCAGTAAACCAGGCACACGCCCACAGCCTGCTGAAACAAGAGGCGAATAAAATTATATAAAACATCATTTCATTTTAACGCACATCACAATGGGGAATGCCTCACATGTCCAGTACTGCCAACTAGTGTCCAGTGTGATTTGAATACCTGGGATTACTAACATTAAAAGACTATTTAACAAAAGATTTATAATTTCAATGAATATACTGAATGGTCATTACATTTTAAATTTAAGTTGCTTACATTTTAAAGTTACAGTGGGTTCCCTGTTATCTGAACACCTTGTGCTGGTTCAATTGCAAACGTGTTCAGATAAGTGAATTTGTCTGGATTTAAGTGAATCTCATTCATTTTTATGCACAGTTTTGTTTAACTACTCTAATAGAACATACGGTAACTGTCAAAATACTCTAATAGAACATACGGTAAATGTTAGAATACTCTAATAGAACATACGGTGAATGTCAAAATACTCTAATAGAACATACGGTAAATGTTAGAATACTCTAATAGAACAGTTATTCGTACTGTTTTGGATGATCGAGAGTCTGGATATTTGAGTGTCTGGATAATTGAATACTTACTGTAATTCGCTCATAGCAGCCCTGTGTTACAGACTGTAGCCTTCTTGTGGTTCTGTAATGATATAGTACCAACATATTTGCTGGTGAAAAATCAGTGTGTTTTAAAATGTGGTTGAATCGTTAGAGTAAGTTTCATACTAAAAGGATAGAATATGTGACCATCTCAGCAATAACCCGTCTAGTTCGCACAACTTCCAAATTTTCTCAGCATTATCTGCATTGTTCAAGGAATGGTCCACCAAAGTTTCAGTCGATTATGGTGAGTAGTTTTGGAATTACATCGCTAGACAGTAGGAAGAGCAAGGAAATCGATTTGTACAGTAATTATACTAAAAATATACTACAGATGCTTACATTCACAGTCATAACTTCCGTTTGGATTAGTCTACAGGTTTGGGATTTGGCTTACAATGTTCACCATGGGTTGGCAGATCGACCAAGGTTTAGTTTTTGCCTAGCAGTTACTTCTGCGTAGGCATATGAAGGCAGTTTTATTGAAGAAATGGCAACGGTTTTGCTTACGTCTATCGCATCATAAACGAACGCATGTGACACGCAAACCATTGGAGTTACAGAAATTTAACAATGATTTTCAAACTCCCCAGGAGTAGGCGAATAAGGTGGTATAATAGGTTTATTCAATTTGAGTCTTCCTTCACTGAGTAATGGCTCGATTAAAACTTACATAAAAGTTTCTTTGTAACACGCATAATTTCACCAATTTTTTTAAATTTCATTTTTCTCAAAATGCATGCTTGTGTGAACTAGACAGGTTTTTGCTGAGATGGTCACATATATTTGCAAAGAAAGTTATGGGGTTTAACTCTTAAACCCGCATAATCCAGGAAACTGGATTGAAAAATAAATACGCACGCCTTTCACAAAGCGCTGTAACTTTTGAAACGTCCATCCTATGGCTGCGCAATTTACATCATTCTACTTTTGATGTAACAATAATTACACAGTACCTAGGGGTTTACCCTAACACTAAATGGTGAGGCCAAAACTGGCCATGAAAATAACTTTTCGCTAAGGAAACACACAAACCATTTACATACCTTTATAAAATGGTCAATAACTCAATGGCAGTTGCTCCTATCACCTTGCAACAACTTCCATTTGATTCACTGATAAATTTTCTATTAGGCCATATACAGCTCACATGAGTAAACAGAATTATACATGTGGCAAAAATTTGAAACACGGAGATGCAACTCACAGTTGTTCATTGCTCATAACAAGTAAGTTACAGTGTTCATTTAACCTTCTCTAAGTAGTCCAGTGAACATACCTTTAATAAATGTGTAGTTGTAGGCTGTAAGAATTCAGTTCCCCCAACTAGTGTCACCATGTGTTCCCTTATTGTGTAAACATACATTCCCCAAAAGTTCTCTGTGAGTTTAAGGGTTAAAGTAAGCCATTTTTTTCTTATTTTATTGTGCATGTAACTTCCTTGAGGGTTGGTACCATCCTAGTTCCTTCAATCACTTATTTGAGTTCATTGTAATGAAGTTTCACAATCGTTGGTTACAAAATCCTGTCATTACAACAATTTGTTTCTTGTTGATACAAGCATAGCAAGTACAACCAGTATGTTTGTGATGTAATACAATGTACATGAATTCCAATAGAAATGTGCATATTTAGTGACATCACATTATTACATTTCTTATCCTGTTATGTACTCTATTATCTATGCCGAAACATACAGCTCTTGGCAAACCTCAGTTTAATTAGGGTCAGCAGGTCATACAGTGACCTGGTTTCAATAACACCATATTAGGGTCAGCAGGTCATACAGTGACCTGGTTTCAATAACACCATACATAAATGTGTAGTAAAGTGATGATGAGCATAAGTGTACACTGTATATCATATTGTATCATGATATACAATTCTATATTGTGGCATCACTAAATTACACATGTGTCTTAAAATGATTCATTCTTTATTGTAGATGCCAACGTATACTGAAGTTGTATACTTGAAAAAACCAGTAAGTAATTTTGATCTATGTAACCATACATTGTAGAATTAACTACTGGTGTTTTGGTTATAGAAAAAGAAAGTTTTCTGAAAGCACATATGAGGTACGTGTGTATATGTGCATAGTGTACATTTAAATACGTACGTTAGAGATGGCATAAAGTTTGCCTCCTTTTTTCAAACTCATAACTGTATGGAATTGTGCTCTTCAGAAAGATATTGATGTTTGGTTGTCCAACTATTTTTCTGTAGATACCAACATACAATGAAGTTTCAGAATTCAAAAGCCCGGTAAGTAATTGATTGGCACATATTGACTCAGTGCATGTACTGTACTCTTGGAATTTTAGTTTTTAAATATATGTCTTGATTTGTTAAATAGTACGCTATATCAAATCTTTGAATGTATTATTTTATGTGTGTTTAGTTGTCGACGTACAGTGAAGTTGCAGACTTCAAATGTATTTGATGATATTTATATTTGTGACCGTCTCAGCAAAAACCTGCCCACCTACCATGCTTTTTGAGAAAACCAAATTCTCATGCTACAAAGAAAACAATGTACAAGTTTTAGACTCAGGGAAGGTAAATCTCAAATCAATTACACCTATACACCATTTTATATTCACATGTTCTTGGAGATAGTTTCGTTTCTTTAACCTCAATCATATTATGTATTTCACATGTGATGCAGTAGACATATGCAAAATAGTTGTCATTTCTTATTTAAAATGCCTTCATACATCTACATATGTCAAAGGATAAAATCTTATCTTAATTGATTTGCCAGTTCATGGTGATCATTTTTAAGCCAAATTCCAACTCTGTAGACCAATGCAAATGATGTGAATTTAATTTATTTTTCAGTGTAGTCATCATACAAATTAATTTCTTTGTTGTTCATACTGACTAATATAATTCCTAAACTGCTCACCACAATAGGCTCACCAATTGCTTCTACACTGAGAACTGAGAAAAAAAAAATTGGTTATGCAAACTTGCTGAGATGGTCACATTTGCTGTTGAATTTATAATATCTTTTTGTGTGTGATAACACATGTCATATAACCTTTATTGTACATACTACATCAAGCCTTACAGGGTTTATTGTGTTGCATTGTACAGTTTCCTTTCATTGAATATACACTGTATAGGGAGAAAAATCACCGACTAGAACTTCTAGTGAATCAACATAACCACAAAAGGTACGTTGGGTGTGTTGTATTGTTACACAAACACTACACACATACACACATGTACACTACACACATGTACACCACACACACACATAAACACACCAGAAGAGGTAGGATAAGGGGAGGGGCTTAGTGGATATTTAGTTAGCACTTTACATAAACATCAAGGCCATCTACTTTGTTTTGTAAGGGCCTATGAATTTATTAGTGAAATAGAGTAAAATCACTGTTTCATGTGCCTACACCATGCACACAAGCGCACACACACACTACACACACTACATTCCGGTGGTTTAAGAGGACAGGTTTACAATTCCCATTACTCCAACATCATGACATATGCAGCAATAGTTATAGTACATAAATTGGTATTGTATGCATGTATTATTCACTAACTTATTTTCACTTTATTTTATACAGCCAGCAATGCCAGACACTTATGCAGTAGTTGACATGACAAAGGTCAGTGATACAGTTAGATACCGATATGGGTGTTTGGCATGTACCGATATCCGGTATAGATACCACCAATAGAAGCTGATGACCGATAGTTGATCCGATAGTTGCATTACAAACAAAAGTCATAGTTAATCTATGCAAAAGTGTACATTTACCTACTCTACAACAACATGTGGACACATTCATTGCTCACTCCATGCCATGGTGATATTGGCTTGGGTTTCTATTGTGCACTCCAGACAATTAGGCACCCACAGACATTTTTATGCATACTCCCACAGAGCCTTAAATGGATATTTCTGCATTACTCTGCATTTTATTGGTTTGTATGAAGGCTGGTAAGTAGGTTTCCTTGGTTATCCTGTGACTGTTCTTTGTAATAGTTAGACACTCGCAATAGGTGTCTTCGAGGATTTAAAAACCTGAGGTGACGCCGACGTCAATAATTACTGAGGCGCAGCCGAGGTAATTATTGACGTCACCGATGGTTTTTAAATCCTTGAAGACGCCTATTGTGTGTGTCTAAGTGTTTTAGACAATGGCGTAGAAGCAGTGAGCTGGTATAGAGAGTTCCCATTGTAAACACCTAGGGTATTTCAGCGAGCAAAAGATGTGAGGTCGCGCAAGCTCGCGCGCAAGCCATGAAGCGCAAATAACTGAAGGTTTGTAAAGTCGATACTGAAAAAGTATGTTTGAGGCATTATAGATACGTGTGAATGGCAGCAAATGGGAATAGCCAGTGCCAACATGGCTGTCTTGCATGGTCTACAGAGCGTGCTTTAATATGGCGAAGGCCACAAACTGAATTAATGGCTTGTACCATGATGGTCTATAAATCCGCTGAGCTACCCACGATAACAGCGTACCTGAGTGTAATTTCTTTGCAATAACCTGCTCGCAATCGCTTGGTGTTTACTGATGTGCGGAATACTAATTGTCCACAAAAAGCTAATTGCATTACTGTAGGCCACATTATGGTTGTAAACAACTGTCGGGTGTCTTACCAGTAAGACACCTGATACCAGGTTTCTTCGCAAATAAGAGACCTCCACACATCAAACGAAACGCTGCATACCATTGTCTAATATATTACAAAGGTACTATATACAAATATATAACTGCTTCTTTTATTTAAGACTGATAAACTTTCCAGCAACGAACACTAGAATTGTGTGTATTTGTATGGCTTCTCATAGCACTTGCTGTAGAGTGAACAGTAAGCCACTGCCACTAAACAGCCACATGGATAACATAGAAAACCAATATTATAATCCGTTTATGTACAAAACTATTGCTGTATAAATATCAGTAGCGATATCGGTCCTCCTACTGTTCTGTACCGATACCAATGTTGGTAAAAAAAATGCCATATCGGTGGCCGATATTTTGGCCGATCCAATTATTGGTACACCTCTAGATACAGTTACTACAATTACATGTACAGGCTGTAATGTGAAGTAGTTTTTGCTTATTGTGTAATTTTATTATGACTGGTCGTGTGTGCACAATCACAATAAGTTGTAAATCAAAACTTATAGTGATGGACTAACTAGAATCATTCATTTGTAGTTGATAGAACTCGATTTGTGCCATTTATCACCACAATGAATTTATATTGTCATCTGCATATCTTCTTTGTCACATTTTCCTATCTTCAGTAATAAACTCCTCTTAACCCTTAAACTCACACAGGCCAGAAAACTGGTCCTAATACACATGCCTAAGACAAAGTGCTGTAATTTTCCTATTGCTATGCAATTTATGCTATTCTACTTGTTCTGTAATAATCAGTAAAATGGTACCCAGGGTTTTACCCCAACATGAAACTGTAGAGCCAAAACCTGCCATGTAAGCAGCTTTTCGGTAGAGAAACACACAAAACGTTACATACTGTACCTTTACAAAATTATTTATAACTTAACAATGGTTGCTCCTATCAACTTGCAATTTGTGTCATTGAATTCTCCATCAGGGCATCTATTACTCGTGTGATTAAACCCACAATCAAAACTATACATGTGGCAAGAACACGCAATGATGGACTAGTGCATTGGAATCCTTTGACACTTTTCATAGCAAATAAGCCTTTGTAGTTGCAGTGTTCATTCTCCAAGTAGCCCAGTTAACAGAGTTTTAACCAATGTTAAGTTTTAACCACAAAGAGTTAAGTTTCTCCTTTTCAAGTCACCAAGTATGCCAGTAATATGTAAACACACATTCTGCTAAAGTTCTTTACAGGTTTAAGGGTTAAAACTTCCATTTAGTGCAACTGGTTTACAGCCACACGCTGCCTAGCTATGGCCCACAGGTTATTACATGAAATTGGAAGTATCAGAAATCTTCTTAGAGTATATGTGACCGGATCTGCGAAAACCCAACACAATTGTGCAAGCCTAAATTTACAGTATAAAGCATTGATTACAATGAGAGAAATACTTGCGTATTATTGAAAAATCCATAAATATTTGAGCGTCTCTTTCTTAGTGAAGGAAGGGACTAACAATAACAACCTGGATATCATCTTATTCGCCTGCTCAAGACGAGTTGGAAAATATTTGTTTTGTTGCAGTAGACCCAAGGATACTCAAGTTATGAGCGTTTGTTTATGTTACGTCGAAGCAATCATACACAATTGATTTTTCTTCACCAATTTCTCCTTTGTATGCAGTGCAAAAAGACAAGTAAAGGACAAACTTACCCAGTAAAGAAGAAAGTGTTGAACTAATTCAACATTCATACTTCTTAATATTCTAAAGGTCAAAATTGTATATCCATACCAGAGCATCCCAGCATCCTTACAAACCTTCTCACTGCTTTCCTAGCTGCTAAACAAGCCTTAACACCTAGAACAATGCTTGGTTGCATAATTTTACCTCGTAGGCTTATAACGCATGACCATCCTCCTCTGGGTTAATCCACAAATTGCTTAGTTGGAGTCATTTGAGTGCAAAAAAGGTCCATGGGGACCCCAAATTTGACCTCTAGCCTTAACTCGTCATCTGACTCCATTTTGTGTTTCAATATAAAACCCACCAATCTCACTACCTGCATAAAATAGTTGTCAAATTCATTGGCATGTTTGTTTATCTTTTATAATTCACTCACAGAAACACAACAAGAGCAACTATGTGGAGTTGGAAGGTTTGATGACCAGAGACTCACAGTCATGCTTGTACCAGTACCAGAAGTGACTTATTTAGATGTGAAAATTGGCTTGAGGTAGGTACACTGTAGGGTTCTAAATAAAGGTAGAAATGTGAGTAGCCATTGTTAGAACATTGGCTAGTCACTCACTGAATGCTAGTATAGTAAATGTACATGACTACCTCATATCAGTGTCATGTGTCAGAAGATATCATGGAGCCCCATGTGTATTGTGGACATGTTGGGACCACTCACATACAGTACACAATGATTATCTAGTGTTTAAAATCAAAAATGACTGTTCAGTTAGACAATGCTATAGATTGCCTAAAATTTTGGCACCTCACTTGTCCCTAGCAATTAATGTAAACAATGAATTTACAAAAATAATTGGTGAATTATGAAATACATTAAATTTTAATAACTTACCAGTAATTTACATGTATTATTACTAGTGCATAAATCGATGTCGATTTTATGCTTCAAAGATTTGAATGCAACATTCGAAGGATTGATGAATATTTAGCTACTATTATGTAGGTGGAATAATTTTGAGTGTATTGTAGCTAATTCCACTTTTTTTTGTTTTGGCTCCCTTTGGCAAGTGGAATTTCTCACGTTGACACTATTACTTATCTGTTTAACAGAATATAGCAGCTGGAGAAAACACAAAACAAAATGTATAGCTGCTGCTAAAAGACCTTACAGTAGTACACAACTCACCAATATTCTTCCTCTACAGCTTGTCCCAACTGCACTTCATGATTAGCGGTGGGTGTGGCCACTCGTGGTGTGAGCTAATTAACTTGTCAAACACCTAGCACAACCACCTTCCATTGCTTTCTAGTGTCTCAAGTGTAACTGCCCACGGTGAAATTATTCATGACGTGTTGAGCAGTTGGATTCTTACGTTCTTCTGCTCACTAATATGGCCAGGTTGCGCTTGTGCAAAATTCGAACTTCACTTTTGCCATTTGAATGATGTACCCCTCGAACCATTGAACGAATACAGTAGATTCGTTTATGCACTAATTATTACAATAATTAATATTATGCTATACTTTTCAAATGTCCAGAACAGCAACTATTGGTATATACTGTAATGTAAGAACCTGGTATTGTGTTTGTGGTTAGCCCATAATTATATGGATGAGCTTATTGTGGTTAGGTGGTATAATATACCAGGGAGACTTGTAATGTTGTGTGTCATAGTATGGCTCTGTAGCTTTAGAAAGAGTTGGTGCCCGGTTAACACCTGGTTTATTATAGGTAGCACAGCATCAAAGGTGTCCTGATCATGTGATCCACCCAGTGTAGTGACATCTACTGAAGTAAAAGATTTGTTGTGGTTGTCAAGTGATCGCATGAGGGACTTCCCCTGATAAGGTACGTGTATTACCTAATATGGATCTGTCACTTAAACATTTTTTTTATTTAGGAGGCATTGCAACATTATCTCCACTGACTACTCACACCCACACCACACCTCCACACTAGGGTATAGGGTCTGGTGATATTGGTTAGGGTCATCTGTCTATAATCCAGTCCACATGTCTAAGACATGCTTAATGTATTTTAAACACATCCAAGAATACTGACTAATATCACCAGATCCTCATCTCCTGTAGAGGTGGATGTGGTCACTACTGTACTAATTGGCCATGGACAACTGTATTATAATTTCTGTGTAAATTAAAACAACAATCATATAACACAACTTAATGTGTAAATGACAGGGAACCCTTTGTGGTATTATGACCTTATTAACATACCTTCATACAGTAGGACTGAGATTTTGTATAGTGAACAACACTTCACTTGAGTGAATTCAGGGTTGGGCGAGGTGGGTAGTAGACACAGGAAGTTTGGGGGTGCAAAGCTTTCAGATTTTAACGTAGATTGAATTGCTTTAATTATGCAACAAAAAAAATCTAAATCATACTGCTTTGTAAGTGAGAGTTGCACAGGGATAAGTGACTACAGGAGCTTATAAGTGCCGAAGGAGTGTGAAACTAATGCATTTAACCACGTGGGACTTCTATAGTGAAATATTGCCTTATTTGGAACACCACAAATCCGATCCACAGGCCACCTGTTGATGGTTTCGTTACATAAGCAATTAGTAAGAAGCATTTGCAATGCAACAGTTCTTATAGTGATGGGAGACACCAATGGACTTGTATTAATTTTATAGCATGTGACAGCAACAAGAGGAGAAGTGTTGCTAACCAGCCTGCAGGCTAAAACTGTTGATGCACGACTGGTACTGCTCATTTCATGCTGCACAGCACTAGTGAATGTGTTTATAACGACAGAGCAGGAGTGTAGGGTGGCCTGTGTGGTTGGTGAGGTTTCAACAATATTAGTGGTGTTCCATATAAGGTAACTTTGGATTTCAGCACTGTTACCACACAACCTCATTGAAGTTTCACAATTTGCACCTTTGGCACTTATAAGCTCCTGGTGACTATCATGAGTAGTTCAGCTAGCTTTATACATGTAGCTATATATGGCATACACAAGACCACGTGTTTAGTAGGATAAGTGTATTCATGCATGAGGTACACGTAGACACTATATGTGTAGATTCTAACTCAGTAACTAGGGAGTATTCTTAATAGTGTTATGTAAGGTGACTGTTCTATTAGAGTATTTGTCTGACTGCTCTATTAGAGTATCTGGATGGTGTATCCTTTTCTTTGGGGGGGAGGAGGGGATGGGCACACGCCCCATTGTGCCAGATCCGCCATACCACTTTCACCCACATGGACAAAGCATAGCTCAATATAACCACTATAATTTTCAGTTACCAACTATGAATGTGGTATATCTCATAAGTGTAGCCTCTTCACCTTATTATTGATGTCATGAAGCAGGGATGGATGTGTGTAGATGGATGCTGAAGTGTTTCCAGAAACTGCTAAGACCTGAAAATTTTCCTGGGGGCTTAGATTAAATTTATCAATTGACGTAGGGCATCCCGACTCCCAGAATTATGTTACGGCTGTTGTACACTTCAAACTTTACATGTATAGCTCCACCCTTAGCCAAACTATGCCAAGCATAACTAGCAGCCAAATTAATTCCTAACATGTTTAAATGTCAGTTTGAAAGATTATCTTAGTGAAATTTACCTGATTCAATTTGAGTGAGTACACATAATTTTCAGGAGGAGCATGACTCCAGACCCCCTAGATATTCAGTGTGTATGTAACAGAAAATAAATTTTGAACCCTGCAAATTCCTTGAGCCAATCTTGATGAAGTGATGTAGGACCTCATTACACTTGACAGACATGTAGTCAGGTGTTCTTAATAGATCACACTAGTTTTACTGAAGTTTTGATCATTTCCATAATCTCCAATTACACCAGTCACTGTATTTTGGTGGTCTCAAATAAAAAGTTGACATCAAGTAAAGTATTGTACCTGTCTATTCTATTTTTCCATATTAGTGACACATACATGTGTACACTTATAGCCAATAACATTTCTCATAGAGTCATTAATCATTGTCATTTTACTCCACACAATGATGATCAAGGAAGTTTTGCGGTACAAGAACAGAATTAGTTAAACACAACATCATGTAGTTACTGTATTTACAAAGTGTTACATAATGTTTATTACACATAGTAGTAGTGTTCATGGGGTAGTGGCCATGGTTAGTACTTCATGAATTTTCTTGTTTACTGTAAAGGAAGAAAACCACAAAGTAAACAAACATACCCATACATATAACAATTATATACAACAACAATATAAAAACACAATGTAGTGTGTTGTGTGGACACTAATGCTGACATGTCACACCAATGAGTTATCAATAGGTAGAAAAAACACACCAATATCCATGTAGCACGTCAGTGGTTCTTCCATGGGACCACTTTATGACATAGTGTCATTGAAATACTCTAATAGAACACACACCTACACTGATGGGTTGGTTAATCATAGAAGACCAGGGCTAAGATATGTACATCATTGTTATAAAGGATACTTGTAATAGTGGTAGGTGATGTGGGAGAGACAAGGCTGAATCTACCAACATAGCAAAACATGTGTTTGTTATATATTTCAACACTTCAGGTCTAAAAGACTTCAAGTTAAGGAACAGTCTTGGTGCAGCTAGCATCAATTTCAGCATTAAATTCTACAGAAATGTATTTTTCATTTTAAAAATCACCAGAACACGATGATCGTATACATAAAAATTTTCAATGGACGCAATTTTCGTAGTAACTCAACTTTCTGCTAAATTTAATGGTAGACCTATGTTTTATAGATAACTTCAGTGAAAACAAGTGATTCTCAAAAATAAAACCAGTGAAATTTGTTGATCCACAAAAATTACATACCTCGAAAATTTGTATATATACAGTATTGATCTGCCTACTTGTCTGCCTCACTAACTACACCAAGGCTAGGGGTAAAATGTACAGCTACGATTTTATGCCGTAGTACTTAACTCAGATCACCTGGGGTTTTCAAAGAGTGTTTGCCCTCTGTGCCTTGCCTTTCACAGTACCTTCAATCATACTGATCATCTTCCTCTTCATAACGAAACAATACCAAGCTGTTAATTTCCCTTATAAACACTTTTTTTAGAGAAGCATATTTAGACCAAACTACGTACGTATTTGAAACACATACACTATTGTAAGAGGGAGTAGATACCTGTAGTTGTACTTTCTGTATAAAACAATTGCATAGCAACCCTCCCTTTAACAATCAAAAGTTCAGAACACACTGCAACACCCTTAAACAATCAGATCATGGTAACCACATTCCCAGCTACAGTTTCTACTGTAGAAAACAAGATATGTTAACCACGCCCCTTAACCTATTGTGTAGTTCACTTGACATGAGTAGGGAACTCTAATAAAGTGTATACTGGATGTAGTAAATAGTTAACAAACTAATCATCTACTCTGATAGAGCAGTGAATCATGTATGCCAATACATCACACTAAGTATCATATGAGACTCACTGAGCAAGAACTAACTACTGTGACATCTGTAACCCTTAAAGGCACATAAGCCTCCATACGCTGGCTGTAAACAAAGCACTACAACTTACATCCTATGGTTAAGCGATTTACATCATTCTACTCGTGATGTAATAACCTTTAAAATGATATACCAAGGGGTTTACCCTTGTGCTAAAGTGTGAGGCCAAAACTCACCTTACAAGTAACTTTTCAGCAAATAAACATGTAAATGCTTTACGTGGTTGCTCCTATCCACTTCCAGTACGTGTACTGTAGGTTCCACATTACATTTTGAATCGGGCTATATGATGCAACTCACATGATTAAACCCACAATCAAAGTAAAATACATGGTGAGAAGTTTAAATCACAGAAAATGCAAATCACTGTTGCATAACAAGTATTTAATCTTTCCTAAGTGGCTCAATGAATAGATTTTTGGCCAATCCGTAGTTTTAGGCTAATGGAATTAAGTCACCCCACCTTGTATGTCTGTATTGTGTAAATATCATAATACATTCCCCAAAAGTTTATGTGTCTTTACAGGTTAAACAAGTTGTGTGACCAGGTGTCCTGCAGACCTTCAGCACTTGTGTAATCCCTGTCATATGTAAACCAAACAGCTAAGACAAAGCCTGGTATTGGTGTGCTAGAGACAGGCAATGGTACAACTACTAAAAATGACAATGAAGTAGCTACAATTCTTAGTGACTATTTTTGTACGGTGTTTACTACGGAAAATCCAGAGTCTGTGTACCCAATTAATTTCAGATTGTTTCTTACGGTTTTTGATAAACTCATTGTAACACCTGAAGAAGTATATTCTCAACTATGTAGATTGAAAACAAAAAGTCAGCTGGTCCTGACAATTGTCACCCTTATGTTTTGTTTGGTGTTTGTAATAGTCTAGTTTTACCCTTGACACTGCTTTTTAATAAATCACTTGAAGAATCCACTCTACCCAACTCATGGAAGGATGCCAATGTTACACCAATATTCAAGCAGGGCTGCAGGACCAAACCCAGCAAATATCACCCGGTGAGTTTAACATCTGTGGTAAGTAAAAATGCTTGAGGCCATCATAAAAACTCATCTAATGGAACACCTAGAGTAAAATTTGTTGTTATCTGATGTACAATAAGCGACCCAGTCTGACAAAACCGGGCTTATCGCCTTTTAAAAGTATCGAGAAATGCCGGTTTTAAGTATTTAGTGTGTTGTAGCTCGCCAATGGTCGAAGCTATGTGTACCAAATTTTCACACGTTTTACACCAATTCCTTACCTTCCAGAGCATCCACTGTGCAAGTAGCCAACAACTAAGTTTCCTGCCATTTTAGATAGTTTTTAAACCGGGGTTGACTGTATCAGGCAAGCTGCAAATTGGGTGGGAGGTGGGGACCCTGTAAGGCAGGCAAGATGGTGTTCAAAAATTGAAAAGGAAGACCAAGGGATGAATTAGGCCAAGTTTTGGGCCATCGAGGTCTCAAAACTGGCTAAAATGAAAGGAAATTCACAGCAGAGGTACTTATTCAACACCGCAGAGCTGTACAGCCACATACAGTCATTCCCAGGCTGACCAGAGCTCCATTAAAGCCCCACACCACACATACGGATCACCACTGGGCTTGGGAAAGAAAAGCAGCCAGCAAAACCAGACCACTCAAGTCTAGCTGATTTTAAATGTGGAATTAGATAGTTTATTTATGTAGCTTTGTGCCCTGGGTGAAAAATTGAATCTGCTGATATGGGCGATAAGACCGGTTTTCTCAGACTGGGTTACATATGGATTTTGTTCTGGAATATCTTGTGAACTGCAACTACTGAGAGTGGTAAACCATTGGACTGACTGTTTTGATGCTGGTAAAGATATTGATATTTTGCATGTACCTGGATCTCCAGAAAGCTTTTGATAAAGTCCCCCACTAGCTACTGATTTGCGAACTTGAAGATTATGGAGTAAATGGAGACATTCTTAATTGGATTCAAAATTTCTTAAGTAATCGTAGACAAAGGATTTGTGTCAGAGGATCAGCTTCTTCTTGGTCTACTGTTATCAGTGGTGTTCCTCAGGGCAGTGTCTTGGGCCCTATACTCTTTATAATTTATATGAATTACTTGCCTGATGTTATTACATCTAACCTGTGGGAATTTGCTGATGACACCAAACTATATCATTGCATTTCTTCACTATCTGACTGGACTTTGCTGCAGACTGATTTGGATAATTTATGAACTGGTTTGTAACTTGGCATTCATCTGTGAACATTGAAAAATGTAAACACATGACTATTGACAACAGTTTAAATAGACAATACTCATTATCTACAGATGTTGACATTTCTATAATTCAACAGTGTACTGAAGAGTCTGATTTGGGTGTTACATTGACATTTGACAACCGATCTAAAATTTTCCTATCATATCAAATGCAATTCGTAAAGCATCTAAAATGGTTGGAATTATTTAACGTACATTTCATGCACTCTCTCCACACACTTTACATTTGTCGTACACATCTCTCCTAAGACTGCATTTAGACTATGTATGTGTTGTTTGGCAACCTCATCTTCTTAAAGATATCAGAGCAGTGGAAGTTGTTCAAAGAAGGGTTACTAGATTGTCAACCTAATCTTGCACACCTGACTTATTCTGACAGACTGAAATATTTAAACCTGCCCTCATTGTACTATACAAGGTTGAGGATGGATATGATCATAACGTATAAGATAATACACAGACTTGTGGATATACCAATTGATGAGTTTTTCAATACAACACTTGCTATACAAGATCGAATGGACTGGAGTTACTGAAACCTCATGTGAAAACAAATATGAAGAAATATAGTTTTGCTGCAGGAGTAATAAATGATTGGAATTCTTTACCATCTGACATTGTTATGCATGACCACTAACATTAATTCTTTTAAACTTTGTTGGATGTACATTGGACAAACCATAGATTTACTATATTGCAATGTGTGATATTATAAGCTTTGCCTTTTCAGAACCTAATAATAAATAAGTAAACAAAACCCAACCAGTTCGTATACTTTGTTTATAGTTTTTTTTTGTTGTCTAGAGGGGAAAACCAAATGGGCTTATAAGGGGTTAATACTATTGGAGTTATTTTGATAAACAGCAGGAAGAGCAAAACAGTAGATTAACAATATGGACAATAAATTGATGGTGTTTACTAAACTGATCATAAGTCACAAGAGTAACAAGCTATGGAGTTGGGACTTTTCTCATTATGTATGGGAATTCATCAAGGTACAACTTTTGGCCTGTATCCACTCAGGTTGTTAAGCAAGAAGGCTAAGAAACACTGACAATAAACTATTTTACCACAACAAAAACAAACGCACATAACACACCTTTACTTTATGACGCAGAAAAGAAACAAGACATCCGTACTATCCATTATTTACTCTTGGTACTATCCATAAATAGGCAAATCCACTGTTTTATAAAATGTATCAATTCAAGCATTCTTCCACTGTTTATTAAAGAAATTAAAATGTGTGAAAAATTATTCAAATGTATTTCGATGAGTTTTTTTTTCTTCAAAACAGAATTATACAAACTAGTCAATATATCTTGCTCAGTAGGTTACACGTTACATATGATTCAGCAACTTAATGCAGTTCTTTCATATGCTTAAAAGGACCTTATTAACACATGCAATATGCATGGTCTCAACATGTCCTGCAGCATATATGTATGTAGAGTTACTCTGTAATTCTGTCACATGACATTGACTTGAGGTAGCCATACACATCTACTATACTACTATACCTACCTCAAGTCAACATCTGAATAAGTCACTTCTGGTACTGGTATAGACATAACTGTCATCAAAACCTATACCTTTGTTATGTCAACTAGTGTCTGGTATTGTCAGCTACATCATAAAGAAAGTAACACATAAAATGATTTTATAGCCAAATAGTAGAGCGGCTAAGTGAAAAAATTGTTCACTTTGTGATAAAAGCACCAAACTTGGTACAACATTTGCTGAGTTTACCATTTACGGTGCCATTAAAATTACTAATCTAATAAAGCTCAACGAATCTTAAATGTAATAATCAACAGAGGGGAAGCCATAAAAGTTATCTGAGCTGAAACTTTGCATCTGAATAGACAAGCAAGGGATGGTCATATCCAACAGCTGATCAAGGGAGGTGTCCATCCAGGTCATTAACTTGTCATGTTAAGAAGTACAGAGGGTCATGGTATACGAAGGCATAGATGTGCAATACATTATTTCTATTAGGTGATACCTGTACTTTTAACACTGAAATATTGGTTCATTTGAAGTGTTTAAAACAGGTTATTTTACCACATTTTGAAAGATTTTTTGATGACACCTGTAAATTTGAGGTACATTCATGCTATTTAAGCAAAACAAAAGATTTTGGATGCACTTGTATGGTTTCTCGAGTAGCTAGAAATGGGTTTATAACCTAGTTTAAAAGTTTCAAAACATGCCCTAAGGCAATGATTTTGATGTGACACCATATCTCAAATGATTTAGTATACTTTACTTGATTTCCACATAAAATTTGGTACTTTTATCACAAACTGAATGATTTCATCAAAATTTGTTGCTAGCCGCTCTACTAAAACAAATGCATATATCATACAGTTCTAACCATCATACAGTATGGTAGTATTATACAGTATATAGGAGATATAGGTTTACCAGAAAATGTTAACAAGAAACTAGCCTTGTAATACTTCTATGAGAGTATTACTGACCTCATTGTTGGCTGGTTTTGTACTGTGATTATTGAAACTCATAAGATAATAATACGTAGATTATTCAATGAATCAAGGTACAGCTCATGTCCTACCTCCTCTGGGTTGAATGAAGGTAATTGAGCAATGACCCACAATGTACTAACCACCAAATCACATACGTATAAGACAGCCAGTTGTTTTGATCAACAATGTGTTGAATAGCAGGACGCAGAGCAGATCAGTGATAACGGCAATGTGGAAAATGATTGTGGGTTCACATTTTGTGCAAGATGATGACATGATGACGTTGTACTCAACCCACAATCAATCTATCTACTAGTCCCACACCATTTTCTAAGTCAGTTAGAGGCTGCCCACTCAGAAAAATACCTTGGCTTCATCTTGGGTTTATAAAATCACAAAGATCCTCATGGTAGGTCTCTAACTGTTACATATGGTCCAGTGACTTGAATAGTACACAATCTCTACACACCAATAAGCTTAACACTGTATAGCCATGAACTTTAAAGAACAAAGGTTCTGCTTTACAAGCACACCCTCCCAAGGTATAAACAATATTTAGAAAGTAGAGCTGTGTAATTAAAGCCAGCCAATAGTGTCCTGATGATCAAAATTAAACTTATGCAGTTCATGATCATGTGATCTTAACATAGTGCCTCAATTACGCAAATGTCCAATCTTTAAAATCTCCCACACTTAACAAGTTCCTTACACTATATTATAGTTAAAGCACCGTCGCACGTGTGTATGGAAAATACAGCATGAGGGGACGTGTCGAGAGTCTAATACAGCAAGACGCGAAGCCAAGTGCTCTATTTACCTCAAGGCACCCCTGAGTGCTGTATTTTTCATACACACAAGCATACGTGGTGCTTTAACTGTTATAGCTATTGTACTTTCTGGTCATCTGGCTCGGACCGATTTTCTCTAGTACTCAAACCATTGTGATTTTCGGTGATCAGGATATCAGTAAGTGTTGAACTAACCTATTTCTAGTCGTAGAACGAGCTAATAGGATTAGTTTGGCTAGTTTTAGCGATTTACAATGTCACACACGTGATCAATCATGCTGTCTTAGTGGAGTCGTGTTTAAAAAGCTTCGTGATCAGACGATCAGTAAGTGTTTATACAATCTATTCCTAGCTGTAGAACAAACTCGTAGGATTAGTATGGCTGGTTTTAGCGATTTACAGCGTGTTGTTTACTTAAATAAATTCTCCGTATAACTGTACTGTATTTGCCCAATTAGCTGCATAACTGTACTGTATGACTCAGACAGTACAGTTATGCAGTTGATTAGTACTGTATGGACAATATGATACATGGTATCGCTTTGATCCTCCCACGCAAAGTACAATATACACCAATAAGTGATATACACAACTACATACAGAAGGTCCTATATAAACACTGTATTCTATGACCTTATATGTAGTTACTTCTACATAACTACCACTTCAGAGAGTATAGGGTTTCTTACCTCATCCCATCAACATACCATCATCAACCACAGCTTATACAACTACATCACACATTACCTTATGATAATATTATTATTATTATTATTATAGGGTTTTTTTTGTTACACTTTTGTTCTGCAGTTTCATTTTATCAGGCAGCACAGTAGCCAATCATCTCAAGTTACATGATCATTTAAACGCATAAAGAAAGAAGACGGAGGATGGTATGAACAGAATTAATTGCTTCTAGCAAGTACTGTAGTAGTGACATCAACTAGTGTAACTGACTATAGAAACTGAACAAAATAAATAGTCGGGGGGGGGGGGGGGGGACATGATATCATAACGCAAATGATTTTTGCATAATGTAATTGAATTTTAATGATAACTGCATGATGAAAACTAATATACTAGCTACTTGCATCATTGTAGACGCCGAAGTCGATTGCATTTACTACTAGTGACTAAGAACACATCGAACAATAACACAGGTACCTGAAAATAAGATCAGATTATATTCTAAATAATGCTCTATTGTAAAGTTCATCATAAAATTGCTAGAGCTCAATGAAGCTCATCATGCACATGAAACGATTTCTACACTAGTGAATTACCATTCCTGACAATAAATCCAGCGCTAAACTTCAAAGTTTACTAGCACTATACCCTATGCTAAAAATGTACAGTATGCAAACGTCATGCAATTATTGTGACAACATGTCCTACCTCCTCTCAACTGATAAATAGTTGATAAAACTTAGAATTAGTTGTACCGTGTGTTATATCCCTACTGTGCTCAAGATACCATAACAGAAATGCACAGTAGGGATATAACACTTCTTATTGTTTTACAGTGATTTAATATCATGGACTACTCCAACTTGTTTCAGTACTTTTCATCGATGTGCTATGGTCCTACTCTAGTTGAAAATTCCAAATTTTTCGTGTACTTGTTATTACCATTTCAACCAAGAGTTCATAATATAAAGTAGTAAGCAATATATATAAACTCTTGTTTCAACTAATCGCACAAAATTGAATTTAAGTATCTCTGCAAATTTACTGAAAGCCAATTAAGTCGCCATATTTTGAAGTCTACAGTATACACTGTACTACTATACTTACCTCAAGTCACTTCACATGTGAATAAGTCACTTCTGGTACTGGTACTGACATCACTGTAAGTGTCTTGTCATCAAAACCTGCCAACTCCACATAGTTGCCCTTGTAGTGTTTCTGTTAGTGAAATACAAGAACATGTATAAACGTTAGTAGTGGTTAACTTCTTTTGGTCAAGTAATTACTAATGTACAAGATGTGTACCATTGGGTCACATTGCTGGAGCTAAACATAATAAAAGACACTCATTTAATACTGACCAGTTTTAGGGATGTACAAGTGTTACATTTAAACTGATCATGTGAGCACAAAACCACAATAGAATTACACAATTACAGGTACACAAAGTGACAATAACTTGTTCATTTTCGCTTTGCTAAATTACATGTACTTATCATGGTCTGTTTTCTACGGCTGATTTTATCTGCCTAAGCAGTAACCTACATAATCAATTTAATGTGGTGGCTATCAAGCAGTCTTGTGCACTTCTGGCTTGTAAATCACTTTGTCTATTATCTTATCTTTAACATAAAGTTATGGACCAATTTCCCATCCCACTAACATGCCTGAATTCAGCTTTCTACTAAACACCATAATTATAGCTCAAACAGAGTGTACAATATGTACTGTGGATGTGTCCATGAGGTCCATACACAGCTCTACTAGCTGTGTAAGTTTCATGGACTTAGCTGTACCAATTGGGAAGTTATTATAATACACTGAACATGAATTCTTACTATGCTTGTGTACACATGGTCAGTTTTGTCAGGTCCAGACTTTCACACAACAACTACTCCACATTTTAGTATACTTGTATTACTCACCTTTGTCATGTCAACTACTGTATAAGTGTCTGGTATTGTCAGCTGTATAAAATAAAATGAGTGTTACATCAAATGGTTATTGACATCCAAACATGTGGTACCATGTTCATAATAATGTAAGTACAAACCAGATAGTTGTGTGGTCCATACTAAAATTATAAAACAACTTCAATTACACAGTATGAAATTAATTATTTGAAAATAAGTAAACATTTCAGTCCAGTAATGATAAAGAATGACAGTCACAGACTTCCCATGAAGGGTTACAACAATCTTTTAATGACCATATACAATCGTTCATGACTGATATATCACTGTGAGGCTGTACCAGAAACCAGAAGTACATTTCTACAAAATCCTTTTTGCTAGCACTCTGGTACTTTACATTATTTGATAAGGCCATTTCAACTAAATCTTATGTTTCTTGGGAAAAATTTAGCCAAATAAAGGTTGGTAGGTCAGTAAAATTAAAATAAAAAATATACAATTTTGCTAGCTGAAGAGTGACTCTGCAAGTCAAATGGTAACTAAGCTACATTATGGTTGCTGTATCACTTGTGAGCAGGCAGTTATATGGTAAGATATTTAGTGTTACCTACTTTTTGAGAGCTTAAAGGTAAATTTGCAACTCCTTCGTGGTTATCACTCTTTGCAAGGTGATCACGTGATTAACATCATTATTTTATGCTGAAAAATATAGGGTCGGTCAGGCCCAACAAACAAAAGATTTAGTTGAAGTGGCCATAGCATTCATATGCATGCCATACCCCCCACCCCACCTGATTGTACAGTATCTGAAGTTGAGTTTATGTGGTCATAACTCTGATAGTAGAAGCTAGTCAACCCTGGCATGTGTGCCACAAATGACCACCTGCTTGCTGTCAGGCTTTGTGTAAGGACCTGCTGATTGTGCCTTTTGTTTTACCTATTACACTTTGACCAGTGTTCAAAAAAATTTTCCTGAAAATTAGGCCACAAAAAGTTAATTGTATGTTTCTGGTTCCCTTCCTGGTCATTTTTTTGGGGTGTAACTAATCACTGGACTGGACTACTGGACTGACATATTTTTGGTTTTTACACATTCTGAGGTTGGTTTTATTGAGTCTTGCTAGCTAAGGGCCTTCTGAAAACTTGCAGTCTGCTACTAGAATGATGAGTATGAGGAGTGGAGTAAGCAAAAACTGACTTCTCACTGCTTGTTATGCTTTACAGCATTTATACACTTCGTAGTATTGTGTTTTGGAGACTGTAATATCTAGCAATAGCTAACCAAAAATCTTTTTACTATATTTGTATTGCCTATGATACACTTGAACTAAGTAGCTCAGACCCCTGGGACACAACCTATCCTTCCTAAGACAATGTATTGTAACTAAGTTTATTCCTACATGCACTATACAAACTCCTTGTACAACTGTAGGGTTCTTCTGTTATCATGATTAGTTCTTACATGTGCTGGTTGGCGTACTATAAAATGTTACCAAATTTATTACCATTGTACAAGCTTGCTACTATCTCCCAGACGTTATTGTTGGTTAACCATAACTAGCACATTCCCTGCAGCATACTGATAAGGAGTATATGTACTGTAGAAGAATATAATAAATAGAGGTGAAATCACTAAAGTCAATTTTTGCTTACTCCACTCCTCATACTCATCATTTTAGTAGCAGACTGCAAGTTTTCAGAAGGCCCTTAGCTAGCAAGACTCAATAAAACCAACCTCAGAATGTGTAAAAACCAAAAATATGTCAGTCCAGTAGTCCAGTCCAGTGATTAGTTACACCCATTTTTTTGCTGGATGAATTGCACCATCACCATACAATAATTTATATTTTATATCTGTTGAAAGGTTTTCATGTCTTGTAAACACTCTTTTCTTATAAAGATACACTAACTTTATACACTGACTTGTAAGTGTACAGCTATCAAGACACACGATAGTGTGTCGTGCGGCCCAAGAAGCCGGCGCGCCACACCGTGAGTATATTAACAGGAAGAAAGAAAACGCAATTTTCACACCTATGTAGCTCTGTGATCCCTTATCCGATTGGAACCAAAATTGCTGGAGACATGCCGCCCAGCTAGGGGAGTCTACATACCAAATTTGAAGAAAATCGCTCTAGCCATTTCCGAGATACGAGCGAACAAAATTTCGTTTTAATTTCTTCGTTTTTTTCTTCTTCTTCTTCATCTTCTTCATTTCGCAAAATTCGCCATAAAACACGAATGCGTGCTCGGATTTGGCTGAAATTTGGCACACTTAAAGGGCTCATTAAGGCGGATCTCCGTACCAACTTTGGTAGGAATCCGATGAACATTCACGGAGTTATGACCGATTATTTGCGTAAAATAAGGTCGAAGGTCTGTCACGCCTACAGGGTAAACGCCTTGGAGGAATCAGTTGAAAATTGATATGTAGATGGAGCAACCATCGTAGGAGTGCCTTTTTGTGGTTTGAAAGGAATCGGGATAAAGACCATGGAGATATGACACGAAACCCAACCTGTGTCAAAATTACGCGATGGATTTTTATGAATAAAAAAACTATTAGTTTTCGTATCTACCAGGCAAACCGCTTAGAGCAACGAGCTGAAAATCAGTATGTAGCTGGAATAATCATCATAGAAAGTCCTTGCAGTAGTACAGAAGAATCGGATTACAAATCACTGAGTTATGATTCGAAAGGCAACTAGGTGCAGCAAATGGGAGATCGAGATACTCTAATAGAACAGTCACCCTAATAAAGCATTCAGCTGCATTTATAATTTACTCAGTTATATTACATTGTAAGTTATTCTGTAGGAAATTCAGCTACAAACAAGTCACCCTGTAGTCAGATCAGCTAGAAGAAGGTACCAAATAGACAGTTCAACTACAAATAAGCCATCATGTAGAGAGTTCAGCTCAAATAAATCACCCTGTAGAGAATTCAGCTACAAACAAATTGCCCTGTAGAGAGATCAGCTAGAAGAAGTTACCTTGTAGAGAGTTCAGTTACAAAGAAACAATCATGCAAAGAGTTTAGCTACAAACAAATCACCCAGTAAAAAGTTCTGCTACGAACAGATCACACTGTAGAGAGTTCAGTTAGAAACAAGTCATCCTGTAGAGAGATCAGCTAGAAGAAGTCACCTTGTAGAGAGTTCAGTTACAAAGAAACAATCATGCAAAGAGTTTAGCTGCAAACAAATCACCTAGTAGAAAGTTCTGCTATTAACAGATCACACTGTAGAGAGTTCAGTTAGAAGCAAGTCATCCTGTAGATAGATCAGCTAGAAGAAGTCACTTTGTAGAGAGTTCAGCTACAAAGAAACCACCATGTAAAAGAGTTCAGCTGCAAACAAATCACCTGTAGAGAATTCAACTACAAACAAATCACCCTGTAGAAAGATCAGCTAGAAGAAGTTACCTTGTAGAGAGTTCAGCTACAAACAAATCACCCTGTAGAAAGTTCAGTTACAAACAAGTCACCCTGTAGAGAGATCAGCTAGAAACAAGTCATCCTGTAGAGAGTTCAGCTAGAAGAAGTTACGTTGTACAGAGTTCAGCTACAAAGAAACTACCATGTAGAGAGTTCAGCTGCAAATAAATCGCCCTGTAGAGAGTTCAGCTACAAACAAATCACCCTGTAGAAAGGTCAGCTAGAAGAAGTTACCTTGTAGAGAGTTCAGCTACAAACAAATCACCCTGTAGAGAGTTCAGCTAGAAACAAGTCACCCTGTAGAGAGATCAGCTAGAAACAAGCCACCCGTAGAGAGTTCAGCTAGAAGAAGCTACATTGTAGAGAGTTCAGCTAGAAACAAGTCACCATGTAGAGAGTTCAGCTAGAAAAAGTTACCTTGTAGAGAGTTCAGCTACAAACAAATCACCCTGTAGAGAGTTCAGCTACAAACAAGTCACCCTGTAGAGAGATCAGCTAGAAACAAGTCATCCTGTAGAGAGTTCAGCTAGAAGAAGTTACCTTGTAGAGAGTTCAGCTACAAACAAATCACCCTGTAGACAGTTCAGCTACAAACAAGTCACCCTGTAGAGAGATCAGCTAGAAACAAGTCATCCTGTAGAGAGTTCAGCTAGAAGAAGTTACATTGTAGAGAGTTCAGCTACAAAGAAACTACCATGTAGAGGATTCAGCTACAAACAAATCACCCTGTAGAAAAGTCAGCTAGAAGAAGTTACCTTGTAGAGAGTTCAGCTACAAACAAATCACCCTGTAGAGAGTTCAGCTAGAAACAAGTCACCCTGTAGAGAAATCAGCTAGAAACAAGCCACCCGTAGAGAATTCAGCTAGAAGAAGTTACATTGTAGAGAGTTCAGCTACAAAGAAGCTACCTTGTAGAGAGTTCAGCTGCAAACAAATCGCCCTGTACAGAATTTAGCTACAAACAAATCACCCTGTAGAAAGGTCAGCTAGAAGAAGTTACCTTGTAGAGAGTTCAGCTACAAACAAATCACCCTGTAGAGAGTTCAGCTACAAACAAGTCACCATGTAGAGAGTTCAGCTAGAAGAAGTTACATTGTAGAGAGTTCAGCTACAAAGAAACTACCATGTAGAGAGTTTAGCTGCAAACAAATCGCCCTGTAGAGAATTCAGCTACAAACAAATCACCCTGTAGAAAGATCAGCTAGAATAAGTTACCTTGTAGAGAGTTCAGCTACAAACAAATCACCTTGTAGAGAGTTCAGCTACAAACAAATCACCCTGTAGAGAATTCAGCTACAAACAAATTACCCTTTAGATAGATCAGCTAGAAGAAGTTACCTTGTAGAGAGTTCAGTTACAAAGAAACAATCATGCAAAGAGTTTAGCTGCAAACAAATCACCTAGTAGAAAGTTCTGCTATTAACAGATCACACTGTAGAGAGTTCAGTTAGAAACAAGTCATCCTGTAGATAGATCAGCTAGAAGAAGTCACTTTGTAGAGAGTTCAGCTACAAAGAAACCACCATGTAAAAGAGTTCAGCTGCAAACAAATCACCTGTAGAGAATTCAACTACAAACAAATCACCCTGTAGAAAGTTCAGTTACAAACAAGTCACCCTGTAGAGAGATCAGCTAGAAACAAGTCATCCTGTAGAGAGTTCAGCTAGAAGAAGTTACGTTGTACAGAGTTCAGCTACAAAGAAACTACCATGTAGAGAGTTCAGCTGCAAATAAATCGCCCTGTAGAGAGTTCAGCTACAAACAAATCACCCTGTAGAAAGATCAGCTAGAAGAAGTTACCTTGTAGAGAGTTCAGCTACAAACAAATCACCCTGTAGAAAGGTCAGCTAGAAGAAGTTACCTTGTAGAGAGTTCAGCTACAAACAAATCACCCTGTAGAGAGTTCAGCTAGAAACAAGTCACCCTGTAGAGAGATCAGCTAGAAACAAGCCACCCGTAGAGAGTTCAGCTAGAAGAAGTTACATTGTAGAGAGTTCAGCTAGAAACAAGTCACCATGTAGAGAGTTCAGCTAGAAAAAGTTACCTTGTAGAGAGTTCAGCTACAAACAAATCACCCTGTAGAGAGTTCAACTACAAACAAGTCACCCTGTAGAGAGATCAGCTAGAAACAAGTCATCCTGTAGAGAGTTCAGCTAGAAGAAGTTACCTTGTAGAGAGTTCAGCTACAAACAAATCACCCTGTAGACAGTTCAGCTACAAACAAGTCACCCTGTAGAGAGATCAGCTAGAAACAAGTCATCCTGTAGAGAGTTCAGCTAGAAGAAGTTACATTGTAGAGAGTTCAGCTACAAAGAAACTACCATGTAGAGAATTCAGCTACAAACAAATCACCCTGTAGAAAGGTCAGCTAGAAGAAGTTACCTTGTAGAGAGTTCAGCTACAAACAAATCACCCTGTAGAGAGTTCAGCTAGAAACAAGTCACCCTGTAGAGAGATCAGCTAGAAACAAGCCACCCGTAGAGAATTCAGCTAGAAGAAGTTACATTGTAGAGAGTTCAGCTACAAAGAAGCTACCTTGTAGAGAGTTCAGCTGCAAACAAATCGCCCTGTAGAGAGTTCAGCTAGAAACAAGTCACCCTGTAGAGAGATCAGCTAGAAACAAGCCACCCGTAGAGAGTTTAGCTAGAAGAAGTTACATTGTAGAGAGTTCAGCAGTTTAGCTGCAAACAAATCGCCCTGTAGAGAATTCAGCTACAAACAAATCACCCTGTAGAAAGATCAGCTAGAAGAAGTTACCTTGTAGAGAGTTCAGCTACAAACAAATCACCTTGTAGAGAGTTCAGCTACAAACAAGTCACCCTGTAGAGAGATCAGCTAGAAACAAGCCACCCGTAGAGAGTTTAGCTAGAAGAAGTTACATTGTAGAGAGTTCAGCAGTTTAGCTGCAAACAAATCACCCTGTAGAGAATTCAGCTACAAACAAATCACCCTGTAGAAAGATCAGCTAGAAGAAGTTACCTTGTAGAGAGTTCAGCTACAAACAAATCACCTTGTAGAGAGTTCAGCTACAAACAAGTCACCCTGTAGAGAGATCAGCTAGAAACAAGCCACCCGTAGAGAGTTTAGCTAGAAGAAGTTACATTGTAGAGAGTTCAGCAGTTTAGCTGCAAACAAATCACCCTGTAGAGAATTCAGCTACAAACAAATCACCCTGTAGAAAGATCAGCTAGAAGAAGTTACCTTGTAGAGAGTTCAGCTACAAACAAATCACCTTGTAGAGAGTTCAGCTACAAACAAGTCACCCTGTAGAGAGATCAGCTAGAAACAAGCCACCCGTAGAGAGTTTAGCTAGAAGAAGTTACATTGTAGAGAATTCAGCAGTTTAGCTGCAAACAAATCGCCCTGTAGAGAATTCAGCTACAAACAAATCACCCTGTAGAAAGATCAGCTAGAAGAAGTTACCTTGTAGAAAGTTCAGCTACAAACAAATCACCTTGTAGAGAGTTCAGCTACAAACAAGTTATCCGGTAGAGGGATCAGCTAGAAGGATCACCTTGCAGAGAGGTCAGCTACAAAGAAATCACCCTGCTTCATCTTTTCTTCTTCATGTAGTAAAGAAAAAAATGACAGGTTAAAAAGCCCTAAAGCCGGCCATAGGCCGGCTTTGGGGTATACAAATGCAAAAAGAAGTGAAATCTAATCCAAAACAGCCAAGCTGTAAAAAAAAAGTGCGGCCCTGAGAAAGGCTATGGTGAAAAAAGATGTGAAATCCAAGGTGGCGGCCAAGAAATGGCTGTGATGGTAGGTTAATGGTAAAAATTTTAATAACAACAATTCAGTGAATTTGGTGCCGCTTGGTCTTGGCACAAAATTCACTTGAATTGTCGTTATTAAAATTTTTACCATTAACCTACCATCACAGCCATTTCTTGGCCGCCACCTTGGATTTCACATCTTTTTTCACCATAGCCTTTCTCAGGGCCGCACTCTTTTTTTTACAGCTTGGCTGTTTTGGATTAGATATTGGTTACATGTCAGAGACCAGCTCCTGAATAAGTACATATACACAAGTACAGTTCATTATACAAATGGAAACAGGGACCGGGGGAATTGGTAGAACTAGAAACCTATAATTAACTTTGCATGGCCATATGCTCAACATTAATTTTATGCCTCAATTTCTAAAAATCAGGTTGAAGTGATCATAGTATTCAAGTACTCTCTAGAGTTAATGATTAAGAATACTAGCTACCTGTAGTCATACCCATTTGACATGTTTTATACTGACTTTAAGCAGTTTACAGATTTTTCAAGTAACAACAAATGAGTAAATAATAAGTGGTTGAAGTAGAGACTATAAATCTTTCTTTGCTTGTCAAAATGCATTTCAGAGAAAATATCGATATACTCTAATAGAACAGTCAGCGGCTTGAGAGTTATTGAGTGTTCTATTAGATTATATCAATCGTTTTCTGTGATTTGTATTTAGACAAGCAAGGATTTATAAACAGTCTGCCTTTATCCTAGCATTATGCTCAATGCTTTAAGGTACCTATTATGCTGCCAGCGTAATCGGCAGGTCCCTAGCTTTGTGGCCAATACAAATGATATGTAGTACGCATGTACTTGATGACTCGGTTAGAATTTTATTTGTTTCCAGCTTGATATTGAGGATGTCCGGTGTTCTAAATTGATAATCTTCCAAGTCAAGTATTAAACTCTGCAGTAACAAAGAACAACTGAGGAGCAACTATTACAGCATAGCAGTGTGGTGTTCAAATAAGGGTATCTCTAGCTGGAGTAATAACTTTGAAACACTTCTATACACAGTTACTATAGATCTCATGTGCAGCTTATCACTACAAAACATGTTCTCAATACTATATTGATGTCTATATGAAGATGAGCATGTGTATTATATGTGTTTTGTCCAGTGTCTGAACATGACAGCTATTCCACCTGTCATCTCTGCCTACAACAATGTACAGATACAGTTCTAGACATCAAGACCAACTCTCAAGCTTTATCTGTTTCCTAGGTAGTCCATCCCTTCACATAGAGTAAGGGTTTGGTGACCATAGTATATGGTACTTGTGTGACCGGAATGCAAATGTGGTTTAAAATTGTGTGCAACATATTAATAATATGTAACTGGATATGTGAAACCCGCCACAATCATCTACTCAGCCAAGTGTATCCTCAGGCAAAGTTTCAACCTCATATTCCAATAAGTTTCGGAGTTACAGCACTACAAAGTAGTAACAACAATAAGATGGATTTGTACAGCCAGTATAGGAAAACTAAATACAAGCACTTACTAAAAATAAAATAAACGGAGTTGACATTTGCACCACCATGTTCACCATGAGTAGAGGAGTCAATTACTGGGTACATTTTTCAACTTTCTTCACTGCATACAAAGACGAAATTTGTGAACAAATACCAATCATGTACAATCGCTTCGACATGACATAAACAAATGCTCATAACTTGTGTGCCCTTCAGTCTACTGCACTATTGTTAGTCTCTTCCTTCATCAAGAAATAGACATTTATAAAATTTATGGAATGTTTTTAATAATACGGAAGTATTACTTACACCAAGAGTTCATTATATATACGTATATATATATGTACTAGATAAAACACTGCTGTGAGTGCTATACGGGAAATATAGCACGAAAAGAGTGGGCGAGAGACAAATATAGCAGGAGGCGAAGCCGAGTGCTATATTTCATCTCAAGGCCACTCTTTGAGTGCTACGTACATTTCCCGTATAGCACGAGCAAAAGGCAGTGCTTTATCTGGTATAGAGAACTGTCAAATTGAAGTACACACAAGACGCACGAAACAATTAGAAACTCACAGAGTAGTGTTATCATCAGTAGAATAGGCATTGCACCTGTGTTTCGCCAGTGTTGCACTGTGCTGCGCCTTCATTAGTCGTTTTGTGAGTCTAGTCCGTCTTTTCAATACTAAAAGTTTTCGATTGTGGTACTTTAATAAGCATATTTCTGTGATATTCCTAGGACTCATCCATTTATTTGAACAAAATGTAGTAACTGCTGCTGACCACAAGCAACCACCATCGAAATCTTCAAGTGTGTTTATAAATTAAATCCAGTGGTTTTGCTCTTACTGGTTGGGTTGACTAGTCAGCCAGCATAGTCAGGCTATCAGCCTACACTGGCTTGGTTGATTGGTTGTACTGGCCAGAATGAGTGATTACTCACTCAAAGTAGGCTATCAGCTTACAAAATAGACCTAACAATTCTATAACTACCTGATATAGAACTGTGGTCTATTAAAGTGTTCTATAACTGCCCGATATAGAACACTTGGGCTTTTATGGTGAATATAGAACACTTTTTCGCTTTGATACTCCCACACAAAGTTCCTTATATATATATATATATATATTTAGGAGAGTATCCAACACTGTATTGCCCCTTCAAAACACACTGCATAATAATGTTACACAATAGGCATCATCACCAAAGGTGTTTTAACTTGCTTCAAGAGCTATATGGCGGCCTTGAAGTGCTTGCAGGTCTTCGCTTTGGTATATCAATGCCTATCAATAAGTCATTCATGGCGAAGCCATGTATTGGAGTTTACTGAAATTATACTAAAATATTTGGATATGTTACACAATGTTGCACAATTATTACACAGTGCATTTTGAAGGGGCAATACAGGCATTGGATACTCTCCTAAATATATATACTATGAACTCTTGCTTACACCCATTGTATTCGATGCTTTATACTAGGCTTGCACGATTGTGTCGGGTTTTCGCTGATCCGGTCACATATTATTTCTTTAAGTTGTTGTAACTTGGCAAAAAAAGCACGAAACTTCACACTTCTCAACATGAGTCTTTACTGCGTGTGCATCTCGGGGTTTCCCTCAGAGAGTATCAGCTGCTTTCCAACTTGGTCATCACGGTTATTGTGTTATTAATGGCACAACTACATGGTTTACTCACAAGCCTATTTAAACAAGATACTGTGATTCAATTGGGTCTACCACTATAGTGGTACAGTCGGTTTCAGGTTGCAATTGAACAAATCACACAACTGATTACTTGAACTCCTTTCACTAGCACAACTACATTATTTGCTTTCAAAGATCATTAGTCAATGCCAGGGACACACTGAGGTAGTTATTCAATAAAGCTTCTCTATCTCCTTGATGACCAAAATTGGATCCATACTTTTTCGTTTATTATTCCGTATTTCGGCCATATTTATGAACACCAGTATCGAGCGTTCTTTCCATCTACTTTACAGGTTAGCATGAATTCTTACCCAATACCAAACCCAATCCACCACAGCTTGGACTGTTAATTTTTAGCTGTTTACGCAGATTGGCTAATTTCAACTTGTCAATAGTCCTGCTGCGTACAAAGTTGTTCAACAATATGGCCAACAAAAACAGTTGTCAAGGAGATGAAAAGGCTCTATACATTAAACACTGCACGTAATTCACACAATCATGTTCAAACATGATGTGTGCAAATTATTTAATTGTATTCGCAAGCAACCTGAAATTGACTGTAGTAGCACAAGTACCATGTACTATGGTCACCAGATCCTTCCTCTATAATACAAAAGGGGTGGGTGCTGCCAAACTATTAGGCCCCTATTTGGTGATTATCAGTTTCTCATCTACTGCCTGCATCCTTCTTAAGCTACCGCATGGTAAGCCATTATTTACTCTGTGCATGCTTAGAAGAACACATGATACCAAACTGTTATAACTTTTTGTTGATGAATGCTGCAATGCGCTATATATCACCAGGAGAACTGTTATCTTCCTTAGCACATTGTTGCAGTGCCAGTTGCAATCGTGTTCTATCGACTTCATCAAAGCAGGCTTTCAGTTTACTGTCGAAAAACAGTTGGCGATCACGAAAAGTAGAATCAGCTGCTGAAGGAACTGTTTGTAGTAAGAAAGAAAGACAATTTGGACAAGGTCTGTACATCAGTGTGTCAATATTATAAAATAAAGGCATAATGGTAATACCCTCCCGCCCGCATCATAATAATTAGAAAGGCTGGATGAGAAACTAATAATCACCAAATAGGGGCCTTACTTAGGTTGGTAGGCTGTAGCAGACTAGCCTGTCAGGATTGTACAAAGGACAAGGTTTAAACGTACCAAACAAACACAATCATACCTGTGCTTAGATAATTATCATAATCACACCTGTGCGTTATAATCACATTGATACTTGCCGAGATTTTTGCACAGTACACACAAATAATAAATAAATACCATTCAGTGTCGCATACAGCCAGGCCTGCACAAGGGCGTAGGCAGGGGGTTCGGATAGTTCGGACGAATCCCCCTTTCAGATGCAGAATTTTTAAAAATTAAAAATCACACTAAATTTTACAGGCCTGGAACTCTCCGGTAGCTACTTTCCTCTGTACTACTCCTGAGGGTCATGTACTACATTAATGCTGAACCATTGCAAATCATATCTATTGCATCACGTGATCAATTGCACACGTGATGCATGGTTGAAATGGCCAGTGATGGGCAAGTTACTTTGTAAAAGTAACTAGTTACATATTACATATTACTTGCAGCTGAACTATTTAGTTACAGTTACATATTACCAATAAAATAAAGTAATTGTAATAATATTACATATTATATTACTTTGTGCCCACAGCCTTAAGCTGTCACGTTTGAAACTACCACCTTATCACGTGACACGATTGCGTTGTTGGACAATGTGCAAATCTTGATTATAAGTAAGAAGCTGGTGAATAAGCCTCATTCAGTAGTCTTCATTACTTCGTTGTGGCTAGGCGTTACTCAGTGGATTACTAACGAGATTAGTAACTTCGTTACTTGTAGTAATAATATTAGATTCGTTACAGTAACTATATTACTTAGGTAACGCGTTACATTTGTAAGTAAAGTAACTTGAGTTATATTACCTGTTCTTATAGCGTATTTCGTTATATTACTTAGTTACCACAAAAGTAATAATATTACGTAACGCGTTACTCCCAACACTGGAAATGGCGCGAGTGAAACAGCGAAGGACTGTTCAATGGTTGGTGGAGACATAATACAAGGTAGCAGCTGCTAAACTTGAGTGGTCGTCACGTTATACATGTGTCAGGTTAGCACAAACTGTGAATTGTTACCGATGTATAATACCTGATGAATGGTTTGTTTATTTGTTACATGTTGTGGGCACGTGATGTATCGAACATATTGGAGTACAAGTCTGAAGTTGACCATCAACAGGAGGGCCAATAATGTATAGCTGGAAAGAAGTATTGTGACTCGAGTGTGGAGGGCTTCCGTGTGCTAGAAATTGAAGTTGGCTGTCAGTATGCTGTCTGGAAGTGAAGATTAGTTAGTTTTACAATAGGTTTATAGTTTCTTTAAGCTGCATAAACAGCAGTGTGTAGGTTTTAGCTGGTTAGTAGTTCACAAACAACACCTTTTAATGTTACTGCCTAAAGGCACGTTTCGTGTATGCATCATTTTCGTTCATTCATGGTCTAGGGGAAGCACCCAGGCATTTCCCTTAAGACAGTCCACTTTAATCTGAACCCCCTTCAAAAAAATCATGGCTACGCCCCTGCTGCATACAGCATACAGTATCGAAGTGAGCACAGATGCACATTAAAAACTTACACACAAACTGTCATTCCATTATCAGGACTCCATTAAACACCGAGTTAAACACAACCTGGTGACCGATAACAGCTGCTGCGACCATAAGATGACCTACAGACGTACGGACTCCTTTAGCTTCAAAAATTTTAAGCGCGCCTAATAACTGTTTGTTCAAAGGGTGTGTCGTGCGTTTGGTCAAGATGGCTTCTGCTCTCCTTCCTTCCATGTCTAAGTGTCAAGTGTTGATGGAACATTTCGATAATCCAGACCAACTTCAAGATGCTATTAACTGTAGCGAAGAGTGCGCCGCTCTTTTGAAGTATCCCGCCACCACGCCCCTTTCTGAATATTGTCCTGATCATCCACGAAGAAAACTTGACGTGTTCTGCAGACAATGTGGAACTGAGTTATGTAGAGATTGTGTCTCCCGTGGTCACTCAACACACCAGCGCACTAGCATTACAAGTGTGACTGATGAAGAAACCAGGAGACTGGGAGAAGCTGTGGATCACATGATGGGTTTACTGGAAGAGACGAAACGAGCAGTGTCTGTTGTGAAGGAAATGAGACAACGTGTTAGGGGCAGAAAGGAGCACAACATGGAGAGGACAAGGGAGGTGTTTAATGCTCTTAGAAAAGTCATTGATGAACAAGAAGATCAAGTCATAACAGATATTACCAAAGGAGCAGACAAGAGGGAGAACACACTAAAGGTATTATTTTGTAGTTGTAACATGGACATGAGTGGTCTATCTGATATGTCAACCCTCAGACATATTATGATTGAACACATGCAGTGTAGAGGAGTATAGCAGCCATTGGAGTGAAGAAATAGCTATGGTCCTGAGACTTCAGGTGGATTTTGTGGCTTTCAACAACACCACTGGCATTTTCTTTAATGTGCCACATAAAAGTGTTATTGTCTCAGTAACATGATACAGCAGTTCTAATAGATATTGTGTGACAACAAATACCAGCAAAATCACTTACACAAGATTTCAACCAATCAAATCGATTCATTTTTGAAGTTTAAACTATAATATTAATTACCGCAAATGACGTCATGCAAGATCTATTATAACCACTGTACAGGTTTACATACCTAATCCAACAACTGAATGTGTTACTGTATAATACTCTCAATGGCAGCTTGACGTATTATTTTGAAATACGTCAAGTGATTAGCCAATAGAATTAGCATTACACTTGTTTGTCAAGGTTCCTTAACAAAAACCTGTGATATTAATTTGATTGGCTAAAATAGTGTGGTGTGTTTCTATTAGAAGTAGATGTCCGACTTGACAACTAGTGTTACCATAGTGATAGATGCCCGATGGAATAGCAACAATATGGTTTCTTAGCAACGGTTGCTAAGTAGCCATTGCTAGGATAAACATCACTTTGAGACCATAGCAATGGTTGCCATGCAATGGTTGCTAAGTGTGACTGGTCTTTTGCAGTGGTTAATTTTAGAATTTCTGTTGCCTAGTAACAGTTGCTATGGTTGTTGGATTAATTTGCAATAGGAGCAATGACAGTAATGAACAAAGAGACACAACTACAGGCTGTGGTATTTGGGATTAATAGTTCTCGCATTGTAAACAGGAAGGAAATAGTGCTCGGCTTTGCCTCACACTATTTTTACTCCTTCCTGTTTACAATGCTCGCACTATTAATCCCGAATACCACAGCCATCCATCCTATTACATATACAAACCATATCACATGGTTTTGTGTAATAGATGAGCCCCTCCCACCTACCATTTAGCATTCTTTATTAGATAAAATTAAAAGCAAACACATTATCTGTTTTGCTGACTTAAAGGCTTGAAACTGGCTTGAAATTGACAGTCAAAGCTAAACCAACAATGCGAACATCAGTAATATTATGCTACAAAGTAGTTCTTCCTGGGATTGGTAGCAGTAAAGATGTGTCTCCAGTTATTGTTGTTCTTGTTTTAATATTAGCTACAGCTGGAGAGGTTGTTGTTGCTATGGACACAACTACAGAATTGTCTGGAGCTATTGAAGAAGACAACAGAGAACAAAGTGACTACCACTGAACTGGTTAGGAGGAGGAAGATACTAGAGCAACGACAAGATCACCTGATGATAATGAAGAGGAGATCAAGACTGGAACCAGCAATGAAGGAACAAAGAGAAGTTGAGTATGGAGAAGTGGAACGTCTTTGTGAGGAGGTGACCAAGTTGGGAGGATTTCTACCTCCGGACCCCAGCAAGTGCGAAGTGACCTTCCCTACAGCAATGACAGTAATGAACAAAGTGACGTCACTAATGATAACACTTAGAGATGTTAATGGTGACATTGTTGATGACAAGAGTAGTGAAGTAGAAGTGTCCATGACCACCAAAACCGGAGAAGCCATAGTAGTGGGACCAGTCAAGGATGTCAGTGGTGGAAACTATACAGCATCCTTCACTCCCAGGACTTTTGGGGATCACATGATATCAATTGCAGTTGATGGACAACACATCCCAGGCAGTCCTCACAAGTAAGGAATGGTGTGTGTTCTATTAGAGTGTTTTGTGGATAACATGTGAGGTGTGATTGTATTATACTTATTCAGTTAGTGTATACTAATGTTACACAATGACTATACATATTAACACTACTACACAGTCAGTCTATACAGTCACACTACTATACAATAGCTATACATGTATTATTTTCCCATACAATGTGTCATACATACAAAACATACAAGTGATTATCATTCAAACTTTCCACTATAATGTTATCTCATTTCCTGTACATACAGGAAGTGATGTCACCAGTATTATTAATGTACAGTAGATCATGTGATCCTGTCATGTTACTGTAGGATATCAGTTGTACTGAGAGACTACAGCAAGATGAGAGAAGGACACTGCCAAGTGATGACTCATTATGGAGGGAACAGGTTTGGTGATCTCACTGATGTTGCTATAGGAGTTAATAATGAAGTCATCATTGTTGATTATACTAACAAGTGTGTAATTGTGCTGGACTGTAACTTTGCTTTATTAGCAGTGATTGGACAAGGAAGTGGTGACAACAGATTGGTTAGTCCTATTGGTGTAGCAGTCAGTAAGGATGACATCATAGCTATTAGCGACTTTAGTAGTGATCAAGTGAAGAAGTATTCCCTACAAGGAGAACTCTTATCAATAATTGGTAACAATAAAGAGAACAGCAATGGCCAGTTTAGTGGTCCTATGGGACTAGTCTTCAGTAGTAATAAAATGTTGTATGTTGTAGATGGGTGGAATGACAGGGTCCAGGTATTCCAACAAGATGATAAATTTGCATTTACATTTGGCAGTAAAGGGTCCAACCCTGGACAATTTCAGTGTCCTGTTACCATAGCAATTGATACTGACAATAGAGTGTTAGTTAGTGACCTTGATGGTAATCATATTAGTCTCTTCAGTCATACTGGCAGTTTTATTAGTAGGATAACATGTGATAGACCATATGCCATTACTGTTAGCCCTGATGGTCACATCATAGCTAGTTATGGTGATAGGAATAAAATTGGTGTATGGAGCCCCACCCATCAAATGATAGAACATTTTGGAAAGAAGGGACCTCAACAAGGAGAATTTGATACTATCAATGGTATAGCCATGAACAGTAGTGGGAGTATTTATGTTGTGGAGTGTCACAACAATAGACTACAAGTTATCAGTTAAATTGTTATTTTGTGTGTTTGTATGATGTAATCTATTATTACCATGGTTACTAATTGTTTACACAATATGATAATATTCTACGTAACTGTACACATTAGTGTGTGAGGGATGATGGTGTGGTTGTTTTGTGTTGTTACTATGTAGCCATGACAACCACACAACCATTGTTACCAGGAAGTTACCAGTAAGTGTTGGTGATGAAGAGCTGCCATACAAGTGTCTTTTCTATACAGGTGGAGAAAGTAGATGTGTACAATGAAGATCATCTGAAATGATGCCATTGGGGACTTAGCCAATCAGATTGTACTGTGTGTACAGAATAAAGTAATCAAAATGTGTAACTTGACAATGTGTGAACTTTATAAATCACCAGTGTCCAGATCATGTGATCCACCCAGTGTAGTGACTTCTACATGAGGGATTTGTTGTGGTTGTCAAGTGATTAAATCAGTCAGTTCACCTTAATAAGGTATGTGTACTACTATACCCTATTTGGATGTGTAATTTAAATGTGTTTAATTCAGGAGGTGTTACAACATGTTCTCCTATTTACCAACGGACTACTCACACCCACACCACACCTCCACACTAGGGTATAGGGTCTGGTGATAATGGCTAGGATTTTTTGGATCATCTGTCAATTTATTAGTTCTCCATTACCACATGTAGTAGATGATGTAATCCTTAGACATTCTAATTGGCTTAATGTATTTTAAACACATCAGTGTCCAATACTGACCAATATCACCAGATCCTACTCTCCTGTAGAGGTGGGTGTGGTCACTAATGTACTGATTGGACAAATGTATTTCTGTGTATTTGAGAATTGAATGAATCATTTTCTTTCATGTACATAATTACTATACGGAAACTGCCTTTATGGGATTTGTGACTTATGAGTAGTCTATGAACTAGTTAACTGAGGGATAGTACATTACTGATGCTGCACATGATACAAAAAAAAATTTAAGTCTACCAAAATTTTGTACCATATGGTAGTAATGAGGTTTACTATACATTTGTCGTTAGCACTTTTAACTTCAAAATTTCTTGGCTTCCAAAGCTGAAATTTCAGTTGACCATTCCTTTAAGTAAATAAAAATGGAATTAAATGTAAATCCACTAACATGTGGGGTTCTTGCAGATTTGGTCACATAATATTATTAACTCTTGATACTATTCTGAATGAAAATCATACTCTAAGCAGTCTGGTAAATATCAACTACTCTAATAGAACAGTCACTTAGCTGCAGTACTAGTGGAAACCTTTCAAGTGTTGTATAATTATGTACAATATTTACTTAGTCATTATTATACTTGTTAATATGCATGGTGGCTACACAATCATTGCCATTATTAATGTCACACAGACAAAAATGATTTGTAACAGTTTACCCTACCATGAACTAATGGGGACCAAGAGTCAAGTCACACTAACTTGTTATTACAATCTTTCCCAAAGTCTAGTCCATTAAATACACTTCCTGTTGACATGTGACCACAAGTTTGTCTACACTGACCATGGCCTTTTTTAGATAACTACACATTATATTGTTAAACTGCCACAAACACTGACTATAATTTTAGTTGTATACTTGTATCATAGACATCAAAATACTCCCAGCCCACACTCATCACCTAGTGGCACGTGTATGCATTACTAATATTGGCTGGGGTAACAAACTGAACTGTTTATTAGTTACAGGGTCATAATACCACCATCATCTTGTGGGTAGTCTTGTAGATGTGGACTGGTGACGTACTCCATCTATTATCAGTTCCAAGGAAATTGAACTTTCCATACATTGCCACATCTTAATAATGACACAGTTCAATGACTGATCCAATCATCCAATTAGAGCGCACCATCATTTTAATGCTACAGCAAGACAAGGATAGGTGCAACAAAAATAATAACACATTAAACAGTTGTTTAAAATTACTCTAATGCAACATAACATCAATACAATAGCTAAGCAAGTGGAGTAGTTTTCTTGTTTATATTGTAAACCATTTAAATATGTAAACAAACATCCATACAGTGTTTTCCTGCTAAAAACACTGATGTGGTGTGCCAGCTTTCTTTGAAGTAGTCCACTCCACTATGTGTCTTGTTGTTTGTGTATTCAGTGACAAAAACATAATTTGTCTTGTATTAGTAGCTTCATGGTCACTCCTCAAAATGGGACAGTGGAATTTCCTACTAAGCCCGGCTGCATGCCAAACTTACTCAAAGAAATAAGCCATCAACAAAGTTTTATCTTCTCTTAATTGTTATAATCATACAGCTGTGACCATTTAATCTGTAGACCACACAAAACTGAATAATTTATTTACGTAGCTAGGCCGGCATACAAAAAAATTTACTGAAACTTGCCAAAGTTAAAAAATGGCCACTTATTTTCCCACTTGAAGTCTACAGTATACACTGTACTACTGTACTTACCTCAAATCAACCTTCACATGTGAATAAGTCACTTCTGGTACTGGTACTGACATGACTATAAGTGTCTTGTCATCAAAACCTTCCAACTTCACATAGTTGTCCTTGTTGTGTTTCTGTTAGTGAAATATAACAGAATGTACATAAACAAGTAGTGTTTAACTTTGCACATGGAATTGCAAACACCTCTAATGTTTTCCAAATTACGGTCACATAACTGGATTTGCAAAAAGGAGATCTTTCACACACACCCAATTCCATGAACTTCAGATACCATAACTTAATACATATACCTGAACCATCCATTAAGTGATGTATATGTTGGACATGCTCACTTGCTTTTTGTAAGTTGCAATTCCGGTAGAGCGAAACTTATAAAAACCACTCATTAATCAATACTGAGCAGTTTTAGAAATGTACAAGTGATGGATGAGTAATGGTGACAGTATAAAGGTGTCAATTGAGAGTATACATGTGCAATTTGGTGCACTTTATGGCTTTGCCCTTAGGTGTAATTTTGATTGGTCATAAATATTGTGTCAAACACTTGAATGAAAAGATTTTAAAATGTTTTCGGATGGTCATGTAGTACAAATGAGTTGATTGTGTAATTCTACCAGGATTCAGTTCACAGTGGAACCTTGGTGAGACACATCTGTAGACAACTAATGTCCTCATGTAAAGGATAGGGGGAGGGGGTAAAAAGCTTATTCTACCTACCTAATAATGTGGTCTCCATATTCCTGCTAATTTGTGTTGCCACATCATTACACACCTTGGATAGCCACTCAGCAGGGTTGTTTTGAAGATCATTGTGGTGAACCCCCTTGTTTACATATTATTGGGGAAATGTGTATCTGAGTTTTGTATTGTTTGTATATAGGTGTAAATATCAGAAGTAACCTCTCCAAGGTTCAAAAGGATAGCCAGCATACATAGATTATGACATTGTTGAATTAAAGGTGCTCAGCATCCAAAGTACTGGATAGTGTCATGTATGGGTCAGTTCATCAAACTTCTCACTGATAATTTTATAATTTCCCATGACCATATAAACAAATCCCAGTCATTTCACCTGTAGAAATAAGTACACGTAATCTACATTATACACACGAGGCATACCATGAGCATGTATATCACCTAGTTTATGTGAGTATATCATAACTGGGAAGAGCAACTGATTCACACCTACAAAATTCAGGTTGGTGGGGACAAGGTTACTATACATGTGTTAATATGAAAGGTGCCCATTAAATGATAATATAGAAGAGAAAAGTAGCTAGCCATATAAGGACTACTCATACTCAGTCTTGTGCAACCACAGTGACTGCTAGATACTAACAAATCAGATGAAATTCCATCAATAGTATTTAAACACTGTATGTGCTGCAGAAATTGCACCTATATACTCCATGTAGTGGTGTAGCTAAGGTGGGTACTGGTAGGGCACAGGCCCAACCAATCAGTTCCAGTGCCCTACCAACTCAGGTACTCACTGTACGTAGCTAGCTATAGCTAAATTGTGTGATACAAGGTGCAATATGAAGCCTCCTACTAATAATTATTCAAAACATTCATACAGCTAGTGTCCTACTAGAGATGACAACTTTTAACTGCAAAATGTCACCAAATTGAATCTCAGCATTTAATTTTCAAAAATTTTCCTGGAGGCATGCCCATGCCAGACCCCCATGCTTCGCATGCCGATTACTGCAACTTGTACGCCTACAATGGTGCCCAATCAATCCTTCTGTGCTAGCTACGCCACTGACTCCATGCATATCATCTTTACTTAATCTGTCAACTGGAACTGTTTCTATTGTGATTGCCTTACCTGCAGATGTTACACCAGTTTACAAGAAGAAGGGTAATATCCCATCATGATTTACCATAAGATCAATCTGCTTCTATTGGTCATAGTTGTGTGAAATGTGTTCTACTACTGATACTAGTTGGGCCTCACAAGAGTAACACTGCTTAAAGCCATACTGAAATTAATTCAATATTTGATAGTGTTGAACATGTTAGTGGTAAACAATATGCTCCATAACTTTACAGCAAATTGAACTACACTAAAATGTTACAGAATACATTCTCCAATACTCACAGATTACTCAGGGCCGGAGGAAACAATTCTAAAGTGGTCAGGCCAAGGAGTAGGTACTATGAAATGCTGAGCACTTGTTGTGTGAATGCTAGGAGGGTCTGGGGGCATGCTACCCTTCTAAATTGCATGCTCTGATATTAAATCTGAGACTATTTTCAGCTGTAAATTCCCTAGCATATTATTGACTAACACTTGTGTTAAACTCACTACATGCAGCTACATCATGTGATCACATTAATTTCTTACATTATACAGTTGTAACACATGTAAATACAGTATTGTTACCTGTTGTTATAGCTACAGTATATGCAGCATGAGTCTAATATTTGAAACTGATAGCTAATGTAACTTACAACTAATTTTAATGAGATGAAGCCACAACTCAGTGAATAGCTAGCTAGGCACTAAACTATATGCTTAATCTTACTCTATCATGCTATGCTGCAGTGCTCAAATATTCATCCAATTATGTACACTTCCATACAAAGCTATTTATAATTTATTTCGTAATGCAAGCTTCATAAAGTGTTTGACTAATAAATCAGTAAGTGCCTGAATGCTGTATTAGGGTGGCTGTCCTATTAGAGTGTTTCGATCATCTCCATGACTGATTGTCACAGGGAAGGATTTAACAGTATGATATACATATTCTACTGGCATTATAACACAATGCTAACATGATGCTTTAGGTATCTATCATTCTGAATAACATGCCAGCATAACCGACCAATGCCTATCAGCGACTCGGAAATATATTTTAAAAATTAATGCTGAAAGTGGTCAGGCCATAGGCCGGACCGCTTCCTCCGGCCCTGTTACTTCATTAAGACCAAGGACTAGAAAATGTGAAACAGCATCCTTACCAAGTCCTCACATTAATAAAATGCCTCTAATATTTCATCAAACTTAATTGCTCTTTGCAACCAAAGCATAAATATAGCTTGACCAACATGCAAGTTCTACATGAGATCCATAATAACAATAATCAATTTTTATAAGATCCAGCCTCTACATTGGTTAATGGTTACAATTACAACTATATCATATCATCCTTGTTGTATGGCCTACCTTGGAATAGAGTCATAACATATCAAAACTATTCTATACATTTCATCAAATGCAGCCATTATCGATGGTATAATTTTTTTTCACTCAATACATAGTTTTACCCTTAATTCTAATTATTAAAATGATGTAATATCTGCTTTTTTTTTCTTCCACAATCTCAGGTTGGTCAAACAAGCTGATTTTAAAAACCTTGTCATTCCCTTGTTCAATACAAAATACATGCTTTTTGCAGTATACCATATAAGGGAAACCTTGGCGGGGATAAACTTTGGCCAGTAGCAAGCTAAATTAATTTGCATTTGGTGAAATAAACTTTGGAAAATTCAACCTCAATGTTTAGCTATAAAGATGCTAATCTGAGGTACTACAAGTACTTGACAGGTTAAATGTTGGTGAATTTGTAGCAAATCGCCAAAGTTTGGGTGGGTGGTCCATATGGGTGGGTGGTCCATTTCCATTATGAGATTGGCAGCTTTTCAAGCTTGGCACAGCTATAAAAAGCTGCACAAAAGCATGTTCCTTCCTTTTCAAGTCGGTTGCAAAAACAGTAACACAAACGTGAAGTTTGTACCGACTTGCATTGATAGCACTACTGACACATGAGCTAACACTGTTACAAGATGGCTTTTACTAATAAGCCTGTCAGTAAGTATGCAAAAATAACTGGAAAATAATGAAAGAATATGGAATATTTAGAGCTGACAGTAACCAGATGCAGGAGATTTTTTGGGACAAACTTAGTCCCTTGGGCAACATCAGCAGTGCTGCCTGCCCAGTATCAAACAATCAAATCTAACATAGAATATATATAATACGCGCAGGCGCTTAGAGACTTGCCTTGATGAGTAATCTAAGTGTCATCTTTGACTTCTAGTTACGGTCTGAACTTCAATGAATTGGTCCTCTCCGTAGGATAATATACATACCAATGGTTCTCCGTAGAGCTTTCTGATTTAATAATATATTATAAGCACTCGTGGCGTTTATAAACTTAATTTCTAATTTGAGAAGCGCCACTGGGAAACTTAGTAAAGGATCTGAACTTTTGAAGGATCGTAGACGGAGGCTCGGACGGCGGTAGAGGGTCAAACACTAGTAACAAAGCAGCAGTATGATGTGTACCGTACTAAATGACTGTAGTTTATCCCACGTGAGCGGAGATTAATTCTGTGCTGGACACGTGGTGCTGACATGTGCAAATCAGCCTGGCGGGGATTTTCTAGCGCAAACAAAAACCATGATCACCACCACCACCACACCTACTGATTTAATAGTTCCCGCGTAACACAAGGCGCAATTTGCAGAGAAGAAGAGTAGTGCAGTCTTCCGGTAGAGCTAGAAACTACAAAAGTGGTGACGGAGGTTCAGCCTTGAAAGAAATCAGAGGTACGCTAGTTTTAAAAGGTTTAGTTGTACAAATTGGTAGATTAATAGGACATCATTTTAATATTTACTAGCTCATGCCCTTTTGAAGCGTTGTGACTACCGCATTTATCTTGAAGGCAAAGCGGTACGTTACATCGTATCGTATAGATGGGCTATTGTCTCACGCAGCCAGACCGCTTTTTCTTCTTTTGCTATTGGGTCGGAAACAAAAAGGGTCTGGTGAAATGCAGTATAGCAGTTTTGTTGTGGCAATTACCCCCAGATTTTGGGAATTTTACTGCGCGGCTGATAAAGGCTCACGAACGGCGAGAACTGCACACGATGGCTTCACAGTAGGTTTGGAAGCCACGTGTGTGATTCTCATCGATCAATACTGTACTGCATTCACCTTGCCCCTTTTCCCTACGATGTTCTGGTTGTGCAAGACTTGTATAAGAACAGACATGCATTTGGGACTATGTTGAAAGCGGCCACTACAATTGCAATTTGGTTGTCTTGTCTAGAAGTGATTGCTATGGTTTGTGCTTGCGTGATTGTTTCTGATCTCTGACCACATAATTTTCCTCACCACTGCTTCATTTATGAGAAAGATTGGCTATCCTTGTACAGCAAGTAGTTTGTTTAACCATGTGTAAGCATGTGTTGCCTTTGAGGGTTCTTTCCTTGGCTTTTATTTATAAACTTTATAGCACAGGACAGCCTATTGTTAGAATATGATTTTGTCTTTCACTAATAGGTGCCTCCCACCCACATGTAACTAGCTGTAGCTAAGCTAAGATGACACCTGCTGCAACATATTTATGGTGGCTTTGTTCCGTAACATGCTCAACTTACTGTGGTGTGAATTTAAAAGTCCGAAATGTTTTAGTAAGTTTTGTGCTTTTCTGGACAACCACATCTGCAGTGGAACCGTGTATTTCGCACACCTTGGCACCATGTCTGTAATAGAGACACATCTTGATTTATGAGGTCCAAATGCGTCTGGTTTCGTGAAATTGTTTTCAGAAAAGTGTGTGTTGTGTGTGTGTGTGTGTGTGTACCTTCCAGTCTACCCAGCTGCTTAAATGGGGACCTGGTGGCCTGGTGTCAACTGGGGAAGCAGCCCACCCAGCTGTTAACATCAATGGGTACCTGGTGTAAACTGGGGAAGCAAATGCCTTGTCTCGCTTAGTGGTGTTGGGGTCGTTGTGGAACTTTAGATTCCGCGACCTCTCTCCATGAGACCTGGACAGTCCTCCTGCAGGTTACTAGCCTTGCCCCAGGAGGATTTGCCTGCACAAGGCTCAAGTGCCTGAGTGGTGCACAGGCATCCCAGTGCTGGTTCACTGGGCGGCAATAGCTATGTTTCGCATGGCTGCCGGAGGTTTTGCTTTTGTTTTAGTGTGTGTACCTACCTATCTAACTGATCTATCTATCTACTTATGTTTGTCTGTACGCACCCACGTGAGCAAAATCATTAGCTAAATGGCAAAAGCAGCTTGCACGTAAGAAGTAAAAGCAAAATGAAGGTCTGTATTAAACTTCCGCACAGGTAAACTTTGCGCTGAGGTGGTTTTTTCTCAGCAGTCTGAAAAATGGATATGGCGACTCTTCATATACATATACTCTATTCTCGAGCGAAAATGAAGGGTAGCCTCAAGCCCTTGTCTAAACAATTTGCATGAGAAAGCACGATAGACACGCTATAAAACAGTTGAGAAGATACTTCTGTGCATAATTTGCTGTTTAAAGTGGTTTGTTATAGTTATGCTTCCTTAGCAGTGCATAGCAACGTAAGTACCGAATTACAAAATAATTCATGAAATATGCTAAATTACAGTATTTACTAATTTAATTGTCTAGCTGAATTAATAATAACAATAGCATTAATATAAACTGGAATTATATACATGGTTGATTAATTACCTATTTGGTTAGAATGAGATAGTATTAACTGCATAGGCACCTGGTTTTTAGAAGTAGCTTTACATCAACTTGTTTACTCACAGGACTGTGAACAATTGACCTGATTATTTCACTGTTTCCTTATTAGTAAAGTGACCCAATTTCAAGGGTTTAAACGTGTGTACATGGGACCATGGATAGACGCCCACTGTATAACACAAATGTGCCTTATTATGAAGTTGGCTGTGATTTAGAACATCCCTTTTTGAGTTCCGTTGTATAACCTTCCCACGCAAATAATACCTCCATTGTTCTTTTAAATGTTATGTGGTCTGAGGTGATTACATATTTGTAATATGGTGCCAAAAAGTAACCACCTAAAATAAATTGATGGTGGGTAGTTGTGTTGTTGTACAAACTGTGGTCAATAATTGTATGTAAATTGACTGATTTAAGAAACCATATAATTATGCTTTGAAGTGGTAACTAAATACTGTAGTGTATGCTCTAACATTATGTTTGTATAATTTGTCCTTAGAGTTTATATAAGTGGCACCTGTTAGTGTGGACAGTGAGGTCACCTATGTAATGGATATACTGGCATTATTATGGTCCCAAAGTAAACAGTATGATGTGGGCATCTTCATAATAATCAGGACACTTTTTGTTGGTTCTGAGGCATCCGTTTTATGTAGATTCCATTGTCAAATTTATGTATCCCGAAGGCAGGGCCTATTTAAAGAACGTGACATTCCATTAATCATCTTTCACGATTACTGGAAGCTTGTTTGTGTTTACTGAGCCATTCAACCATGTACTGTACAAAGAGTATACTGTTTCATATCACTAGAAATTGGCGGTAATCTTTGCCTTGTGGTCAAATTGTGTGATCCTTCTACTGGCTTCTTCCTGTATCTGTTACAAGTTGTGTGTCCAGGTCAGTATATCTAAATCCTTCAAGGGTAATGAATAATGATCAGAACACTTGGTTTAATTGTACCTGTAAGTTGACAGTGTTTCCATTTTGAAGCTTATTTTCACCTGTACTATTAGTACTGATTTGTACAGCAATTGAATGCACTCAAGACAGTTATCTGTTACAATGATTAACACTGCTTTTATCACAATGTGTTGCTTTGTCTGAAGTTACAGAAACATTACATACAGTTGTTATGGAGACTTTTTGGTAACTAAGTAACATGTGTAGGTGATAAAGGGTGTGTTTCACTTGCTTTCTGAACACAAGGGAACTGTTTGTTGTTAGCAGTGACGAATGTGGCACCCTTCCACCATGGGACTAGGACAAAGTGTCCTGATTGAGGTGTTCTGATTTCATGGATCTGAATGTGTTTATTCTAGTAGCTAATACAAATGAGACCATGGACTAGTATCCTAATTATCAAGGTGTACTTGTTTCACAATAGTTCCTTTAATATTAGTCCAGTTCCATTGCTATATCTGAATTCTCAATTTTGGTATGACATCAATCCTGCATACCATCTGTAAACATGTTGTGAGATAGATGATGTTTGGAGATAACAGGTGTCTGGTGTGGTTGCAGAGAGCAGTTGTTTCTGTGTTGGTCTCACATGTTTGTACTGAAATGTGTTTGTTTCTATTGTTGATGGTTACACCTAGAGCTAATTACATTTTCATTTACTCTTGAGATCAAAGCATGTTTGTTGCTTAAGTATGTGTGTGACCTTTTAAATCTCACAAAAGAATTGAATGTTACTCTCTAGCCTAGCTGTTTGTTCTACAACTCAATATAGACTGTCTACAATTTTCTGGGCAAATCTGAAGAATACGAGGTTTGTTTGGAGAGATGAACAAAGTGGCCACATGGCTAGTGCACTACACATGGCACTACCTTGTAACACTAGACACTGTTTACTCTATTATGCAATAGTTCTCTTGACTAATACAACACCAATACAGCAATGTTACAATATCTCACTGCATGGTATAGTTAAGCTCTCAATTTCATACATATGATTGTGCTTTATTCATCCTTGTAACAGTGTTATATTGTGTGCAGGGCTCAACCCAGAATATAAACCTAGAGGGGGCGAAGTAAGTCACTTCAGATTCTAGGGGGGTCTGGGGGCATGCTCCCCCAGGAAAATTTTGAAAATTTAGTTGTAAATATACTCAATTTTGGTGAAATTTTACTGTGATGCCATTGAATATTGACCATTGGATTATACAACTTTGGGATCAATTAAACCTTTCCATTTCTCAAGGCTTTAGGTATAAACCTAGGGGGGGCAATAGCTAACCCAGAGGGGGCCTGTGCCCCCCCCCCCCTAGATTAACCCCTGTTGTGTATTAAATACTATAAAAGTATTTTGTGGCCAATCTAATTCCATGAAAATAGTAATTTTCAGCTTACTATATGTTATATAGAAGTTTGTGTCTGTCTGACATCTGTTGTTAACCATCAGAATGTGTTTCTTCTGAACTCCTTACATTAGTAAACAAGAGTGTTCAGCTGTAGTTTACCTCATGGCTCCACTGTCATATTCTCTACTAGACAATGATATAGTCTCTTGGAAATGACAACTGAGTGTATTGTTAAATATATTGAACAAAAAAAATTCGGCATATTAATTTAATATTTGGACATGTGCTAATTTGACTTTTTGGCTTTTCTCTGAAACTCTTGGACTGGTAGAGATAACCTCATTAAGGCTTTTGTCCCTCCTTGCTTGAAATGTTGTACGTGTTACATTCCCTATGCATGTAGTTTAGTAGGTGGATGTTACATGACATGTTTCCTTTAGTAGACAACTAGTACATGTCAGAGTTCTCATAACATGAAGGGGAAAGTGTCTTAATCAGTACAGCAGATTTTTATAAGGTCGAAATTTTTTTGCGAATGTGTTAAATAGCCTCCAGCATAATTTTTTGCGATTATGAGACACAAATAATTTTCATAATTCTATGAATCTCTTGGATACTATGGCAAAGTTACAAAAACTTATAAATATACAAATAGTTTAGACAAAAGTATGCTCACTTGAAAATTTAAGAAATTCAGTCTACCAGCAGAAATTTTTGTAAGCATGTGCATTTTGAGCAGGCTCTAAAAGAGGAAGACCTCTTTAAAAGCTCTTGGTCAAAAATATCTTTTATAGATTGTAATATGTGTTATACATGTCATTGTCATTCTCAGAAAATGGAAACACATTGTCTACTTGTTTTGTTGTTATTGTTGATCACACTACACAACTCTGAACAACAAGGTGAATAATACACACTGTATTTTGTTATTAGAGATTTCACTCTAATTCATACACTGTACTCCAATACATGTATTACAGGTCTTATTATCCACCCACCTCAAGATGTTACAATATGTGCTGGAGATGATGTAAATATTACTTGTGGACATAACTATAGTGCACCAATATATCCTCTCTGGAGAATAAATGGACAAGCAATTTCTGGTAGTAGAATTGGGACTAACAACACATTTAGTGTGCCAACAGTAGCTGATAAAATTGACACAGTATTGACAGTGTATTCTACTGATGAAATATTGAATCAAACTAGATTTGAGTGTGAATTTACATTCATACCAGCTGTACTGAGTCCCATTGGTACACTTACAGTCATGGGTAAGGATTATTGTGTTTATCTTTTTGATCAGTTGTATGAAGTAGACATTAGGGTATCTTTTTTCCCTTATAATCAAGGTGGGGTAATTATTTCTGATAACTCAGTTACTCTGTACAATCGACATCTTTGTACTGATGAACATGGGAATCCTTAGTAGTAAGCTAGAGCCCATGCTTCAAAATTCGATGTTGCAAAAGTTAATGGTAACAGCAAGACAGAGACTGAAATTTTCCTCCATACCTCCTACCAAACTTCACAATGCTCATAAGTGATGTTTATGATGGCTTTTGCAGAGCATCGCGTTTATAGACAGTGTGTGTCTCTGTAATTATGCTTGTTGTCCATTCTGAACTAATTCACATGTCACTCCTCACAGGTCCCCCAACCCGACCAGTTATCAAGGTATTAGAAAGGAGACTGACCTCACTGGTAATATCATGGGACACATTCAGCCATACCTCATGTGGTGATGTGACATACAATGTGACCTTATCTGATGGGACAGCAGAACTGGTGGAGGAGAGAACCACTACTAGTAATACTATCAGTTTCACTGATCTTGATAATGATACTCAATATGAAGTGACAGTGTTGGCTATTAACAATGCTGGACCAGGAACTGTTGTTACTACTAATGTAACCACCTTAACTCCTTCAGGTTAGTGGATGTGCTCGTATGTATATGTACTGGTGTTAGTTGGGAAATGAAAGCACAGCTGGGCATGGCTCGTTTTTGGGTGTTGGGATTGTTGTGGACTTCTGGAACTTTCAATTCTGTAACCTGTGTCCATAAGACATGGTGCAGTCCTCCTGAAGGTTACTACACTGTAGTCCAGCAGACTTGCTTGTATATGTTGACTCTAGTATCTGACAGTTACCCCTGTACCAGTTAACTCCAGAGGCAGCAATGGCAGTGCTTTGTGCAACTGCTGGAAGGCTTGCTATGCAGATCATGATTGTGGAAACATTTTGAAAATTTGTTGCATTTGTAACAGGATCACATGTCTGGGGAATTTTTACATTGAAAGGATCTTCATAATCCTCTATTCATTGTGATGTGTCAGTGCTATGAAATACGGTATTGAAGTACCACTACCTCCACAAACAAAGATTAGAAAGAGGTTAAATGTTGTAACTGTCATATCACCAACAGATACATACAGGATGTTTCTGCTAGGCGGCACAATAATTGTTTGGCTAGTTATCAGTCCACTATATGTGTCATTTGTAGAGAATATTGTCCTGTATGTGTGAATGTCAATTCATTTAACTTACGTGTATATGTACGTATGTATGGTAATGCTGTGTGTTACATGTTTGTTAATCTTTTAGTACCTTCTCCTCCAAGTGATTTGGTAGTCAACTTACAATTTGTTGATTACAAGCCTGTTGTTACCATAACTTGGAATGTGCGTGCGTGCTACATATTTTGAACGCTGATGCAATGTGCACATATTACTGAATCCTGTGTCTATAGACATCATCATCATTGTCACATAACATGACTGAGGTGGAGGCCTTAAATGTCTCTTTGAATGGTGAAGATGATATGACAACAACCTTCCAAGTATCACCTAATGTAACTACCTTCCAAGTGTCACATGATATGACATCGGATGATAATGTTTCCAGACATCTTGATGTTGGAACAGATTACATCATTTCTGTTTGTAGTGTGAACAGTGTGGGATGTAGTGAGACAGTTAGTACTTCATTAGGTATGTACTGTACAGGGGGTTGACTGGCGAGATACTATAGAGCCTGTCTTAGCGGCCACTAAAAAAGGCCACCTTGAAAAGGTCAACTTTAAATTCCATAAGTGGAAAGTTTATATACTAATTCACCTGTCCGTTGGCCTAAAGTTAACCAGTTTAGACAGGTTCCACTGCATACACATTTGTTTCATGCACCTTAAGATGGCATCCTTGTGTCCTGATTTCAGGAATGTAAATGTGTGTACATTAATGCACAGACGTGTGTCTGAAGTCTCCTTGGTGTCCAGATACGTATAAAGAGTTCGTGTACTCAAATACAAAACAAAAATGAAACCTACTGTACACCCTGTAGGACTAGTGTCCTGGTTGTCGTGGTGTCCAGTTTTTTATAATGTATAATCAGGTGGTCCCTTGTATAGCTAAGGTTCTAACATTTCATTCACTGTTATGTTTTATACTTGTATTGTAGCTGTACGATGGCTCCAGTCAGCATCAGTTCAGTTACATCCAAATAACCAGTCCATCTATGTATCATGTAATGTGACTGAGTCAACTCCTACAGTTAAGTGTTTAGCAAGACTGAACTGTTCTGATTGTGATGAGGTCACTTCTGAAGTGTTCACTAGACATACTGAAATATCAGTCATGGCTGATACTGACTATCACATTTCTGTGCTGGTAGTTGAATCACAAAACAGTATGCCACTGGAGAATTACAGTATAGTAGAAACTGTCTCAGTACCAAAACTTACACCAGAGCCAAATCCCACACACCAACCACAGCCGAGCTCAACTCAACAGCCAAGCTCAACACAACAACCAGAACCAACACAACAGCCAGAACCTGGAACATCCTGTAAGTTTTTAACTAGCTTGAACTGGTTAGAAGCTGCACAGTTACACTGTACTGTATGTAGCTAACTGAATGGTTTTTACTTGTGCACTTTCCTATTGACATACTTGGATGATTATATGCTGCAATTGTTAATGGTAACTGTAGGTCTATATCATGGTCTTAAATTGTAGTGACAACAAATTAGATACAGTGCTCTAGCTATATGGTTAAACATTTGTTTTAGGAAGGCGTCGGTGTCATCAGTGTGAACAAGAGACTAATAACTTTAGTCATTGTGTAGGATCCATAAATTGTGAAACTTCCATTTCATTTTAATGCACCATGGGGGAATGCCTCACATGTTCAGTATTGCCAACAAGTGTCCAGTGGAATTTGAGTGCTTGGGATTACAAACACTAAGAAATTGTGTACCAAAATGCATGTTTATATACGTGTATGCCATTTTGAATAGTTGATAGTAGTTTCGAAGTTTGCTTATAATAGCCCTGTATGTTACAGACTGTCCCTAGTGACATATGTACATACTACATCCAATATAGCCTATTGCTGGTGAGAAATTGGTGTGGTTTAAAATGTGGTTAAATCGGTGGAGGGTTGTGGCTCCTTTAGGGCATGCTAAGACTGGAGGATAGAGTCACTACTGTGTCTGGGTTTTTAACTTTCTGCGTTTGGCACTTTTGTACCTACTCCTTGTATTGACAGGCTTTAACCTTCTCAAGGATTGGTCCCTACTGCGATAGCAGTTCCAATAGCTGCAATGTTTAGTGTGTGATACCTACATACTGTTCCCTCCTACAGCTTCTTCATTCCTTGATGAAAATACTACAATATACATTGCTGTGTTGTGTGCAGTTATTGGTGTTATCGCTGTATTGCTGGTCATCATATCTTGCTGTTTGTGTGTATTAAGAAGAAAGAGCCGAAGTATGATTATTTATGGAATGCTTTTGTTGTGAGTTTTATGTGATAATTTTATTTGTGTGCAGGAAAGATGAATTTCCTGTCATCTGACATGGAAACAAAAATGTGAGTTATACATAGACAGGGTTCTGCCCACACTGGTCGGCAGTGGTTCAAAACGACCAGTACCCTCTTAAATCCGACCAGTACAATTCTTACATATATCACTGATACACCTGCAAAATACCCTAATATAACACACAACATATCAGTTCATATTAACTTTAGGCCACCACTCAGGAATTTCTGGGCAGAACCCTGCATAGATGTGTGGCATACATGAACTGTTTCATATGCTTTCTATTAACCCAGAGTCCATCTTGACCGATCATCATCACCCAGCTCCAGATCTACTAGTGAATCTATCAAGGATCAGAGTGATGTAATAATTTGTGTTGTAAATTTGTTCGTAGAGGAATTTGTTGTGTGGTTCAATCCATAATGTTTAGCTACAGTGAAACCTGAGGACTTCCTTGGAGCTCTGTAACCATGCTTACCATCCTTGTTTCAACAAATACATTATATGCCAAAAAATCTTGCTCCCAAAATGTCCACTATAAATAGGCTATGCTGTACTATTGTCATGGCCTTCACACATGTTTTTTGTATACATTTAGTACATTAGTGTTTGGTTAGTGAAATTCCATATCACCTGCCTCAGTTAAGATCCCACAGTACCGTACTTAATACTTGGACAAGCTGGACACCTTGATAATCACAATACTGTACTTTGGTCCTAATATATGTAAATGTTCCGTATTATACAAGTTCCATCATGTTGTAATATTACAGTAGTGATGCCACAATTATTGCTATAAATATTATACGTACTTATATATAAATTGTGGTGATCAATACAATAGTGCAATATACAGTACCGCTCAAATGTAACGTCGTCTCGCAACAGTGTAAGTAATTACAAAACTCGCTAATTAAAGGGTGTTGCACCCATTTCACTTGCGAGTATTCATTCCATTTCGTTTGGGACGAATACTGGAGAGTAAAATGGGTGCCACGCCTTTCAATTAGCAAGTTTTTTAATTGCTCGCACTCTCACGAGACAACATTACATTTGAGCAGTACATATTATCATGATACACCTATGGAATTTTATTCAAAATTTGTAGTTTGCACATGTAGTCAAAAACTGTACTAAAGAGACCTTAAGTCCATTGTTGGTTGTTATTTCTAATTCATTGTGGAATATCAGTTATGGACAAAATGTCTCTATTCTTGATTTGTATATAGCTGTTAACACAGCATTGGTTGGGTCAACCAGGTCATCCGGGACTGACCTGGATTGGATCATGTGAGAAACGAATTAGTTAGTTGGACAATTTGAAAGTATATTAATGCTTCATAGTCTAGTCCTGCTGTATCCCAGCTTCTTTCATGAGCCACACCCACTTATTGGGATTGCTTTGCTGTCTGTACATAGCCATACAGGGCCGCCCAGAGCAACTAAGGGGCTTAGGACAAAGAGTTAAAGTGGGGCCCCAGGGTCACAACTTCAGCCTAGCTGTAAGTTAAAGACTAAAAAAAGGTCATTATGTGCCAACAATGGCAATAGCTGCCCCTCTCCAATTATATCTCCTTATTTATAGCTACATACATAGCTTGCTATACTGCTGCTCTGAAGAATATGGTGACTGCTACATTAGAATATCTAGATCTTGACTGCTCTAGTAGAGTATATCAAGCTTTTTACCGGGTATTCAACTTTCAGGCTGGGGCCCAGGGCTAAATGCCCCAGTTGCCTCTCCCTGTGGGCGGCCTTGTAGCCATACATACAGTCATGCCCATTCCATTCATCAGTTGTATTACGGTCTGTAGGTATGCACAAATCGATGTATGTTGCTGTCTGCAAACTTATGTGGAGCCACGCCCACTATTTTATTGTTATTGTATGAGACATGGTCTAGTCTTGTGATAGGTCAGCTTCCTTTGTGAGCCATGACAACTTTAATATGTGACCGTCTCAGCAAAATCCCAACTTGTTCGCACAAGCATGCGCATTGCGAAAATCAAAATTTAAAAATAATTTGTAAAATTATGCATGCTACAAAAAAAAACTATGCAAGTTTTTATCAGGCCAGTACTCGAAGAAGGAAGACCCAAATCGATTAAAACTGTATACCATCTTATTCGCCTGTTCATGGAGAGTTTGAAATCTATTCTCTAACTTTAACGGTATGTGTGTCACATGTGTTTGTTCACGATGCAGTAAACGTAAACAATATTGTCATTGTTTCTTATACCAAACCGCCTTCATATCCATATGCTCAAGTATCTACAAGGCTAATACTATACCTCGGCTGATGTGCTGATCCATGGTGAACGTTATAATCCAAATTACAACGTTGTAGACTATTCCAAATGGAAGTTATGGCTGTGAATGTAAGCGCCTGTAATTTATTTTCAGTATAGTCACTGTACAAATCGATTATCTTGCTCTTCCTATTGTCTAGCGCTATAATTCCAAAACTACACACCACAGAAGGCTGAAACTTTGGTGGTTTATTCCTTGGACACTGCTAATATTGCTGAGTGAATATATATATTTTTTTAATTGTGTAAACAAGTCGGGTTTTTGCTAAGACGGTCACATATTGAAAATGTGTGATACAGTTTGAAAGCATATGTACGTGCGCCCAGAAAAATAAAGCACTGTAGAGCAATAAAAGTATCATTTGCTTCCAAAATCAAAACCTTTTTGTATAAACATTCCTATTACCATGTGAAAGGAATTTTGAACAAAGTAGAGTGGTACAGCACCACTAGTAGAGTGGTACAGGACCACTCTACCACTCTTTAAGGAAGAACCTACAGGTATGTGAAGCCATGCCAACTTAGAGGAAACGTATCTTGCCATCTACAAACTTACGTAGAATCACAACCACTGACTGATTATTAATTATAAAACTTGTTTAGTTTTCATATAGCTACCCTTGTACTCATCTTAACACATTAGCCAAGCACCCAAAACGTACAGCTCTTGGCACACCTCAATTTAATTAATTAGGGTCAGTGGGTCATTCAGGTCAACAGTAGTGACTGGTTTCAACACTGGTTTGCCACTATAAATATGCAGTAATAAAGTGATGATGAGCATAAATGTGTGTTGTGATTATCATGATGTTTGTAATAGTTGTAACCCGTGTTACAGCTAATATGTAACACTTATTAGGCTGATAGCCTGTACAGGGCTATCAATCACCCAAGCCAATACGAATGCAGCCACTGGATGTATTATTTATGCACACCTAAAATTTTCCGTTATGGGTCAGCAGCTAGTACGTTCGGTTACAATGAACGGACATATCCTAGGGATATCACCGAGAATTCGTTTACGCGAGTTTAATGTTTTAATCAGTGCTATTGAATCATTTATGGAAAAATTACGAAGTTTACTAAAGACCTAGATAGGTAAGCTTACTTGTAGAATGATTATTCCGTACAGAGTGGTAGCTTCATGATGGCGGCATATCTGTATTTATAAACCTGCGAAAACAATTGGTGAATAAGCTATAGCACTAGTTCTCACCTTAGCCCAACATTTTTCAACTCGTAGGATGGCAAGGATAACAAAACTCTGTCTAAGTGGTTTTCATGGCAAAATCCAAGTCGTGCATCCTAATCACGTGAGTACTAATCAATCCCCACAATTGATTTCGGCCTCAACATCCATCACTGCCCAGTTGTGGCCCAGGCTACTTTTTTGTATGTAGCCTGGCTAGCTGGGCTATATACGAAATGTAGCCCAGGTGGCTCCTTTAATCTGAGGTGTACATATTCTATTGTATCATGATGATATGAAAAGTTCTATATGTGACCCAGTCTGAGAAAACCAGTCTTATCGCCCATGTCAACAGATTCGATTTTTCACCCAGGACACAAAGCTACATGAATAAACTATCTAATTCCACAATCAAAATCAGCTAGACTTGAGTGGTCTGGTTTTGCTGGCTGCTTTTCCCAAGCCCAGTGGCGATCCGTACGTGTGGTGTGGGGCCTTAGTGGAGCTCTGGTCAGCCTGGGGATGACTGTATGTGGCTGTACAGCTCTGGTGTTGAATAAGTACCTCTGCTGTGAATTTCCTTTCATTTTAGCCAATTTAGCGACCTGAATGGTCCAAAACTTGGCCTAATTCATCCCTACGCCTTCCTTCTAATTTTTGAACACCATCTTGCCTGCCTTCCAGCCCCCCCCCCCCCCACATCCCACCCATTTTGCAGCTCGCCTGATGCAGTCAACCTCAGCTCAAAAACTATCTAAAATGGTGGGAAACTTAGTTGTTGGCTACTTGCACAGTGGATGCTCCGAAAGGTAAGGAATTGGTGTAAAATGTGTGAAAATTTGGTACACCATTGGCGAGCTACAACACACTAAATTCTTAAAACTGGTGCTTCTCGATACTTTTAAATAGGCGATAAGACCGGTTTTCCCAGACTGGATCACATATTGTGGCATCACTAAATTACACACATGTCTTTAAATGATTCATTCTTTATTGTAGATGCCAACGTATACTGAAGTTGTAGACTTGAAAAAACCAGTAAGTGATTTTGATTAATGTACATACCATGTATGGTAGAATTAACTACTGGTTATTTTCCTATAGAAAAGAAAATCTTCTAAAAGCATAGAGGTATGTGTGTACTGTACATTTTTATAATTTAGAGATGTCATAAATTTGCCTACTTTCTTCAAACCATGACTCATAACTGTATGGAGTTGTGTTCTTCTGAAAAACATTGTATGTTTGGTTGACCATCTGTTAATACAATTTTTTTTTTTTGTAGATACCAAAATACAATGAAGTTTCAGAATTCAAAAGCCCGGTAAGTGATTGATTGGCACATACTGACCCAGTGCATGCACTCTTGGATTTTTAGTTTTTAAATCTTACATCTTATTTGAAAAGTAGTACACTATATCAAATCTTCAGGTGAATGTTATTCGCAGTCTATTTTTTGTTTTTGTAGTTGCCGACATATAGTGAAGTTGCAGACTTCAAAAAGCCGGTATGTACCTGACTTGTATATTTGTGACCATCTCAGCAAAAAACCCCACCTACCACGTTTTTCGAGGAAAACATTTAAAAATGGTGAAAATGCTTGTGCTAAGAGGAAATAATTATGATTGAGTTTTAGTCAGGCCATTACTGAGGAAGGTAAATCTCTAAACAGTTAAACCTATATACCATCTTATTCACATCCTCATGGAGAGTTAGTTTCGTTTCCGTAGTCCCAATGGTATGCACATCACATGCGATACACTAGACATAAACAAAATTGTCATAATATCTTCACACCTTTATATGTGTACATGTATGTGTAAATTGACTACAAGGCTAAAAAATTATACCTTGATTGATCGATTTGCCAATTCATGGTGAACACTTTAAGCCAACTCTGTAGTATGGCTGTGAATTTAAACACCTGTGGTTTATTTTTCAGTACAGTTGCTATATAGTTGATTTCTTTGCTCTTCATATTGACTAGGACTTTTAAGTCCTTAACTGTTCACCACAATAGGCTGAAACTTTGCTAACCTATACTGTAGAATAGCTGAGAGAAAAAAGGCGGTTGTGTGGACTTGCTGAGACTGTCACAGTTACTGTAGTTGTAATGTACGTATGTATGTGTGTTGCAGTTAAATCAGTAGCTGAAATTTTAATATCTTGTTGTGTGACTTAAAAGTTGTACACATGCATATCTCATACATTGGTTAAATGGTTAAAACTTTATTGTACATACTACATCAAGCCTTGTATGGTTTATTGTGTTGTGTTGAACAGTGTTGTTTCGTTTAATATGTAGGGCGAAAAATCACCGACAAAAACTACTAGTGAATCAACAGAACCACAAAAGGTACACACGTGCGTGCGTGCACACACATCACACACACACTACACATACACTACACACACACACACACACACACACACACACACACACACACACACACACACACACCACTACACACTACACACACACACACACCACACTACACACACACACACACTACACACACACACTACACACACACTACACATACACTACACACACACACACACACACCACACTACGCACACACACACACACACACACACACACACACACACACACACACACACACACACACACACTACACACACACACACTACACACACACACACTACACACACACTACACACACTACACACACACTACACACACACTACACACACACTACACACACACACACACACACACACACACACACACAAACATACTGGTGGTTTAAGAGGACAGGTTTACAATTCTTATTACTCCAACATCATGACATATGCAGCAATAGTTTTATTATTGGTACTTACTTATAGTACGTAGATTAATATTATATGCATAAATAATATTCATCAACTTATTTTATATAGCTGGCAGTACCAGACACTTATGCAGTAGTTGACATGACGAAGGTCAGTAAAAATGTGAAGTAGTTTTGCTAATTCTATTGTGACTGGTCATGTGTACAATCACAATAAGTTGTAATCAAACCTTATAGTGATAAACTCACTAGAATCATTCCATTTTGCAATTGATAGAACCTGACTTGTACCATTTATCACCACAATGAATTTATATTGTCGTCTGCATGTATATTTAAAGCCATTAGAGCCAATGGGATTTCTTCTAGAAATCATTACTCAGTCACATAAAATACTCGTCTTTACATTGTGGACCTAGTAATGATACACCCCTTGAACAATATATTGTGGTGTTTGTGGTTCACTAGATAGTGGTGTTTGTGGTTCACTATCTAGTGGTGTCCAGTTAACATTTGCCAAGTTGTAATCATTTCACTTGTACACAAGCCTTTTTAGTATTGAGTAAAACTGATTAGTTTTTTTTGTTACAATGGAGAGTCTATTATCCGGGGGAAGGGTGTTCGTAAAAGTTATTCATTTATATGTACAGAGAATTCCACACACCAGGCCAGTTGCTAAAATACTCTAATAGAGCAATCATCTCATGTTGGATGTTTCACTCCTTTAGTATTTTAAAAGGTCTCAAAACCAGCTTATGAATAGCTTCGTGGAAGGACTTCTAATAGAACGCACATAAAATTTCTAAATTTTCATTGGTAGATCTATTAAATTATAAATGTGTTTACCAGTCTGATGTGGAAAATAAAATGGAGTTACAGTTACAGAGTTATGAAGCAAAAACTAAAATCACGTGATCAAGAAACTATAATACAGCAGGGTAAAAAGGTACACAAAAATGTGACCAGACCTGCAAGAATCCCATATGTTAGTGCATTTTTAGAATTCCATTTTATTACATTTTCTTTGTCTAGATAGCCAAAGGAATGGTTGACCAAAGTTTCAGCTCTAGAAGCCTTGAAGTGTTGAAGATACAGTGCCACAAAATGGCAACAACAGGAAAATTGGTTTGTACAGTGACAATACAGAAAATAAACTACAGGTGCTCAGTTAAATGGTCATAAACAGTCCTCTACCAATACAACATTTGCACCATCAGATTCTCCATGAAAAGGCAAATTCTTTGCCGGGTAAGCTTTGCCTTCCAGGCCTTTCCTATGACCAGGGTGAAGGCAAAATGTGAGGTAAAAAATGATAGTAAACCACTCATTCAACGTGAGGCAGACTAACACTCATATCTTCCATATTCTTGTGAGCACTGACACAAAACAAAGATTTCTGAACTTCTCTTGCTTCAAGGATCATGATGGTACCAAGGTATTTGCTGTTACGATCTTCCTTCACTGGGAAACAAGTGCTTAAAAAACTTATGGAATTTTTTTCGATTTTGGAAATATTTCTCCCATTGTGTTTATTGCATTAAACTGTAAAATTAAGCTTGCACTAGCGCATGGGATTCTTGCAGATCCGGTCACAAATTTCAAAAAAGAATATTCACCATGGTTCGAACCAGGGACCTCTGTACCTAACATCCACGTCCTTAGCCATTGAACCGCTACTAACTGCTACAATGATCAACCTATGTACACACCAATTCCAAGTTATTCTCATGCTCAGTTTACCATGTAGCTGTGAGCAAAGTTCAATCTTTTTACACGAATACATGTTCATAACTCTGGATGATTACCAGATTCATAGCAAAATTAGAATGTTAATTCTCCTTCATACATACAGTCTTCATTTGTGCCAGAGTTCACAGCAATCGAGTTACTTGTTTGCAATTTTTGCAAAGTATGTGACTAGAAATTGAGGCGCCCACCAGTGTAGATCTCCTACAGCTTAAGAAGGAAGAAAAATAAAGGAAAATATTTTAATTGTTAATATCTCGCAATTGACTGGTGTAAAGTTAGTCTAATTTTCCCTGCAGCCTATCCAACCTGGCAGTTAGCTATAGTGCAAAAATGGTGTGTTTTGGAGAAAGGGCCATAGAGCTACTGTATACATGTGTGAAAGAAAATTCCATTTCTTTCTTCCTGTCAATATATGTACGGTGTGGCATGCTGGCTTTGTTGGCCCCATACACAGTGTAACACACTATTGTGTTCTGTTTGTGGAATGTTTATACAATACATGACCAAAAAGTTTACTATTACTGCAATGCAAAGTCATTAAAATTGTTTTGATGATGTTAATTCCAATATTTTGTGTATGATCCAGACATGTGGGCACAGTCTACACCTCATCACATAACAAGTCATGTGCAGCACTGACTGTGTTTACAAAGCCATTTTGTAGTTTATTATAGGCTGAATATTGCAATAGTACATATACTTCGTGGAAGAAAAAGGTAGGCTTATTTGTGCTACGTGTCTAGTTTTTGTAGATCCTGATTACATACAATATTACATGTTTGAATAGGTGCACAATCAATATAACTTTTTAATGATTTTATTAAGATAACCCAGTTTCCACACTCGCACACACCCACTGCACACAAATTGTATTGTTGGCTTAGTAGACTATCATGCATCACTCTATCAGAACTGGTAATTCTGGTTTCTGTGGTGGACTTTGTGACAACAAGTAGAGCCAGCCATGGTATTTTTAGAATGGTGTTTATAATGTGGTGGGTTAAGCCACAAATTGCAGGATGATGTTATTCATTTTAGTTGGAGCCTTTTGAGCACAAGAAGGGTTCATCTGGATCCCAAATTTGACCTCTGGACTTAACTCGTCTTCTGACTCCATTTTGTGTTTCTATACAAAACCCACCAATCTCACCACCCAGCTTAAACTACTTCCCTAAACAGGGCATACAATTACACCATACATAGCTGTGCGTACTAGAAAGTCACAATACAGTAATTAAAATCATCATCATATCTGTTAACAACGCTTTGTGTGCTTTGTCGAATTCATTGGCATGTTTGTTTATCTGATTTTATATTTCACTCACAGAAACACAACAAGAGCAACTATGTGGAGTTAGCACATTTTGATGACCGGAGACTCACAGTCATGCCTGTACCAGTACCAGAAGTGACTTATTGAGATGTGAAGGACCTGAAGGTTATTACACTTTACATACTGTTACAGCTCTACAGACTAGAAAGTCACAATACAATGATTGTGTAATACAGTGAAACCTCGATTATCTGAACACCAATTAACCGAACTCTCGATTATCCAAACTCTCAATTATCCGAATGCCAAATTGGTTGCTCAATTAGAGTAGTTTGTTAACAAGTGTATGTTTTATTAGAGTAGTTGAGCAAAGCTAAATATATGGATGTTTGATTTTACATACTATTTGATTATATGAACACCCTTTCCCTTCAATGGATAATCGAGGTTCCACTGTTCTTAAAATTACTGGATCTGCTAAAGCCTGATGCATTCGTGAATTCCTGTTTATTAATCTACTTAGCCAAGCATATGTTCTGGCTAAGTTTTGGCAATAACTTTCAAGTTACAGCATTACGAAGTAGCACCAACAGAAAATCCAATTTGTACATCAAGGTATAGGTAGAGCTGCTTACTGTAACTTATAAACAGATTGACATACAGAGTTGAAATTTGTACCGTCATGTTTGCCATGAGTAGGGAATCAATTATTGGGTAAGAGTTTCATTGTATTACCTTTCTTAACTGCGTATTCCCTTTACAAAGTGAAGAAAGATCAATCGCATACTTTGTTTTGATGTGACGTAAACAGACACCATTAATTGGCGTATCCTTTAGTATATTGCAATGAAACAGTGATTTATGAAATCCTCTAGAGTAGGTGAATAAGATGATATCCAGGATTTTATTGTTAGGCACTTTCTTCACTAAGGACAAAGCATACGAACAAATTACAGATTTTATACAAGTATTTCACCAATCGTATTCAATGCTTTATACTGTGAACTTAGGCTTGCATGATTGTGTCAGGTTTTTGCAGACCCAGTCACATATCTCTAACAATGTTTTGTGTACTTTGTCAAATTCAGTCACATAATGTTTCCTTACTTATCTACTTTATATTTCTTCACTCACAGAAACACAACCAGACCAACTACATGGAATTGGAAGGTTTTGATGACCAGAGACTCACAGTCATGCCTGTACCAGTACCAGAAGTGACTTATTCAGATGTGAAGGTTGACTTGAGGTAGGTACGCTGAAGGGTTCTAAATAAGGGTGGGAATGCGAGTAGCCACTTTTAGAACATTGGCTAGTCACTCACTGAATGCTAGTATAGTAAATGTACATGACTACCTTATATCAGTGTCATGTGGCAGAAGATATCATGGAGCCCCATGTGTATTGTGGACATGTTGGGACCACTCACATATAGTACACAATGATTATCCAGTGTTTAAAATCAACAATGACTGTTCAGTTAGACAATGCTATAGATTAACCAAAATTTTGCTCCTCATGTCCCTAGCAATGCATATTAATGTAAACCATGAATTGCAAAATAATTGGTGAATTATGAAATTAATACCTTACCAGTAATTTACATCATAGATAGTAGACACCCCTAGCTGGATTGGAAGCACACGTATAGTGCCTATATGAAACTACGCGACTATCCACGGTTTGTGCCTGAAGCTTTGAAACACTGTTTTTCATTCGAAGATTCTGTTTTACTGTCTGGATACAGCTCAGTTACTTTAACTAGTAAGTTTAGTAGATTGTTTCTTGGGTGGTGATTGGCCTACTACTGGTATAGGCACTTTCCATATACAAAGTATTTGAACATGTTTGTGAAAATGGTGAGGTGAACAAGTCTAGTTTAAGGCTGATGTTTACAAGTTCACAAATCCCGCCTCTCATATTAACCTTTCGTGTTTGTCAAACTTCTAGCTAATACACATCAGTACACCCACTATGAGCAGGCCAAACCTTATATTCCATTGTGTTATGTTTACTACTCACCAGTAAGCAAAACACATTCTTATAAACTATAATCCCAGTACTGTGTACGGTATAAGGGATATAAAGTGCAGATAGATTAGGTGGCGCTTAGAAGTTTCCAATCCAGTATGGGGTGTCTATTATCAATGTTTGTATATATTACTATAACAAGCATGCTATACTTTTCAAATGTCCAGAACGGCAATTATTGGTACATACTGTAATGTAAGAACCTGGTATTGTGTTTGTGGTACTATAGCAGGGAGATTTGAAATGTTGTGTGTCATGGTATGGACTTCACCTGTGTGGCTCTGTAGCTTTAGAAAATAAAATTTAGAAAGAGTTAGTTAATTAATTCAAGGGATAGTATTAACTGGGGACCTGGTTTATTATAGGTAGCACAGCATCAAAGGTGTCCTGATCATGTGATCCACCCAGTGTAGTGACATCTACTGAAGTAAAAGATTTGTTGTGGTTGTCAAGTGATCACACCAGGGACTTCCCCTGATAAGGTACGTGTATTACCTAATATGGATCTGTCATTTAATTATTTTTTTAATTTAGGAGGCATTACAACATGGTCTCCATAGACTACTCACACCCACACCACACCTCCACACTAGGGTATTGGATCTGGTGATATTGCTGGCAATATCACTTGAAAAATAGCCAATCAGATACTGTATTTCTGAAAAAGTCTGGTCACTTATCAGTTGGTTTTCATGTGAGTCCCATTCAGAATTTTTGTACGAGAAACAACCGACATGCAAATCACTATAACTCTCCATTACCACATCTAGTAGATGATGTAATTCTAAGACATTTTGATTGGCTTAATTTATTTTAAACACATCAGTGTCCAATACTGACCAATATCACCAGATCCTACTCTCCTGTAGAGGTGGGTGTGGTCACTAATGTACTGATTGGACAAATGTGTTCCTACGTGATATCTTAAGAAATAAAATTGATTTTTAACAATATCATACAGTAGGGTAACCTTTATTCCATTATGAGTATTTCTTATGAGAAGTGTTAAAATCTTAGAACTACAGCTGTTAAAGTAAGGGACCTAATAGCACATAACTTATGTTGTTAATGTGAGAAAATTTTGACAAAGTGCCTATTGATAGCAAAAACATCACTGGTCTCATTAAAGAGGTGGCCATATTAATGCATGAGTTCATTACTATTATTGTCTTTGCTAGTTTTGGGACCTATATAGCCAAGGGCGGCCCCAGGAATTTTGGTGACTGGTTTCCAAACTTTTGCTATATGCAAATTTAAATCTAGGAGGTATGGGGGCAAGAAATTGTGTAATTTGAAATTGAATCTGGTAGCAATATTGACAGTTTAAAAATAGAATTGTGTTAGGTATAATGTAGGCTGCTTAATTGTGCTTGCTTCTGGTACAGTATCAGGTGCAAACTAAATAGTTAAGGGACAGAGAAATTTTTTACTGTGTTGGCACAGGTAAATAAAGTAGCTAGCTAGCTACTTACAGTTCTTAAGAGAAATACAAAATGTGGCTGTTCTATTAGAGTGGTTGACTGCTCTATTAGAGTATTTCGATCTGAACTTTTGTGCCATTGCAAATCACTGTAAAATATAATTTTGATTACTTTAATACACTTGACTAGTTTCTGGAAACCTCAGAAACCCCCCCCCCCCCCTCTAGATCCGCCCCTGTATAGCTGGTGGAGCAAGATAAAAACTGAAAAAAAATATACAGGAGTACTGATCTAAGTATAGATTATTGTACAGTATCTTTGCTATTTAGAGACCTGAGGAATATCACCAGAGGTGATTGTGGCTTGTGCAGCTCTGGTCACTGCATGGCTTCCTGATTAAATTAGTGCTAAAATGACTTACTGGTGGGCTTCCTAGATGAATACAACAATCATCTTGATGATCCAGTGATGCTTTCTTTTACACTCTAGCTTGCGATGATTTCTGATGGCTGTTGTGACTGGAATCCAGTAAAGCATGTCACACACACATGACAAAAAATTTGTCACAGGTACCTAACCAGTATAGATACCTACCCACAGGTATCTATTGGATTTTAATCACCTCATTAACGACTAAACTTCAAAGCATACTATGTGTACCATAGTCTAAATGGAAATACTCTACACTGCATGCATAAGCAAATCCTCACATAGTGGCCACCATTTTACAAAGACTTTGGTCCCAAAGATAGTTGAGGCATAGCTATTTAATGACATCGTTGATTAGACCATTCCATTATGCTGGTCACCTCTTTACAATTAAGTCCCAAACATCACATAGCTCGGCTTGAAAACAGCTAGTTATAGGACATCTGATTGATAAGAATTTTTATCTTTCATACAGCTTAGGTGACTAGGGATCTGTAATACATATCGATACAGCAAATAAGTATCACGATACTGTACTTAGAAAATATCGATATATTGAAGTTTTATAGCAGAACAGTCAGTGATTGCTCTATTACTGTAACAGTGATCTAGATACTCAAATAAAAAGCTTCTCTATTTACTTGTGCTATAAGGCCACTCCAGATAAATTTTCTGTTTCCCATCCACCGCCCGCATCTGGTTACTGCCAGCTCTAAATACTCCATTATTCCGTATTCTTCCATTATTTTCCGGTTATTCTTGCATGCTGATAGGCTCAGTAAAAGCTATCTTGAAACAGTGTCAGTAGTGCTATCAAGTCAGCACAAACTTCACGTTTGAGTTATTTTTGCAACTTACAAAGGAAGGAACAAGCTTAAGCATGCTTTTATGCAGCCTTTTTGGCTGTGCCAGGCAAATAATGGCTTGAAAAGCTAGCCAATCTTATAATGAAACAATGGAAATGGACCGCCCGCCCGCATGTAAATATGCCTGAGTCCAGGACGGGAAACAGAGAATTTATTTGGAGTGGCCTAAAATGCAATGTTACGAGAAGCCATATAAATATGTATGTATAAGTGCTGCTACTATGGCTAAAATATTCTTACTCGGGTCTTCTAAAAACAGTAGCTGTTACATTTTAGTATAAAGAACTGCACCACCAAGCAGCTGCAGTAAACAACCTGCTGTAGCCATCTTGACAACTCATCAAAATGAGGAGTAATCCAGACAAGCCTTTGTGAGAGCATGCATTAAAATGTTTGCAGTAGCTAAATGTCTGGTAGAGGCAGGTATCTGGGTAGAGATGTACTTTTTAACAGCAACTCTGTTTTCAAATATCAGAACACACTAGCTATATGTCACATCAGTATAATACTGTAGTTTCACTGAATAAAGAATTCACAGTGAATGTACGTAAAATCAGTGCAGCTCTTAAGGTACAGATAAATTGGATATTATTACAATTATTAGCTAGTATGTCAGTCATAACTAGCCGTGACCACTTCATTATGGTATCATGATACAGTATCATATCGAACAGTTTATTGACGGTGATACGTGATACACAAAATTCACTGTATCACAGAACACTATAGGTGACTAGGGTGATTATTGCATGATGTCACAAAGTGTGTAGGACCTACATAATTATACTTGATTCTTTACTACAGGTGTTCTTTAAGAGGTGATCATAAAGTGAGGTTTATCTGTAGCATGGAAGAAGCCTTGACCATTTCCGTTCTCCCTTTTCATTTCTGGTTTCCAATAGCCTTGGTCACTGCACTGAGGTGGTCTTCAGTAAAAGGTTGGCATCAAGTGAAGTTTAATGAGGACATTTCTTGTTTACTGTAAAGGAAGAAAACCACCAAGTAAACAAACATCCATAACACTTGTATACATCAACAATATCAAAACACAATGTAGTGTGTTGTGTGGATAATAAAGCTGACATGCTACACTAATGTGTTATCAATAAGTAGAACAAACACACCAATATCAATTATGTGCACCTCCATGGTTCCTTCCATGGAACCACTTCATGCTATTGAAATACTCTAATAGAACACACATCTGCATTCTAATTGAACATCATTCAAAGCAATGGATAAGTTTCTACTGTATGTGATAAATAACTACTCAACTCATTTCACTAGTGAATCTTACCACTAAGGGCTTTTGCATCAATGGACAATATTATTCACAAGAGTATCAGGGAGTTTTGGTTTCTCACATAGCCCAACTATAAATTAGAACAAGCTTAGTTAAGTGTACAATATCTAGATGTGCATAATAAAATAAACGAAACTACTCCACATTTAATACTTGTAATACTCACCTTTGTCATGTCAACTACTGCATAAGCGTCTGGTATTGTTAGCTAATAAAGAGATACATAAAATGATTATTTACAACCAAATGAACGAACACATGTAAATATCATACACTACTACCCATCATAGAGTGTATAAAAGGGATCATGGAGGTTTGAACTTCCTCACAATATTAACCACAAACCATCCTCACAATACCTTACACCTCCATGTACTGGTTAGGTATAATCAAGCCCACAAGTGTCTTAAGTAAGTGCAATCCAAAGTATTTCCAGTAACTACAGTTTTTTAAAAATTACATTCAAAGGAATATTCTACCTACTAATGCCTTCAGATCAGTACAACAGTAAACACCACAGGCTTGCTGCTTCAGCCTGGCAGATATTTATTGGCACACCACAGTACATACAATGATCACTTCATGGACTACTTGCTTTCTGTCTTATCTTTCTTTGCTGGCAGTGCAAGGTGTTAATACTCACTAGTACATATAATGGTTTCCTTGTACTGTCTACTATTACAGTTATATTTATCTCTATTTTCCATAGTGACTGGATTGCTGGCAGAGATGCTTCTTGTACTGTTCTCATTTGTAACACCTTGTATGTAACTGAACATAGCTGAACACCAAGTGGCCACTTCACGTTTCAGTAATAAATAATTGGGATTCATGATCAGATGTAATTTATGATATGCTTGGCACCTTTCTTTCTTTTGATGTGGTATGCCTGAGTTCACCTGTCATACCTGTAATTATGTCCCCAAAACAATTGACAGGCAAATACAAGGAAAATTAAGCTCAATGAAAGCCATGATACAAGGGAGGTGGCCTACAACTGCAAATATACGTACCAGCAGACATTTAATCCATAGCTCATACTGTCAGTAAAAATCAATAGTTTTCAGGTCAATACTTATATCACAACACTACTTTAATTCTATAGTACATTGATGAACTTTATGATATACCATTCCTCCACCCACAATATCCTGTACATGTGTAAACAGTACACAAGTACCTTTTGTGGTTATTTTAATTCCCTAGAAGTTCTTGTTGATGACTTTTCTCACTATACAAATAAAATATGAAATTCAACTATTTGTATTTCCTATCAAAACACTGTTACACATAAAATACATCATTTAAAAAACATGTTTACAAATACTGTACGACAAATATGTGACCATCTCAGCAAAAACCCAACTTGCATGCGTATCAAAATTTAAAAATAATTCATAAAATTACGCATGCTACAGAGAAAAATACGTAAGTTTTTATCAAGCCAGTACTTAAAGAAGGAAATCTCAAATCAATTAAAACTATATACCATCTTATTCACCTGTTTATGGAGTTTGAAAATCTTTGATTGTAGCTTCGATGGTATGTGTGTCACATGCGTCTGTTTACGATGTGGTAAACATAAACAAGATCATCACCATTTCTCCTACCAAATCACCTTCATATCGATATACACAAGTGTCTACAGAGCTAATACTATACCTCGGCTGATGTGCTGATCCATGATGAACATTTTAAGTCAAATTGCAACGTTGTAGATTAATCCAAACAGGAATTATGGCTGCCTGTAGTTTATTTTCAGTATAGTCGCTGACTTGCTCTTCCTACTGTCTAGCACTATAATCCTAAAACTACTCACCACAGAAGGCTGAAACTTTAGTGATCCATTCCTTGGATACTACAGATAATGCTGACTGAATAATTTTTTTAAAAATTGCAAACAAGTTGGGTTTTTGCTGAGACGGTCACATATATAACAGTTTTATGAAGTCTTAATTAGTTAAACTTCACTGTATCTCGGCAACTACACAAAACTACATAAAAATACTTGACATGACATAATAAATTCAGTTCAAACAAGTACATACAATGGTCAACTTGAATCCTATTTACAAGTATTAAACACAGGTCAATTCCTTACCAGACTTTTGAACACTAGCTGTGACTTCATTGTATGTTGGTATCTATACAAAACACAATATCATTAGTTGAAGCAAACAAACATCTATGTACATTAATGGACACAAATCGGATGAGATAAAACATGATTTCAACAATGTCCCCACAATACAGTACTACATCACATAGTAGGAATGTACCAATACCAACAATTTTATCAGTATCAGCCATTTTTGGTGGTATCAGATCAGTATTGGTTATGGTTTAAGTGACCGATAGCATAACCGATACTTTGTATGACATAACTGATACTTTGTATGACATTATTTAATTGTTTTACAAGATGGCAGTGAGTGGAACGGACCATTAAGAACCAGAGGAGGTACGACACGCACACGTGAGCGCATATGTTTTGTACAGGGAAGTTATTTCATGGCAGTATCAACAAAAAATACGTGCCGATCTAACTCTTTTCTTATGCTTAATTCAACGGTGCAGTCTACCCCATTCAACCCCAGTGGTTCAGTTTCAATATACACAGCCTATTGGTGGAACCGTCACGTGATGAATAACTAACCGTACGAAATCAAGCCAAGCAGCAACTTGGGAAGAGAGAACCAGTGAAAATCAACTGCACAAGTGTCTAAGTAGCTTTGTGGTTCATCAAATCTTGTCTACGGATTGATTTTCCGCAATTTTATCATTTGAAGAATGCAATTACTGTGAATTCTTTTCAATAGCGCTTAATTCGTGTCGTACCTCTTCTGATTAAGAACAACATAATTTTATAACCATAAATTACTTGAAAGAAGCCAGTGATTATGATTGTTAGTACAGTTGAATAGGCAGTAAGCCACAAAACAAGATTCATTGAAGCCATATGTGATAAGTGATGATTGATCATCTTACAGATGCCTGATGGCCACAAAACCAACAAGTACTGCTATAAGGCATTAGCAACTGTATTTAAATAGTCCTAAACCAATTAAGGGGTAATTGGGACCATAACAACTAAGTAGATTATGAGTGTGACTGGGAAGTTCTCTAACCGTATGAAATTGCGGTTTACAAAGAATGCATGTAAGTGATATGAATATTACACATTTACATACAGTAGAGCCTCTCTACAATTTGGCACCATTATTTGCACATTTGTTCTGGAATAATAAGGGAATTAAATACTCTAAGTACAAACAAGTATACAAAAAATTGGAATTATCAACTTGAGTAGGGACCATAGCACATTGATAAAAAGTACTGAAGCAAGCTGGAGTAGTGTACATTGTTAAATTACAGTAAACAATAAGAAGTGTTATATCCCTACTGTGCATTTGTGTACTTGTTTGTTAACTTTTTTTTATAATTATGACTGGTGAACTCATGCATACCACATCAAAAGAAAGAAATGGTGCCGCATGCCCTACTATCAATTATCATCTGAAAAGTGAAGTATCCATTACGCTTTGTTGTCAGCTATGTTCAACCTGTTACACAGCATTACAAGTCAAGAACTGTTTGAAAACTACCTCTGCAATCAAAGTAGCCACTATGAAAAATACAGATAATTTCTGTTACAAAGGGAGGCCATCACGCACTACCACCAAATCGACATCTTTCGCTGTCAGCAAAGATGAACGGGCACAAAGGAGGACACTGGTAAGTCCATGAAGAATCACGCAAAAAGACATGTGTCTGGCTTAGGCCTGTGCCGATTATGCAAGCATAATTTGGGGCATAATAGGTAGCCAAAAACATTGAGCATAATGCTAGCATAATACAGAGGTGTAGGTATTTGCATTAGTTATCATAGAAGCTGAAACTCTGCCTATTTTGCATATGCAGAATGAATAGTGTGCAAACACAGCAAAATCAAATTTTGTTTTACATAGCTATGTTGTGAAGAAAAGATTAGTCAAGATCGATATACTCTAATAGAACAGTCACCACATGTTGAAATATCCTAATAGAACATTCACAGATGCATTAGATATTCTAATAGAGCAGTCAATGCATAATTTTATATGAGAATATTTGGAGCATAATGGGACACAACTGGGCGTAATTGGAGCATAATAGGGGAAACTTTGGAGCATTGCTCAAAAGCATAATAAGCTATTTGAAAAGCATAATAGGTTCAGGACTAGTCCGGCTAAAGCGACTTCAAACAGTGAAAATCAGACTCATAGCCTTAGCCGTTATTGAGTTATACTTGCCTGAAGGCATCAGTCAGTTACTCAGTCAGTCATTAAAAAATTCTGTTTAATATATATATATTTTTTTAAATTTCATAGCAACTTGTTGAAAGCATTTCAGGTAAATCTGAAAGCTTGTTTAGGCTTTTCCAAACCAATACCTCATCATCATCAAGGAAAAGTGAGGCTAGTTTTTGGGTGATATTTTTCATGGGCCACGCCCAAACCTTCATGGTCCCTACTATAACAGTAATATCATACTGTGTAATGATTATCATCTCCTCAATTTAGACAGATTAACTTTCACTGTAACTAAGAACTTAAAAGTCACAAAATATGACCAACATAAATCATTACATACATCATTTTGATCCTTAATAGACAGTAGAGCTGGTGATGATGATCGGTCATGATGAACTCTGTAATGATAAATGTGACCAGATCTGCAAAAAAGGGACATAATCGCACAAGCCTAAATTTACAGTATAAAGCATTGAATACATTGGGTGAAATACTTGCGTATTATTAAAAAAAATTCTGTAAATTTTTTTAACCCCACTTTTTAAATGAAGGAAGGGACTAACAATAAAAACCTGGATATCATCTTATTCGCCTGCTCAAGAAGCGTTGGAAAACCTTTGTTTTGTTGCAGTAGACCCAAGGACACGTAAGTTATGAGCATTTGTTTATGTCATGTCGAAGCGAACGTATGCAATCGATTCTTCTTCACGAATTTTGCCTTTGTCTGCAGTGAAGAAGGGCGAGTAAAGGAAAAACTTACCCAGTAATAGATTCCCATCTACATGGCGAACACGATGGTCAAAATTGTAGCTACGTACCTCAATCCGTTGGTAAGTTACAACCATTTTTGTAAGTGCCTGTAATTTATTCTCCCTATAATTGCTTACAAATCAATTTTTTTGTTGTTGCTACTTTGTAGGGCTGTAACTCCCAAAGTTACTGGCATATGAAACTGAAACTTTGCTAGTGTATACACTTGGCTAAGTAGATTATAAATATTTAATAAACAGGGATTTGAAAAAGAAATGCGATTATGTTCTGTTTTTGCACAAATAACACATGAAATACACTCAATTTGTGTATGCTACACAATTCAACAGCTCTATAACTCACATTTTTAGTTTCATATCAGATATCAAAAATCCAACTCCTGCATACAAATAAAATTGTTATTTATAACACACAACTAAAACATTATAAACACAATCATACATACTTTGACTCCTTCTCCTAGATATACACGACCAGTAAGATATGATGACCACAGAGAGAAACCATCATTATAATGATGAACAAATTAAATGTACATAAGTTAAATTGCATATGAGGCCTCGGGCAACATGCGACCACAAAGTGAATCACCACAACAGAATCACACCGTGGGCATGGCAAGGCAAAAAAAAAAGAAAAAGTAGCTATTACAATACAAAAAAAAAAGAATAAAAGAGCCTTTCATTAGTTTGTGTACCACTCCTTACAGTTTCTTGCCAGAAATATCCTCTGAGAAGCAGAAATACTGGCAAAGGCAGCATCATCCAACCAATTCTTGACAGCAGACTTTGGAGAATCAATATCGGGGTGAACAAACTTTAAAAGATTGAGTAAATTCTTGATAGAGGAAACTTGATAGTGGCCCAGTACTGTTATTTCAATAGTGTCATAATAATTAGTAACATTCAAGCGGTCAAACTCAGCCAACAGCTGGAGATATTCTGCTTTCGTGCACGAGCAGACTCGATATGATGGTTAGAGTCCAGAGGGCAAGTTAATTCCAACAAAGCAACAGATGAACTCTGAGAATTATATAACACAATGTCTGGACGGTAAGATGTGATAAGCAGACTAGATGGAATTGTTGACTGGGGGCAATGGTTTGCATGGAAATTAGGAAGATCTGCAAATACTTGAACGTGTGGGGTGCCAGCAAAGAATTCAGTATGCTTAGTGGTCAGTACGAAAAGAACTTGGTCCAATACAGCGATAACACCAACCAAGGCACACAACACAGCAATGTATATTGTAGTAATTCAAATTTAAGGCTGCAACACAAGGTGCTATAGACCTTCAGTGCTGCTCACTGTAAGCTCTAATAACAATTAGAAAATGGTATGCATAAAATCCTTTGATCTTTGGGAGATACATGTAATAAGGTCTTCAAAATCACTAAGAGACCTCTGGAGAGGTTCTCTAAAATGATTAGAGACCTCTGACCAGAGACAAAAAAGTACAGTAATAGTTACAAAGCACAGGGTGTATATTAAAATAACACAGTTCCTGTATGATGACATGTGCAGGGTTAACACAGTATATACAGTATGGTAGTACTATATGTATCAAACAGTACAGTAGGACAGTTTAAGTAAGGATTGCAGTGAAAAATTTGTGCTGCCCAAAATTCTACCTTTAAAAATCACCCTAGAGACATTTTACGCAATGAAAATCACCTTTACGGAATAGTACTAGTCCATATAATATAACAAAACACTTGCAGGTGGCCAAATATAGAATTTTTTTTTTAATTGCCTAACTCAAATTTTAGTCTTACTGCCTCGCTGCTTCACTGACCACAGTCGTAAGGCTAGAGGCCAAACAAGAACTGTTCGAAAAGTACCTCTGCAATCAGACAATTTCCATTATGAGGAGAAGCCATCATGTGCTACCACCAAATTGACACTTTTCAATGTCAGCCAGAATGAATGGGACACAAAGAAGGACATTGGTAAGTCCAAAAATAATGCATTATACATACTGTGGTATACCAAAAGAAAGCATTTTGGGCTGATCTGAAAGCTTGTTTGGGCTTAGTTTTACCTAACCAATACTGCCTCATCCTCATCAGGGAAATTAAGGCTGGTTTTTGGGTTATGTTTTTTTGTGGGCCACGCCCAATCCTTCGTGGTCCCTACTATACAGTACTATCATACTGTATGATATGTACTGTAGTACTGATTATAATTTGGTTCAGATATCTGTCAGAACAAATTAATTTGTACCCAAAAGTTCTCAGAAAATGTCAATTGTTAATGCCATACACAATACAAGACATTATTGTCATGATATAACAACTATCACAACACCACTAACACACATCCACTAACCTGAAGGAGTTAAGGTGGTTACATTAGTAGTAACAACAGTTGCTGGTCCAGCATTGTTAATAGCCAACACTGTCACTTCATATTGAGTATCATTATCAAGATCAGTGAAACTGATAGTATTACTAGTAGTGGTTCTCTCCTCCACCAGTTCTGCTGTCCCATCAGATAAGGTCACATTGTATGTCACATCACCACATGAGGTATGGCTGAATGTGTCCCATGATATTACCAGTGAGGTCAATCTCCTTTCTGACACCTTGATAACTGGTTGGGTTGGGGGACCTGTGAGGAGTGATACAGTATGTGAATTAGTTCAGAACAGACAAGAAGCACACCAATTGTCTACAACTGTGCCACTCTGCACACTTAGTGGCCACCACTTAAAGACCACCTTGTTATATAGACCATCACTGTACAAAGACCACCTTGTCAGTTACTACCGTAATTTGCTTTATTTTTGTGCAAAAATTTTTCATGATTCATGTACAAATATTTTTTTTTATTATTTATGTGAATGACTGGTCTATTAAAGTAGTTCAATCTTGTATAACAATTTTTGTGCTAGAAATTTCTGTACAAATTTTGCATACGAAAATTATTTTACAACGAAAAAAAGCAAATTACAGTACACTTCACTTTGCATGGACAAACCTTCTCATTATTTTACATGACACATTCTGGACGTCACAAGTGTATCACATGATTAAACATTGTTGTGGTTTCCAAATTGACAGCTCTATAGCATATAGTGGAAGAATTCATTGTACGTATGTACGTATGTCATGACTGAAAGATTTTACTTGACAATGCTTTTGCAAAAAGTGCCACCCAATTGAATCTAATAGCACCAATTTAATTTTTTTTTTAGGGGTGGGGGAGGGCTAAAAGGAGCATACTTTGCATGCTGAGTATACCAATAGTACACAAACTCTACACAACAATAGTACACAAACTCTACACACAAACTCTACACAACAATAGTACACAAACTCTATACAACAATAGTACACAAACTCTATACACAAACTCTACACAACAATAGTACACAAACTCTATACCCAACAATAGTACACAAACTCTACACAACAATAGTACACAAACTCTATACCCAACAATAGTACACAAACTCTACACAACAATAGAGCACAAACTCTATACCCAACAATAGTACACAAACTCTACACAACAATAGTACACAAACTCTACACAACAATAGTACACAAACTCTACACAACAATAGTACACAAACTCTACACAACAATAGTACACAAACTCTACACAACAATAGTACACAAACTCTACACAATAGTACACATACTCTACACAACAATAGTACACAAACTCTACACAACAATAGTACACATACTCTACACAATAGTACACATACTCTACACAACAATAGTACACAAACTCTAAACAACAACAGGTTCTACTTTAAGGGCATACCCTCCCAAGACACAACACTATCTACAAAGTAGATCTGAAGTCAATTATCAATAGTGACCTTATGTAGTTCATTGTCCATGAAATCTTAACACAGTGTCTCAATTATGCAAAAGTGTCCAATCTTCAAAATCTCACACATTTAACAAGTTCCATACACTACACACCAATAAGTGATACAACTACATACAGTATAAACACTATTATTCTATGACCTTATATGTACATATTGTACTTTGTGTGGGAGGATCAAAGCGATGCCGCGTATCGTATTGTCCATACAGTACTAATCAACTGCATAACTGTACTGTACGAGTCATACAGTACAGTTATGCAGCTAATTGGACAAATACAGCACACTTGGGCAAATACAGTACAGTTATGCAGAGAATTTAAGGAATGTTACGTAAACAACACACTGTAAATCGTTAAAACCAGTCAAACTAATCCTACGAGTTCGTTCTACAGCTAGGAATGGGGGCGTCTGGATTCAGTGGAATGGAACGGTGGAATGGACTGGAATGGTGGACTGGAATGGAATGGTGGAATGGAACGGTACTTTGGCAATTTCAATTGGTGGTCACCTCTTTATAAAGACCGTTTTACTTTAATATTTAAAGTGCTGCTATCTTGTTGTTTTAGAGTGTATCCCCATAGAATGGTCTTATTGATCAGTTGTGCGCCACATGCCTAGAAAATCAGAGTGATATCTGATTTGTAATACAGCAATATACCCCATGCAAAAACAGTTTGGCTGTATAAAGTGACGTCCCCATCAAACTAAAAGTAACTGAGTTATTATTTGGGTGAGGCCAAGAAATACTGACAAATAACTTGCTATAATTTATAAAAATTTGGTTCATCATCATTCACTCATACAGTCTTGCTGCATTCCTAATTAATTCCCTGTAACTCTAATTGGCTAGTAATTTATTATTATTAGCACTTTACAGTGACCAGCACTGAAGGTCTGACAGCAACATGTGCTGCAGCCTTAGGATTACCTAACCTAATTCAAGGACTTAGAACTAGCTGCCTTTTTTCTCCTCTACAACACCGGACTATTGAGAAAGGTACCAATTTACTAGCCAATTAGATTTACAGGGAATTAATACAGTCAGACTGCACAAGTCAATGATAAAGGACCAAGATTATTGTATATATTGACATTCATTTCTAGATATTAGCTCCTTTAGTTGCCAGTTGCTTTTAGTTTCGTGGACACATATTTTTTTGTATATAGCCAAGCTATTTTTTGTATGGGGTATATAGCTATTACTGTATTGTATCATAAATCAGATATCACTGGCTTTTCTAGGGGACATAACATGTGGCACACAATTCATCAATAAGACTGTCTTATAGGGCTACAATTCAGATATTAAAATAAAATGGTCTTTGTAAAGAGGTGGTCTTTGTTAGAAGGTGGTCTTTTAAAAGAGGTGACCACTAATTGAAATTACCTAAGTACCGTTCCATTCCAGTCCACCATTCCATTCCACTGAATCCAGACGCCCTAGGAATGGATTGTATAAACACTTACTGATCATCTGATCCCGAAGCTTTTAAACATGACTCCACTAAGACAGCACGATTGATCATGTGAGTTACATTGTAAATCACTAAAACTAGCCAAACTAATCCTATTGGTTTGTTCTACGACTAGAAATAGATTATATGAACACTTACTGATATCCTTATCACCGAAAATTGCAGCGGTTTGAGTACTAGAGAAAATCGCTCCTAACCAGACGCGACCAGGAAGTACAATACAACACTTAAAGCACCACCTTGCTTGTGTGTACGAAAAATACAGTACTCGGGGGGTGTCTCGAGGCAAATACAGCACTCAGCTTTGTCTAGTGCTGTATTAGCCTCTCGACCCACCCCCTCGTACTGTATTTTCCATACACACGCGCGGCGGTGCTTTAACTCTAACATAACTACCACTTCAGAGAGTATAGGGTTTCTTATGTCATCCCATTAACATACCATCCTCAACCACAACTAATCACACAGTACCTTATAATATTATTATGGGGTTTGTTCAACCTTTATCGTGCGATTTTATTACCATTTTTAATAGGCGAGCTAGTATTGGTACAATATACTTTAAAGCCAATCATCTCAAGCCACACGATCATTTAAAGCACAAAAGAAGGAAGGTGGATGGTGCTATGATTACTTCTAGCAAGTACTGTAGTAGTGACATCAACTAGTGTAACTGACTACAGAAACTGAACAAAATAAACAGTTTTTAAAGCTTAGAATCAGTTGTTGTCATTTGTACCTGTAAGAACAGTTGGGTGGCTGATATTACTGTCAGAACAAATTGTGTGTAAACTAGTTTTTGATGACAGTAATGAGTTGTACTAAGCATTTTTACAAAACAAGCACATTGTATATATCCTTTGAAGCCTAGCTATGTGTGAAGTACAATCTGAATATCTAACAAATACCCACTTAACCCCTAGGGTTTGTATTGTGTCTATTGGGGCTCAGTAGAAACCTACCTCAAGTCAACCTTCACATGTGAATAAGTCACTTCTGGTACTGGTACTAACATGACTATAAGTGTCTTGTCATCAAAACCTTCCAACTCCACATAGTTGTTGTTGTGGTGTTTCTGTGAGTGAAATACAAGAACATGTATAAACATTAGTAGTGATTTTTGTATGAGGACAACTGAGGAGCAACAACTGAGCAACAACTATTACAGCATAGCAGTATGGTGTTCAAGTAAGGATATCTTTTCGAGATCTGTAACAGTGATCTAGATATTCAAATAGAAAGCCTCTCTATTTACCTGTGGCATGCAATGTTATGAGAAGCCATACAAACACACACACACATATAAATGCTACTGTTATGGTTAAACATTCTTACCCAGGTCTTCTAAAAACAGTAGCTGTTACACTTTAGGTATGAAGAGCTGAATGTGGTAGCAAATTGTCTGGGTGTTGTAATAGAGGCAGGTATCCAGGTAGAGATGTGCTTTTTAACAGCAACTCTGTTGTCCGTACTAAAAATCATATCAGAACACACTAGCTATTTGTCACATCAGTAGTTTATCAGCATCACTGAATAAAGAAATTTAAAATGCATACACAGTGAATGTAGAATCAGTGTTGGCTCTTTAAAGTACAGATAAATTGGATATTGTTACAACTATTAGCTAATATGCCAGTTATAACTAGCCATGACCACTTCATTATAGTATCATGATACAGTATCGTATCGAACAGTTTATTGATGGTGATATGTGATACACAAAATGCACTATATCACAGAACACTGATATCTTTAGCTGGAGAAATAACCTTGAAAGACTTCTACACTGTTACTATAGGTTTCTTGTGCAACTTATCACTACAAAACATGTTCTCAATACTATATTGATGTCTATATGAAGATGAGCATGTGTATTATATGTGTTTTGTCCAGTGTCTGAACATGACAGCTATTCCACCTGTCATCTCTGCCTACAATAATGTACAGATACAGTTCTACACATCAAGACCAAGTCTCAAGCTTTATCTGTTTCCTAAGTAGTCCACCCCTTCAAATAGAGTAAGGGTCTGGTGACCATAGTATATGGCACTTGTGTGACCAGAATGCAAATGTGTGCGCAAAGCAATGGCAGATCCAGGATGGGGAATGTGGGACAAACACCCCCCTCTCACTTTGTGGAGAAGCCATACACGTACTTCTGATTAAAATACTAAACTTTATGTCAGGGAAAGAATGATCAATTTATAACTAATGAAAATATGTAGTATTTATTACAAATTTAACTGAAACCGAAGTGAACCAAAGTCAAACTAGTTGTGAAATTGTTCCTCAGCACCTACATACGTACCAAGTGCCTCTAAAATAATTATCACGTTGCTGCTGTTTAAGAGATTCATAGCCTTTTATACAGCTTTTAAGACCTCGCAATCATCTGCAAAAGCTAAAATGTCAAAAATCAACAGTGAGACACTATTAGAGGTGAAAATGCAGCAACTAACAAGAGAATCTGGCTTTCCCTGCAATCACCTACAACTTAGCCTGTTTGTGTCCCTCCCCTTGCCAGCTCCTGGATCCACCTCTGCAAAGTAATAATAGTATTACTTATTTAGTTTGTAACTTGGCAAAGAAAGCACGAAAGTTTATACTTCTTAACAAAAGTCTTTACTGTGTGTGCATCTCAGAGTCTCACTTGGGGATTATCCACTGCTCTCTAATTTGGTCATCATGGTTATTGTGTTATTAATGGCACAACTACATGGTGTATGTCACATGATTATTTAAACTGGATAATGTGATTTGATTGGCTCTGATAGTAGCACAAGTACCATATACTATGGTCACCAGACCCTTCCGCTATAATACAAAGAGGTGGGTGTTACCAGACTATTTCCTAGGTTGGTAGGCTGTAAATGACTGCCATAAGTGTACTACGTACATTATGTTGGTGTATAGGGTCAGGGTTGTACAAAGGACAGGTTTAATCATACTGTAAGTAAACAAGACAAACACAGTCTCACATACAGTAGCAATGAGCACAGAAACTAGTCTCGCATGGCCAGACCGTTTTTTCTCTGCACAGCGTTTATCGATTGGAATTATAAGCACCTGCTCCGAAAAAGGGTCTGGAATGGCAAGGGGGTGTCACTCAGGCTCTTGCTGTGTAGGTTGATCTGCGACCACGGTCAAACTCTAAGTCAATGGTCAAGGCCACAAAATAGCTCTTACAGTGGGTCAAGACGATACAGAAGGTTCAAAACCCACAATCAAAAACTATACATAGCTATTATCAAGCTAAACACGTCACTCACAGTATAATAAAACCATGCAAAAGAATAATACATATTTTAATGTAGTATTATATACACACCCATAAAGTAAATAGCTTCATGTGCCAAGTTATTTTACAACAAAAGTAAAAATAGCAAATCTTTTCTTGCAATAACCAAATTCGCTCCGCGCTTTATGCACCTATCAATGTTATCCCCCACCTACCCCCTCCCGGGCGTAGTGGGGGAAATGGTGGGGATTTGACTTTTTGAAAAATCAAATTCTCCACCCATGGGGGAACGACTAGTGGTCAAATCTCCATGTAGCACGGCTGTAAGGTACTTTAGGAAACAGGTCAATTCCTTTAGCTTGCAAGTTAAAACAAACGCCTAAAATTTCGAGCGGTCAAATGCCCCACTAGTAGGGCAGAGTTTCAGATCAAATCAGGTCAAAATCCCCCACTAATCCCCTAGTAAGCCCGGGAGGGGGGTAGTGGGGCTTAACATTGATAGGTGCATTACTGATACGGAAGGCCAGCAATACATCGACACCATTTCCTTCCACTCATGTGGCCAAACTCGTGATTTTAAAAGTTAACATATACATTGTTCCAAGAAATTAAATGAGTCGGTCGGGCCCAAGAAACATGAAATTAAGTTGAAGTGGCCTAAGCTATAGTATCTATGTATTTACTGAGATTTTTGCACAGCACACACAAATTCCAAAGGTGTAGCCGGGTGTGGTGGATTCACTAAGTGGTTTTGCACAGCATATAATATACACAAATAAAATAAATAAATACCATACAGTCTCGCAATGAGTACAGATACACATTAAAATCTTACACACAAACTGTCATTTCGTTATCAGTACTCCATTAAACACGACCTGGTGACCAACAACAGTTGCTGCGACCATAGATGACCGGACGGACCGGACTTCTTTAACTTCAGTTTTTCTTATGCGCGCCTAGTAGCTGCTTATTCAAAGGGTGTGCCGTGCGTTTCGTCAAAATGGCTTCTGCTCTCCTTCCTTCCTTGTCTTCTGTGGCGAAGTGTCAAGTATTGATGGAACATTTTGATAATCCAGACCAACTTCAAGATGCTATTAACTGTAGCGAAGAATGCGCCGCTTTGTTGCAGTATCCCTCCACCACGCCCGTTTCTAAATATTGTCCTGATCATCCACGAAGAAAACTTGACGTGTTCTGCAGACAATGTGGAACTGAGTTATGTAGAGATTGTGTCTCCCATGGTCACTCAACACACCAGCGTACTAGCATTACAAGTGTGACTGATGAAGAAACCAGGAGACTGGGAGAAGCTATGGGTCACATGACGGGTTTACTGGAAGAGACGAAACGAGCAGTGTCCGTTGTGAAGGAAATGAGACAACGTGTTAGGAGCAGAAAGGAGCACAACATGGAGAGAACAAGGGAGGTGTTTAATGCTCTTAGAAAAGTCATCGATGAACGAGAAGAACAAGTCATAACCGATATTACCAAAGGAGCAGACAAGAAGGAGAACACACTAAAGGTATTATTTTGTAGTTAATCTGCCACACAAAGTTAGTATCAGTAACATAATACAACAGTTCTAATAGATATTGTGTGACAACAAATACCAGCAAAATCACGTGCACAAGATTTCGACCAATCAAATCAATTCATTTTTATGTTTAAACTATAATATCAAGACACACAGTAGTGTGTCGTGCGGCCCAAGAAGTCGGCGCACCACACCGTGAGTATATTAACAGGAAGAAAAAAATGCAATTTTCACACCTATGTAGCTCTGTGATCCCTTATCCGATTGGAACCAAATTTGCTAGAGACGTGCCGCCCAGTTAGGGGAGTCTACATACCAAATTTTAAGAAAATCGATCCAGCCATTTCCGAGATACGAGCAAACAAAATTTCGTTTAATTTCTTCGTTTTCATCTTCATTTCGCACACTTCGCAAAATTCACCATAAAACATGAATGCGTGCTCGGATTGGGCTGAAATTTGGCACACTCAAAGGGCTCATTAAGGCGGATCTCCATACCAACTTTGGTAGGAATCCGATGCACATTCACGGAGTTATGACCAATTATTTGCGTAAAATGAGGTCGAAGGTCTGTCACACCTACAGGGTAAACCCCTTGGAGGAATCAGTTGAAAATTGATATGTAGATGGAGCAACCATCGTAGGAGTGCCTTTTTGTGGTTTTAAAGGAATCGGGTTAAAGACCATGGAGATATGACACAAAACCCAACCTGTGTCAAAATTACGCGATCGGTTTTTATGAATAAAAAAACTATTAGTTTTTGTGTCTATCAGGCAAACCGTGCTTAGAGCAACGAGCTGAAAATCAGTATGTAACTGGAATAATCATCATAGAAAGTTGTTGCAGTAGTACAGAAGAATCGAAGTACAAATCACTGAGTTATGATTCGAAAGGCAACTACGTACAGCAAATGCGAGATCGAGATACTCTAATAGAATAGTCACCCTAATAAAGCATTCAGCTGCATTTATAATTTACTCAGTTATATTACATTGCAAGTTATTCTGTAGAGAATTCAGCTACAAACAAATTGCCCTGTAGAGAGATCAGCTAGAAAAAGTTACCTTGTAGAGAGTTCAGTTACAAAGAAACAATCATGCGAAGAGTTTAGCTGCAAACAAATCACCCAGTAGAAAGTTCCGCTATGAACAGATCACACTGTAGAGAGTTCAGTTAGAAACAAGTCATCCTGTAGAGAGATCAGCTAGAAGAAGTTACCTTGTAGAGAGTTCAGTTACAAAGAAACAGTCATGCAAAGAGTTTAGCTGCAAACAAATCACCCAGTAGAAAGTTCCGCTATGAACAGATCACACTGTAGAGAGTTCAATTAGAAACAAGTCATCCTGTAGATAGATCAGCTAGAAGAAGTCACCTTGTAGAGAGTTCAGCTACAAAGAAACCACCATGTAAGAGAGTTCAGCTGCAAACAAATCACCTGTAGAGAGTTCAGCTAGGAACAAGTCACACTGTACAGAGATCAGCTAGAAACAAGTCATCCTGTAGAGAGTTCAGCTAGAAGAAGTTACATTGTAGAGAGTTCAGCTACAAAGAAACTACCATGTAGAGAGTTTAGCTGCAAACAAATCGCCCTGTAGAGAATTCAGCTACAAACAAATTACCCTGTAGAAAGATCAGCTAGAAGAAGTTACCTTGTAGAGAGTTCAGCTACAAACTAATCACCCTGTAGAGAGTTCAGCTAGAAACAAGTCACCCTGTAGAAAGATCAGCTAGAAACAAGCCACCCGTAGAGAGTTCAGCTAGAAGAAGTTACATTGTAGAGAGTTCAGCTACAAAGAAACTACCATGTAGAGAGTTCAGCTGCAAATAAATCGCCTTGTAGAGACTTCAGCTACAAACAAATCACCCTGTAGCAAGATCAGTTAGAAGAAGTTACCTTGTAGAGAGTTCAGCTACAAACAAATAACCCTGTAGAGAGTTCAGCTACTAACAAGTCAACCTGTAGAGAGTTCGGCTAGAAACAAGTCACCCTGTAGAGAGATCAGCTAGAAACAAGCCACCCGTAGAGAGTTCAGCTAGAAGAAGTTACATTGTAGATAGTTCAGCTACAAAGAAACTACCATGTAGAGAGTTCAGCTGCAAACAAATTGCCCTGTAGAGATTTCAGCTACAAACAATCACCCTGTAGAAAGATCAGCTAGAAGAAGTTACCTTGTAGAGAATTCAGCTACAAACAAATCACCCTGTAGAGAGTTCAGCTAGAAACAAGCCACCCATAGAGAGTTCAGCTAGAGGAAGTTACATTGTAGAGAGTTCAGCAGTTCAACTGCAAACAAATCACCCTGTAGAGAGTTCAGCTACAAACAAGTCATCCGGTAGAGAGATCAACTAGAAGGATCACCTTGTAGAGAGGTCAGCTACAAAGAAATCACCCTGCTTCATCTTTTCTTCTTCCTGTAGTAAAGAAAAAAATGATAGGTTAAAAGCCCTAAAGCCGGCCATAGGCAGGCTTTGGTGTATACAAATACAAAAAGAAGTGAAATCTAATCCAAAACAGCCAAGCTGTAAAAAAAGTGCAGCCCTGAGAAAGGCCATGGTGAAAAAAGATGTGAAATCCAAGGTGGCGACCAAGAAATGGCTGTGATGGTAGGTTAATGGTAAAAATTTTAATAACAACAATTCAGGTGAATTTTGTGCCAATTGACCAAGCGGCACCAAATTCACCTGAATTGTCGTTATTAAAATTTTTACCATTAACCTACCATCACAGCCATTTCTTGGCCGCCACCTTGGATTTCACATCTTTTTTCACCATAGCCTTTCTCAGGGCCGCACTCTTTTTTTACAGCTTGGCTGTTTTGGATTAGATATTAATTACTGCAAATAACATGTGTTGTTGTCATGCAAGGTCTTTTAATTATAAGTTTATTTATAATCCCATACAGGTTTACATACCAAACCAATTCACATGATTTTGTGTAATAGGTGAGCCCCTCCCACCTACCATTTAGCATTCTCTATTAGAGAAATTAAAAGCAAACACATTATCTGTTTTACTGACTTAAAGGTTTGAAACTGGCTTGAAATTGACAGTCAAAGCTAAACCAACAATGCGAACATCGGTAATTTTATGCTACAAAGTAGTTCTTCCTGGGATTGGTAGTGGTAAAGATGTGTCTCCAGTTATTGTTGTTCTTGTTTTAATATTAGCTACAGCTGGAGAGGTTGTTGTTACTATGGACACAACTACAGAATTGTCTGGAGCTATTGAAGAAGACAAGAGAGAACAAAGTGACTACCACTGAACTGGTTAGGAGGAGGAAGATACTGGAGCGACGACAAGATCACTTGATGATAATGAAGAAGAGATCAAGACTGGAACCAGTAATGAAGGAACAAAGAGAAGTTGAGTATGGAGAGGTGGATCGTCTTTGTGAGGAGGTGACCAAGTTGGGAGGATTTCCACTAGACCCCAGCAAGTGTGAAGTGACCTTCCCTACAGCAATGACAATAATGACCAAAGAGACGTCACTAATGGTAACACTTAGAGATGTCAATGGTGACATTGTTGATTACGGCAGTAGTGAGGTAAATGTATCCGTGACCACCAAACTGGAGAAGCCATAGTAGTGGGACCAGTCAAGGATGTTAGTGGTGGAAACTACACAGTACCCTTCACTCCCAAGACACCTGGAGATCACATGATATCAATTGTAATTGATGGACAACACATCCCAGGCAGTCCTCACAAGTAAGGAATGGTGTGTGTTCTATTAGAGTGTTTTGTGGATAACATGTGAGGTGTGATTGTATTATACTTATTCAGTTAGTGTATACTAATGTTACACAATGACTATACATATTAACACTACTACACAGTCACTACAAGTGATTATCACTCAAACTTTCCACTATAATGTTATCTCATTTCCTGTACATGCAGGACGTGATGTCACCAGTATTATTAATGTACAGTAGATCATGTGATACTGTCATGTTACTGTAGGATATCAGTTGTACTGAGAGACTACAGCAAGATGAGAGAAGAACACTGCCAAGTGATGACTCATTATGGAGGGAACAAGTTTGGTACACTCTATGATGTTGCTATAGGAGTTAATAATGAAGTCATCATTGCTGATTATACTAACAAGTGTGTAATTGTGCTGGACTGTAACTTTGCTTTATTAGCAGTGATTGGACAAGGAAGTGGTAACAACAGATTGGTCAATCCTTATTGTGTAGCAGTCAGTAAGGATGGAATCATAGGTGTTAGTGACTGGGATAGTAGTCATCAAGTGAAGAAGTATTCCCTACAAGGAGAACTCTTATCAATAATTGGTACCAATAAAGGGAAGAAGAATGGCCAGTTTAATGGTCCTAGTGGACTAGTCTTCAGTAGTAATAAAATGTTGTATGTTGTAGATAGGTGGAATCACAGGGTCCAGGTATTCGGTGATAAATTTGCATTTACATTTGGCAGTAAAGGGTCCAACCCTGGACAATTTCAGACTCCTGTTAGAATAGCAATTGATACTGACAATAGAGTGTTAGTTAGTGACATTAATGGTAATCATATTAGTCTCTTCAGTCATACTGGCAGTTTTATTAGTAGGATAACATGTGACAGTCCATGGGCCATTACTGTTAGCCCTGATGGTCATATCATAGCTAGTTATGGTGATAGGAATGAAATTGGTGTATGGAGCCCCACCCATCAAATGATAGAACATTTTGGAAAGAAGGGACCTCAACAAGGAGAATTTAATACTATCAATGGTATAGCCATGAACAGTAGTGGGAGTATTTATGTTGTGGAGTGTCACAACAAGAGACTACAAGTTATCAGTTAAATTGTTATTTTGTGTGTTTGTATGATGTAATCTATTATTACCATGGTTACTAATTGTTTACACAATATGATAATATTCTACGTAACTGTACATATTAGTGTGTGTGGGGTGATGGTGTGGTTGTTTTGTGTTGTTACTATGTAGCCATGACAACCACACAACCACTGTTACCAGTAAGTGTTGGTGATGAAGAGCTGGTATATAAGTGTCTTTTCTATACAGGTGGAGAAAGTAGATGTGTACAATGAAGATCATCTGAAATGATGTCATTGGGGACTTTTAGCCAATCAGATTGTACTGTGTGTACAGAATAAAGTAATCAAAATGTGACAATGTATGAACTATAAATCACCAGTTTCCTGATCATGTGATCCACCCAGTGTAGTGACGTCTACATGAGGGATTTGTTGTGGTTGTCAAGTGATTAAATCAGTCTTCACCTTAATAAGGTATGTGTACTACCCTATTTGGATGTGTAATTTAAATGTGTTTAATTCAGGAGGTGTTACAACATGTTCTCCTATTTACCAACGGACTACTCACACCCACACCACACCTCCACACTAGGGTATAGGGTCTGGTGATATTGGTTAGGATTTTTTGGATCATCTGTCAATTTATTAGTTCTCCATTACCACATGTAGTAGATAATGTAATCCTTAGACATTCTAATTGGCTTAATGTATTTTAAACACATCAGTGTCCATTACTGACCAATATCACCAGATCCTACTCTCCTGTAGAGGTGGGTGTGGTCACTACTGTACTGATTGCACAAATGTATTTCTGTGTATTTGAGAATTGAATGAATCATTTTCTTTCATGTACATAATTACTAGCCTTTATGGGATTTGTGACTTATGAGTAGTCTATAAACTAGTTAACTGAGGGATAGTACATTACTGATGCTACATATGACACAACAAAAAAATTTATCTAAGTCTCCTACCAAAATTTTGTACCATATATGGTAGTAATGAGGTTTACTATACAAAAATAGATTTTTCTGTCGTTACCACTTTGTAGCACTGTTAACTTCAAAATTTCTTGGCTTCCAAAGCTGAAATTTCAGTTGACCATTCCTTTAGATAAAGAAAAATGTAATTTGTAAATCCACTAACATGTGGGGTTCTTGCAGATTTGGTCACATAATATTATTAACTCTTGATACTATTCTGATTGAAAATCATACTCTAAGCAGTCTGGTAAATATCAACTACTCTAATAGAACAGTCACTTAGCTGCAGTACTAGTGGAAACCTTTCAAGTGTTGTATAATTATGTACAATATTTACTTAGTCATTATTATACTTGTTAATATACATGGTGGCTACACAATCATTGCCATTATTAATGTCACACAGACAAAAATGATTTGTAACAGTTTACCCTACCATGAACTAATGGGGACCAAGAGTCAAGTCACACTAACTTGTTATTACAATCTTTCCCAAAGTATAGTCCATTAAATACACTTCCTGTTGACATGTGACCACAAGTTTGTCTACACTGACCATGGCCTTTTTTACTGATCCAATCATCCAATTAGAGCACACCATCATTTTTAATGCTACAACAAGACAAGGATAAGTGCAACAAAAATAATAACACATTAAACAGTTGTTCAAAATTATTAATAGCTAAGCAACTGGAGGCTTCTTGTTTATATCGTAAATGAAAAAAAAAATATGTAAACAAACATCCATACATGTATAGACACTGAATACACAAACAACAACAAGACACATAGTGGAGTGGACTGCTCCAAAGAAAGCTGGCACACCACATCATTGTGTTTTTAACTGGGAAAACAAATACACAATTATTTTTTCATGTGTAAGTAACTTCACGGTCACTTCTCAAAATGGGACAATTTGAGTGGAATTTCCTACCAAGTGGGCAGGCCAGGCCACATACCAAACTTATGCAAAGAAATAAGCTTAAGCCATCAACAAAGTTCATTTTCTCTCAATCCTTATAATCACCATTTAATCCAAAGACCACACAAAACTGAATAATTTATTTACGTAGCTAGGTCGGCATACAAAAAAATTTACTGAAACTTGCCAAAGTTAAAAAATGGCCACTCATTTTCCCACTTTAAGTCTACAGTATACACTGTACTACTGTACTTACCTCAAGTCAACCTTCACATGTGAATAAGTCACTTCTGGTACTGGTACTGACATGACTGTAAGTGTCTTGTCATCAAAACCTTCCAACTCCACATAGTTGCCCTTGTTGTGTTTCTGTTAGTGAAATATAACAGAATGTACATAAAGAAGTAGTGTTTAACTTTGCACATGGAATTGCAAATACCTCTAATGTCTACCATAGGGTCATATAATAATTATGTGACCGGATTTTCAAAAAAGGGGATCTTTCACACACACCCAATTCCATGAACTTCAGATACCATAACTTAATACATATACCTGAACCATCCATTAAGTGATGTATATGTTGGATGTTCTCACTTGCTTTTTGTAAGTTGTAAATCCGGTAGAGCGAAACTAATTACCACTCATTAATCAATACTGAGCAGTTTTAGGAATGTACAAGTGATGCATGATTAATGGTGACAGTATAAAGGTGTCAAGAGTATACATGTGTAGTTTGGCTCCACTGGCTATAGATGGTGCATTTTTATGGCTTTACCCTTAGGTGTAATTTTGATTGGTCATAAATATTGTGTCAAAGCAAACGCTTTTTGCGCTATACCATGTAGGGGGAACTTGGCGGGGGTAAATTTTGGCCAGTAGCAAGCTAAATTGAATTTGGAAATATAAACTTTGGCAAATTCAACCTCAGTGTTTAGCTATAAAGATGCTAATCTGAGGTGCTACAAGTACTTGACAGATTAAATGTTGGTGAATTTGTAGCAAATCACTAAAGTTTCCCTCTCTGACTATACAATATACAGAAACCACAGAAGTACAAACATTAGCACCCATAATCTCTACAGCACATTATGTAAAGAAAGAAAGCCCTTGAATTGCCTTATCCACCTGTACTGTTGTTGAAACATCATTTGATTAAGGCATAGTGCGCACTCCATACAACAGTCTGTTAAAGAAATTAATTACGCAAGTGGAAAACCCCCAAAAGTACATCCCTGTTATCCTCAACCAAATCTGCTAAACTCAGTGTCATTTTATGTGTTGAAGTGTACTGATTAAGAATTCACCTGTACTGAGTCTTAACTGGCAACTTAGAGAGAAGTACACCAAAAAAACTTGTTTTCCCAACATTTATTTACACACCTAATGATGCGTAATTCACCAGAACAAGGCTCAATTCTGTTTGTCTCAGAACAAAATCTAATACACCACAGGACTCGCCTGACATCAAGGAATCTGATATACCAACTTCTGTAAACTAATTACCCCCCTCCATATAAAATAGGTGTCTATGAAGGTTCCTCTTACTCATAGGGGCTTGTACTAATTACATGTGCACATTGCATTTTGAGAATTTCACTTATGGTGTCACATTGAATTAAAGCTCAAGTGATAGTCATGACAGTTTTGAATAATCAGGCCATACCCCAATTTTATCATATGTTTCTTTTCCTCTAAAATAAATCAAAACATGAAGCTAAATTATTTGACTTATATGACTGCTTTATTAGAGTATTTACCAATTACTACTAGTAGTATTGCATATTACATGATCACATTAAGATTATATTAATTTGTCATGGCCTTGCGTATGTGAGTTGATTTTCTTTGGGACAAAGCTAGTCCCTTGGGTAACATCACCAGTGCTGCCTGCCCAGTATCAAATCTTACTAAAGGTCAATCTGTGTGGGCACAGATTCAAGAAAGTTAACTGCATATGCCGAAAACATAGAATATATATAATACGCGCAGGCGCTTAGAGACTTGCCTTGATGCGTAGTCTTAAGTGTCATCTTTGACTTCTAGTTACTTCAATGAATTGGTCCTCTCCCTAGGATAATATACATCGCCGTCGTTCTTCGTAGATTGGCTTGCTGATTGATAATATAAGCACTCGTGGCATTTATAAACTTAATTTCTTAATTTGAGAAGCGCCACTGGGAAAACTTGGTAAAGGATCTCAACCTCTCAAGGATCATGGACGGAGGCTCGGACAGCGGTAGAGGGTCAAACATCTAGTATGGCTGAGTAACAAAGCAGCAGTATGATGTGTACAGTACTAAATGACTGTAGTTGGTCCCACATGAGCGGAGATTACGTCTGTGCTGGGCACGTAGTGCTGACATGTGCAAAGGATTTTCTAGCGCAAACAAAAACCATGATCGCCACCACCACCACCACACCTACTGATTTAATAAGGTAAATGCGGGTATTTCCGGACAGCGCACAATTCCGGACACTTTGGCACCTTTACCAAGCTAGCCCAGGAACGAAACAACGGATTGCCTTGAAATTTCTGGTGTGAATAGCTATTCTTATAGGGATTATAAAAATCGAAAAGTGTGTTCTAGTTGATTCATTCTTGGGTGCTATACACGAAGTGTCCGGAATTGTGCGCTGTCCGGAAATACCCGCACTTACCTTAGTTCCCGCGTAACACAAGGCGCAATCTGACGAGAAGAAGAGCAGTGCAGTCTTTCGATAGAGCCAGAAACTACAAGAGCGGCGACAGGAATTCAGCCTTGAAAGAAACTAGAGGTACGCTAGTTTAAAAGAAAAGGTTTAGTAGTCGTACAAATTGGTACATTAACTTCTTTTAGTAATCGTCGCTCATGCCCTTTTGAAGCGTTGTGACTTGCTGCATTTGTCTTGAAGGATAAGCGATACGTCACATCGTATTGTACATAATGGAGTATGGTCTCGCTTAGCAGACCACCTTTTCTTCTTTTGTTATTGGGTAGGGTCTAGTGAACGCAGTATAACAGTTTTGTTGTGGCAACCCCCAGATTTTGAAATGTATTGCGCAGCTGAGAAAGGCTCATTATGCACACGATGGCTTCACAGTAGGTTTGGAAGCCAACGTGTGTGATTCTCATCAATCAACACTATACTGCATTCATCAGACCCCATTTCCCCACCTGATGACAACAGTAGAAAAGATGGTCTGAGACTGTATAAGAACAGAAAGTTGCCTACACCTGCATTTGTGGCTATGCTGGAAGTGACCACTATAATTACAATTAGGTAGTCTTGTCTAGAAGTGATTACTAAGGGTATACGTTAGTTTTCTGCTTGAGTTTGTTTCAGATCTCTGACCATGTTATTTTCCTCACCATTGCTTCATTCATGAAGGGTTGAGAAAGATTGACCATCTTTTACAGCAAGTAGGTAATTGCTTAACCATGTGTAAGCATGTGTTGCCTTTGAGGGTTCTTTCCTTGGCTTTTATTTATAAACTTTATAGCAGAGGACAGTCTGTTGTTGAAGTTCAATTGAATATAACATTGTTTCATTAGGTGCCTCCCACCCACATGTAACTAGCTGTAGTTAAGCTACGGAGACACCTGCTGCAGCATATTGATGGTGGCCATGTTCAGTAGCATGCTCATCTTACTGTGGTGTGAATTAAAAAGTCCACAGGTACAGGATGACAACAGCTGCAGTGGAGCCATGTATTTCGGACGTCTCTGTATTAGAGACACATCTTGATTCTTTATCACTGTAGTAAGCTGTGATCAGATGAATATAGCCAACCTAGAAGCTTGAGATTATTAACAGTGACATATTCATATTGAAAAATTCCATGTAAGAAGAGGTAGAAATAACTCTCAGGCTTTACCTTACTGTCAAACGAAGGTATCAGTATTTATTCGAATAGTAAAAAAACGCTATTCATATCAGCACTAGTCTAATGTGCACACTATTACAAACAGGACAGTGGAGCAGTGACCTGATTATATCAGTGTGTCCTTATTAGTAGTGTCCCAATTTCCAGTGTTTAAATGTGTGCACATATTACAAATGGGACCATGGATAGTGGTCCGTGTCCTTCTTAGTAAAGTGTCCTTATTTCAAGTGTCTATTGTATAACACAAATGACCCTTATTGTGAAGTTGTCTGTGATTTAGGTAGAATGTCCCTTTTTGATATACATGTATATTACAATGAAAACTTCCCACGTAATTAATATCTCCATTGTTCTTTTAAATGTTTTGTGGTCTGAGGTGATTACATATTTGTAATATGGTGCCAAAAAGTAACAGCCTAAAATAAATTGCTAGTGGGTAGCTGTGTTGTTATACAAACTGTAGTCAATAATTGTATGCAAATTGACTGATGTAAGAAACCCTAGCTTTGAAGTGGTAACTAATAGTACAATTCTAACATTTATGTAATCGTGTATGTATATAAATTATCTGAGAGTTTATAAGAATGGCAATATGAGGTCACTTGTATAATCACATACTGGTGTTATCATGGTCCCACCAAAGTAAACAGCGCATACACTGACTTGGACATCTTGATAATCAGGACACTTTTTTTTGGTTCCGAAACATCCATTTTGTGCAGATTCCATTGTGGAATTCTTTCATGATTACTGTAAGCTTGTGTTGACTTAGCCATTTAACCATGTACTGTACAAAGAGTATACTGTTTCATGTTATAAGAAATTGGCAGTAATCTTTACCTTGTGGTCGACATTTGTGATCCTTCTGCTGGCTTCTTCCTGTATCTGTTACAAGTTGTGTGTCCAGGTCAGTATATCTAGGGTGATGTACAATAATAAGAACACTTGGTTTTGTCGACAGTTTCCATTTTGAAATGTATTTTCACCTAATCAATATTGTACTATTAGTACTGATTTGTACAACAATTGAATGCACTCAAGACAGTTAACTGTTACAATGATTAACACTGCTTTTATCATAATGTGTTGCTTTGTCTGAAGTTTACAGAAACATTACATGCAGTTGTTATGGAGACTCTAAGTTAGCATGTGTAGGTGATAAAGGGTGTGTATCACTTGCTTTCTGAACAAAAAGGGAACCGGTTTGTGTTTGATGTTGGCAGTGATGATGGTGGTACCCTTGCACCATGGGACTAAGGTGTTCTGATTTCAGGGATCTGAATGTGTGTACTTTATAAATAATAATGGATCATGGATAAGTATTCCAACTATCAAAGCGTCCTTGTTTTAGGGTAGTCCCTTTTATATCAGTCCAGTTGCTATATCTGAATTCTCAGCTTTGGTATGACATCATCAGGATTGGCATATATACTAGTGTTCCACCGATAATCGGATCAGTATCGTATCGGAGCCGATATTGGGCTTTTCGTATCGATCGGTATCGGTTATTCAGGTATTCCGATACTGATTAATAGCCACTCGCGCCAATCGTCATAACCATAACTATCATCATAAATCCTATGCTAGCAAAACGTGAGGTACAACAAGTTGGAAATAGTGTTGAGTATTATTCTAGCATAAAAGGTGCAGGAATTGCTTTGCTAAACATCAAGCAACTGCTACTTACTATGTTTGCATGAAAAAGATCGAAATACTCTAATAGAACAGTCACTGCACAATAATATATTCTACTAGAACAGTCACACATAGCCAGCTTGAGATGATTGTAAATTGTATAGCAATTATCGGTATCGGTATCTGTATCGGTGAAAATTTGCTTCTCAGTATCGGATCGGTAGTTAATTTTCTGTATCGGTGGAACCCTAATATATACCATCTATAAACATGTTGTGAGATAGATGATGTTTGGAGAAAACAGGTGTCTGGTGTGGTCTGTGGTCTCAGAGAGCAGTTGTTTCTGTGTCATGTTTGTACTGAAATGTGTTTGTTTCTATTGTTGATGGTTACACCTAGAGCTAATTGCACTTTCAATTACTCTTTGTGTTGAGAGATCAAAGCATGTTTGTTGCTTAAGTGTGTGTGACCTTTTGAATCTCACAAAAGAATTGAAAGATATTCTAGCCTAAGCAATCCTAACTGTTTGTTCTGCAACTTAACATAAACTGTCTACACACTTTACTAGACATGGCTGAAGATAAAGAGGTTTGATTTGTAGAAATGAACAAATTGACTGCATGACACTACCTTGCAACACTAGACACTGTTTACTCAATTGTACAAAAGTTCTCTCATACCAATACAGCAGTGTTACACTACCACAATGCTTCATCGCATGCTGTCTTTAAGCTCTTTAACTCACCCACTCATACATATGTGCTTTATTCAGCCTTATTACAGTGCTATTCTTGTAGGTCAATCCTATTAAAAAGTGTTTTGTGGCTAATTCCATGAAAATATTTTCAGCTGGAATAATTTCCACCATATTATATACAGAAGTTTCATAGACTGTCTGACACAGTTCCGCGTATGGCTTCTGAGGTTAGCACAGCTGGGGTTTACTAATGGATTCCCATGGTCACCAGTAATTATCTAATTAGTCTGTGGCTTGTTTAACGCTGTGCGCCCAACAAGAAAATGTCTTTTATGATGAAATAACCTGTCACAAACGAAGAAAGAAGATCGATATACATGAAGGAAGCGAAGTAAGTGATGTATCTTCTTCATTGTGGTCTAATGAATATGGCGATCCGTAATTTACCTATTATCCTCCGGTTACGCAATTAAGAAACAATAACTGTGGCCATAGAACAGCTGTGTGCGCCTCAGTTTTTTTTTTTTTTTAATATATATAATTTTTTACACCTTGATACTAAAATTAGAACTAGTTCGTCATTTTAGACCTGATAGGCATGAAAATTTCAGATGGGCAAGCATGGTATTTATGCATTAAAAGAGCGCTTGTCGTTTTTTGATAGCTCCTTCTGGCGAGGAATGGCGTGGAGGTAAAGAAGACTGATTAGTGCCAGCACAAAAGCGGAAGAAGAGTATCTGATGACTGAGAAGCCAGAGAACAAAAATAGAAACGCACGTTTGTTTGTACAGTTTTCAATAATGTATTTTTAAAGAATCAAGTCTCTAGGGCATAAACTGTGGGACTAGTTCTAGTTTGAAGCGAAAATTTAAAAGTTGCCTTCTACAGTGAGTTAAGACATGGGATTTGGACTAAACTGTGCAGTAGTGATGGCTTATTGCAAATAAAAAGAGTTTAGCAGAATAGTTTAATGCGTTCGTAAGTTATAGCAGAAAACATAATTTATGGGAAGCCATACGCGCAACTGTACAGAGCACCCTTAACCACCTCACATTCGTAAACAATAGTTTCCAGCATGTTTGCCTCATGGCTCCACTGTCTTTTCTCTACCAGACAATGATATAGTCTGGTATAAATAACAGCTTAGTGTATTGATAATAATATTGAACAAAAAAAAATATCATCTATGAATTTTAATAATTATGTGTGCTAATTATTAATGTGGTTTTTCTCTGAAACTCTTAGACAACCTCATTAAAATAACTTGTCTCAACAGGGCCTCCTGCTTGAAACGTTTTTACATATTACCTTCCCTATACATGTTTATTATAACATGTCAGTTACATGTGTGTTTGTGCATGTTGTGCATGTTGGACTGCGAACATCAGTATAGTAGATTATTGTTGTGAGGTCCAATTTTTTTTAAAATAGCCTCCAGCATAAATTTCTGTAATTATGAAATCTATGAGACATGAACAATTTCTCTGTAACTACAGATCTCTTGGACACTATAACATGGTAAAGTTGTGAAAACTTAAGAATGTATAGATGATTCTGCTCACTATTTTTTTTAGAAATTCAGTTTGCTAGCAGAAATTTTTGTAAGTTAAAACTTTGATTCACAAAAATAATAATAATAATTGGACCTGCTGTACACATGCATGTTGACGTTGATAGCTTGTACTTGTAGTATATTCACATTTTGAGCAGTCTCAAAGAGGAAGACCTCTAGTAAAAGGCCTAATACTCCTAAAGTGTCTTATTGTGTGTTTTATCATTTTCAGAAAATGGAGACACATTATCTACTTGTTTTGTTGTTATTGTTGATCACACTACACAACTCTGAACAACAAGGTGAATAATACACATTGTATTTTGTTATTAGAGGGTTTCACTCTAATTCATTCACTGTACTCCAATACATGTATTACAGGTCTTATTATCCACCCACCTCAAGATGTTACAATATGTGCTGGAGATGATGTTAATATCACTTGTGGACATAACTATACTGCATCGTTGACTCCTCTGTGGAGAATAAATGGACTAGCAATTTCTGGTAGTAGAATTGGGACTAACAACACATTTGAGATGCCAGTGGTAGCTGATAATATTGATACAGTATTGACAGTGTATTCTGCAAATGTAATATTGAATCAAACTAAATTTCAGTGTGAATTTACATTCCTACCTCCTGGACAGAGTTCAGTTGGCATTCTAACAGTGATGGGTAAGTTAGTAACTGAATACAATTCAACAAGCAATGATTTCTCATTTTATTATGTTGTTGTTCACATGCCTGGTTTAAAGTCTCTCTGAACATTTTGTTTATACACTTTAACTGCTTCACTCCTCACAGGTCCCCCAACCCTACCAGTTATCAAGGTATTAGAAAGGAGACTGACCTCACTGGTAATATCATGGGACACACTCAGCCATACCTCATGTGGTGATGTGACATACAATGTGACCTTATCTGATGGGACAGCAGAACTGGTGGAGGAGAGAACCACTACTAGTAATACTATCAGTTTCACTGATCTTGATAATGATACTCAATATGAAGTGACAGTGTTGGCTATTAACAATGCTGGACCAGCAACTGTTGTTACTACTAATGTAACCACCTTAACTCCTTCAGGTTAGTGGAGTGTTTGTATATGTACTGGTGTTTGTTGGGAAATGAAAGCACAACTGAGTGGCTCATTTATTGGTGTTGGGATTGTTGTGGACTTCTGAAACTTCTCATTTAATATCCTTTCTCCATAAGACATAGTGCAGTCCTCGTGGAGGTTACTACGCTGTAGTCCATCAGGAGGGGATGACTTGCTTGCATTAGTTGGCTCTAGTATCTGAGTTGTGTACAGGTACCCCAGTGTTAGGTAGCAGTAGCAGTGCTTCGCACAGCTGCTGGAAGGTTTGCTATGCTTATGTAGACTATTGCGTAATCTTTGAAACAAGAAACACTTTGAAAATTTGTTGCATTTTGTAACAGGATTACATATTTGGGGAATTTTACATTGAAATGATCTTCATAATCCTCTGTTGACTGTGATGTGTCAATGATATGAAATACAGTATTGAAGCCTCCACAAACAAAGATTAGAAGGAGGCTACATGTTGTAACTGTCATATCACCAACAGATACATACAGGATGTTTTTGCTAGCCACAATAATTGTTTGGCTGGCTATCAGTCCTCTGTATGTATCATTTATGTGTAGACTTCATTTTTCACTTAACTTTACATATAATGTATGGTATTGTTGTGTGTTATGTGTTTGTTAATCTTTAGTACCTTCTCCTCCGAGTGATTTGGCAGTAAGCTTGAAGTTTGTTGATTACAGGCCTATTGTTACCATATCTTGGAATGTGAGTGTGTGCGTGCGTGCGTGTGTCTGTGTGTACATGTGTGTGTAGTTATAGATCACTGGTCTGGTAACAAGGCCACTCTGCTAAGTGAAGTTGCTGAGCATGAAACTTTACTCAAATTGTTTACATGTGGACCAAGCCAACCTGTTATATTATTAGAAACAGTTTATCCAACTGTACTAATAAACACCTGTTAACTGTAGCTGTCAGCTGTCCATGTTTTTGGTGTGCATGCATGTTTAGGAGATGTGCAATATTTCGAGCTGGGATAGCATAGTGAGGATAGAGTCGATAGTGTTTTATCCTTAACCTTTTTCTTGTTGTACATTTTGTACACTGAATACAATGTGTATACATTACTGAATCTTATGTGTCTATAGGTATCATCATTGTCACATAACATGACTGAGGTGGAGGCCTTAAATGTCTCTTTGACTGGTGAAGATGATATAACAACAACCTTTGAAGTATCACCTAATACAACTACCTTCCAAATGTCACATAATATGACATCAGATGATAATGTTTCCAGACATCTTGATGTTGGAACAGATTACATCATTTCTGTTTGTAGTGTGAACAGTGTGGGATGTAGTGAGACAGTTAGTACTTCATTAGGTATGTACTGTACAGGGGGGTTGACTGGTGAATTACAGTGGAACCTGTCTTAGTGGCCACTTGTACATCTAAAATGGTTCATTTAAATTCCCCAAGTGAGAAGTTTATACTGTCTAACGCTACCGTACCTTAGGCCATAAAAAATTGGCCTGCAGCTTCAACAGGTTCCACTGCTATATTCCAGACACCTTAAGATGGTGTCCTTGTGTCAGGAGGTGTAAATGTGTACATCAATGCATGAATATGTGTCAAAGTCTCTTTATGAGGTGTCCAGATATAAGGGGTCTGTTTACTCTAATACGACTGAAACCTACACCCTTAGGACTAATGTCCTGGTTGTCAAGGTGTCCCTGTTTCAGGCCCTTGTACAAAAACCATTTTACAGTAATTGCACACTTTCAGAGGTACCAGCTTTTTATAATCAGGTGGTCCCCTGGACAGCTAAAGTTCCAACATTGCATAGCATTTCATTCACTGTTATGTTTTATAAATTGTAGCTGTACGATAGCTCCAGTCAGCAATAGTCCAGTGACATCCAGATGACCAGTCCATCTATGTATCGTGTGATGTGGCTGAGTCAACTCCTAGAGTTAAATGTTTAGCAAGACTGAATTGTTCGACATGTGATGAGGTCACTTCTGAAATGTTCACCAGACATACCGAAATATCAGTCATGGCTGATACTGACTATCACATTTCTGTGCTGGTTGTTGAATCACAAAACAGTATGCCACTGGAGAATTACAGTATAGTAGAAACCATCTCGGTACCAAAACTTACACCAGAGCCGAATCCCACACATGTACCACAGCCGAGCTCAACACAACAGCCGAGCTCAACACAACAGCCAAGCTCAACACAACAGCCAAGCTCAACACAACAGCCAAGCTCAACACAACAGCCAAGCTCAACACAACAGCCAAGCTCAACACAACAGCCAAGCTCAACACAACAGCCAAGCTCAACACAACAGCCAAGCTCAACATAACAGCCAAGCTCAACACAACAGCCAAGCTCAACACAACAGCCAAGCTCAACACAACAGCCAAACTCAACACAACAGCCTAGCTCAACACAACAGCCAAGCTCAACACAACAGCCAAGCTCAACACAACAGCCAAGCTCAACACAACAGCCAAGCTCAACACAACAGCCAAGCTCAACACAACAGCCAAGCTCAACACAACAGCCAAGCTCAACACAACAGCCAAGCTCAATACAACAGCCAAGCTTGACGCAACAGTTGGAACCAACAGAACAGCCAGAACCTGGAACATCCTGTAAGTTTTTAACTAGCTTGAACTGGTTAGAAGCTACACAGTTACACTGTACTGTATGTAGCTAACTGAATGGTTTTGCTTATAAACTTACCATATTTACATACTGCTGTAATTTTTAATAGTAATTGTGGGGTCTACATCATGGTCTTAAATTTACAGGTGGGATGTGTTGTGCAATTCTTTATTGAATTCATGTAGTGATGGTAAATTAGATACAGTGGCACTATGCTTAACCCTTTGTTACCATGGACGCATGTCTATTGAAATCCATTCGTAGTGCCTTCGGTCCAGGGATTACAGGGCTGATTCCATTGTCATTTTATTCAGGAGGGGGGGGGGGGCATTTTGAATTGTGTATCATGTGTAGCCAAGAAAACCATCCAGGGAACGAACATCATTTAGAATAAACACAAGAAGTATAAAACACACATAATGTTTACATACCTATGAAAAAAAGGCCATAACTTCCATCTCGGTGGTGGTACACTATTCTAATATTAGTGTTGGGCGATATATCGATATTATATCGTATCGTTTGATTTTTTGCTGATATCGAAAAGTATCGATATATTTTTCAAAACTCGATATTTCGATACGATACATCACGTGATCTGATTTAATTTTAAAATGTCTATTTTAGCTTATTTAATAGTTAATTGTAGCTTTCCATTACCTTCAGCAATTTTCTAATTACTGTTACTCTTGTGTATGTGGACAGGAAATCCCCATTGTGTATAGCCATAGCTAAATTATGTGAAAACTAGCAATTTACACGTGCAAATTAATGTTACAATATCGTATCGAAAAGTATCAATATCGGTCAATTTTAGTCAATATCGTATCGATATCGTATCGTTCTGAAAATCCTGGTATCGCCCATCACTATCTAATATAGATTAATTGATTCCTCGCGTGATGGCGATTCGATTGGTATATAGTATGATATCATCACACTTAGCAACAAAATGGTGGGACAACTTTTATTTCGTGTGACGAAGAAGAAGCAGCCCTATTCCATTTGCTTCACAGCGTGTGAGTTCTGTGTGTTAGTGTGAAACTTTTTAGATGTACAGCTATATAAATAGGGTAAAGAGGTACGTTTTTTGTCCCAAAAAATGAAGATAAAATCCTTCGAATAGTGCCTCACTGTGGTATTATTCGAGGGTGCACTACTAACACTTTAAACCACTACTATAGCTAGTTTTATGAAACAATCACAACACGTTGCTACTAACTTCTATACAAGACCTTTCTTTCACTCAAGTCCTTGTAGCACAACCATGTCACGCCTCGTGCTACGTGGTCAATTTACTAAAGGGAATTTCGATTATGTGACAGCCGTTTAAGTTTTACCAGGACAATGCCTTTCTTATATCAAGATGGAGATTAATACTAAAGTTATGAGAGCACTAGTAAAGAGTAATTACAAAAGTATGGTGTGGTACTATTCAAGGGCGCGGCACAACAAATCAAGTGATTATGGTATATTGCTATTATTTATTCAGCTAGTTAAATATACTGTGATTTAGTGTATTTCATGATTCATGAATAATTCGCTGATTACGTTGCTATGCACTGCTAAGGAAGCATAATACAAACCATTTTGAACTGCAAATTATGCACAGAAGTATCTCAATTGAAGGGGTCAGCTGCAAAATGGGACAAGCACCATTTGAAAATTTAGGCGACCATGGTGGTGGGCCATTAAACAAAATTTTGGTACATAATTGAATTAGAATGTTTGCTTAAAATTATTTTGATACTGCCATGAACTTTTAAGTTTTATTGTTTACTTAGTGACAACATTATTCACATAGCTAAATCAAGCCATTCCAATGTTGAAGAAATTAAAAATGTAAAGTGGCACATGTGTCCCTTATTTCCATGACCCCTTCAACTGTTTTATAGTGTGTCTATCATGTTTTCTCATGCGAATTGTTTAGAAAAGGCCTCAAGGCTGTCCTTCATTTTTGTTCACATAAGCACGAGTAATGCCTCCCTTTCAACTTGAAGGATATGATATCTCTGGTAGCCTAAGGCCTTCAGTGTTGTTTTAAAAACTGTTAAACCTCTATAAAACCAAAAGGGAAGACCATTCACAAAGTATATGAAGAGTCACAATACCTGTATTTCAGACCGCCAAAAAGAAACCGTCTCGGAGCAAAATTTATGAGTGTGGAAGTTTAATACAGACTTAATTATGAAATTAATTTCAGTAAACCAGGCACACGCCCACAACCTGCTGAAACAAAAGGCGAATAGAATTATATAAAACATCATTTCATTTTAATGCACATCACAATGGGGAATGCCTCACATGTCCAGTACTGCCAACTAGTGTCCAGTGTGATTTGAATACCTGGGATTACTAACATTAAAAGACTATTTGACAAAAGATTTATAATTTCAATGAATATACTAGTATGAATGGTCATTACATTTTAAATTTAAGTTGCTTACATTTTAAAGTTACAGTGGGTTCCCTGTTATCTGAACACCTTGTGCCGGTTCAATTACAAACGTGTTCAGATAAGTGAATTTGTCTGGAGTTAAGTGAATCTCATTCATTTTTATGCACAGTTTTGTTTAACTACTCTAATAGAACATACAGTAACTGTCAAAATACTCTAATAGAACATACGGTGAATGTCAAAATACTCTAATAGAACATACGGTAAATGTTAGAATACTCTAATAGAACAGTTATTCGTACTGTTTTGGATGATCGAGAGTCTGGATATTTGAGTGTCTGGATAATTGAATACTTACTGTAATTCGCTCATAGCAGCCCTGTGTTACAGACTGTAGCCTTCTTGTGGTTCTGTAATGATATAGTACCAACATAGCCTTTTGCTGGTGAAAAATCATTGTGTTTTAAAATGTGGTTAAATTGCTAGAGTAAGTTTCATACTAAAAGGATAGAATATGTGACCATCTCAGCAATAACCCGTCTAGTTCGCACAACTTCCAAATTTCTTTTTATTTTCTCAACATTATCTGCATTGTTCAAGGAATGGTCCACCAAAGTTTCAGTCGATTATGGTGAGTAGTTTTGGAATTACATCACTAGACAGTAGGAAGAGTAAAGAAATCGATTTGTACAGTAATTATACTAAAAATATACTACAGATGCTTACATTCACAGTCATAACTTCCGTTTGGATTAGTCTACAGGTTTGGGATTTGGCTTACAATGTTCACCATGGGTTGGCAGATCGACCAAGGTTTAGTTTTTGCCCAGCAGTTACTTCCGCATAGGCATATGAAGGCAGTTTTATTGAAGAAATGGCAACGGTTTCGCTTACGTCTATCGCATCATAAACGAACGCATGTGACACGCAAACCATTGGAGTTACAGAAATTTAACAAGGATTTTCAAACTCCCCAGGAGTAGGCGAATAAGATGGTATAATAGGTTTAATCAATTTGAGTCTTCCTTCACTGAGTAATGGCTCAATTAAAACTTACATAAAAGTTTCTTTGTAACACGCATTATTTCACCAATTTTTTTAAATTTCATTTTTCTCAAAATGCATACTTGTGTGAACTAGACAGGTTTTTGCTGAGATGGTCACATATATTTGCAAAGAAAGTTATGGGGTTTAACTCTTAAACCCGCATAATCCAGGAAACTGGATTTAAAAATAAATACGCACGCCTTTCACAAAGTGCTGTAACTTTTGAAACGTCCATCCTATGGCTACGCAATTTACATCATTCTACTTTTGATGTAACAATAATTAAACAGTACCTAGGGGTTTACCCTAACACTAAATGGTGAGGCCAAAACTGGCCATGAAAATAACTTTTCGCTAAGGAAACACACAAATCCTTTACATACCTTTATAAAATGGTCAATAACTCGATGGCGGTTGCTCCTATCACCTTGCAACAACTTCCATTTGATTCGCTGATAAATTTTCTATTAGGCCATATACAGCTCACATGAGTAAACAGAATTATACATGTGGCAAGAATTTTGAAACACGGAGACGCAACTCACAGTTGTTCATTGCTTCATAACAAGTAAGTTACAGTGTTCATTTAACCTTCTCTAAGTAGTCCAGTGAACATACCTTTAATAAATGTGTAGTTGTAGGCTGTAAGAATTCAGTTCCCCCAACTAGTGTCACCATGTGTTCCCATATTGTGCAAACATGCATTCCCCAAAAGTTCTCTGTGAGTTTAAGGGTTAAAGTGAGCCTTTTTTTTTCTTATTTTATTGTACATGTAACTTCCTTGAGGGTTGGTACCATCCTAGTTCCTTCAATCACTTATTTGAGTTCATTGTAATGAAGTTTCACAATCGTTGGTTACAAAATCCTGTCATTACAACAATTTGTTTCTTGTTGATACAAGCATAGCAAGTGCAACCAGTATGTTTGTGATGTAATACAATGTACATGAATTCCAATAGAAATGTGCATATTTAGTGACATCACATTATTACATTTCTTATCCTGTTATGTACTCTGTTATCTATGCCGAAACATACAGCTCTTGGCAAACCTCAGTTTAATTAGGGTCAGCAGGTCATACAGTGACCTGGTTTCAATAACACCATACATAAATATGCAGTAAAGTGATGATGAGCATAAGTGTACACTGTATATCATATTGTATCATGATATACAATTCTATATTGTGGCATCACTAAATTACACATGTGTCTTAAAATGATTCATTCTTTATTGTAGATGCCAACGTATACTGAAGTTGTATACTTGAAAAACCAGTAAGTAATTTTGATCTATGTAACCATACATTGTAGAATTAACTACTGGTGTTTTGGTTATAGAAAAAGAAATTTTTCTGAAAGCACATATGAGGTACGTGTGTATATGTGCATAGTGTACATTTAAATATGTACGTTAGAGATGGCATAAAGTTTGCCTCCTTTTTTCAAACTCATAACTGTATGGAATTGTGCTCTTCAGAAAGATATTGATGTTTGGTTGTCCAACTATTTTTCTGTAGATACCAACATACAATGAAGTTTCAGAATTCAAAAGCCCGGTAAGTAATTGATTGGCACATATTGACTCAGTGCATGTACTGTACTCTTGGAATTTTAGTTTTTAAATATATGTCTTGATTTGTTAAATAGTACACTATATCAAATCTTTGAATGTATTTTTTTATGTGTGTTTAGTTGTCGACGTACAGTGAAGTTGCAGACTTCAAATGTATTTGATGATATTTATATTTGTGACCGTCTCAGCAAAAACCTGCCCACCTACCATGCTTTTTGAGAAAACCAAATTCTCATGCTACAAAGAAAACAATGTACAAGTTTTAGACTCACGGAAGGTAAATTTCAAATCAATTACACCTATACACCATTTTATATTCACATGTTCTTGGAGATAGTTTCGTTTCTTTAACCTCAATCATATTATGTATTTCACATGTGATGCAGTAGACATATGCAAAATAGTTGTCATTTCTTATTTAAAATGCCTTCATACATCTACATATGTCAAAGGCTAAAAACTTATCTTAATTGATTTGCCAGTTCATGGTGATCATTTTTAAGCCAAATTCCAACTCTGTAGACCAATGCAAATGATGTGAGTTTGATTTATTTTTCAGTGTAGTCATCATACAAATTAATTTCTTTGTTGTTCATACTGACTAATATAATTCCTAAACTGCTCACCACAATAGGCTCACCCATTGCTTCTACACTGAGAACTGAGAGAAAAAATTGGTTATGCAAACTTGCTGAGATGGTCACATTTGCTGTTGAATTTATAATATCTTTTTGTGTGTGATAACACATGTCATATAACCTTTATTGTACATACTACATCAAGCCTTATAGGGTTTATTGTGTTGTATTGTACAGTTTCCTTTCATTGAATATACACTGTATAGGGAGAAAAATCACCGACAAGAACTTTTAGTGAATCAACAGAACCACAAAATGTACTTGTGTTCAGTGTGTTGTATTGTTACACGAACACTACACACATGTACACTACACACATGTACACTACACACATGTACACCACACACACATACACAGTATTACACACACCAGAAGGGGTAGGATATGCGTTGCATGCCACTTGATTAAATTGTTTACTACCATCACGTGAGTCTCAATATTCACAGTACAAAACAAACCAACAAAGGGGGGAGGGGCTTCGTGGATATTTAGTTAGCACTTTGCATAAACATCAAGGTCATCTACTTTGTTTTGTAAGGGCCTCTGAATTTATTAGTGAAATAGAGTAAAATCACTGTTTCATGTGCCTACGCCATGCACACAAGCGCACACACACACTACATTCCGGTGGTTTAAGAGGACAGGTTTACAATTCTCATTACTCCAACATCATGACATATGCAGCAATAGTTATAGTACATAAATTGGTATTGTATGCATGTATTATTCACTAACTTATTTTCACTTTATTTTATACAGCCAGCAATGCCAGATACTTGTGCAGTAGTTGACATGACAAAGGTCAGTGATACAGTTAGATACCGATATGGGTTTTTGGCATGTACCAATATCCGGTATAGATACCACCAAAAGAAGCCGATGACCGATAGTTGATCTGATAGTTGATCCGATATTTGCATTACAAACAAAAGTCATAGTTAATCTATGCAAAGTGTACATTTACCTACTCTACAACAACATGTGGACATATTCATTGCTCACTCCATGCCATGGTGATATTGGCTTGGGTTTCTATTGTGCACTCCAGACAATTAGGCACCCACAGACATTTTTATACATACTCCCACAGAGCCTTAAATGGATATTTCTGCATTACTCTGCATTTTATTGGTTTGTATGAAGGCTGGTACAGTAGGTTTCCTTGGTTATCCTGTGACTGTTCTTTGTAATAGTTAGACACTCGCAATAGGTGTCTTCGAGGATTTAAAAACCTGAGGTGACGACGACGTCAATAATTACCGAGGCGCAGCCGAGGTAATTATTGACGTCACCGATGGTTTTAAATCCTCGAAGATGCCTATTGTGAGTGTCTAAGTGTTTTAGACAATGGCGTAGAAGCAGTGAGTTGGTATAGAGAGTTCCCATTGTAAACACCTAGGGTATTTCAGCGAGCAAAAGATGTGAGGTCGCGCAAGCTCGCGCGCAAGCCATGAAGCGCGAATAACTGAAGGTTTGTAAAGTCGATACTGAAAAAGTATGTTTGAGGCATTATAGATACGTGTGAATGGCAGCAAATGGGAATAGCCAGTGCCAACATGGCTGTCTTGCATGGTCTACAGAGTGTGCTTTAATATGGCGAAGGCCACAAACTGAATTAATGGCTTGTACCATGATGGTCTATAAATCCGCTGAGCTACTCACGATAACAGCGTACCTGAGTGTAATTTCTTTGTAATAACCTGCTCGCAATCGCTTGGTGTTTACTGATGTGCGGAATACTAATTGTCCACAAAAGGCTAATTGCATTACTGTAGGCCACATTATGGTTGTAAACAACTGTGGGGTGTCTTACCAGTAAGACACCTGATACCAGGTTTCTTCGCAAATAAGAGACCTCCACACATCAAACGAAACGCTGCATACCATTGTCTAATATATTATAAAGGTACTATATGCAAATATATAACTGCTTCTTTTATTTAAGACTGATAAACTTTCCAGCAACGAACACTAGAATTGTGTGTATTTGTATGGCTTTTCATAGCACTTGCTGTAGAGGCACTGCCACTAAACAGCCACATGGATAACATAGAAAACCAATATTTTAATCTGTTTATGTACAAAACTATTGCTGTATAAATATCGGTAGCGATATTGGTCCTCCTACTGTTCTGTACCGATACCAATGTTGGTAAAGAAAATGCCATATCGGTGGCCGATATTTTGGCCGATCCGATTATCGGTACACCTCTAGATACAGTTACTACAATTACATGTACAGGCTATAATGTGAAGTAGTTTTTGCTTATTGTGTAATTTTATTATGACTGGTCATGTGTACACAATCACAATAAGTTGTAAATCAAAACTTATAGTGATGGACTAACTAGAATCATTCATTTGTAGTTGATAGAACTCGACTTGTGCCATTTATCACCACAATGAATTTGCATTGCAATCTGCATATCTTCTTTGTCACATTTTCCTATCTTCAGTAATAAACTCCTCTTAACCCTTAAACCCACACAGGCCAGAAAACTGGTCCAAATACACATACCTAAGACAAAGTGCTGTAATTTTCCTATTGCCATGCAATTTATGCTATTCTACTTGTTCTGTAATAATCAGTAAAATGGTACCCAGGGTTTTACCCTAACATGAAACTGTAGAGCCAAAACCTGCCATGTAAGCAGCTTTTCGGTAGAGAAACACACAAAACGTTACATACTGTACCTTTACAAAATTATTTATTACTTAACAATGGTTGCTCCTATCAACTTGCAATTTGTGTCATTGAATTCTCCATCAGGGCATCTATTACTTGTGTGATTAAACCCACAATCAAAACTATACATGTGGCAAGAACACGCAATGATGGACTAGTGCATTGGAATCCTTTGACACTTTTCATAGCAAATAAGCCTTTGTAGCTGCAGTGTTCATTTAAACTTCTCCAAGTAGCCCAGTTAACAGAGTTTTAACCAATGTTAAGTTTTAACCACAAAGAGTTAAGTTTCTCCTTTTTAAGTCACCAAGCATGCCAGTAATATGTAAACACACATTCTGCTAAAGTTCTTTACAGGTTTAAAGGTTAAAACTTCCATTTAGTGCAACTGGTTTACAGCCACACGCTGCCTAGCTATGGCCCACAGGTTATTACATGAAATTGGAAGTATCAGAAATCTTCTTAGAGTATATGTGACCGGATCTGCGAAAACCCAACACAATTGTGCAAGCCTAAATTTACAGTATAAAGCATTGATTACAATGAGAGAAATACTTGCGTATTATTGAAAAATCCATAAATATTTGAGCGTCTCTTTCTTAGTGAAGGAAGGGACTAACAATAACAACCTGGATATCATCTTATTCGCCTGCTCAAGACGAGTTGGAAAATATTTGTTTTGTTGCAGTAGACCCAAGGATACTCAAGTTATGAGCGTTTGTTTATGTTACGTCGAAGCGATCATACACAATTGATTTTTCTTCACCAATTTCTCCTTTGTATGCAGTGCAAAAAGACAAGTAAAGGACAAACTTACCCAGTAAAGAAGAAAGTGTTGAACTAATTCAACATTCATACCTCTTAATATTCTAAAGGTCAAAATTGTATATCCATACCAGAGCATCCCAGCATCCTTACAAACCTTCTCACTGCTTTCCTAGCTGCTAAACAAGCCTTAACACCTAGAACAATGCTTGGTTGCATAATTTTACCTCGTAGGCTTATAACGCATGACCATCCTCCTCTGGGTTAATCCACAAATTGCTTAGTTGGAGCCATTTGAGTGCACAAAAGGTCCATGGGGACCCCAAATTTGACCTTTAGCCTTAACTCGTCATCCAACTCCATTTTGTGTTTCAATATAAAACCCACTAATCTCACTACCTGCATAAAATAGTTGTCAAATTCATTGGCATGTTTGTTTATCTTTTATAATTCACTCACAGAAACACAACAAGAGCAACTATGTGGAGTTGGAACGCTTTGATGACCAGAGACTCACAGTCATGCTTGTACCAGTACCAGAAGTGACTTATTTAGATGTGAAAATTGACTTGAGGTAGGTACACTGTAGGGTTCTAAATAAAGGTGGAAATGTGAGTAGCCATTGTTAGAACATTGGCTAGTCACTCACTGAATGCTAGTATAGTAAATGTACATGACTACCTTATATCAGTGTCATGTGTCAGAAGATATCATGGAGCCCCATGTGTATTGTGGACATGTTGGGACCACTCACATATAGTACATAATGATTATCATCAAAAATGACTGTTCAGTTAGACAATGCTATAGATTACCTAAAATTTTGGTGCCTCACTTGTCCCTAGCAATTAATGTAAACAATGAATTTACAAAAATAATTGGTGAGTTATGAAATACATTAAATTTTAATAACTTACCAGTAATTTACATGTATTATTACTAGTGCATAAATCGATGTCGATTTTATGCTTCAAAGATTTGAATGCAATATTCAAAGGATTGATGAATATTTAGCTACTATTATGTAGGTGGAATAATTTTGAGTGTATTGTACTATTGTAGCTAATTCCACTTTTTTGTTTTGGCTCCCTTTGACAAGTGGAATTTCTCACGTTGACAATATTACTTGTCTGTTTAACAGGATATAGCAGCTGGAGAAAACACAAAACAAAATGTATAGCTGCTGCTATAAGACCTTACAGTAGTACACAACTCACCAATATTCTTCCTCTACAGCTTGTCCCAACTACACTTCATGATTAGCGGTGGGTGTGGCCACTCGTGGTGTGAGCTAATTAACTTGTCAAACACCTAGCACAACCACCTTCCATTGCTTTCTAGTGTCTCAAGTGTAACTGCCCACGGTGAAATTATTCATGACGTGTTGAGCAGTTGGATTCTTACGTTCTTCTGCTCACTAATATGGCCAGGTTGCGCTTGTGCAAAATTTGAACTTCACTTTTGCCATTTGAATGATGTACCCTTCGAACCATTGAACGAATGCAGTAGATTCGTTTATGCACTAATTATTACAATAATTAATATTATGCTATACTTTTCAAATGTCCAGAACAGCAACTATTGGTACATACTGTAATGTAAGAACCTGGTATTGTGTTTGTGGTTAGCCCATAATTATATGGATGAGCTTATTGTGGTTAGGTGGTATAATATAGCAGGGAGACTTGTAATGTTGTGTGTCATAGTATGGCTCTGTAGCTTTAGAAAGAGTTGGTGCCCGGTTAACACGTGGTTTATTATAGGTAGCACAGCATCAAAGGTGTCCTGATCATGTGATCCACCCAGTGTAGTGACATCTACTGAAGTAAAAGATTTGTTGTGGTTGTCAAGTGATCACATGAGGGACTTCCCCTGATAAGGTACGTGTATTACCTAATATGGATCTGTCACTTAAACATTTTTTTATTTAGGAGGCATTGCAACATTATCTCCACAGACTACTCACACCCACACCATACCTCCACATTAGGGTATAGGGTCTGGTGACATTGGTTAGGATCATCTGTCTATAATCCAGTCCACATGTCTAAGACATGCTTAATGTATTTTAAACACATCCAAGAATACTGACTAATATCACCAGATCCTCATCTCCTGTAGAGGTGGATGTGGTCACTACTGTACTAATTGACCATGGACAACTGTATTATAATTTCTGTGTAAATTAAAACAACAATCATATAACACAACTTAATGTGTAAATGACAGCTAACCCTTTGTGGTATTGTGACCTTATTAACATATCTTCATACAGTAGGACTGAGGTTTTGTATAGTGTACAACACTTCACTTGAGTGAATTCAGGGTTGGGCAAGGTGGGTAGTAGACACAGGAAGTTTGGGGGTGCAAAGCTTTCAGATTTTAACGTAGATTGAATTGCTTTAATTATGCAAAAAAAAAAATCTAAATCATACTGCTTTGTAAGTGAGAGTTGCACAGGGATAAGTGACTACAGGAGCTTATAAGTGCCGAAGGAGTGTGAAATGAATGCATTTAACCATGTGGGACTTCTATAGTGAAATATTGCCTTATTTGGAACACCACAGGCCACCTGTTGGTGGTTTCGTTACATAAGCAATTAGTAAGAAGCATTTGCAATGCAACAGTTCTTATAGTGATGGGAGACACCAATAGACTTGTATTAATTTTATAGCATGTGAGACAGCAACAAGAAGGGAAGTGTTGCTAACCAGCTAAAAACTGTTGATCCACAACTGGTACTGCTCATTTCATGCTGCACAGCACTAGTGAATGTGTTTATAATGACAGGTATGTAGGATGGCCTGTGTGGTTGGTGAGGTTTCAACACTATTAGTGGTGTTCCATATAAGGTAACTTTGGATTTCAGCACTGTTACCACACAACCTCATTGAATTGAAGTTTCACACTCTTTTGCACCTTTGGCGCTTATAAGCTCCTGGTGACTATCATGAGTAGTTCAGCTAGCTTATACATGTAGCTATATATGGCATACACAAGACCATGTGCTTAGTAGGATAAGTGTGCCCATGCATGAGGTACACTTAGACACTACATGTGTAGATTCTAACTCAGTAACTATGGAGTATTCTTAATAGTGTTATGTAAGGTGACTGCTCTATTAGAATATTTGACTGACTGTTCTATTACAGTATCTGGATGTTGTATCTTCTTTGGGGGGAGGGGATGGACACACGCTCCACTGTGCCAGATCTGCCATACCACTGTCATACCACAGTGATGTAGGACCTCATTACACTTGACAGACATGTAGTCAGGTGTTGTTAATAGACCACTAAGCAAAGTTTTACTGAAGTTTTGATCATTTCTATCGTCTCCAATTACGCCATGCCAGTCACTGTATTTTGGTGGTCTTAAGTAAAAGGTTGATAGTACCTGTCTATTCTGTTTTTCCATATTAATGACACATACATGTAGTACACTTATAGCCAATAACATTTCTCATATAGTACATTAATCATTGTCATTTTATTCCACACAAAGATGATCAAGGAAGCTTTGCGGACAAGAACAGAATTAGTTTACCACAACATCATGTGGTTACAGTCTTTACAAAGTGTTTATTACACAAAGTAGTAGTAGTACTTGTAGTAGTGTTCATGGGATAGTGGTGAGGAGTTTTCTTGTTTACTGCAAAGGAAGAAAACCACAAAGTAAACAAACATCCATACATATAACAATTATATACAACAACAATATCAAGACACAAGGTAGTGTGTTGTGTGGACGCTAATGCTGATATGTTACACTAATGAGTTATCAATAGGTAGAATAAACACACCAATATCCATGTAGCACGTCTGTGGTTCTTCCATGGGACTACTTTATGACATAGTGTCATTGAAATACTCTAATAGAACATACACCTACACTGATGGGTTGGTTAATCATAGAAGACCAGGGCTAAGATATGTACATCAATGTTATAAAGGATACTTGTAATAGTGGTAGGTGATTTGGGAGAGTGAATCTACCAACATAGCAAAACATGTGTTTGTTATTTATTTCAACACTTCAGGTCTAAAGGATTTCAAGTTAAGGAAGAGTCTTGGTGCACCTAGCATCCAATTCAGCATTTAATTCTGCAGAAATCTATTTTTTTCATTTTAAAAATCACCAGAACACGATTATCATAATATTTATTATGTAAAAGTTTTCGACGTATGTAATGTTCGCGGCTGCTCAACTTTCTGCAACCTTTTCATCCTTGAAAATTAACAATTGTCAAGGTAAGCTCTGTTTTCTAATAGATAACCTCAGTGAAAAACAAGTGATCCTTGAAAATAAAACCGGTGAAATTCATCGATCCACAAAAATTACATACCTCAAAAATTTATACATACACGGCATTGGTCTGCCTACTTGCCTGCCTCACTAACTACACTCACAAGGCTAGGGGTAAAATGTACAGCTACAATTTTATGCCACAGTACTTAACTCGGATCTCTTGGGGTTTCAAAGAGTGTTTGCCCTCTGTGCCTTGCCTTTCACAGTACCAGCGTTGTAAGTGGGCCGGGTCATCCGGATTATCCGGGTCATTTGAGTCGCATTTTGTGTGGGTCAAGTGGGTCTTCTCCGCTTCACTGAATATCTGGGTCTGACCCGGATGAGATCGCATGTGACTATAAGTTAACAAGCTCGATTGTATTGGTGGAAATGCAGGTACTCAAGAAACATACGTGGAGCCACGCCCGCCATTCATAATCATAATAATCATTCGGAATATACTTTTGCTGTCTGTGCAGGATATGTAGAGCCACGCCCACTTATCAGAATTGTATCAGCTGTTCTCTGTGGGTATGCATGGCATTACCGAATCTGTGTTGCTACTTGACTAACTTCTGGAAATTCTTAATTGCTGTAGCTGCATGTAGACTTACGTGGAGCCACATCCACTTGATAACACGTGTGGAGCCACACCCACTTGATAATACGTGCATGTAGAGCCACACCCACTTGATAATACGCAGCAACTTACTTTTTGCAGACAATCCTTTCTATAGTGTAGGGCTAACTATTGGAACTTGTAAACTTTCAATCTAGCCCTTAAGGCATGCCTCTATTTCAATTAAACTGGGTCAGATCCAGGTCCCATCCGGATTATTATTCGGGTCAAACGGGTCAACAATACTGACCCACTTACAACGCTGCACAGTACCTTCAATCATACTGGTCATCTTCCTCTTCTTGAAAGGAAACAATACCAAAGTGTTAATTTCCCTTATAAACAATTTCCTGAGAGAAGCATGTTTAGACCGAACTACGTACATACTTGAAACACATACACTATTGTAAGAGGGAGTCGATACCTGTAGTTGTACTTTCTGTATAAAATAATTACATAGCAACCCTCCCTTTAACAGAACACACTGCCACACCCTTAAACAACAATCAGATCATGGTAACCACATTCCCAGCTACAGTTTTTACTGTAGAAAACAAGATATGGTAACCACGCCCCTTAATCTATTGTGTAGTTCACTTGAAATGAGCAGGGAAATTAGATACTCTAATAAAGCATATACTGGCTATAGCAAAAAGTTAACAAACTAATCATCTACTCTGATAGAGCAGTGAATCTGTATGCCAATACAGTACAGCCAATAGTGTCCTGATTACCAAAATTAAACTTATGCAGTTCATGATCATGTGATCTTAACATAATGCCTCAATTATGTGAATGTCCAATCTGTAAAATCTCCCACACTTGAAAAGTTCCATACACTACACACCAATGAGCCTTATCCGAAATTACGTCACAGACATAAAAATGGCCGCTGTAGTGTGGGGACATTCGTAAAATTTGTATGGGCGACTATGGGACGAAAATTTTTAAACGGCAATATCTCAGCCAAGAAGGAAAATATCGAACTGTAACTAGCAGGTATGGCTATAAGACATTACAATAAGTACGTAAAAGCGATTTTCGGTTGATTTTCAAAACAACGCTAGATTCCTATTCTTTCAGCAAATTTATCACCATACCTGTTGGTTAGAGCTCGATATCTTCCGCCTTGGCTGAGATATTGCCGTTCAAAAATTTTCTCCCCATAGTCGCCCATACAAATGTTACGAACGTCCCCACACTACAGCGGCCATTTTTATGTCTGTGACGTAATTTCGGATAAGGCTCATAAGTGATACAACTACATACAGTATAAACACTGTATTCTATGACCTTATATGTAGTTACTTCTACAAAACTACCACTTCAGAGAGTATAGGGTTTCTTACATCATCCCATTAACATACCATCCTCAACCACAGCTTACACAACTACATCACATAATACCTTATGATAATATTATTATTATTATTATTATAGGGTTTTGTTATGTGATTTTTGTTACACTTTTGTTCTGCAGTTTCATTTTATTAGGCAACACAGTAGCCAATTATCTCAAGTTACATGATCACAGCAGAGGATGGTATGAACAGAATTAATTGCTATTAGCAAGTACTGTAGTAGTGACATCAACTAGTGTAACTGACTATAGAAACTGAACAAAATAAATAGCCGGAGTAGGACATGGTGTCATAACACAACTGATTTTTGCGTAATGTAATTGAATTTCAATGATAACTGCATGATGAAAAACTAATATACTAGCTACTTGCATCATTGTAGACACCGAAGTCGATTGCATTTACTAGTAGTGACTAAGAATACATCAAACAATAACACAGGTACCTGAAAATAAGATCAGATTTTATTCTAAATAACACTCTATTGTAAAGTTCATTGTAAAATCGCTGGAGCTCAATGAAGCTCATCACATGAAACGATTTCTACACTAGTGAATTACTATTTCTGACAATAAATCCAGCGCTAAACTTCAAAGTTTACTAGAGCTATACCATATGCTAAAAATGTACAGTACGCAAATGTCATGCAATTATTGTGACATCATGTCCTACCTCCTCTCAACTGATAAATAGTTGATAAAACTTATAATCCAGTTGTTGTCATTTGTATCATTTGTACCTGTAAGAACGGTTGGGTGGCTGATATCAATGCCAGAACAAATTGTGTGTAAACAAGTTTTGATCAGCACAACGAGTTGTACTAATAAAACTTAATCAGTTTTACAAAGTAAGCACATTCCCTTAAAGCCGATATGTGTAGTATACAATCTGAATATCTAACAAATACCCACTTAACCCCTAGGGGTTTGTATTGTGTCTATTGGGGCTCAGTAGAAAAATACCAAACACTATACAAATACAGAAATATATTTAGGTGGTGCTTAATTAAAGCATCTTCAACATGCTCAGGCAGAGTTGACACTAGGTACTGATAAGTGAGACAAAGTCAGTTCTATTGCACAACTTTTAGCAGCAACAACATAGCAATAGAAGATATTTGCACAGCCTAAATGCAGCATGTTCACTTGACCACACAGTGCTTTAATGAATTTTAAGAATTAGTCAGTTTTCATGTTGTAATAATTATAGTAGCTGCTAGAAATATTATTATCATTTCAACTAATCACACAAAATTGAATTTAAGTATCTCTGCAAATTTACTGAAAGCCAATTAAGTCGCCATATTTTGAAGTCTACAGTATACACTGTACTACCATACTTACCTCAAGTCAACCTTCACATGTGAATAAGTCACTTCTGGTACTGGTACTGACATGACTATAAGTGTCTTGTCATCAAAACCTGCCAACTCCACATAGTTGTTGTTGTGGTGTTTCTGTTAGTGACAAGAACATGTATAAACGTTAGTAGTGGTTAACTTTTGGTCAAGTAATTATAAACATCACTAACATTCAAGATGTGCACCACAGGGTCATATTGCTGGAGCTTACATAATAAAAGACACTCATTTAATACTGACCAGTTTTAGGGATGTACAGGTGATACATTTAAACTGGGTCATGTGAGCACAAAACCACAACAGAATTACACAATTACAGGTGCACAAAGTGACAATAACTTGTTCATTTTTGCATTGCTAAATTACATGTACTTATGATGGTCTGCTTTCTATGGTTGATTTTATCTTCCTAAGCAATAACCTACATAATCAATTTAGTTGTCTCTAATGTGGTGGCTATCAAGCAGTCTTGTGCACTTCTGGCTTGTAAATCACTTTGTCTATTACCTTATCTTTAACATAAAGTTATGGACCAATTTCCCATCCCATGAACAAGGTATATATAGTGAAACAGCACTTGTTGAGTAGACATCCTTGATGGATTAGACGTTTTAGGTTCTTTAGCAATGCCACGCCTACTCACGATTAGTGAAAGAGACAAGAGTTAGAGAAGGAGACAAGAGTTCATCGAAAATCCTCCTTGCTCAGGTGAATGATTCTAGGCACTTGTCAGTATTAGAGACTTGAAATCCTTGATGGATCAGACGTTTTAGACTCTATAGTGATGTCATACCCATCTACTCGCGATTATTGAAGGAGACAGAAGTTAGTAAAGGAGACAAGAGTTCATGGAAAATTGCTCAGGTGAATAATTGTTGGTTGATTTAAGCACTTGTTAATAGAGACTTGTTTACCGTTTAGATATAGTGCAACCGGGCATGTACTTCCAAAGTTAAATTTCATATTTTTGGTTATAACTTGAGACATACACCACACATCTTAATTCTGTTGTTTGCACATGGTTATACTCATGTATCTGTACATATTTGTACAAAAGTCACCATGGCAACAACCACAATTATCTCGCAAATGGTATATTTATGGTTTTTGGTTTTTCGTATCTAGTTTTATATACTTTTGAGTTTTTCAATAATTTTCTAGTAGATGAAAGGTCTCATCAAGCCCTACAGTTTGTAGAGCCAGATTTGTAAAAAAAATGTTTTAAAAGTAAGTTATGGTGATTTTTGTGATTTTCATAGGGTTTCGAAAAAATGTATCTAGTTTCACATACTTCAAAATTTTTACATATACTCATTATTTTCTGAAAGGAGATAGACATGCCTAAAATTCGTAGTTGGGGTTTTATAAATTTCTTTTTAGTTTTTGTTTTATGACATCAAGAAGTCAGATTACTGATTTTTCTGTGAAATTTGTTGAAAACCACAATTTATAAAAGTACGCTCTGAGACACTGCAAATATGCATAACCACATAAAAGCAAAAAAATATGAAATATTAATGAGCAAAGTAACACATGAAAGGATAAAAACATTACAGAATGTATCTAGTGGCATATAGAAATAAATGTGTGGGCGATGAAGTAAAATAAGTTTGGAGGTTTATGCCCGGTAGCACTATAAGGATTTCGCAGAATGAGTGGAGTTACACCATATTTGGTAAGCGTACCCACAAAGCATGGTATATCAGTTATATACCACAGTTTGCTGTGGTATATACCACAGCACGGCGCTTTTGATCTCAACCACAGGTGTGATATATTTGGCTATAAATTATGTTCCATTGTCATGTTAAGAAGCACAGAGGGTCATGGTGTATGAAGCCATGTATGTGCAATACATTATTTCTATTGGGTGATACCTGTACTTTTAACATTGAAATATTGGTTCATTTGAAGTGTTTAAAACAGGTTATTTTACCACATTTTGAAAGATTTTTTGATTTCACCTGTAAATTTGAGGTACATTTATGCTATTTAAGCAAAAACAAAAGATTTTGGATGCACTTGTATGGTTTCTCGAGTAGCTAGAAATGGGTTTATAACCTAGTTTAAAAGTTTCAAAACATGCCCTAAGGCAATGATTTTGATGTGGCACCATATCTCAAATGATTTAGTATACTTTACTCTATTTCTACATAAAATTTAGTACTTTTATCACAAAGTGAATGATTTCATCAAAATTTGTTGCTAGCTGCTCTACTAAAACAAATGCATATATCATACAGTTCTAACCATCATACAGTATGGTAGTATTATACAGTATATAGGAGATATAGGTTTGCCACAAAATGTTAACAAGAAACTAGCCTTGTAATACTTCTATGAGAGTATTACTGATCCCAAATGAACCTCATTGTTGGCTGGTTTTGTACTGTGATTATTGAAACTCATAAGATAATAATACGTAAATTATTCAATGAATCAAGTGGTGTACAGTTCATGTCCTACCTCCTCTGGGAGCAATGACCCACAATGTACTACACCACCAAATCACATACGTATAAGACAACGTTGAAACCGGGTCACTACTGCTGACCCGGATGACCCACTGACCCGGATGTGACCCGGATTAATTAAAGCCGAGACGTGTTTCGGCTAGTCTCGGGCGAACGAATGAGTCTACATTTTGAGCATTTGATTCGTGTTGAGTAAATATTGCAACTTCAGCCTAGCTGTAGGTGGAAGACCAAAAAAAAAAAAAAAAAGGGTCTTCACCTACTGACAATAGCTACCCCTCACCATAGATACCCTCAATTTCGTGCTACATACTGCACTTACTAACAAATAGGCGTGGCTGAGTATATGTTGGTAATGCGATAAGTGGGCGTGGCTCACGAAAGAGCTACGCGATAGCGTTTATAAGTTCCACGTCGTCAAATGAACAATTTCGTTTCTCACGTGATCCAATCCGGGTCAGACCCGGATAAATTGTAAACCAGGTCAGACCCGGATGACCCGGAGAAAATGTGACCCGGATGACCCGACCCGGTTTCAACGCTGGTATAAGACAGCCAGTTGTTTTGATTAACAATGTGTTGAATAGCAGGACGCAGAGCAGATCAGTGATAATCGGCAATGTGGAAAATGATTGTGGGTTCACATTTTGTGCAAGATGATGACACGATGACGTTGTACTCAACCCACGATCAATCTATCTACTAGTAGGGACCCGCCGATTATGCTGGCATAATTTTGAGCATAATAGGTACCTAAAAGCATTGAGCATAATGCCAGCATAATAGGTTAAATATTTGTACGATAGTGTAAATTCTTGCTGGAAAAATGACAATTGCAAAAAAATCGATATACTCTAATAGAGCAGTCAGTAACTCTAATAGAATAATCATCAAACTGACTGTTCTATTAGAGTATATCGATCTTTTCTCTTACATGCTGGCATGCAGCAAGAATTTATTATTTGCGTTCCAGCCACTCATTTTTTTCTTTCTATACAGTGTTAAACTAGTAGCAAAGCATATGAACTAAGGCATGAACATAGAGCATAATCGAGCATAATAGGTAAATATTGAGCATTAATTTAAGCATAATAGGTGAATTTTTGAGCAGTGCAGCATAGCATAATAGATAAAATTATGAGCATAATCGGCGGGTCCCTATCTACTAGTCCCACACCATTTTCTAAGTCAGTTAGAGGCTGCCCACTCAGAAAAATACCTTGGCTTCACCTTGGATTTTTAAAATCACAAAGATCCTCATGGTAGGTCTCTAACTGTTACATATGGTCCAGTGACTTGAATAGTACACAATCTCTACACACCAATAAGCTGAACACTGTATAGCCATGAACTTTAAAGAACAAAGGTTCTGCTTTACAAGCACACCCTCCCAAGGTATAAACAATATTTAGAACGTAGAGCTGCGTAATTAAAGCCAGCCAATAGTGTCCTGATGATCAAATTAAATTTATGCAGTTCATGATCATGTGATCTTAACATAGTGCCTCGGTTACGCAAATGTCCAATCTTTAAAATCTCCCACATAAGTTCCTTACACTATATTATAGTTAAAGCACTGTTGCACGTGTGTATGGAAAATACAGCATGAAGGGACGTGTCGAGAGTCTAATACAGCAAGATGCGAAGCCAAGTGCTGCATTTACCTCAAGGCACCCCCGAGTGCTGTATTTTCATATACACAGTATTTTCATACACACAGTATTTTCATACACACAGTATTTTCATACACACAGTATTTTCATACACACAAACATACGCGGTGCTTTAACTGTCATAGCTATTGTACTTCCTGGTCATCTGGCTCAGACCGATTTTCTCTAGTACTCAAACCGTGGCGATTTTCGGTGATCAGGATATCAATAAGTGTTGAACTAATCTATTTCTAGTCGTAGAACGAACTAATAGGATTGGTTTGGCTAGTTTTAGCGATTTACAATGTCACACACATGATCAATCATGCTGTCTTAGTAAAGTCATGTTTAAAAAGCTTCGTGATCAGACGATCAGTAAGTGTTTATACAATCTATTCCTAGCTGTAGAACAAACTCATAGGATTAGTATGGCTGGTTTTAGCGATTTACAGTGTGTTGGTTACTTAAATAAATTCTCCGCATAACTGTGCTGTATTTGCCCAATTAGCTGCATAACTGTACTGTATGACTCATACAGTACAGTTATGCAGTTGATTAGTACTGTATGGACAATACAATACGCGGCATTGCTTTGATACTCCCACACAAAGTACAATATACACCAATAAGTGATATACACAACTACATACAGTAGGTCCTATATAAACACTGTATTCTATGACCTTATATGTACTTACTTCTACATAACTACCACTTCAGAGAGTATAGGGTTTCTTACATCATCCTATTAAAATACCATCCTCAACCACAGCTTATACAACTACATCACATATTACCTTATGATAATATTATTATTATTATTATTATAGGGGTTTTTTTGTTACGCTTTTGTTCTGCAGTTTCATTTTATTAGGCAGCACAGTAGCCAATCATCTCAAGTTACATGATCACTTAAAAGCATTAAGAAGGAAGACGGAGGATGGTATGAACAGAATTAATTGCTTCTAGCAAGTACTGCAGTAGTGACATCAACTAGTGTAACTGACTATAGAAACTGAACAAAATAAATAGTCGGGGGGACATGATGTCATAACGCAAATGATTTTTGCATAATGTAATTGAATTTTAATGATAACTGCATGATGAAAACTAATATACTAGCTACTTGCATCATTGTAGACGCCGAAGTCAATTGCATTTACTACTAGTGACTAAGAAAACATGGAACAATAACACAGGTACCTGAAAATAAGATCAGATTATATTCTAAATAATGCTCTATTGTAAAGTTCATCATAAAATTGCTAGAGCTCAATGAAGCTCATCATGCACATGAAACATTTCTACACTAGTGAATTACCATTCCTGACAATAAATCCAGCGCTAAACTTCAAAGTTTACTAGCACTATACCCTATGCTAAAAATGTACAGTATGCAAACGTCATGCAATTATTGTGACAACATGTCCTACCTCCTCTCAACTGATAAATAGTTGATAAAACTTAGAATTAGTTGTACCGTGTGTTATATCCCTACTGTGCTCAAGATACCATAACAGAAATGCACAGTAGGGATATAACAGTTCTTATTGTTTTACAGTGATTTAATATCATGGACTACTCCAACTTGTTTCAGTACTTTTCATCGATGTGCTATGGTCCTACTCTAGTTGAAAATTCCAAATTTTTCGTGTACTTGTTATTACCATTTCAACCAAGAGTTCATAATATAAAGTAGTAAGCGATATATATAAACTCTTGTTTCAACTAATCGCACAAAATTGAATTTAAGTATCTCTGCAAATTTACTGAAAGCCAATTAAGTCGCCATATTTTGAAGTCTACAGTATACACTGTACTACTATACTTACCTCAAGTCAACCTTCACATGTGAATAAGTCACTTCTGGTACTGGTACTGACATCACTGTAAGTGTCTTGTCATCAAAACCTGCCAACTCCACATAGTTGCCCTTGTAGTGTTTCTGTTAGTGAAATACAAGAACATGTATAAACGTTAGTAGTGGTTAACTTCTTTTGGTCAAGTAATTACTAATGTACAAGATGTGTACCATTGGGTCACATTGCTGGAGCTAAACATAATAAAAGACACTCATTTAATACTGACCAGTTTTAGGGATGTACAAGTGTTACATTTAAACTGATCATGTGAGCACAAAACCACAATAGAATTACACAATTACAGGTACACAAAGTGACAATAACTTGTTCATTTTCGCTTTGCTAAATTACATGTACTTATCATGGTCTGCTTTCTACGGCTGATTTTATCTGCCTAAGCAGTAACCTACATAATCAATTTAATGTGGTGGCTATCAAGCAGTCTTGTGCACTTCTGGCTTGTAAATCACTTTGTCTATTATCTTATCTTTAACATAAAGTTATGGACCAATTTCCCATCCCACTAACATGCCTGAATTCAGCTTTCTACTAAACACCATAATTATAGCTCAAACAGAGTGTACAATATGTACTGTGGATGTGTCCATGAGGTCCATACACAGCTCTACTAGCTGTGTAAGTTTCATGGACTTAGCTGTACCAATTGGGAAGTTATTATAATACACTGAACATGAATTCTTACTATGCTTGTGTACACATGGTCAGTTTTGTCAGGTCCAGACTTTCACACAACAACTACTCCACATTTTAGTATACTTGTATTACTCACCTTTGTCATGTCAACTACTGTATAAGTGTCTGGTATTGTCAGCTGTATAAAATAAAATGAGTGTTACATCAAATGGTTATTGACATCCAAACATGTGGTACCATGTTCATAATAATGTAAGTACAAACCAGATAGTTGTGTGGTCCATACTAAAATTATTAAACAACTTCAATTACACAGTATGAAATTAATTATTTGAAAATAAGTAAACATTTCAGTCCAGTAATGATAAAGAATGACAGTCACAGACTTCCCATGAAGGGTTACAACAATCTTTTAATGACCATATACAATCGTTCATGACTGATATATCACTGTGAGGCTGTACCAGAAACCAGAAGTACATTTCTACAAAATACTTTTTGCTAGCACTCTGGTACTTTACATTATTTGATAAGGCCATTTCAACTAAATCTTATGTTTCTCGGGAAAAATTTAGCCAAATAAAGGTCGGTAGGTCAGTAAAATTAAAATAAAAAATATACAATTTTGCTAGCTGAAGAGTGACTTTGCAAGTCAAATGGTAACTAAGCTACATTACAGTTGCTGTATCACTTGTGAGCAGGCAGTTATATGGTAAGATATTTAGTGTTACCTACTTTTTGAGAGCTTAAAGGTAAATTTGCAACTCCTTCGTGGTTATCACTCTTTGCAAGGTGATCACGTGATTAACATCATTATTTTATGCTGAAAAATATAGGGTCGGTCAGGCCCAACAAACAAAAGATTTAGTTGAAGTGGCCATAGCATTCATATGCATGCCATACCCCCCACCCCACCTGATTGTACAGTATCTGAAGTTGAGTTTATGTGGTCATAACTCTGATAGTAGAAGCTAGTCAACCCTGGCATGTGTGCCACAAATGACCACCTGCTTGCTGTCAGGCTTTGTGTAAGGACCTGCTGATTGTGCCTTTTGTTTTACCTATTACACTTTGACCAGTGTTCAAAAAAATTTTCCTGAAAAATTAGGCCACAAAAAGTTAATTGTATGTTTCTGGTTCCCTTCCTGGTCATTTTTTTGGGGTGTAACTAATCACTGGACTGGACTACTGGACTGACATATTTTTGGTTTTTACACATTCTGAGGTTGGTTTTATTGAGTCTTGCTAGCTAAGGGCCTTCTGAAAACTTGCAGTCTGCTACTAGAATGATGAGTATGAGGAGTGGAGTAAGCAAAAACTGACTTCTCACTGCTTGTTATGCTCTACAGCATTTATACACTTCGTAGTATTGTGTTTTGGAGACTGTAATATCTAGCAATAGCTAACCAAAAATCTTTTTACTATATTTGTATTGCCTATGATACACTTGAACTAAATAGCTCAGACCCCTGGGACACAACCTATCCTTCCTAAGACAATGTATTGTAACTAAGTTTATTCCTACATGCAATATACAAACTCCTTGTACAACTGTAGGGTTCTTCTGTTATCATGATTAGTTCTTACATGTGCTGGTTGGCGTACTATAAAATGTTACCAAATTTATTACCATTGTACAAGCTTGCTACTATCTCCCAGACGTTATTGTTGGTTAACCATAACTAGCACATTCCCTGCAGCATACTGATAAGGAGTATATGTACTGTAGAAGAATATAATAAATAGAGGTGAAATCACTAAAGTCAATTTTTGCTTACTCCACTCCTCATACTCATCATTTTAGTAGCAGACTGCAAGTTTTCAGAAGGCCCTTAGCTAGCAAGACTCAATAAAACCAACCTCAGAATGTATAAAAACCAAAAATATGTCAGTCCAGTAGTCCAGTCCAGTGATTAGTTACACCCATTTTTTTGCTGGATGAATTGCACCATCACCATACAATAATTTATATTTTATATCTGTTGAAAGGTTTTCATGTCTTGTAAACACTCTTTTCTTATAAAGATACACTAACTTTATACACTGACTTGTAAGTGTACAGCTATATTGGTTACATGTCAGAGACCAGCTCCTGAATAAGTACATATACACAAGTACAGTTCATTATACAAATGGAAACAGGGACCGGGGGAATTGGTAGAACTAGAAACCTATAATTAACTTTGCATGGCCATATGCTCAACATTAATTTTATGCCTCAATTTCTAAAAATCAGGTTGAAGTGATCATAGTATTCAAGTACTCTCTAGAGTTAATGATTAAGAATACTAGCTACCTGTAGTCATACCCATTTGACATGTTTTATACTGACTTTAAGCAGTTTACAGATTTTTCAAGTAACAACAAATGAGTAAATAATAAGTGGTTGAAGTAGAGACTATAAATCTTTCCTTTGCTTGTCAAAATGCATTTCAGAGAAAATATCGATATACTCTAATAGAACAGTCAGCGGCTTGAGAGTTATTGAGTGTTCTATTAGATTATATCAATCGTTTTCTGTGATTTGTATTTAGACAAGCAAGGATTTATAAACAGTCTGCCTTTATTCTAGCATTATGCTCAATGCTTTAAGGTACCTATTATGCTGCCAGCATAATCGGCAGGTCCCTAGCTTTGTGGCCAATATAAATGATATGTAGTACGCATGTACTTGATGACTCGGTTAGAATTTTATTTGTTTCCAGCTTGATATTGAGGATGTCCGGTGTTCTAAATTGATAATCTTCCAAGTCAAGTATTAAACTCTGCAGTAACAAAGAACAACTGAGGAGCAACTGTTACAGCATAGCAGTGTGGTGTTCAAATAAGGGTATCTCTAGCTGGAGAAATAACTTTGAAATCTATACACAGTTACTATAGATCTCATGTGCAGCTTAGCACTGCAAAACATGTTTTCAATATTATATTGATGTCTATATGAAGATGAGCATGTGTATTATATGTGTTTTGTCCAGTGTCTGAACATGACAGCTATTCTACCTGTCATCTCTGCCTACAATAATGTACAGATACAGTTCTAGACATCAAGACCAACTCTCAAGCTTTATCTGTTTCCTAGGTAGTCCATCCCTTGGTGACCATAGTATATGGTACTTGTGTGACTGGAATGCAAATGTGGTTTAAAATTGTGTGCAACATATTAATAATATGTAACTGGATATGTGAAACCCGCCACAATCATCTACTCAGCCAAGTGTATCCTCAGGCAAAGTTTCAACCTCATATTCCAATAAGTTTCGGAGTTACAGCACTACAAAGTAGTAACAACAATAAGATGGATTTGTACAGCCAGTATAGGAAAAATAAATTACAAGCACTTACTAAAAATAATAAATGGAGTTGACATTTGCACCACCATGTTCACCATGAGTAGAGGAATCAATTATTGGGTACATTTTTCAACTTTCTTCACTGCATACAAAGACGAAATTTGTGAACAAATACCAATCATGTACAATCGCTTTGACATGACATAAACAAATGCTCATAACTTGCATGCCCTTCAGTCTACTGCACTATTGTTAGTCCCTTCCTTCATCAAGAAATAGACATTTATAAAATTTACGGAATGTTTTTAATAATATGGCAAACAAAGCGCCTGTAACAAAACCCATCCAAGTCTTAGTCGCCTAATGGTTACAAAAAAAACAGACCTCCGGCCCGTGCCAATTTTTTGGGGGGGTTGGTGACATGTACATGCCACCAACCCCAAAAACCAACCTAGTGACACTAACCCGGTGACATGTACATGCCACCAGGTTGCCATGGTGTCGTTAGTTTTCTTCACTGATAAAGTAGGAACTCTTTAAGACGGTAACATCACAATTGTAGTTTATGTGGTGATGTTCCTTTGTGTAACCATGGCAACAATAATAGTTGTGTGAGTGTGGTTGGTACTCACCTGTCCTGCAGCAGCTTTGATCATGTGGGTGGACACTTTGTTATAGTCAATAAATGCTTCCCTTATCCCCTTGGCAACACAGCCATTCTGAGGCTGGAGAAGTACACTGTACATGGCCCTCACAACACACACCAAGATGGTAACAACACACACCAAGATGGTAACAACACATCACCACACCCACCTTTATGGTCCATGCTACCACACTCCCACTGGGCTCTGTAGTAAGGCTTCAATTATGCTTATTTGATAGGCCTGTTACGATGGCGGAAATGTGATACAGTAGTACGCTGTTGTCATGCAAACCTTGTGTTGCAACAGCTATCACTATGGCAACATGTCACATAAATCAGGGTAGCTACATTTCGTGCTGGACTAGTTGAGGTGTCCGCAACCTTGCCTAACAATGGAGTGGCACAAATGATTGTGTGAAAAAAATCACACAACTTATCATACCAGTGTCTCTGAAGTTGTCATCATGGTGATAGTGCCGTACAATTCATCTCATTATGAAATACTACAGTCAATACCTGTGACAAGATCACATGACCTCACAAGATAATACACAAGTAACGGTTCCCCCATATCACCTTTATTTTGTACCATGTGATTTGTCACAGCAGTTGCAACAGTATCGATATGCTGCACAAAACGATTTGCTAGACAATGGCTTTGTTAGCTTACAGTATAGTTGAAAACACCCACAAAAAAATTCTTTATATCAGCCTTCCCAAATAGCACTAGTAACAAACCAACTGCTGCCACAATAAACATATCATAGGAGTGGTCATTAATACAGTACATGAGTTTTCATGTCCCAACAATGGACCAAGTTAGACACCAATTAGGACCTATATACTTGACATGGTCACTACTGTATATTGAGGTGGTCTTATAAATGAGGTCATGAAGTACATCTCAGTTGTGTTTGGGACCTATATACTTGACAAGGTCACTATAATGAAGTGGTCTTACAACTCTTGGCCTAGTGACATGACCGTAATTGTCATAGTGGGTACACTCATTATATTACAGCCACACAACACCCAAAACACTACAGCAGAACCCCTCTATACAAGATATGTGTGAGAATAATTATACTTTATAGTTTACACCAGCACAAAGGAAGAGAAGTTCCACTGTATCACACAGAAATGATAAGATCATGCACCTCTTTTTGCTGTCTAATTCAAGTCATCATCTGTTGTACCTGACTAGCTCTCTCTCTTCCTAACAACCAATCAGAATAGCTCGAAGTTTAAAGACGTCAATGCTAATTACCATTTTCTTTTGAGCTTAGTCCAGTTATTGTTGCAGATTGATCTTGTCTTCTAGTTCCTGTGATGATGTCATATAAGCTCATGTGATGTCACATGACAACAGAGTACACACCTTCTTATCTGTGTCCCCTTGTGTGATGACCACTTTTACTGCTGTCCATTGTTTGTGCACCTCTCCCTCCTCACGTACAGTGTAGCCTTGTGGTAAACAAAGTGTGACTTGCATAACCACCCACTTAAAAAGTCCACAAATTTTGACCTAAAATCAATGTCCGTTTGCCATACACTACACTGTAGTGAGGCCAGCCAAGTTAAGTTACAATAACAGATTATACTCACTGGCTTCTTCACTTACTAACTTGCTACTTCTAGTTATTCCTTTAGTGACACATTCCCCTGTACAACAACAACAAAGACAACTTCACACCGCTACAAATCTCAAGAAATGTTCCACCAACTAGTAACAGCTTTACTACTCTCCCCCTAATGACTATTTACACATTACATTAGGGTTACCGGTAGCAGGATGCTCTGGGAGCAACAATGTTTTTGAGATTAACAAGTTGTCTTGCAACATTGTAGAAAACCACTAAACACTATCTCTGTCTCACATGACTATCATCAGTCTAGCCCCACCCCCTTACACTGCAAGGTTAAGCTCGGCTATTTGGTGATACCCGTCTCGTTCCTTAGCTCCTCTTTCAGCAGTGTCATCAGATGCCTGCCTTGAAGCAGGTCTTTGCCTTCAGCTCCAGTGTCTCCTGAGTCATCTGCTCTATATCAGTGCATCCCTGTGACAATTTGAAACAATGAGCAATATTAACACACATTGTGTCATCAAATATGCCAACCACATAACAATTATTCAAATACGTGATTAGCAGCACCACTTCTAACATACAGTAATACAAGCATATAGACATGCCCGGGGTTATGATGCATGACCAATCTCCTTTAGTAAACATAAAGCTTCACCATGATTACAATACAATAATGGTATATGTTATAGCTCCCAACGGAACTGCTTCTAGAACACCTACTACTGAAATTAGTACTGCATGTGCACACTAAAAGGATTAGAAAATGGCAAGCCATAGATTATATATTCCCTAGGTGGGGAATATATAATCTATGCCTGAACAATGTGACTTCCGTAAAACAAACAAAAATGGTAAATTCACAAAATGTAAAAATTTTCTAACTCAGAAGTGGGCCCACAAAAATGATTGCTTCCCTGCCAATTCACCTGAGTAAATGATGCAAACTTAGCTGTGCTTTTTGTGGGGTCACCAAGCTGAACTCTCGGCTGAACTGGACACTGAATGACTGACATACTGGCATATCAAATGAAGATAGCTACTTATGTAGTCTCAGGAAATCCAATTAACCAACAATTGCAGTTTACACTATCATACCATATAGATATATTCAGTGTTCACTATTTCATGTTCTTATAGCCTTCATTTCCTCCACTCCCAGCAAGTTCAGCCCATGGCGAATCTGTTTCAGTCATCTCGTGTGTTGTGAGATGGCAAAGGAAATCTTCACCTAGTAAGACTATAATCGCTCCTTGACTTCGCTACATCACTTGAAAAGAAGAACCCCGAGGAACCCAGCTGGGTTGATTCGAGGGTTTTGTCCCCGAGATTCACCAACCCCCTGAGTAATGTGACTTTACGTAAAACAAACAAAAACGGTAAGTTCACCAAACGAGAAAAATTTTCTAAGTCAGAAGTGGCCCAAAAAAAAAATTGGCCCAGCCCGTCAAATTTGATCTCGCCCAAAGCAAAAATTTACCTGGCCCTACATTTTGGCCAGGACATACTGAAGCTTCACCACCTTCACTCACTTTGTAAACGTCTCGGAAGGTGCGTCTCGGGCTGTATCTTGGGATCTCATGGAGTCTGCTGAGCTGCAGGCCATTTATAGTAATTCTTCGCATTCTTGGAAATCCCTTCACCTTTTCAAGAGCTGTAGACAGATGCGTAGAGAAACAACTGGAGCGCGTTACATAGATCTATAAGCGGCCAGTTCGTGTTTTGTTGGGATATGGTTAATAAACGGTAAAGCGGCGCGAAGAGCAAAACTCAGCAAATTGCTATATTTTATGCAAAAAGTACATTAATTATGATGCATTAAGTACTCCTGGGATGAAGGTAGTACTAGATAAAGTCACCTAGTGGAAACAGATAGCATAACACATAGAGACACATATAGTAATCTGTAAGTGATGGTTATATCTCACTGTGGTATAGGAGCCATGAATCCACTGATACAAATGACAATCAAAACAAGAGATAATAAACATCTTAATGATTAAGACAAAATATACATTACAAGCATACAGGGGCCTAGACACAAGGGTACCATGTGCTGATGGATCAGTACAGGAGCCCTGGAAAGACTTACATTAACTAAAATTAAATTAAATTACAATACACCAAAAAAAATCTACATAATTATATCTATATGTAATACTTAAAGTTTACCTATAAGGTGGTCTAAAGGATCCCAGTCCAGGGAGGCTCTAGAATTAAAAATTCTGTAAGAACAGGACACAGCAATGCGAGCTGCCTGCTCAAACAAGGATCTTACGATTTTCTTTGGCACTTCACAAGCAGTAGCCATTTGAGCAATTGTTTCTAACAAAAAGTGGCCTAAACAACCAATTTCAATGGGAACAAGATTGACAGTTAACCCAGAAAGCTGAAGGTCATATTGCAAGGAGCTATATCGATCTTCCTATCTAGCTCTAGCAGCAAGAAGATGTTGCTGGGTATTAGTTGGTCAATTCGAACAAATCATTAGAAACCAATACCAAGTCAGGCCTGCTGAGGGTGGAGGAAAGATTGGTTGGGATGGTACTAGGGGGGCTGGAACTAGCTAGATAACCTGGAAGGTCTGTAACTATACAAATATGCATAGCATGAATTCATTTTGCACAACACAAGTGATAAATTACTGGAGCTCTATATCTTTAAACACTGCACACCAAAGCTATAGCAGTATATATAAGGTCATGCTAATTAAGTTTTGCATTTAATGTTGGAATGTCTGAAAAACTTCATATGGACATGGATATTTACATGCATGTTCTATTAGATTATACCCGACTGCTCTATTAGAGTATATACCTGACTGCTCTATTAGAGTATATACCTGACTGCTCTATTAGAGTATATCGATCTTTTTAACAAGTTTTGAAGAGGGCTCATGTTACCTCTGTAAATCCTTCCCTGAGAGATGAATGTAAGTTTTATCAATTGTTGTGCTGTGCCATTACACTATATTGCTCACTCATTTTGTCCTGCCACACTAAATGGTGTGTTAGAATCCTGCTTGCAGAAGTCTAAATTTTACAGGGGGTTCCTGAACCCCGGGCCGGAACCCCCTCCCTACGCCCCTGACGGTTAGCTAACAACTACCGGGTAAGTACCCGGATAACAATGCGAGAACCGGGTGCACCGGGTCTGGTATAGTTCGAATAGCAAAGTTGTTCTGACACCCTGAGCTTTTTCAGGGTGTTAATGAAACACCTGGTTAACTTTCATCACTCCACTGCGGCCGACTGGTGGCTTACTGTCAACAGAAAGGAATTTGTTAACAACCCGCAATATGACGTGGCGTGATGAAAGTTAACCAGGTGTTTCATTAACACCCTGAAAAAGCTCAGGGTGTCAGAACAGCTTTGCTATTCGAACCTCTCGCAGCTAGGCGCTTATAATTATCAATCGATAAGCGCCGCGCGAAGAATGGGTCTGGCCACGCGAGACTAGCTGCGACCCTACAGGTTTTTGCAATTGAATTCGGCGACTTTGCAATTGAATTCATCCCGTTTGCAATTGAGTTCGTCGCTTTTGCAATTGAATTTGTCCCGTTTGCAATTGAATTCGTCGGTTTTGCAATTGAATTCGTCCCGTTTGCAATCAGTTGAGTTCGTCGCTTTTGCAATTGAATTCGTCCCGTTTGCAATTGAATTCGTCGCTTTTGCAATTGAATTCGTCGCTTTTTTCGTCCGTAATAAGAATGGCAGCTGGAGGAAACACGAAAACATGATGTAGCAGCTGCTACAAGAACTTGTTCAAGTACAACAGTAGTAAACAACTCTTTATAAGGCAATAATTCTTCCTCTACAGCCTATAGACTATGTGCGATCTAGGGCGTGGCACTTATTACATCATTAAAAAATCACGTGAAGAACGCATCCGCCATTTTTTGAGGGCAAAAGCGAATGTTGAAATTATGACTTCTGAGTATTTTAAATCGTTAGATTATTTAGCACAAAGACGCTATGTTGAAAAGCTCACAATACGTGATGAAGTACTACCTGATCCATACTCTATTGGCGAGGAATCGTGGACGGATGATATGACACAGTGGCCAGATCTGGTGTATGGTGATTTATATTCATATTTAATCGAAACCAAAGGGCCTTATACCAAGGAAAAGTTGAAAGCCCACAAGTCTCTGGACGCGTACAACTATTTTTGCAACGGTCATGTCCGCACTGTCTACTGCTATGGGCATGGGAATCATGTCATCCTAAAAGCTTTGGTGAACCCCAGTCAAAAGACTCCAGATCAAGCCCATAAGGCCTGGGTCATATTGCAGAAGGCTGATGCTGAAGTTATAACAGCACATTGTACTTGCAAAGCCGGGTAAGTTCTACATGGTAGTACAGATATATTGTCATTCTTGGTTTAATATGTAGCCTGGGTGAAGTGTGCAGTCACATAGCGGCAATACTTTTCAAGGTTGAAACTGCTGTTCGATTGGGTCTTACTAAGCCATCGTGCACCTCCACAAGCTGTAATTGGAACAACTGGTATAAAGAAAATGTGAGTTATCATATTGCTGTATTTACGAATTAGGTAATAGTGTTTATAAATTTTTATCTTTCTACAGATAAATCCTGCTGAAGTCAGAAATATTAATTTTGTAAAGCCTAAACACAGTTCTAAAAGAAAACAGACTTGCAGTGAGTTTACTTCTTCAGCTAAAAAGCAGCAAAGAAATTTGTCACAAATACCACCAGAAACACTCTACAGTGCAATCAATAATTGTTTGCCCCATGCTTCTGTCTTTACTATTGTTCCAAAACCTGATGACGATTCTCAGCTATCCAAAGTGACATCGAGTGTTGGTACACCAATTGTAGCTTCTGTAACTGACTCAGGAATGATATCCTCAAGTGTTGATTCATCAATTGTCACAACACCCGTGATGGAATCATCAGTGAGTCCTGATACATCAACGGCCACTACACCCATGGTGGAATCATCATCGAGTCCTGATACATCAATGGTCACAACACCCGTGGTGGAATCATCAGTGAGTCCTGATACATCAATGGTCACAACACCCGTGATGGAATCAACAACATCCAGTGCTGATGCATCGATTTCTTCCTTGGTGACTACACAAGTAGTACCCAATATCCCAAAGCCTTTGCTTGAATTATTTGATCCCAAACACAAAAAACTGAGTAAGGAAATGTTGCTTCAGTTGTCAAAAGAAGTGTTTGTAAGCTTGTCTGTTACTGATGAGCAAGCTATGGCTATTGAATTAGCAACACGCACCCAAAGGCTAAGCAGTGACTGGTATAGTCAACGACAAGGTCGTATTACTGCTTCTTTGTTCCACGATGTCTTCACTTTCAAGGAAAAAAATAGTCCTGATAGTCTTTTAAAGAGGTTGCTATGTAATGTGGACATCAGTCACATTCCGGCCATTAAATGGGGAGTTGAAAAAGAAGACACAGCAAGGAGAGAATACATTGCCAAAATGTCATCATTACATCAAGGATTCCGGTGTACATTGACTGGGTTGGTTGTTAACCCCCAATATCCTTTTTTGGGTGCAAGCCCAGATGCATTGGTAGAATGTAGTTGCTGTGGTGGACAAGGAATTGTGGAGATTAAGTGCCCTTTTTCGGGTAAAGGTACTCACCCATCACAGCTTCACAGATTGAAAAACTCATTTTTAAATGAAACTGGGCTTCGTCAGAATCACAAATATTATACACAGATACAGGGACAGCTTGTAGTTAGCTGCAAACAGTACTGTGATTTTGTTGTATGGACACCCGAGGGAATTCTAATAGAGCGAATGGAAGTAAATTCTAACTTCACTGAAAGTTTGATTAGAAAGCTAACGAAGTTTTATGTAGAAATTATGTTACCAGAAATCCTAACTCGCAATGTATTAGATGTAAGTGAGTTGTCCAGCTCCACCACTGTAGTAGCCACCAGCAATGAAGAAGTTACATACTGTTTTTGTCAAGAAGGTGAGCATGGAAAGATGATTTGCTGTGATAATTCTGAGTGTAAGATTTCATGGTTTCACTTCAAATGTGTTGGCATAAAGCGAGCCCCTAGAGGAGATTGGTTCTGTCCTAACTGTAATATTTGATTTTCTTAATATGTGATTATGTACTATCCCATTTTATATTCTGCATCATAGTTCAGTTTTAGATTTGTGAATTCTTTATAACATACTGATGAACTAAAATGTTGTGGCGTATATAATTTCTTCACATAATTTTAAACCAAAGGTGGTTGCAAGTTACATAATGCAGCACATACAAATAAGATCTTATCAATGGTACAAAATTCTTCATCAGTAGCAGATTTCACCAGGGTGATTGGTAGAGTTGACTGTAAAATTCTGAAGTTTTTGAGCCTCCCAATGGCTCGTTCCACATGGATCCTCACCCTAGACAATTCTCTAGCTGTCTCCACTTCCCTCTGTGAGAGTTGGGGTTTTCCCTTTGTGAAAGGAGGAATTGCTAGTGAAGCACCACGAAGAGCTAAAGGTTCGGTTATATCAAAACCTCTATCAGCTAAAACCAAGTCACCGTGCATCAGCTTGTCCAAAAACCCACTGTGTGCAGTAATGTGTTTGTCACTGGCACGTCCTCCCCAACACTTAGAAACAAAGATAATTGCACCCGTGGGGCTAATAGCAATTAGAAACTTCACAGTGTTATGACTTTTGTAATTAGAATATGTCTCGGCTCTTGCTGCTAATGAAGATGGGCGTTGAATAAAGATTTCTGAACAATCAATAATACATGTTGTACGGGCATACTTTGGCTTAAAACAGTCAGGGATAGTGGTCCGGATCATTCCTCTTTCTGGCCATTTTACTAGAGGCTTTAGCTGAAAGGCCATTGTATCAATCCACTGATGAAAAATTTTAGACACTCTGGTTACATCAATTCTGAATCGATAAGCTAGATCCTGATTCGTTGTTGCCCGTCTCAGTTTCATCAAGACCATCAGAAGCTGGTCACTATGACTTATTCCTCTGTGCTCGTACGGAGGTAAAACAGTAGAAAGCAAAGCAAGTAGTGTGGTAAATGCAGAATATGATGGCAAACCAGAATAAAAATAAGTTTGTTCATCATCATCCTTCATTCGGAGAGAGGGGCTGAGTAATACAGATGCAGTCTGCAGCTCTTCTTTCACCATTTCAGTTAACTCTTTTTGTTCATCTAGACATTTTTCCAGTGACACCTTTTTATCATTAAGTGCATCAATAACGTGATGTCGTTGCTGAATAATCTGCTGCTGCTTATGAATGATCATTACAAGTGAAGGTATGTATCCCTTAAGACATTCTTCTGCTAGATGTGAAAGCGTTCAGGGCTGATGTAACACAGAAGAATCGTCAGGACCATCACAATGCTGCTCATGGTCAATCTCCATGGTCTCAACAGCACTACTTAAAATTTCATTATCCATTGTTTCAGTGCTATCAGTTATATCATTTCCTGTCGACATCAACTCCTCGGCATTTTCAACTTGTGGCACCTGATCACGAGTAGTAGTTGATTTGCACTTTCGTGATGCCTTACGTGTACTCGAGCGTGTACTTGATGCATAGCTCCTTCTCCTGTTCTGCAATCTATGACTTCTAGCCAACTTATCTTTATCTGCTTCTTCATTTCTCTCTTTAAATGAGAATATTGATGGAACATAGTCAGGATCCCATTTCAACCTGCAAGGTCTTCCTGTAAAATACAGAAAAACTTCAGTAGTGGTTGTAGTGCATTCACAAAATATTACACTTAACCAAGCAGCATTCTGATTATTTACAGTATAACTATTACACACTTTCATCCCGTGTCTACCTGAAATGAAATGCCTTCCACAGACCCGAGAATGCTGAGTTGGTTCCCAAGCTTCACGGTGAATAGCTTGTATCCACTGTCTTCTTCGCACCAGATTCTTAGGGAAGGTGTACAATGTAACTTTTCCCGCTTTACAACGATTTCGGCACTCAACAGCACAGCAACTCGACGGCATCACTTGTTCCTTTTTGCCCTCAAAAAATGGCGGATGCGTTTTTCACGTGATTTTTTAATGATGTAATAAGTGCCACGCCCTAGATCGCACATAGTCTATATCCAGTAACATTCCAAACTCTACTACGCCATTCGCGATGGGTGTGGTCACTCGCGAGCAAGTTAATTAACTTGTCAGACAGCTATCATCAGTCAACTTCGCGTACTACCAGCTCCAATTACTTTCTAGTGTCTCAAGTGTAACTCTCCAAGGCATAAATAGTTCCGTCATCTCTTAATGAACGGGTTGGTTTCTTGAAGCCGTTTTGTTTATGACGAATTGTAATGCAAACGCGACGAATTCTATTGCAAAACCGACTAATTCAACTGCAAAACCGACGAATTCAATTGCAAAACCGACGAATTCAATTGCTAATACCATACCTGTTTCACTGCCCATACAAAAGTCTCAATAGTAGCAGTGAAATTTATCCCGTATTTCACTGACAGCAGTGAAAAAGTTGTAATTGCAATTTCATTGGCTAGAATTTATGTTAACAATGTAGCGCCAATTAGTGTCGACGCGTGTTTAGTACATAGTGACAAATTGCGTACATGGCAACGCTAATGGACAGCATGCGTATATGCAGCGAGTATGGTATTAACTGGGAATAGCATGGGTAGCAGTGAAATTTGGGATAAATACCACTCGTGTTGTATTGGAAATGGTAAATTTCACTCGGCTTCGTCTCGTGAAATTTATCCCCATTTCCAATACAACACTCGTGATATTTATCCCAAATTTCACTGCTACCCATGCTATTACTAGTACAAACGGGACGAATTCAATTGCAATATCAACGAATTCAATTGCAAACGGGACGAATTCAATTGCAATATCAACGAATTCAATTGCAAACGGGACGAATTCAATTGCAATATCAACGAATTCAATCGCAAAGGCGACGAATTCAATTGCAAAAACCTGTAAGATGACCTGCAGACGTACGGCTTCAAAATTTTTAAGCGCGCCTAGTACTAGCTGTTTATTCAAAGGGTGTGCCGTGCGTTTGGTCAAAATGGCTTCTGCTCTCCTTCCTTCCGTGTCGAAGTGTCAAGTGTTGATGGAACATTTTGATAATCCAGACCAACTTCAAGATGCTATTAACTGTAGCGAAGAGTGCGTCGCTCTGTTGAAGTATCCCGCCGCCACGCCCGTTTCTGAATATTGTCCTGTTCATCTACGAAGAGAACTTTACTATGTTTGCATACAATGTGGAACTGACTTATGTAGTCATTGTTGCTCCAGTGGTCACTCAACACACCGGTATACTACCATTACAAGTGTGACTAATGAAGAAACCAGGAGACTGGGAGAAGCTGTGGATCACATGACGGGTTTACTAGAAGAGACGAAACGAGCAGTGTCCGTTGTGAAGGAAATGAGACAACGTGTTAGGGGCAGAAAGGAGCACAACATGGAGAGGACAAGGGAGATGTTTAATGCTCTTAGAAAAGTCATTGATAAACAAGAAGAACAAGTCATAGCAGATATCACCGAAGGAGCAGACAAGAGGGAGAACGCACTAAAGGTATTATTTTGTAGTTGTAACATGAGTGGTCTGTCTGATATGTCAACCCTCAGACATATGGTCCTGAGACTTCAGGTGGACTTTGTGGCTCACTTTGTGACTTTCAACAACACTACTGGCATTTTCTTTAACATACTGAAATTAGCCATTGGGATGCAAACCTAATAAGATTTCCTGATTTTAGCAGAATTCCGCATATCTACCGATATGGTAAGTTCAAAAACGTACGAGAAACCCACTAAACATTGGCTTAGAAAACATGGTGTCTGTTTATATAGGCCTACAGAGACTAGAACAAGGCTATTCTAAACTAAGTTACTCACGCGGCACTTTCTTGAAGCGGCTTTCCTTAATTTTTGTCTTTAAACTGAATGGCCCACTCGAGGGTAACAACTCTTTGTACAATTCCCTCGAATTGCTGAAGTATTATTCATGTACATAATGTTCCAGACTGTTTTTTTTTTTTTTGTTTAGACTAATTAGTTTAAGGTGAATTCCCATAGTCTTGGTAACAGGTGAATCCCACAATACATTACGCATTGGGAAAAATGACGAACCGGGTTCAGAAACAGTGCTGGGCCCACATATCCGCTGCAGCTACAGTCTTGAAAAATATTCCTTAGAATTATGTGCGTAATTAGCAGACCGTTTTTTGTTGGTATCACTACGTAATGTTATGGGCGCTTCAAAAATGCATGAAAATCAGTGTTTTTACACCATTTTATGCATTTTATGTACTTTTGGGGGGTGTCCCTTTCAATATTAATGTATTGATTATTAACCAAATAAATTCAATATGATCTGCCACACAAAAGTGTTATTGTCTCAGTGACATGATACAGTAGTTCTAATATAGATATTGTGTGACAACAAATACCAGCAAAATCATGTACACAAGATTTCGACCAATCAAATTGATTCATTTTTGAAGTTTAAACTATAATATTAATTACCGCAAATGACATGTGTTGTCAATTATAACCCCTGTACAGGTTTACATACCAAACCATATCATGTAATAGATGAACTCTGCCCACCTACCATTTAGCATTCTCTATTAGAGAAAATTAAAGCAAACACATTATTTTTCCGATGTCTTAAAGGTTTGAAACTGGCTTGAAATTGACAGTCAAAGCTAAACCACCAATGTGAATATCAGTAATTTTATGCTGCAAAGTAGTTCTTCCTGGGATTGGTAGTGGTAAAGATGTATCTCCAGTTATTGTTGTTTTTGTTTTGATATTAGCTACAGCTGGAGAGGTTGTTGTTACTATGGACACAACTACAGAATTGTCTGGAGCTATTGAAGAAAACAAGAGAGAACAAAGTGACTACCACTGAACTGGTTAGGAGGAGGAAGATACTGGAGCGACGAAAAGATCACCTGACGATAATGAAGAGGAGATCAAGACTGGAACCAGTAATGAAGGAACAAAGAGAAGTGGGGCATGAAGAAGTGGAACGTCTTTGTGAGGAGGTGACCAAGTTGGGAGAATTTGTACCTCTGGATCCCAGCAAGTGTGAAGTGACCTTCCCTACAACAATGACAGTAATGAACAACGAGACGTCACTAATGGTAACACTTAGAGATGTCAATGGTGACATTGTTGATGACAAGAGTAGTGAAGTAGAAGTGTCCGTGACCACCAAAACTGGAGAAGCCATAGTAGTGGGACCAGTCAAGGATGTTAGTGGTGGAAACTATACAGCATCCTTCACTCCCAGGACACTTGGAGATCACATGATATCAATTGTAGTTGATGGACAACACATCCCACCTCACAAGTAAGGAATAGTGTGTGTTCTATTAGAGTGTTTTGTGGATAACATGTGAGGTGTGATTGTATTACCGGATCTGCGAAAACAGGACATAATCGCATTTTTTCCGAATTCCTGTTTATTGAATATTTATAATCTATGTAGCCAAGTGTACCCACTGGCAAAATTTCAGCTTCATATGCCAAACAAGCCCTACAAAGTAGCAACAACAGAAAAATCGATTTGTACAGCAAGTATAGGGAGAATAAATTACAGGCGCCTACAAAAACAGTTGTAACTTACCAACGGATCGAGGTACAGAGCTAAACGTTTCACCATCGTGTTCGCCATGAACAGGGGAATAAATTACTGGGTAAGTTTTTCCTTTACTTGCCCTTCTTCACTGCATAAAAAGGCAAAATTCATGAAGAAAAGTCGATCGCGTACGATTGCTTCGACATGACGTAAACAAACGCTCATAACTTACGTGTTGTTGGGTCTACTGCAACAAAACAAAGATTTTCCAACTCCACTTGAGCAGGCGAATAAGATGATATCCAGGTTTTTATTGTTAGTCCCTTCCTTCACTAAAAAAGAGGGGTTAAAAACATTTACGGAATTTTTCAATAATACGCAAGTATTTCACCCAATGTATTCAATGCTTTATACTGTAAATTTAGGTTTGTGCGATTATGTCCCTTTTTCGCAGATCTGGTCACTTATACTTATTCAGTTAGTGTATACTAATGTTACACAATGACTATACATATTAACACTACTACACAGTCAGTCTATACAGTCACACTACTATACAATAGCTATACATGTATTATTTTCCCATACAATGTGTCATACATGCAAAACATACAAGAGATTATCATTCAAACTTTCCACTATAATGTTATCTCATTTCCTGTACATACAGGAAGTGACATCACCAGTATTATTAGTGTACAGTAGATCATGTGATCCTGTCATGTTACTGCAGTATATCAGTTGTACTGAGAGACTACAGCAAGATGAGAGAAGGACACTGCCAAGTGATGACTCATTATGGAGGGAACGAGTTTGGTGAACTCCTTGATGTTGCTATAGGAGTTAATAATGAAGTCATCATTGTTGATGCTACTAACAAGTGTGTAATTGTGCTGGACTGTAACTTTGCCTTATTAGCAGTGATTGGACAAGGCAGTGGTGGCAACAGATTGGTCGATCCTCACGGTGTAGCAGTCAGTAAGGATGGCATCATAGCTATCAGTGACAGCAGTAGTCATCAAGTGAAGAAGTATTCCCTACAAGGAAAACTCTTATCAATAATTGGTAACAATAGAGGGAACAACCATGGCCAGTTTAATAGACCTAGGGGACTAGTCTTCAGTAGTAATAAAATGTTGTATGTTGTAGATGGGGGGAATCACAGGGTCCAGGTATTCCAACAAGATGATAACTTTGAATTTACATTTGGCAGTTATGGGTTCGAGCCTGGGAAATTTCAGCGTCCTGTTAGAATAGCAATTGATACTGACAATAGAGTGTTAGTTAGTGACCCTGTTGGTGATCATATTAGTCTCTTCAGTCATACTGGCAGTTTTATTAGTAGGTTAGCATGTGAATCATGTGATGAACTATATGATGACCCATGTGCCATTACTGTTAGCCCTGATGGTCACATCATAGCTGGTTTTAATGGTAGAAACAATAAAATTAGAGTATTGAGCCCCACCCATCAGTTAATAGAACAGTTTGGAAGGATGGGATCTCAACAAGGAGAATTTTATGGTATTAATGGTATGGCCATGAACTATTCTACTGGTAGTGTTTATGTTGTGGAGTATAACAACAAGAGACTACAAGTTATCAGTTAAATTGTTATATTGTTTGTTTTGTATGATGTAATTTATTATTACCATGGTTACTAATTGTTTACACGATATGATAATATTCTAACTAGAGAGGTTGATTGGTACATATTAGTGTGTGAGGGATGATGGTGTGGTCGTTTTGTTACTATGTAGCCATGACAACCACACAACTACTGTTACTAGGAAGTTACCAGTAAGTGTTGGTGATGAAGAGCTGCCATACAAGTGTCTTTTCTGTACAGATGGAGAAAGTAGATGTGTACAATGAAGATCATTTGAAATGATGTCATTGGGGACTTAGCCAATCAGATTGTACTGTGTGTACAGAATAAAGTAATCAAAATGTGTACTTGACAATGTGTGAACTTTATAAATCGCCAGTGTCCTGATCATGTGATCCACCCAGTGTAGTGGCGTCTACATGAGGGATTTGTTGTGGTTGTCAAGTGATTAAATCAGACAGTTCACCTTAATAAGGTATGTGTACTACCTTATTTGTATGTGTCATTTAAATGTGTTTAATTCAGGATGTGTTACAACATGTTCTCCTATTTACCCACGGACTACTCACACACCACACCACACCTCCACACTAGGGTATAGGGTCTGGTGATATAGACCGTATTCCAAATGACGTCACAGGAATTTTCTATTTGGGGGACTCTTATTGTTATCACCAATGGCAATCGAGATTTCGAAGATTGATATAGAGGCCTAACAAACAAGATGTTGAGGTGAAACTACCAGGTTTGGTTATTACAGCAAAAAAAATAATAGTATTTCTTCTAAACTTTGAAAACCAGCTGAAAAATTCTAACCCGGCATTAGAAAATAGATTTTATACTCCTATATTGTACCTGTTAGTTTCAGGTCAATATTTTCTTCCAGTAATTTGAATCTTATTAAGCCCCATTGGAACTCTCACTTGAAACTGTTAGAATACCCTCAAATAGCCACAGCCATTTTATGTCGTGATGTCATTTGGAATACAGTCTCTTGGTTAGGATTTTTGGATCACCTGTCAATTTATTAGTTCTCCATTACTACATGTAGTAGATGATGTAATCCTAAGACATTCTGATTGGATTAATGTATTTTAAACACATCAGTGTCCAATACTGACCAATATCACCAGATCCTACTCTCCTGTAGAGGTGGGTGTGGTACTACTGTACCGATTGGACAAATGTATTAATTGAATAAATCATTTTCTTTCATGTACGTAACTATTATATGGAAACAGCCTTTATTGGATATATGACTTATGAGTAGTCTATAAACTAGTTAACTGAGGGATAGTACATTACTGATGCTACACATGATACAAAAAAAATTATCTAAGTCTCCTACCAAAATTTTGTACCATATATGGTAGTAATGAGATTTACTATACAAAAATAGATTTTTGTTGTTACCACTTTGTAGCACTGTTAACTCCAAAATTTCTTGGCTTCCAAAGCTGAAATTTCAGTTGACCATTCCTTTAGGTAAAGAAAAATGTAATTTGTAAATCCACTAACATGTGGGGTTCTTGCAGATTTGGTCACATAATATTATTAACTCTTGATACTATTCTGAATGAAAATCATACTCTAAGCAGTCTGGTAAATATCAACTACTCTAATAGAACAGTCACTTAGCTGCAGTACTAGTGGAAACCTTTCAAGTGTTGTATAATTATGTACAATATTTACTTAGTCATTATTATACTTGTTAATATACATGGTGGCTACACAATCATTGCCATTATTAATGTCACACAGACAAAAATGATTTGTAACAGTTTACCCTACCATGATCTAATGGGGACCAAGAGTCAAGTCACACTAACTTGTTATTACAATTTTTCCCAAAGTATAGTCCATTAAATACACTTCCTGTTGACATGTGACCACAAGTTTGTCTACACTGACCATGGCCATTTTTAGATAACTACACATTGTATTGTTGAACTGCCACAAACACTGACTATAATTTTAGTTGTATACTTGTATCATAGAAATCAAAATACTCCCAGCCCACACTCAACACCTAGTGGCACGTGCATATATTATTAATATTGGCTGGGCTAACAGTTTGCTAGTTACAGGGCCACATCATCTTGTGGGTAGTCTTGTAGATGTGGACTGGTGATGTATTTCATCTATTATTGGTTTATTATGAGTTTCAAGGAAACTGAATTGCCACATCGTAATAATGACACAGTTCAATGACTGATCCAATCATCCAATTAGAGCACACCATCATTTTAATACTACAACAAGACAAGGATAAGTGCAACAAAAATAATAACACATTAAACAATTGTTTAAAATTATTAACAGCTAAGCAAATGGAGGTTTCTTGTTTATATTGTAAATGAAAAAAAATTATGTAAACAAACATTCATACATGTATAGACACTGAATACACAAACAACAAGACACACAGTGGAGTGGACTGCTCCAAAGAAAGCTGGCACACCACATCAGTGTGTTTTTAACTGGGAAAACAAAAGCACAATTATTTTTCATGCGTAAGTAACTTCACAGTCACTTCTCAAAATGCGACCATTTTATAGCTTTTCTACCAAGTGGGCAGGCCAGGCTACATACCAAACTTATATAAGCCATCAACAAAGTTCATTTTCTCTCAATCCTTATAATCACCATTTAATCCAAAGATCACACAAAACTAAATAATTTATTTAGCTAGACCGGCATACAAAAAATTTTACTGAAACTTGCCAAAGTTAAAAAATGGCCACTCATTTTCCCACTTGAAGTCTACAGTATACACTGTACTACTATACTTACCTCAAGTCAACCTTCACATGTGAATAAGTCACTTCTGGTACTGACATGACTGTAAGTGTCTTGTCATCAAAACCTGCCAACTCCACAAAGTTGTCCTTGTGGTGTTTCTGTTAGTGAAATATAACAGAATGTACATAAAGAAGTAGTGTTTAACTTTGCACATGCAAACACCTCTAATGTCTACCAAATTACGGTCACATAACTGGATTAGCAAAAAGGAGATCTTTCACACACACCCAATTCCATGAACTTCAGATACCATAACTTAATACATATACCTGAACCATCCATTAAGTGATGTATATGTTGGACATGCTCACTTGCTTTTTGTAAGTTGCAATTCCGGTAGAGCGAAACTTATAAAAACCACTCATTAATCAATACTGAGCAGTTTTAGAAATGTACAAGTGATGGATGATTAATGGTGACAGTATAAAGGTGTCAATTGAGAGTATACATGTGCAATTTGGTGCACTTTATGGCTTTGCCCTTAGGTGTAATTTTGATTGGTCATAAATATTGTGTCAAACACTTGAATGAAAAGATTTTAAAATGTTTTTGGAGGGTCATGTAGTACAAATGAGTTGATTGTGTAATTCTACCAGGATTCAGCTCACAGTGGAACCTTGGTGAGACACATCTGTAGACAACTAATGTCCTCACGTAAAGGATGGAGGGGAGGGGGAGGGGGTAAAAAGCTTATTCTACCTACCTAATAATGTGGTCTTCGTATCCTGCTAATTTGTGTTGCCACATCATTACACACCTTGGATAGCCACTCAGCAGGGTTGTTTTGAAGATCATTGTGGTGAACCCCCTTGTTTACATATTATGGGGGAAACGTGTATCTGAGTTTTGTATTGTTTGTATATAGGTGTGAATATCAGAAGTAACCTCTCCAAGGTTCAAAAGGATAGCCAGCATACATAGATTATGACATTGTTGAATTAAAGGTACTCAGCATCCAAAGCACTGGATAGTGTCATGCATGAGTCAGTTCATCAAACTTCTCACTGATAATTTTATAATTTCCCATGACCATATAAACAAATCCCAGTCATTTCACCTGTAGAAATAAGTACATGTAATCTACATTATACACATGAGACATACCATGAGCATGTATATCACCTAGTGTATGTGAGTATATCATAACTGGGAAGAGCAACTGATTCACACCTACAAAATTCAGGTTGGTGGGGACAAGGTTACTATACATGTGTTAATATGAAAGGTGTCTATTACATGATATAGAAGAGAAAAGTAGCTAGCCATATAAGGACTACTCATACTCAGTCTTGTGCAACCACAGTGACTACTAGATACTAACAAATCAGATGAAATTCCATCAATAGTATTTAAACACTGTATGTGCTGCAGAAATTGCACCTATATACTCCATGTAGTGGTGTAGTTAAGGTGGGTACTGGTAGGGCACAGGCCCAACAATCAGTTCCAGTGCCCTACCAACACAGGTACTCACGGTACGTAGCTATAGCTAAATTGTGTGATACGAGGTGCAATATGAAGCCTCCTACTAATAATTATTCAAAACATTCGTACAGCTAGTGTCCTACTAGAGATGACAACTTTTAACTGCAAAATGTCACCAAATTGAATCTCAGCATTTAATTTTCAAAAATTTTCCTGGGGGGCATGCCCATGCCAGACCCCCATGCTTCGCATGCTGATTACTGCAACTTGTACGCCTACAATGGTGCCCAACCAATCCTTCTGGGCTAGCTACGCCACTGACTCCATGCATATCATCTTTACTTAATCTGTCAACTGGAACTGTTTCTATTGTGATTGTCTTACATGCAAATGTTACACCAGTTTACAAGAAGAAGGGTAATATCCCATCATGATTTGTCATAAGATCAATCTGCTTCTATTGGTCATAGTTGTGTGAAATGTGTTCTACTACTGATACTAGTTGGGCCTCACAAGAGTAACACTGCTTAAAGCCATACTGAAATTAATTTAATATTTGATAGTGTTGAGCATGTTAGTGGTAAACAATATGCTCCATAACTTTACAGCAAATTGAACTACACTAAAATGTTACAGAATACATTCTCCAATACTCACAGATTACTCAGGGCCGGAGGAAACAATTCTAAAGTGGTCAGGCCAAGGAGTAGGCACTATGAAATGCTGAGCACTTGTTGTGTGAATGCTAGGAGGGTCTGGGGGCATGCTACCCTTCTAAATTGCATGCTCTGAGATTAAATCTGAGACTATTTTCAGCTGTAAATTCCCTAGCATAGTATTGACTAACACTTGTGTTAAACTCACTACATGCGGCTACATCATGTGTTCACATTAATTTCTTACATTATACAGTTGTAACACATGTAAATACAGTATTGTTACCTGTTGTTATAGCTACAGTATATGCATGCAGCATGAGTCTAATATTTGAAACTGATAGCTAATGTAACTTACAACTAATTTTAATGAGATGAAGCCACAACTCAGTAAATGGCTAGCTAGTCACTAAACTATATGCTTAATCTTACCCTATCATGCTATGCTGCAGTGCTCAAATATTCATCCAATTATGTACACTTCCATACAAAGCTATTTATAATTTATTTCGTATTTGCAAGCTTCATAAAGTGTTTGACTAATAAATCAGTAAGTACCTGAATGCTCTATTAGGGTGGCTGTCCTATTAGAGTGTTTCGATCATCTCCATGACTGATTGTCACAGGGAAGGATTAACAGTATGATATAAATATTCTACTGGCATTATAACACAATGCTAGCATGATGCTTTAGGTACCTATCATTCCGAATAACATGCCAGCATAACCGACCAATGCCTATCAGTGACTCGGAAATATATTTTAAAAATTAATGCTGAAAGTGGTCAGGCTATGGCCTGACCGCTTCCTCCGGCCCTGTTACTTCATTAAGACCAAGGACTAGAAAATGTGAAACAGCATCCTTACCAAGTCCTCATATTAATAAAATGCCTCTATTATTTCATCAAACTTAATTGCTCTTTGTAACCAAAGCATAAATATAGCTTGACCAACATGCAAGTTCTACACGGGATCCATAATAACAATAATCAATTTTTATAAGATCCAGCCTCTACATTGGTTAATGGTTACAATTACAACTATATCATATCATCCTTGTTATATGACCTACCTTGGAATAGAGTCATAACATATCAAAACTAATCTATACATTTCGTCAAATGCAGCCATTATTGATGGTATAAATTTTTTTCACTCAATACACAGTTTTACCCTTAATTCTAATCATTAAAATGATGTAATATCTGCTTTTTTTTTCTTCCACAATCTCAGGTTGGTCAAACAAGCTGATTTTAAAAACCTTGTCATTCCCTTGTTCAATACAAAATACATGCTTTTTGCACTATACCATATAAGGGGAAACCTTGGTGGGGATAAACTTTGGCCAGTAGCAAGCTAAATTAATTTGCATTTGGTGAAATAAACTTAGGCAAATTCAACCTCAATGTTTAGCTATAAAGATGCTAATCTGAGGTGCTACAAGTACTTGACAGGTTAAATGTTGGTGAATTTGTATCAAATCGCCAAAGTTTCCCTCTATACAATATACAGAAAACACAAAGTACAAACCAGCGTTGTAAGTGGGCCGGGTTATCCGGATTATCCGGGTCATTAGGGTCACATTTTGTCCGGGTCAAGTGGGTCTTATCCACTTCACTGAATATCTGGGTCTGACCCGGATGAGATCATATAGAGAAGTACGCCAAAAAACCTTGTTTTCCCAGCATTTATTTACCCACCTGATGATGCGTAATTTACCAGAACAAGGCTCTTTTTGCCATTTCCACTTGTCTCAGAACAAAATCTAATACACCACAGGATTCACCTGACATCAAAGAATCTGATAAACTAAACTGTGTTTCTGTATACTAAAGTATGTGGAAGTTATGGCGGCTTGTTTACAAGGTACTATAATTTTCACCAAATGCGGGCAATGCCTAAAACAGAATCCAGAAAATTTGACATTAGTTTTAATATGAAAGGATGTGCCATTCCTTTATATACAAACCTATTAACAATCTTACAGGTTTGAAATTTCTCAGAAACTTCCAAACTATTTTACAAGTATTCAATGGGGATTCACCACCAATAAACTGAACAGATGCCCACATGAACATGCAGTTTTCTTCCGTGAACCATCAGAGAATCCACCCCCCCCTCCACCCACACACACGTTGTAGAATAAAATTTATTCAAATAGGTGTCTATTAAATTTGAATGCTCCTCTTGCTCGCAGGGGCTTGTACCAATTACATTTGCACATTGTATTTCGAGAATTTCACTTATGGTGTCACATGAAATTAAAGCTCAAATGATATTCATGACAGCTCAAGTGATAGTTTTGAATAATCAGGCCATACCAATTTGATCATATGTTTCATGGATTGTTTTCCCACTACTGGTAGATTGAAAAATAAATCAAAATATGTAGCTAAATTATTTGACTTATGTGGCTGCTTTATTAGAATATTTTACAGGTAAAGCACTTCTTGTGAGTGAGATAGTGCTCCATTTCACAATTACTGCTAGTAGTATTGATATTACATCATGGGTTTGCCAAAACACTGGCCTGCCACATTAAGATTAATTTGTCATGGCCTTTATTATGATCAAACATGAGTAAGGCCACTCCAACTAAATTTCCTGTTTCCCATCCTGACCTCAGGCATATTTGCATACGGGTGGGTGGTCCATTTCCATTATGAGATTGGCAGCTTTTCAAGCTTGGCACAGCTATAAAAAGCTGCACAAAAGCATGTTCCTTCCTTTTCAAGTTGGTTGCAAAAACAGTAACACAAACGTGAAGTTTGTGCCGACTTGCATTGATAGCACTACTGACACGTGAGCTAACACTGTTACAAGATGGCTTTTACTAATAAACCTGTCAGTAACTATGCAAAAATAACTGGAAAATAATGAAAGAATATGGAATATTTAGAGCTGACAGTAATCAGATGCAGGAGAGATTTTTTGGGACAAACCTAGTCTCTTGGGCAACATCAGCAGTGCTGCCTGCCCAGTATCAAACAATCAAATCTAACATAGAATATATATAATACGCGCAGGCGCTTAGAGACTTGCCTTGATTAGTAATCTAAGTGTCATCTTTGACTTCTAGTTACGGTCTGAACTTCAATGAATTGGTCCTCTCCGTAGGATAATATACATCCCCATGGTTCTCCGTAGAGCTTTCTGATTTAATAATATATTATAAGCACTCGTGGCGTTTATAAACTTAATTTCTAATTTGAGAAGCGCCACTGGGAAACTTGGTAAAGGATCTGAACTTTTGAAGGATCGTAGACGGCGGCTCGGACGGCGGTAGAGGGTCAAACACTAGTATGGCAGAGTAACAAAGCAGCAGTATGATGTGTACCGTACTAAATGACTGTAGTTTATCCCACGTGAGCGGAGATTACGTCTGTGCTGTACACGTGGTGCTGACATGTGCAAATCAGCCTGGCGGGGATTTTCTAGCGCAAACAAAAACCATGATCACCACCACCACCACACCTACTGATTTAACAGTTCCCGCGTAACACGAGGCGCAATTTGCCGAGAAGAAGAGCAGTGCAGTCTTCCGGTAGAGCTAGAAACTACCAAAGCGATGACGGAGGTTCAGCCTTGAAAGAAACCAGAGGTACGCTAGTTTTAAAAGGTTTAGTTGTCGTACAAATTGATAGATTAATAGGACATCATTATTTTTAATATTTACTAGCTCATGCCCTTTTGAAGCGTTGTGACTACCGCATTTGTCTTGAAGGCAAAGCGGTACGTTACATCGTATCGTATAGATGGGCTATTGTCTCACGCAGCCAGACCGCTTTTTCTTCTTTTGCCATTGGGTCGGATACAAAAAGGGTCTGGTGAAATGCAGTATAGCAGTTTTGTTGTGGCAATTACCCCCAGATTTTGGGAATTTTACTGCACGGCTGATAAAGGCTCACGAACGGCGAGAACTGCACACGATGGCTTCACAGTAGGTTTGGAAGCCACGTGTGTGATTCTCACCTTGCCCCTTTTCCCTACGGTGTTCTGGCTGTGCAAGACTTGTATAAGAACAGAAATGCATTTGGGACTATGCTGAAAGTGGCCACTACAATTGCAATTTGGTGGTCTTGTCTAGAAGTGATTGCTATGGTTTGTGCTTGCGTGATTGTTTCTGATCTCTGACCACACAATTTTCCTCACCACTGCTTCATTTATGAGAAAGATTGGCTATCTTTGTACAGCAAGTAGTGTGTTTAACCATGTGTAAGCATGTGTTGCCTTTGAGGGTTCTTTCCTTGGCTTTTATTTATAAACTTTATAGCACAGGACAGCCTATTGTTAGAATATGATTTTGCCTTTCACTAATAAGTGCCTCCCACCCACATGTAACTAGCTAAGCTAAGATGACACCTGCTGCAACATATTTATGGTGGTCTTGTTCCATAACATGCTCAACTTACTGTGGTGTGAATTTAAAAGTCCAAAATGTTTTAGTAAGTTTTGTGCTTTTCTGGACAACCACATCTGCTGTGGAACCATGTATTTCGCACACCTTGGCACCATGTCTGTAATAGAGACACATCTTGATTTATGAGGTCCAAATGCGTCTGGTTTCCTGAAATTGTTTTCAGTAAAGTGTGCGTGTGTGTGTGTGTGTGTGTGTGTGTGTGTGTGTGTGTGTACCTTCCAGTCTACCCGGCTGCTTAAATGGGGACCTGGTGGCCTGGTGTAAACTGGGAAAGCAAATGCCTTGTCTCGCTTAGTGGTGTTGGGGTCGTTGTGGAACTTTAGGTTCCGCGACCTCTCCATGAGACCTGGACAGTCCTCCTGCGGGTTACTAGCCTTGCCCCAGGAGGATTTGCCTGCACAAGGCTCAAGTGCCTGAGTGGTGCACAGGCATCCCAGTGCTGGTTCACTGGACGGCAATAGCTATGTTTCGCATGGCTGCCGGAGGTTTGCTTTTGTTTTAGTGTGTGTACCTACCTATCTATCTATCTACTTATGTTTGTCTGTACGCACCCACGTGAGCAAAATCATTAGCTAAATGGTAAAAGCAGCTTGCACGTAAGAAGTAAAAGCAAAATGAAGTCTGTATTAAACTTTCGCACATGTAAACTTTGTGCTGAGGTGGTTTTTTCTCGGCAGTCTGAAAAGCGGGTATGGCGACTCTTCATATACATATATTCTATTCTCGAACGAAAATGAAGGGCAGCCTCAAGGCCTTGTCTAAACAATTTGCATGAGAAAGCACGATAGACACGCTATAAAACAGTTGAGAAGATACTTCTGTGCATAATTTGCTGTTTAAAGTGGTTTGTTATAGTTATGCTTCCTTAGCAGTGCATAGCAACGTAAGTACCGAATTACAAAATAATTCATGAAATATGCTAAATTACAGTATTTACAAATCTAATTGTCTAGCTGAATTAATAATAACAATAGCATTAATATAAACTGTAATTATATACATGGTTGATTAATTGCCTATTTGGACTGCATAGGCACCTTGTTTTAGAAGTAGCTTTACATCAACTTGTTTACTCACAGGACTGTGAACAATTGACCTGATTATTTCACTGTTTCCTTATTTGTAAAGTGTCCCAATTTCAAGGGTTTAAACATGTGTACATGGGACCATGGATAGACGCCCACTGTATAACACAAATGTGCCTTATTATGAAGTTGGCTGTGATTTAGAACATCCCTTTTTGAGTTCCATTGTATAACCTTCCCACGCAAATAATATCTCCATTGTTCTTTTAAATGTTATGTGGTCTGAGGTGATTGCATATTTGCAATATGGTGCCAAAAAGTAACCGCCTAAAATAAATTGATAGTGGGTAGTTGTGTTGTTGTACAAACTGTGGTCAATAATTGTATGCAAATTGACCGATGTAAGAAACCATATATGCTTTGAAGTGGTAACTAAATACTGTAGTGTATGCTCTAACATTATGTTTGTATATAAATTTGTCCTTAGAGTTTATATAAGTGGCACCTGTTAGTGTGGACAGTGAGGCCACCTATGTAATGGATATACTGGCATTATTATGGCCCCAAAGTAAACAGTATGATGTGGGCATCTTCATAATAATCAGGACACTTTTTGTTGGTTCTGAGGCATCCGTTTTATGTAGATTCCATTGTCAAATTTATATATCTTGAAGGCAGGGCCTAACGTGACATTCCATTAATATTCTTTCACAATTACTGGAAGCTTGTTTGTGTTTACTGAGCCATTTAACCATGTACTGTACAAAGAGTATACTGTTTCATATCACTAGAAATTGGCGGTAATCTTTGCCTTGTGGTCAAATTGTGTGATCCTTCTACTGGCTTCTTCCTGTATCTGTTACAAGTTGTGTGTCCAGGTCAGTATATCTAAATCCTTCAAGGGTAATGAATAATGATCAGAACACCTGGTTTAATTGTACCTGTAAGTTGACAGTGTTTCCATTTTGAAGCTTATTTTCACCTGTACTATTAGTACTGATTAGTACAGCAATTTAATGCACTCAAGACAGTTATCTGTTACAATGATTAACACTGCTTTTATCATAATGTGTTGCTTTGTCTGAAGTTTACTGAAACATTACATACAGTTGTTATGGAGACTTTTTGGTAACTAAGTAACATGTGTAGGTGATAAAGGGTGTGTTTCACTTGCTTTCTGAACACAAGGGAACTGTTTGTTGTTAGCAGTGACGAATGTGGCACCCTTCCACTATGGGACTAGGACAAAGTGTCCTGATTGAGGTGTTCTGATTTCAGGGATCTGAATGTGTTTATTCTAGTAGCTAATACAAATGAGACCATGGACTAGTATCCTAATTATCAAGGTGTACTTGTTTCACAGTAGTTCCTTTAATATTAGTCCAGTTCCATTGCCATGTCTGAATTCTCAATTCTGGTATGACATCAATCCTGCATACCATCTGTAAACATGTTGTGAGATAGATGATGTTTGGAGTAACATGTGTCTGGTGTGGTCTCAGAGAGCAGTTGTTTCTGTGTTGGTCTCACATGTTTGTACTGAAATGTGTTTGTTTCTATTGTTGATGTTACACCTAGAGCTAATTGCACTTTCAATTACTCTTTGTGTTGAGAGATCAAAGGATGTTTGTTGCTTAAGTATGTGTGTGTGACCTTTTACATCTCACAAAAGAATTGAAAGATATTCTAACCTAAGCAATCCTAGCTGTTTGTTCTGCAACTTAACATAGACTGTCTACACACTTAACTAGACATGGCTGAAGATAAAGAGGTTTGATTTGTAGAGATAAACAAAATGACTACATGACACTACCTTGCAACACTAGACACTGTTTACTCAATTGTACATATGTGCTTTATTCAACCTTATTACAGTGTTATTATTGTAGGTCAATCCTATTAAAAAGTGTTTTGTGGCTAATTCCATGAAAATATTTTCAGCTGGAAATATTTTCACCATATGTTATATACAGAAGTTTCATAGACTGTCTGACTCATTGTTAACCACCTCACATCAGTAAACAAGCGTTTCCAGCATGTTTGCCTCATGGCTCCACTGTCATTTCTCTACCAGACAATGATATAGTCTGGTAGAAATAACAGCTTAGTGTATTGTTAATAATATTGAACAAAAAAAATATCATCTATGAATTTTAATAATTATGTGTACTAATTATTAATGTGGTTTTTCTCTGAAACTCTTAGACAACCTCATTAAAATAACTTGTCTCAACAGGGCCTCCTGCTTGAAACATTTTTACATGTTACCTTACCTATACATGTTTATTATAACATGTCAGTTACATGTGTGTTTGTGCATGTTGTGCATGTTGGACTGCTAACATCAGTATAGCAGATTATTGTTGTGAGGTCCAATTTTTTTTAAAATAGCCTCCAGCATAAATTTCTGTAATTATGAAATCTATGAAACATGAACAATTTCTCTGTAACTACAGATCTCTTGGACACTATAACATGGTAAAGTTGTGAAAACTTAAGAATGTATAGATGATTCTGCTCACTATTTTTTTTAGAAATTCAGTTTGCTAGCAGAAATTTTTGTAAGTTAAAACTTTGATTCACAAAAATAATAATAATAATTGGACCTGCTGTACACATGCATGTTGACGTTGATAGCTTGTACTTGTAGTATATTCACATTTTGAGCAGTCTCAAAGAGGAAGACCTCTAGTAAAAGGCCTAATACTCCTAAAGTGTCTTATTGTGTGTTTTATCATTTTCAGAAAATGGAGACACATTATCTACTTGTTTTGTTGTTATTGTTGATCACACTACACAACTCTGAACAACAAGGTGAATAATACACATTGTATTTTGTTATTAGAGGGTTTCACTCTAATTCATTCACTGTACTCCAATACATGTATTACAGGTCTTATTATCCACCCACCTCAAGATGTTACAATATGTGCTAGAGATGATGTTAATATCACTTGTGGACATAACTATACTGCATCGTTGACTCCTCTGTGGAGAATAAATGGACTAGCAATTTCTGGTAGTAGAATTGGGACTAACAACACATTTGAGATGACAGTGGTAGCTGATAATATTGACACAGTATTGACAGTGTATTCTGCAAATGTAATATTGAATCAAACTAAATTTCAGTGTGAATTTACATTCCTACCTCCTGTAAAGAGTTCAGTTGGCATTCTAACAGTCATGGGTAAGTTAGTAACTGAATACAATTCAACAAGCAATGATTTCTCATTTTATTATGTTGTTGTTCACATGCCTGGTTTAAAGTCTCTCTGAACATTTTGTTTATACACTTTAACTGCTTCACTCCTCACAGGTCCCCCAACCCTACCAGTTATCAAGGTATTAGAAAGGAGACTGACCTCACTGGTAATATCATGGGACACACTCAGCCATACCTCATGTGGTGATGTGACATACAATGTGACCTTATCTGATGGGACAGCAGAACTGGTGGAGGAGAGAACCACTACTAGTAATACTATCAGTTTCACTGATCTTGATAATGATACTCAATGTGAAGTGACAGTGTTGGCTATTAACAATGCTGGACCAGCAACTGTTGTTACTACTAATGTAACCACCTTAACTCCTTCAGGTTAGTGGAGTGTTTGTATATGTACTGGTGTTTGTTGGGAAATGAAAGCACAACTGAGTGGCTCATTTATCGGTGTTGGGATTGTTGTGGACTTCTGAAACTTCTCATTTAATATCCTTTCTCCATAAGACATAGTGCAGTCCTCGTGGAGGTTACTACGCTGTAGTCCATCAGGAGGGGATGACTTGCTTGCATTAGTTGGCTCTAGTATCTGAGTTGTGTACAGGTACCCCAGTGTTAGGTAGCAGTAGCAGTGCTTCGCACAGCTGCTGGAAGGTTTGCTATGCTTATGTAGACTATTGCGTAATCTTTGAAACAAGAAACACTTTGAAAATTTGTTGCATTTTGTAACAGGATTACATATTTGGGGAATTTTACATTGAAATGATCTTCATAATCCTCTGTTGACTGTGATGTGTCAATGATATGAAATACAGTATTGAAGCCTCCACAAACAAAGATTAGAAGGAGGCTACATGTTGTAACTGTCATATCACCAACAGATACATACAGGATGTTTTTGCTAGCCACAATAATTGTTTGGCTGACTATCAGTCCTCTGTATGTATCATTTATGTGTAGACTTCATTTTTCACTTAACTTTACATATAATGTATGGTATTGTTGTGTGTTATGTGTTTGTTAATCTTTAGTACCTTCTCCTCCGAGTGATTTGGCAGTAAGCTTGAAGTTTGTTGATTACAGGCCTATTGTTACCATATCTTGGAATGTGAGTGTGTGCGTGCGTGCGTGTGTCTGTGTGTACATGTGTGTGTAGTTATAGATCACTGGTCTGGTAACAAGGCCACTCTGCTAAGTGAAGTTGCTGAGCATGAAACTTTACTCAAATTGTTTACATGTGGACCAAGCCAACCTGTTATATTATTAGAAACAGTTTATCCAACTGTACTAATAAACACCTGTTAACTGTAGCTGTCAGCTGTCCATGTTTTTGGTGTGCATGCATGTTTAGGAGATGTGCAATATTTCGAGCTGGGATAGCATAGTGAGGATAGAGTCGATAGTGTTTTATCCTTAACCTTTTTCTTGTTGTACATTTTGTACACTGAATACAATGTGTATACATTACTGAATCTTATGTGTCTATAGGTATCATCATTGTCACATAACATGACTGAGGTGGAGGCCTTAAATGTCTCTTTGACTGGTGAAGATGATATAACAACAACCTTTGAAGTATCACCTAATACAACTACCTTCCAAATGTCACATAATATGACATCAGATGATAATGTTTCCAGACATCTTGATGTTGGAACAGATTACATCATTTCTGTTTGTAGTGTGAACAGTGTGGGATGTAGTGAGACAGTTAGTACTTCATTAGGTATGTACTGTACAGGGGGGTTGACTGGTGAATTACAGTGGAACCTGTCTTAGTGGCCACTTGTACATCTAAAATGGTTCATTTAAATTCCCCAAGTGAGAAGTTTATACTGTCTAACGCTACCGTACCTTAGGCCATAAAAAATTGGCCTGCAGCTTCAACAGGTTCCACTGCTATATTCCAGACACCTTAAGATGGTGTCCTTGTGTCAGGAGGTGTAAATGTGTACATCAATGCATGAATATGTGTCAAAGTCTCTTTATGAGGTGTCCAGATATAAGGGGTCTGTTTACTCTAATACGACTGAAACCTACACCCTTAGGACTAATGTCCTGGTTGTCAAGGTGTCCCTGTTTCAGGCCCTTGTACAAAAAACCATTTTACAGTAATTGCACACTTTCAGAGGTACCAGCTTTTTATAATCAGGTGGTCCCCTGGACAGTTAAAGTTCCAACATTGCATAGCATTTCATTCACTGTTATGTTTTATAAATTGTAGCTGTACGATAGCTCCAGTCAGCAATAGTCCAGTGACATCCAGATGACCAGTCCATCTATGTATCGTGTGATGTGGCTGAGTCAACTCCTAGAGTTAAATGTTTAGCAAGACTGAATTGTTCGACATGTGATGAGGTCACTTCTGAAATGTTCACCAGACATACCGAAATATCAGTCATGGCTGATACTGACTATCACATTTCTGTGCTGGTTGTTGAATCACAAAACAGTATGCCACTGGAGAATTACAGTATAGTAGAAACCATCTCGGTACCAAAACTTACACCAGAGCCGAATCCCACACATGTACCACAGCCGAGCTCAACACAACAGCCAAGCTCAACACAACAGCCAAGCTCAACACAACAGCCAAGCTCAACACAACAGCCAAGCTCAACACAACAGCCAAGCTCAACACAACAGCCAAGCTCAACACAACAGCCAAGCTCAACACAACAGCCAAGCTCAACACAACAGCCAAGCTCAACACAACAGCCAAGCTCAACACAACAGCCAAGCTCAACACAACAGCCAAGCTCAACACAACAGCCAAACTCAACACAACAGCCAAGCTCAACACAACAGCCAAGCTCAACACAACAGCCAAGCTCAACACAACAGCCAAGCTCAACACAACAGCCAAGCTCAACACAACAGCCAAGCTCAATACAACAGCCAAGCTTGACGCAACAGTTGGAACCAACAGAACAGCCAGAACCTGGAACATCCTGTAAGTTTTTAACTAGCTTGAACTGGTTAGAAGCTACACAGTTACACTGTACTGTATGTAGCTAACTGAATGGTTTTGCTTATAAACTTACCATATTTACATACTGCTGTAATTTTTAATAGTAATTGTGGGGTCTACATCATGGTCTTAAATTTACAGGTGGGATGTGTTGTGCAATTCTTTATTGAATTCATGTAGTGATGGTAAATTAGATACAGTGGCACTATGCTTAACCCTTTGTTACCATGGACGCATGTCTATTGAAATCCATTCGTAGTGCCTTCGGTCCAGGGATTACAGGGCTGATTCCATTGTCATTTTATTCAGGAGGGGGGGGGCATTTTGAATTGTGTATCATGTGTAGCCAAGAAAACCATCCAGGGAACGAACATCATTTAGAATAAACACAAGAAGTATATAACACACATAATATTTACATACCTATGAAAAAAAGGCCATAACTTTCATCTCGGTGGTGGTACACTATTCTAATATAGATTAATTGATTCCTCGCGTGATGGCGATTCGATTGGTATATAGTATGATATCATCACACTTAGCAACAAAATGGTGGGACAACTTTTATTTCGTGTGACGAAGAAGAAGCAGCCCTATTCCATTTGCTTCACAGCGTGTGAGTTCTGTGTGTTAGTGTGAAACTTTTTAGATGTACAGCTATATAAATAGGGTAAAGAGGTACGTAATGAAGATAAAATCCTTCGAATAGTGCCTTACTGTGGTATTATTCGAGGGTGCACTACTAACACTTTAAACCACTACTATAGCTAGTTTTATGAAACAATCACAACACGTTGCTACTAACTTCTATACAAGACCTTTCTTTCACTCAAGTCCTTGTAGCACAACCATGTCACGCCTCGTGCTACGTGGTCAATTTACTAAAGGGAATTTCGATTATGTGACAGCCGTTTAAGTTTTACCAGGACAATGCCTTTCTTATATCAAGATGGAGATTAATACTAAAGTTATGAGAGCACTAGTAAAGAGTAATTACAAAAGTATGGTGTGGTACTATTCAAGGGCGCGGCACAACAAATCAAGTGATTATGGTATATTGCTATTATTTATTCAGCTAGTTAAATATACTGTGATTTAGTGTATTTCATGATTCATGAATAATTCGTTGATTACGTTGCTATACACTGCTAAGGAAGCATAATACAAACCATTTTGAACTGCAAATTATGCACAGAAGTATCTCAATTGAAGGGGTCAGCTGCAAAATGGGACAAGCACCATTTGAAAATTTAGGCGACCATGGTGGTGGGCCATTAAACAAAATTTTGGTACATAATTGAATTAGAATGTTTGCTTAAAATTATTTTGATACTGCCATGAACTTTTAAGTTTTATTGTTTACTTAGTGACAACATTATTCACATAGCTAAATCAAGCCATTCCAATGTTGAAGAAATTAAAAATGTAAAGTGGCACATGTGTCCCTTATTTCCATGACCCCTTCAACTGTTTTATAGTGTGTCTATCATGTTTTCTCATGCGAATTGTTTAGAAAAGGCCTCAAGGCTGTCCTTCATTTTTGTTCACATAAGCACGAGTAATGCCTCCCTTTCAACTTGAAGGATACGATATCTCTGGTAGCCTAAGGCCTTCAGTGTTGTTTTAAAAACTGTTAAACCTCTATAAAACCAAAAGGGAAGACCATTCACAAAGTATATGAAGAGTCACAATACCTGTATTTCAGACCGCCAAAAAGAAACCGTCTCGGAGCAAAATTTATGAGTGTGGAAGTTTAATACAGACTTAATTATGAAATTAATTTCAGTAAACCAGGCACACGCCCACAACCTGCTGAAACAAAAGGCGAATAGAATTATATAAAACATCATTTCATTTTAATGCACATCACAATGGGGAATGCCTCACATGTCCAGTACTGCCAACTAGTGTCCAGTGTGATTTGAATACCTGGGATTACTAACATTAAAAGACTATTTGACAAAAGATTTATAATTTCAATGAATATACTAGTATGAATGGTCATTACATTTTAAATTTAAGTTGCTTACATTTTAAAGTTACAGTGGGTTCCCTGTTATCTGAACACCTTGTGCCGGTTCAATTACAAACGTGTTCAGATAAGTGAATTTGTCTGGAGTTAAGTGAATCTCATTCATTTTTATGCACAGTTTTGTTTAACTACTCTAATAGAACATACAGTAACTGTCAAAATACTCTAATAGAACATACGGTGAATGTCAAAATACTCTAATAGAACATACGGTAAATGTTAGAATACTCTAATAGAACAGTTATTCGTACTGTTTTGGATGATCGAGAGTCTGGATATTTGAGTGTCTGGATAATTGAATACTTACTGTAATTCGCTCATAGCAGCCCTGTGTTACAGACTGTAGCCTTCTTGTGGTTCTGTAATGATATAGTACCAACATAGCCTTTTGCTGGTGAAAAATCATTGTGTTTTAAAGTGTGGTTAAATTGCTAGAGTAAGTTTCATACTAAAAGGATAGAATATGTGACCATCTCAGCAATAACCCGTCTAGTTCGCACAACTTCCAAATTTCTTTTTATTTTCTCAACATTATCTGCATTGTTCAAGGAATGGTCCACCAAAGTTTCAGTCGATTATGGTGAGTAGTTTTGGAATTACATCACTAGACAGTAGGAAGAGTAAAGAAATCGATTTGTACAGTAATTATACTAAAAATATACTACAGATGCTTACATTCACAGTCATAACTTCCGTTTGGATTAGTCTACAGGTTTGGGATTTGGCTTACAATGTTCACCATGGGTTGGCAGATCGACCAAGGTTTAGTTTTTGCCCAGCAGTTACTTCCGCATAGGCATATGAAGGCAGTTTTATTGAAGAAATGGCAACGGTTTCGCTTACGTCTATCGCATCATAAACGAACGCATGTGACACGCAAACCATTGGAGTTACAGAAATTTAACAAGGATTTTCAAACTCCCCAGGAGTAGGCGAATAAGATGGTATAATAGGTTTAATCAATTTGAGTCTTCCTTCACTGAGTAATGGCTCAATTAAAACTTACATAAAAGTTTCTTTGTAACACACATTATTTCACCAATTTTTTTAAATTTCATTTTTCTCAAAATGCATACTTGTGTGAACTAGACAGGTTTTTACTGAGATGGTCACATATATTTGCAAAGAAAGTTATGGGGTTTAACTCTTAAACCCGCATAATCCAGGAAACTGGATTTAAAAATAAATACGCACGCCTTTCACAAAGTGCTGTAACTTTTGAAACGTCCATCCTATGGCTACGCAATTTACATCATTCTACTTTTGATGTAACAATAATTAAACAGTACCTAGGGGTTTACCCTAACACTAAATGGTGAGGCCAAAACTGGCCATGAAAATAACTTTTCGCTAAGGAAACACACAAATCCTTTACATACCTTTATAAAATGGTCAATAACTCGATGGCGGTTGCTCCTATCACCTTGCAACAACTTCCATTTGATTCGCTGATAAATTTTCTATTAGGCCATATACAGCTCACATGAGTAAACAGAATTATACATGTGGCAAGAATTTTGAAACACGGAGACGCAACTCACAGTTGTTCATTGCTTCATAACAAGTAAGTTACAGTGTTCATTTAACCTTCTCTAAGTAGTCCAGTGAACATACCTTTAATAAATGTGTAGTTGTAGGCTGTAAGAATTCAGTTCCCCCAACTAGTGTCACCATGTGTTCCCATATTGTGCAAACATGCATTCCCCAAAAGTTCTCTGTGAGTTTAAGGGTTAAAGTAAGCCATTTTTTTTCTTATTTTATTGTACATGTAACTTCCTTGAGGGTTGGTACCATCCTAGTTCCTTCAATCACTTATTTGAGTTCATTGTAATGAAGTTTCACAATCGTTGGTTACAAAATCCTGTCATTACAACAATTTGTTTCTTGTTGATACAAGCATAGCAAGTGCAACCAGTATGTTTGTGATGTAATACAATGTACATGAATTCCAATAGAAATGTGCATATTTAGTGACATCACATTATTACATTTCTTATCCTGTTATGTACTCTATTATCTATGCCGAAACATACAGCTCTTGGCAAACCTCAGTTTAATTAGGGTCAGTGGGTCATTCAGTGACCTGGTTTCAATAACACCATACATAAATATGCAGTAAAGTGATGATGAGCATAAGTGTACACTGTATATCATATTGTATCATGATATACAATTCTATATTGTGGCATCACTAAATTACACATGTGTCTTAAAATGATTCATTCTTTATTGTAGATGCCAACGTATACTGAAGTTGTATACTTGAAAAACCAGTAAGTAATTTTGATCTATGTAACCATACATTGTAGAATTAACTACTGGTGTTTTGGTTATAGAAAAAGAAATTTTTCTGAAAGCACATATGAGGTACGTGTGTATATGTGCATAGTGTACATTTAAATATGTACGTTAGAGATGGCATAAAGTTTGCCTCCTTTTTTCAAACTCATAACTGTATGGAATTGTGCTCTTCAGAAAGATATTGATGTTTGGTTGTCCAACTATTTTTCTGTAGATACCAACATACAATGAAGTTTCAGAATTCAAAAGCCCGGTAAGTAATTGATTGGCACATATTGACTCAGTGCATGTACTGTACTCTTGGAATTTTAGTTTTTAAATATATGTCTTGATTTGTTAAATAGTACACTATATCAAATCTTTGAATGTATTTTTTTATGTGTGTTTAGTTGTCGACGTACAGTGAAGTTGCAGACTTCAAATGTATTTGATGATATTTATATTTGTGACCGTCTCAGCAAAAACCTGCCCACCTACCATGCTTTTTGAGAAAACCAAATTCTCATGCTACAAAGAAAACAATGTACAAGTTTTAGACTCACGGAAGGTAAATTTCAAATCAATTACACCTATACACCATTTTATATTCACATGTTCTTGGAGATAGTTTCGTTTCTTTAACCTCAATCATATTATGTATTTCACATGTGATGCAGTAGACATATGCAAAATAGTTGTCATTTCTTATTTAAAATGCCTTCATACATCTACATATGTCAAAGGCTAAAAACTTATCTTAATTGATTTGCCAGTTCATGGTGATCATTTTTAAGCCAAATTCCAACTCTGTAGACCAATGCAAATGATGTGAGTTTGATTTATTTTTCAGTGTAGTCATCATACAAATTAATTTCTTTGTTGTTCATACTGACTAATATAATTCCTAAACTGCTCACCACAATAGGCTCACCCATTGCTTCTACACTGAGAACTGAGAGAAAAAATTGGTTATGCAAACTTGCTGAGATGGTCACATTTGCTGTTGAATTTATAATATCTTTTTGTGTGTGATAACACATGTCATATAACCTTTATTGTACATACTACATCAAGCCTTATAGGGTTTATTGTGTTGTATTGTACAGTTTCCTTTCATTGAATATACACTGTATAGGGAGAAAAATCACCGACAAGAACTTTTAGTGAATCAACAGAACCACAAAATGTACTTGTGTTCAGTGTGTTGTATTGTTACACGAACACTACACACATGTACACTACACACATGTACACTACACACATGTACACCACACACACATACACAGTATTACACACACCAGAAGGGGTAGGATATGCGTTGCATGCCACTTGATTAAATTGTTTACTACCATCACGTGAGTCTCAATATTCACAGTACAAAACAAACCAACAAAGGGGGGAGGGGCTTCGTGGATATTTAGTTAGCACTTTGCATAAACATCAAGGTCATCTACTTTGTTTTGTAAGGGCCTCTGAATTTATTAGTGAAATAGAGTAAAATCACTGTTTCATGTGCCTACGCCATGCACACAAGCGCACACACACACTACATTCCGGTGGTTTAAGAGGACAGGTTTACAATTCTCATTACTCCAACATCATGACATATGCAGCAATAGTTATAGTACATAAATTGGTATTGTATGCATGTATTATTCACTAACTTATTTTCACTTTATTTTATACAGCCAGCAATGCCAGATACTTATGCAGTAGTTGACATGACAAAGGTCAGTGATACAGTTAGATACCGATATGGGTTTTTGGCATGTACCAATATCCGGTATAGATACCACCAAAAGAAGCCGATGACCGATAGTTGATCTGATAGTTGATCCGATATTTGCATTACAAACAAAAGTCATAGTTAATCTATGCAAAGTGTACATTTACCTACTCTACAACAACATGTGGACATATTCATTGCTCACTCCATGCCATGGTGATATTGGCTTGGGTTTCTATTGTGCACTCCAGACAATTAGGCACCCACAGACATTTTTATACATACTCCCACAGAGCCTTAAATGGATATTTCTGCATTACTCTGCATTTTATTGGTTTGTATGAAGGCTGGTACAGTAGGTTTCCTTGGTTATCCTGTGACTGTTCTTTGTAATAGTTAGACACTCGCAATAGGTGTCTTCGAGGAATTAAAAACCTGAGGTGACGACGACGTCAATAATTACCTCGGCTGCGCCTCGGTAATTATTGACGTCACCGATGGTTTTTAAATCCTCGAAGACGCCTATTGTGAGTGTCTAAGTGTTTTAGACAATGGCGTAGAAGCAGTGAGTTGGTATAGAGAGTTCCCATTGTAAACACCTAGGGTATTTCAGCGAGCAAAAGATGTGAGGTCGCGCAAGCTCGCGCGCAAGCCATGAAGCGCGAATAACTGAAGGTTTGTAAAGTCGATACTGAAAAAGTATGTTTGAGGCATTATAGATACGTGTGAATGGCAGCAAATGGGAATAGCCAGTGCCAACATAGCTGTCTTGCATGGTCTACAGAGTGTGCTTTAATATGGCGAAGGCCACAAACTGAATTAATGGCTTGTACCATGATGGTCTATAAATCCGCTGAGCTACTCACGATAACAGCGTACCTGAGTGTAATTTCTTTGTAATAACCTGCTCGCAATCGCTTGGTGTTTACTGATGTGCGGAATACTAATTGTCCACAAAAGGCTAATTGCATTACTGTAGGCCACATTATGGTTGTAAACAACTGTGGGGTGTCTTACCAGTAAGACACCTGATACCAGGTTTCTTCGCAAATAAGAGACCTCCACACATCAAACGAAACGCTGCATACCATTGTCTAATATATTATAAAGGTACTATATGCAAATATATAACTGCTTCTTTTATTTAAGACTGATAAACTTTCCAGCAACGAACACTAGAATTGTGTGTATTTGTATGGCTTTTCATAGCACTTGCTGTAGAGGCACTGCCACTAAACAGCCACATGGATAACATAGAAAACCAATATTTTAATCTGTTTATGTACAAAACTATTGCTGTATAAATATCGGTAGCGATATTGGTCCTCCTACTGTTCTGTACCGATACCAATGTTGGTAAAGAAAATGCCATATCGGTGGCCGATATTTTGGCCGATCCGATTATCGGTACACCTCTAGATACAGTTACTACAATTACATGTACAGGCTATAATGTGAAGTAGTTTTTGCTTATTGTGTAATTTTATTATGACTGGTCATGTGTACACAATCACAATAAGTTGTAAATCAAAACTTATAGTGATGGACTAACTAGAATCATTCATTTGTAGTTGATAGAACTCGACTTGTGCCATTTATCACCACAATGAATTTGCATTGCAATCTGCATATCTTTATTGTCACATTTTCCTATCTTCAGCAATAAACTCCTCTTAACCCTTAAACCCACACAGGCCAGAAAACTGGTCCTAATACACATACCTAAGACAAAGTGCTGTAATTTTCCTATTGCTATGCAATTTATGCTATTCTACTTGTTCTGTAATAATCAGTAAAATGGTACCCAGGGTTTTACCCTAACATGAAACTGTAGAGCCAAAACCTGCCATGTAAGCAGCTTTTCGGTAGAGAAACACACAAAACGTTACATACTGTACCTTTACAAAATTATTTATTACTTAACAATGGTTGCTCCTATCAACTTGCAATTTGTGTCATTGAATTCTCCATCAGGGCATCTATTACTTGTGTGATTAAACCCACAATCAAAACTATACATGTGGCAAGAACACGCAATGATGGACTAGTGCATTGGAATCCTTTGACAGTTTTCATAGCAAATAAGCCTTTGTAGCTGCAGTGTTCATTTAAACTTCTCCAAGTAGCCCAGTTAACAGAGTTTTAACCAATGTTAAGTTTTAACCACAAAGAGTTAAGTTTCTCCTTTTTAAGTCACCAAGCATGCCAGTAATATGTAAACACACATTCTGCTAAAGTTCTTTACAGGTTTAAAGGTTAAAACTTCCATTTAGTGCAACTGGTTTACAGCCACACGCTGCCTAGCTATGGCCCACAGGTTATTACATGAAATTGGAAGTATCAGAAATCTTCTTAGAGTATATGTGACCGGATCTGCGAAAACCCAACACAATTGTGCAAGCCTAAATTTACAGTATAAAGCATTGATTACAATGAGAGAAATACTTGCGTATTATTGAAAAATCCATAAATATTTGAGCGTCTCTTTCTTAGTGAAGGAAGGGACTAACAATAACAACCTGGATATCATCTTATTCGCCTGCTCAAGACGAGTTGGAAAATATTTGTTTTGTTGCAGTAGACCCAAGGATACTCAAGTTATGAGCGTTTGTTTATGTTACGTCGAAGCGATCATACACAATTGATTTTTCTTCACCAATTTCTCCTTTGTATGCAGTGCAAAAAGACAAGTAAAGGACAAACTTACCCAGTAAAGAAGAAAGTGTTGAACTAATTCAACATTCATACCTCTTAATATTCTAAAGGTCAAAATTGTATATCCATACCAGAGCATCCCAGCATCCTTACAAACCTTCTCACTGCTTTCCTAGCTGCTAAACAAGCCTTAACACCTAGAACAATGCTTGGTTGCATAATTTTACCTCGTAGGCTTATAACGCATGACCATCCTCCTCTGGGTTAATCCACAAATTGCTTAGTTGGAGCCATTTGAGTGCAAAAAAGGTCCATGGGGACCCCAAATTTGACCTTTAGCCTTAACTCGTCATCCAACTCCATTTTGTGTTTCAATATAAAACCCACTAATCTCACTACCTGCATAAAATAGTTGTCAAATTCATTGGCATGTTTGTTTATCTTTTATAATTCACTCACAGAAACACAACAAGAGCAACTATGTGGAGTTGGAACGCTTTGATGACCAGAGACTCACAGTCATGCTTGTACCAGTACCAGAAGTGACTTATTTAGATGTGAAAATTGACTTGAGGTAGGTACACTGTAGGGTTCTAAATAAAGGTGGAAATGTGAGTAGCCATTGTTAGAACATTGGCTAGTCACTCACTGAATGCTAGTATAGTAAATGTACATGACTACCTTATATCAGTGTCATGTGTCAGAAGATATCATGGAGCCCCATGTGTATTGTGGACATGTTGGGACCACTCACATATAGTACATAATGATTATCATCAAAAATGACTGTTCAGTTAGACAATGCTATAGATTACCTAAAATTTTGGTGCCTCACTTGTCCCTAGCAATTAATGTAAACAATGAATTTACAAAAATAATTGGTGAGTTATGAAATACATTAAATTTTAATAACTTACCAGTAATTTACATGTATTATTACTAGTGCATAAATCGATGTCGATTTTATGCTTCAAAGATTTGAATGCAATATTCGAAGGATTGATGAATATTTAGCTACTATTATGTAGGTGGAATAATTTTGAGTGTATTGTACTATTGTAGCTAATTCCACTTTTTTGTTTTGGCTCCCTTTGACAAGTGGAATTTCTCACGTTGACAATATTACTTGTCTGTTTAACAGGATATAGCAGCTGGAGAAAACACAAAACAAAATGTATAGCTGCTGCTATAAGACCTTACAGTAGTACACAACTCACCAATATTCTTCCTCTACAGCTTGTCCCAACTACACTTCATGATTAGCGGTGGGTGTGGCCACTCGTGGTGTGAGCTAATTAACTTGTCAAACACCTAGCACAACCACCTTCCATTGCTTTCTAGTGTCTCAAGTGTAACTGCCCACGGTGAAATTATTCATGACGTGTTGAGCAGTTGGATTCTTACGTTCTTCTGCTCACTAATATGGCCAGGTTGCGCTTGTGCAAAATTTGAACTTCACTTTTGCCATTTGAATGATGTACCCTTCGAACCATTGAACGAATGCAGTAGATTCGTTTATGCACTAATTATTACAATAATTAATATTATGCTATACTTTTCAAATGTCCAGAACAGCAACTATTGGTACATACTGTAATGTAAGAACCTGGTATTGTGTTTGTGGTTAGCCCATAATTATATGGATGAGCTTATTGTGGTTAGGTGGTATAATATAGCAGGGAGACTTGTAATGTTGTGTGTCATAGTATGGCTCTGTAGCTTTAGAAAGAGTTGGTGCCCGGTTAACACGTGGTTTATTATAGGTAGCACAGCATCAAAGGTGTCCTGATCATGTGATCCACCCAGTGTAGTGACATCTACTGAAGTAAAAGATTTGTTGTGGTTGTCAAGTGATCACATGAGGGACTTCCCCTGATAAGGTACGTGTATTACCTAATATGGATCTGTCACTTAAACATTTTTTTATTTAGGAGGCATTGCAACATTATCTCCACAGACTACTCACACCCACACCACACCTCCACACTAGGGTATAAGGTCTGGTGACATTGGTTAGGATCATCTGTCTATAATCCAGTCCACATGTCTAAGACATGTTTAATGTATTTTAAACACATCCAAGAATACTGACTAATATCACCAGATCCTCATCTCCTGTAGAGGTGGATGTGGTCACTACTGTACTAATTGGCCATGGACAACTGTATTATAATTTCTGTGTAAATTAAAACAACAATCATATAACACAACTTAATGTGTAAATGACAGCTAACCCTTTGTGGTATTGTGACCTTATTAACATATCTTCATACAGTAGGACTGAGGTTTTGTATAGTGTACAACACTTCACTTGAGTGAATTCAGGGTTGGGCAAGGTGGGTAGTAGACACAGGAAGTTTGGGGGTGCAAAGCTTTCAGATTTTAACGTAGATTGAATTGCTTTAATTATGCAAAAAAAAAAATCTAAATCATACTGCTTTGTAAGTGAGAGTTGCACAGGGATAAGTGACTACAGGAGCTTATAAGTGCCGAAGGAGTGTGAAATGAATGCATTTAACCATGTGGGACTTCTATAGTGAAATATTGCCTTATTTGGAACACCACAGGCCACCTGTTGGTGGTTTCGTTACATAAGCAATTAGTAAGAAGCATTTGCAATGCAACAGTTCTTATAGTGATGGGAGACACCAATAGACTTGTATTAATTTTATAGCATGTGAGACAGCAACAAGAAGGGAAGTGTTGCTAACCAGCTAAAAACTGTTGATCCACAACTGGTACTGCTCATTTCATGCTGCACAGCACTAGTGAATGTGTTTATAATGACAGGTATGTAGGATGGCCTGTGTGGTTGGTGAGGTTTCAACACTATTAGTGGTGTTCCATATAAGGTAACTTTGGATTTCAGCACTGTTACCACACAACCTCATTGAATTGAAGTTTCACACTCTTTTGCACCTTTGGCGCTTATAAGCTCCTGGTGACTATCATGAGTAGTTCAGCTAGCTTATACATGTAGCTATATATGGCATACACAAGACCATGTGCTTAGTAGGATAAGTGTGCCCATGCATGAGGTACACTTAGACACTACATGTGTAGATTCTAACTCAGTAACTATGGAGTATTCTTAATAGTGTTATGTAAGGTGACTGTTCTATTAGAATATTTGACTGACTGTTCTATTACAGTATCTGGATGTTGTATCTTCTTTGGGGGGAGGGGATGGACACACGCTCCACTGTGCCAGATCTGCCATACCACTGTCATACCACAGTGATGTAGGACCTCATTACACTTGACAGACATGTAGTCAGGTGTTGTTAATAGACCACTAAGCAAAGTTTTACTGAAGTTTTGATCATTTCTATCGTCTCCAATTACGCCATGCCAGTCACTGTATTTTGGTGGTCTTAAGTAAAAGGTTGATAGTACCTGTCTATTCTGTTTTTCCATATTAGTGACACATACATGTAGTACACTTATAGCCAATAACATTTCTCATATAGTACATTAATCATTGTCATTTTATTCCACACAAAGATGATCAAGGAAGCTTTGCGGACAAGAACAGAATTAGTTTACCACAACATCATGTGGTTACAGTCTTTACAAAGTGTTTATTACACAAAGTAGTAGTAGTACTTGTAGTAGTGTTCATGGGATAGTGGTGAGGAGTTTTCTTGTTTACTGCAAAGGAAGAAAACCACAAAGTAAACAAACATCCATACATATAACAATTATATACAACAACAATATCAAGACACAAGGTAGTGTGTTGTGTGGACGCTAATGCTGACATGTTACACTAATGAGTTATCAATAGGTAGAATAAACACACCAATATCCATGTAGCACGTCTGTGGTTCTTCCATGGGACTACTTTATGACATAGTGTCATTGAAATACTCTAATAGAACATACACCTACACTGATGGGTTGGTTAATCATAGAAGACCAGGGCTAAGATATGTACATCAATGTTATAAAGGATACTTGTAATAGTGGTAGGTGATTTGGGAGAGTGAATCTACCAACATAGCAAAACATGTGTTTGTTATTTATTTCAACACTTCAGGTCTAAAGGATTTCAAGTTAAGGAAGAGTCTTGGTGCACCTAGCATCCAATTCAGCATTTAATTCTGCAGAAATCTATTTTTTCAAAAATCACCAGAACACGATTATCATAATATTTATTATGTAAAAGTTTTTGACGTATGTAATGTTCGCGGCTGCTCAACTTTCTGCAACCTTTTCATCCTTGAAAATTAACAATTGTCAAGGTAAGCTCTGTTTTCTAATAGATAACCTCAGTGAAAAACAAGTGATCCTTGAAAATAAAACCGGTGAAATTCATCGATCCACAAAAATTACATACCTCAAAAATTTATACATACACGGCATTGGTCTGCCTACTTGCCTGCCTCACTAACTACACTCACAAGGCTAGGGGTAAAATGTACAGCTACAATTTTATGCCACGGTACTTAACTCGGATCTCTTGGGGTTTCAAAGAGTGTTTGCCCTCTGTGCCTTGCCTTTCACAGTACCAGCGTTGTAAGTGGGCCGGGTCATCCGGATTATCCGGGTCATTTGAGTCGCATTTTGTGTGGGTCAAGTGGGTCTTCTCCGCTTCACTGAATATCTGGGTCTGACCCGGATGAGATCGCATGTGACTATAAGTTAACAAGCTCGATTGTATTGGTGGAAATGCAGGTACTCAAGAAACATACGTGGAGCCACGCCCGCCATTCATAATCATAATAATCATTCGGAATATACTTTTGCTGTCTGTGCAGGATATGTAGAGCCACGCCCACTTATCAGAATTGTATCAGCTGTTCTCTGTGGGTATGCATGGCATTACCGAATCTGTGTTGCTACTTGACTAACTTCTGGAAATTCTTAATTGCTGTAGCTGCATGTAGACTTACGTGGAGCCACATCCACTTGATAACACGTGTGGAGCCACACCCACTTGATAATACGTGCATGTAGAGCCACACCCACTTGATAATACGCAGCAACTTACTTTTTGCAGACAATCCTTTCTATAGTGTAGGGCTAACTATTGGAACTTGTAAACTTTCAATCTAGCCCTTAAGGCATGCCTCTATTTCAATTAAACTGGGTCAGATCCAGGTCCCATCCGGATTATTATTCGGGTCAAACGGGTCAACAATACTGACCCACTTACAACGCTGCACAGTACCTTCAATCATACTGGTCATCTTCCTCTTCTTGAAAGGAAACAATACCAAAGTGTTAATTTCCCTTATAAACAATTTCCTGAGAGAAGCATGTTTAGACCGAACTACGTACATACTTGAAACACATACACTATTGTAAGAGGGAGTCGATACCTGTAGTTGTACTTTCTGTATAAAATAATTACATAGCAACCCTCCCTTTAACAGAACACACTGCCACACCCTTAAACAACAATCAGATCATGGTAACCACATTCCCAGCTACAGTTTTTACTGTAGAAAACAAGATATGGTAACCACGCCCCTTAATCTATTGTGTAGTTCACTTGAAATGAGCAGGGAAATTAGATACTCTAATAAAGCATATACTGGCTATAGCAAAAAGTTAACAAACTAATCATCTACTCTGATAGAGCAGTGAATCTGTATGCCAATACAGTACAGCCAATAGTGTCCTGATTACCAAAATTAAACTTATGCAGTTCATGATCATGTGATCTTAACATAATGCCTCAATTATGTGAATGTCCAATCTGTAAAATCTCCCACACTTGAAAAGTTCCATACACTACACACCAATGAGTCTTATCCGAAATTACGTCACAGACATAAAAATGGCCGCTGTAGTGTGGGGACATTCGTAAAATTTGTATGGGCGACTATGGGACGAAAATTTTTAAACGGCAATATCTCAGCCAAGAAAGAAAATATCGAACTGTAACTAGCAGGTATGGCTATAAGACATTACAATAAGTACGTAAAAGCGATTTTCGGTTGATTTTCAAAACAACGCTAGATTCCTATTCTTTCAGCAAATTTATCACCATACCTGTTGGTTAGAGCTCGATATCTTCCGCCTTGGCTGAGATATTGCCGTTCAAAAATTTTCTCCCCATAGTCGCCCATACAAATGTTACGAACGTCCCCACACTACAGCGGCCATTTTTATGTCTGTGACGTAATTTCGGATAAGGCTCATAAGTAATACAACTACATACAGTATAAACACTGTATTCTATGACCTTATATGTACTTACTTCTACATAACTACCACTTCAGAGAGTATAGGGTTTCTTACATCATCCCATTAACATACCATCCTCAACCACAGCTTACACAACTACATCACATAATACCTTATGATAATACTATAGGGTTTTGTTATGTGATTTTTGTTACACTTTTGTTCTGCAGTTTCATTTTATTAGGCAACACAGTAGCCAATCATCTCAAGTTACATGATCACAGCAGAGGATGGTATGAACAGAATTAATTGCTATTAGCAAGTACTGTAGTAGTGACATCAACTAGTGTAACTGACTATAGAAACTGAACAAAATAAATAGCCGGGGTAGGACATGGTGTCATAACACAACTGATTTTTGCGTAATGTAATTGAATTTCAATGATAACTGCATGATGAAAAACTAATATACTAGCTACTTGCATCATTGTAGACACCGAAGTCGATTGCATTTACTAGTAGTGACTAAGAATACATCAAACAATAACACAGGTACCTGAAAATAAGATCAGATTTTATTCTAAATAACACTCTATTGTAAAGTTCATTGTAAAATCGCTGGAGCTCAATGAAGCTCATCACATGAAACGATTTCTACACTAGTGAATTACTATTTCTGACAATAAATCCAGCGCTAAACTTCAAAGTTTACTAGAGCTATACCATATGCTAAAAATGTACAGTACGCAAATGTCATGCAATTATTGTGACATCATGTCCTACCTCCTCTCAACTGATAAATAGTTGATAAAACTTATAATCCAGTTGTTGTCATTTGTATCATTTGTACCTGTAAGAACGGTTGGGTGGCTGATATCAATGCCAGAACAAATTGTGTGTAAACAAGTTTTGATCAGCACAACGAGTTGTACTAATAAAACTTAATCAGTTTTACAAAGTAAGCACATTCCCTTAAAGCCGATATGTGTAGTATACAATCTGAATATCTAACAAATACCCACTTAACCCCTAGGGGTTTGTATTGTGTCTATTGGGGCTCAGTAGAAAAATACCAAACACTATACAAATACAGAAATATATTTAGGTGGTGCTTAATTAAAGCATCTTCAACATGCTCAGGCAGAGTTGACACTAGATACTGATAAGTGAGACAAAGTCAGTTCTATTGCACAACTTTTAGCAGCAACAACATAGCAATAGAAGATATTTGCACAGCCTAAATGCAGCATGTTCACTTGACCACACAGTGCTTTAATGAATTTTAAGAATTAGTCAGTTTTCATGTTGTAATAATTATAGTAGCTGCTAGAAATATTATTATCATTTCAACTAATCACACAAAATTGAATTTAAGTATCTCTGCAAATTTACTGAAAGCCAATTAAGTCGCCATATTTTGAAGTCTACAGTATACACTGTACTACCATACTTACCTCAAGTCAACCTTCACATGTGAATAAGTCACTTCTGGTACTGGTACTGACATGACTATAAGTGTCTTGTCATCAAAACCTGCCAACTCCACATAGTTGTTGTTGTGGTGTTTCTGTTAGTGACAAGAACATGTATAAACGTTAGTAGTGGTTAACTTTTGGTCAAGTAATTATAAACATCACTAACATTCAAGATGTGCACCACTGGGTCATATTGCTGGAGCTTACATAATAAAAGACACTCATTTAATACTGACCAGTTTTAGGGATGTACAGGTGATACATTTAAACTGGGTCATGTGAGCACAAAACCACAACAGAATTACACAATTACAGGTGCACAAAGTGACAATAACTTGTTCATTTTTGCATTGCTAAATTACATGTACTTATGATGGTCTGCTTTCTATGGTTGATTTTATCTTCCTAAGCAGTAACCTACATAATCAATTTAGTTGTCTCTAATGTGGTGGCTATCAAGCAGTCTTGTGCACTTCTGGCTTGTAAATCACTTTGTCTATTACCTTATCTTTAACATAAAGTTATGGACCAATTTCCCATCCCATGAACAAGGTATATATAGTGAAACAGCACTTGTTGAGTAGACATCCTTGATGGATTAGACGTTTTAGGTTCTTTAGCAATGCCACGCCTACTCACGATTAGTGAAAGAGACAAGAGTTAGAGAAGGAGACAAGAGTTCATCGAAAATCCTCCTTGCTCAGGTGAATGATTCTAGGCACTTGTCAGTATTAGAGACTTGAAATCCTTGATGGATCAGACGTTTTAGACTCTATAGTGATGTCATACCCATCTACTCGCGATTATTGAAGGAGACAGAAGTTAGTAAAGGAGACAAGAGTTCATGGAAAATTGCTCAGGTGAATAATTGTTGGTTGATTTAAGCACTTGTTAATAGAGACTTGTTTACCGTTTAGATATAGTGCAACCGGGCATGTACTTCCAAAGTTAAATTTCATATTTTTGGTTATAACTTGAGACATACACCACACATCTTAATTCTGTTGTTTGCACATGGTTATACTCATGTATCTGTACATATTTGTACAAAAGTCACCATGGCAACAACCACAATTATCTCGCAAATGGTATATTTATGGTTTTTGGTTTTTCGTATCTAGTTTTATATACTTTTGAGTTTTTCAATAATTTTCTAGTAGATGAAAGGTCTCATCAAGCCCTACAGTTTGTAGAGCCAGATTTGTAAAAAAAATGTTTTAAAAGTAAGTTATGGTGATTTTTGTGATTTTCATAGGGTTTCGAAAAAATGTATCTAGTTTCACATACTTCAAAATTTTTACATATACTCATTATTTTCTGAAAGGAGATAGACATGCCTAAAATTCGTAGTTGGGGTTTTATAAATTTCTTTTTAGTTTTTGTTTTATGACATCAAGAAGTCAGATTACTGATTTTTCTGTGAAATTTGTTGAAAACCACAATTTATAAAAGTACGCTCTGAGACACTGCAAATATGCATAACCACATAAAAGCAAAAAAATATGAAATATTAATGAGCAAAGTAACACATGAAAGGATAAAAACATTACAGAATGTATCTAGTGGCATATAGAAATAAATGTGTGGGCGATGAAGTAAAATAAGTTTGGAGGTTTATGCCCGGTAGCACTATAAGGATTTCGCAGAATGAGTGGAGTTACACCATATTTGGTAAGCGTACCCACAAAGCATGGTATATCAGTTATATACCACAGTTTGCTGTGGTATATACCACAGCACGGCGCTTTTGATCTCAACCACAGGTGTGATATATTTGGCTATAAATTATGTTCCATTGTCATGTTAAGAAGCACAGAGGGTCATGGTGTATGAAGCCATGTATGTGCAATACATTATTTCTATTGGGTGATACCTGTACTTTTAACATTGAAATATTGGTTCATTTGAAGTGTTTAAAACAGGTTATTTTACCACATTTTGAAAGATTTTTTGATTTCACCTGTAAATTTGAGGTACATTTATGCTATTTAAGCAAAAACAAAAGATTTTGGATGCACTTGTATGGTTTCCCGAGTAGCCAGAAATGGGCTTATAACCTAGTTTAAAAGTTTCAAAACATGCCCTAAGGCAATGATTTTGATGTGGCACCATATCTCAAATGATTTAGTATACTTTACTCTATTTCTACATAAAATTTAGTACTTTTATCACAAACCGAATGATTTCATCAAAATTTGTTGCTAGCCGCTCTACTAAAACAAATGCATATATCATACAGTTCTAACCATCATACAGTATGGTAGTATTATACAGTATATAGGAGATATAGGTTTGCCACAAAATGTTAACAAGAAACTAGCCTTGTAATACTTCTATGAGAGTATTACTGATCCCAAATGAACCTCATTGTTGGCTGGTTTTGTACTGTGATTATTGAAACTCATAAGATAATAATACGTAAATTATTCAATGAATCAAGTGGTGTACAGTTCATGTCCTACCTCCTCTGGGAGCAATGACCCACAATGTACTACACCACCAAATCACATACGTATAAGACAACGTTGAAACCGGGTCACTACTGCTGACCCAGATGACCCACTGACCCGGATGTGACCCGGATTAATTAAAGCCGAGACGTGTTTCGGCTAGTCTCGGGCGAACGAATGAGTCTACATTTTGAGCATTTGATTCGTGTTGAGTAAATATTGCAACTTCAGCCTAGCTGTAGGTGGAAGACCAAAAAAAAAAAAAAAAAGGGTCTTCACCTACTGACAATAGCTACCCCTCACCATAGATACCCTCAATTTCGTGCTACATACTGCACTTACTAACAAATAGGCGTGGCTGAATATATGTTGGTAATGCGATAAGTGGGCGTGGCTCACGAAAGAGCTACGCGATAGCGTTTATAAGTTCCACGTCGTCAAATGAACAATTTCGTTTCTCACGTGATCCAATCCGGGTCAGACCCGGATAAATTGTAAACCAGGTCAGACCCGGATGACCCGGAGAAAATGTGACCCGGATGACCCGACCCGGTTTCAACGCTGGTATAAGACAGCCAGTTGTTTTGATTAACAATGTGTTGAATAGCAGGACGCAGAGCAGATCAGTGATAATCGGCAATGTGGAAAATGATTGTGGGTTCACATTTTGTGCAAGATGATGACACGATGACGTTGTACTCAACCCACGATCAATCTATCTACTAGTAGGGACCCGCCGATTATGCTGGCATAATTTTGAGCATAATAGGTACCTAAAAGCATTGAGCATAATGCCAGCATAATAGGTTAAATATTTGTACGATAGTGTAAATTCTTGCTGGAAAAATGACAATTGCAAAAAAATCGATATACTCTAATAGAGCAGTCAGTAACTCTAATAGAATAATCATCAAACTGACTGTTCTATTAGAGTATATCGATCTTTTCTCTTACATGCTGGCATGCAGCAAGAATTTATTATTTGCGTTCCAGCCACTCATTTTTTTCTTTCTATACAGTGTTAAACTAGTAGCAAAGCATATGAACTAAGGCATGAACATAGAGCATAATTGAGCATAATAGGTAAATATTGAGCATTAATTTAAGCATAATAGGTGAATTTTTGAGCAGTGCAGCATAGCATAATAGATAAAATTATGAGCATAATCAGCGGGTCCCTATCTACTAGTCCCACACCATTTTCTAAGTCAGTTAGAGGCTGCCCACTCAGAAAAATACCTTGGCTTCACCTTGGATTTTTAAAATCACAAAGATCCTCATGGTAGGTCTCTAACTGTTACATATGGTCCAGTGACTTGAATAGTACACAATCTCTACACACCAATAAGCTGAACACTGTATAGCCATGAACTTTAAAGAACAAAGGTTCTGCTTTACAAGCACACCCTCCCAAGGTATAAACAATATTTAGAACGTAGAGCTGCGTAATTAAAGCCAGCCAATAGTGTCCTGATGATCAAATTAAATTTATGCAGTTCATGATCATGTGATCTTAACATAGTGCCTCGGTTACGCAAATGTCCAATCTTTAAAATCTCCCACATAAGTTCCTTACACTATATTATAGTTAAAGCACTGTTGCACGTGTGTATGGAAAATACAGCATGAAGGGACGTGTCGAGAGTCTAATACAGCAAGATGCGAAGCCAAGTGCTGCATTTACCTCAAGGCACCCCCGAGTGCTGTATTTTCATATACACAGTATTTTCATACACACAGTATTTTCATACACACAGTATTTTCATACACACAAACATACGCGGTGCTTTAACTGTCATAGCTATTGTACTTCCTGGTCATCTGGCTCAGACCAATTTTCTCTAGTACTCAAACCGTGGCGATTTTCGGTGATCAGGATATCAATAAGTGTTGAACTAATCTATTTCTAGTCGTAGAACGAACTAATAGGATTGGTTTGGCTAGTTTTAGCGATTTACAATGTCACACACATGATCAATCATGCTGTCTTAGTAAAGTCATGTTTAAAAAGCTTCGTGATCAGACGATCAGTAAGTGTTTATACAATCTATTCCTAGCTGTAGAACAAACTCATAGGATTAGTATGGCTGGTTTTAGCGATTTACAGTGTGTTGGTTACTTAAATAAATTCTCCGCATAACTGTGCTGTATTTGCCCAATTAGCTGCATAACTGTACTGTATGACTCATACAGTACAGTTATGCAGTTGATTAGTACTGTATGGACAATACAATACGCGGCATTGCTTTGATACTCCCACACAAAGTACAATATACACCAATAAGTGATATACACAACTACATACAGTAGGTCCTATATAAACACTGCATTCTATGACCTTATATGTACTTACTTCTACATAACTACCACTTCAGAGAGTATAGGGTTTCTTACATCATCCTATTAAAATACCATCCTCAACCACAGCTTACACAACTACATCACATATTACCTTATGATAATATTATTATTATTATTATTATAGGGGTTTTTTTGTTACGCTTTTGTTCTGCAGTTTCATTTTATTAGGCAGCACAGTAGCCAATCATCTCAAGTTACATGATCACTTAAAAGCATTAAGAAGGAAGACGGAGGATGGTATGAACAGAATTAATTGCTTCTAGCAAGTACTGCAGTAGTGACATCAACTAGTGTAACTGACTATAGAAACTGAACAAAATAAATAGTCGGGGGGGACATGATGTCATAACGCAAACAATTTTTGCATAATGTAATTGAATTTCAATGATAACTGCATGATGAAAACTAATGTACTAGCTACTTGCATCATTGTAGACACCGAAGTCGACTGCATTTACTACTAGTGACTAAGAACACATGGAACAATAACACAGGTACCTGAAAATAAGATCAGATTATATTCTAAATAATGCTCTATTGTAAAGTTCATCATAAAATTGCTAGAGCTCAATGAAGCTCAAAAGGGTTTGGATAATCAAAAGTTTGGGTAATTAAGGTCTCACTGTCCACAGCTGATGTCTTTCTAAACAAACTCTCTGAATTAAGGACACAAGAAAAAAGTCCATAAGGAAGACAACAAATTTGGTCTGGTCAATACACTTCCTGCATCTGAAAGAAGAAAACAGCGAAAAGTGGTAAAAACCCAAAAGGCACATCCCACTGGTGAGTTTATTATTGTGACGTAAAATGGTGGCCATGCACTGCTTCATTTGGCCTCTAGGCTTGCGACTGTGGTGAGTGAGTGAGTGAGTGAGTGGGTGGGTGGGTGAGTGAGTGAGCGAGCGAGGGAGTGAGTGAGTGAGTGAGTGAGTGAGTGAGTGAGTGAGTGAGTGAGTGAGTGAGTGAGTGAGTGAGTGAGTGAAACAAAATTTCAAATTTGGGCGATTTAAAAAAAAAATTCTATATCCAGTCACTGTTAGGTGTTTTCTTGTATTTAATACTGTATTTCATGTTAGACCAATGAAACTTGATTAGCAATTTCGCATCATCGCCCGCATGCTTTTGATACACCTGCATGGAATTTCATTATTGGTATTTCAGATCGAAATACTATTATAGAGCAGTCACTTTTACTCTAATAGAGCAATCAGCTATACTCTAATGGGAAAATCACTTGTTATACTTTAGCTATTTAATGCAAGAGTAATCAATGTAGATCTCACTGTTTTTTTTTTGGCAAAAATCTTCATGTTTGGATGTGTGTTGTGCTTTTGGAAAATAATGAATAATAACCACCTGCCTGCATCAAATTTTCAAAAATCTGAGCAAGAAACAGGTAATCAAGTTTCATTGGCCTTAGATGGACTAATATTACTCCGTAAAGGTGACTTTCGTGGCATAAGATGTCTCTTGAAAACGGCATTTTAGGCACACGCATCATTTTTGGGGGATCTCTACTTACAGGAATATCCTCCCACAGACCACAAAATGACCTCATAATAATAGTGCATGACTTTAACCTTTTATTGTGGTTTTGTTTGTTAATTTGTTGTAGTGATACTTTAATTAATGCATTGCCCAACCACAGCCACAACAGCCATAATAGTTATGGCAAAATCAATTATAAATACCTGTAGCATAACTTTATAAGAGCTCTGTATAGCGTCTGTCAAAAGTGTTAGTAGATCTGTAATGATCACGCCCTAAAGTGAAGGGGAACAGGGATAACTGGTCCCTCACTCATGATTGTGGGAAAGATGACATCACACACTTTTTGATGGTCGATAATAACATTGTAGCAAAATATTCCAAGTGATATTGGTACTATTAACAAGAGAAACAGTAAGGAGACAGATCATAAAGGTTAGAGTGGCGTACTGCTACTTTTGTACAGCACATATGTACATGTGCACTTGCTCAAACATCTAAAAACCACACTTGAAGATAATTTCTTCAACTGTCAACAGGTAAGCAATGTTTATTGTGCTTAAACTCACAGAAGTCGACAAAGCCATTCTTCACTACTGGTACACATAAACACTACTAGACTGATAAGTTTACTGTAAAATTTTACATGTGGGTTTTCCTAGGCTGATATTGTACTTCAAAGTTATACAATGGCTTTGTGGTTGTCATTGTGTAAACAATTACTAGATAATAGAATCCCTTGTTTATAGTGAGTAATTTGATATTTGATTGTTCATGGGGCTCGCATAATGTGGCATGTGTAACTGTTGTATAATGCCCTACACAACACAAGACATTATTGTCATGGTATTATCACAACTCGACTAACACACATCCACTAACCTGAAGGAGTTAAGGTGGTTACATTAGTAGTAACAACAGTTGCTGGTCCAGCATTGTTAATAGCCAACACTGTCACTTCATATTGAGTATCATTATCAAGATCAATGAAACTGATAGTATTACTAGTAGTGGTTCTCTCCTCCACCAGTTCTGTTGTCCCATCAGATAAGGTCACATTGTATGTCACATCACCACATGAGGTATGGCTGAATGTGTCCCATGATATTACCAGTGAGGTCAGTCTCCTTTCTAACTAGTAAATTGGGGGACCCGTGAGCAGTGATACAGTCTGTGAATTAGTTCAGAATGGACAAGAAGCACAACAAAGCCACACTGTCTACAATTGTGCCACTCTGCAAAAAGCTAATACCATCTTTTCTTGCATAGCTATCATATATGAACTTTTCGTCTATAGCTAGAGGTGTCAAGTTTCAGTGCCTGCAAAAAAACACTTGTTTTTTATAGGTGGTTAACAGTGATTACAAGTGCACAAAATGAGCAATTGGAATCAGTGGAAACGGAAACCGTAAACAGAAAATGGTAATAATCAAGTTATTATAACTAAAGTACAACCCTTACTTAGTGGCCACCTCTTAAAGACCACCTTTTTATATAGAGCTGAGCGACAGCACAACTATTATAATTGTTGTGTGAGTATTACAGTTGTTATCTTTGTTGTTCATGCTTATGCTACTGGTCTTTTACAGTTTACTGAACTTCAACATTATCATCTTTGCTTTTGTTATCCATATACGTATTTGCCCAAGCACAGACATGGATAAGCAATCGTGATAGCACGATAGTGTACCATTAAGATCATGATTGTTACTATATATACCTATCACAATAATCCACTATCACTCAACTCTAATTATATAGACCATTTCTGTACAAAGACCACTTTGTCATAAAGTAGTAAACTTCACTTTGCATGGACAAACTTTCTCACTATTTTGCATGGCACCTTTTGGATGTCACAAGTGTATCACATGATAAAACATTGTCATGAATTTTAATTGACAATGCTTTTACAAAAAGTACCACCCAAATCAATCGCATAGCACCAAAACTTTTTTTTTTTGGGGGGGGGGGGGGGGCTAAAAGGAGCATGCTGAGTGCACCAAAGCACACTGTTGTAATCACTATAACCATTAACAAGACTCCAGCTTCCATACAAGGGTCTGCTCAAATATTTTGAGCCCTCAACTTTTTCACCTTCCTCTACTTGTGTATTATATACACACTACATGGTCCAGTAACTTGAATAGTACACAAACTCTACACAACAATAGTACACAAACTGTACACAACAATAGTACACAAACTGTACACAACAATAGTACACAAACTCTATACAACAATAGTACACAAACTCTACACAACAATAGTACACAAACTCTACACAACAATAGTACACAAACTCTACACAACAATAGTACACAAACTCTACACAACAATAGTACACAAACTCTACACAACAACAGGTTCTACTTTAAGGACATACTCTCCCAAGGCACAAGCACTATCTACAAAGTAGATCTGAAGTCAATTATCAATAGTGACTTATCATGTCCATGAAATCTTAACACAGTGTTTCAATGTGTTCAATCTTCAAAATCTCACACATTTAACAAGTTCCATACACTACACACCAATAAGTGATACAACTACATACAGTATAAACACTATTATTCTATGACCTTATATGTACATAACTACCACTTCAGAGAGTATAGGGTTTCTTACATCATCCCATTAACATACCATCCTCAACCACAACTAATCACACATTATCTTATAATATTATGGGGTTTGTTCAACCTTTATCATGTGGTTTTGTTACCCCTTTTAATAGGTGAGTTAGTATTGGTACAATATACCAATTATCTCAAGTCACACGATTATTTAAATGCACAAAAGAAGGAAGGTGGATGGTGCTATAGAGCGGTAACACTTGACATCACAGTCGTTACATAATCACTTCTGCAGGGCAGAAAAAGTATGCATGCCATTGGGGCACGAGTTTACTTTGCCTGAGGTTTGTTGAGACTGTCTTTCTAAATAAAACCAAGGTGTCAGGAACAAGGAAGAGAGTAGTATAACAGATATTTAAGTAGTGCAAGTTAGTTTGATCCGTGCTGGGCGAGTTATGGCTGATAACTGACAAAAAATGCGTAGGCACAAGGATTTTGACACTTCTGAAAAGTGCGATAGAAGAGTCCCACAATGTTTATATCGACACATTGACATACAATGGTTCATAGTTGTTTATTCTTTCTTACTGAAGTGTTGTTTAGTGACAATGGCTTTTTCGAGTTGAGCCCAAAACAGCCGTTTTATCCTTTGAACCCAGGTAAAACCAACCCGATGCCCAAGTGATGGTTTTCATCATGCTTCCCAACTTTTGTTCTATGTCCTGAGTAAGTTTCATGCCGAATGAAGCACCAGAAACCGAGTTGTAGCCTCTTGAAGGTGCCCCCCCATTGAATTTGCCCCACTTCTTACCCCGTGGAAGTTACGATTACGCATTTTAACGTAATTTTGAGTTATCACTCTATGCTACAGTAGTGACATCAACTAGTGTAACTGACTACAGAAACTGAACAAAATAAACAGTTGTTAAAGCTTAGGATCAGTTGATGTCATTTGTACCTGTAAGAGTAGTTGAGTGGCTGATGTTAATGCCAGAACAAATTGTGTGTAGACTAGTTTTGATGATATAATGAGTTGTACTAAGCATTTTTACAAAACAAGCATATTATATAATTCCCTTGTAGCCTAGCTATATGTGAAGTACAATCTGAATATCTAACAAATACCCACTTAACCCCTAGGGTTTGTATTGTGTCTATTGGGGCTTAGTAGAAACCTACCTCAAGTCAACCTTCACATCTGAATAAGTCACTTCTGGTACTGGTCTGTAAGTGTCTTGTCATCAAAACCTGCCAACTCCACATAGTTGTTGTTGTGGTGTTTCTGTGAGTGAAATACAAGAACAATATATCAAAGTTCTCTAGTAGAACAGTCAGTGATTGTTCTATTGTTGTAACAGTGATCTAGATACTCAAATAGAAAGTCTCTCTATTAACTTGTGCTATAAAATGCAATTTTACAAAAAGCCATACAAATACATGTGTATAAGTGCTGCTGTTATGGTTAAACATTCTTACCCAGGTCTTCTAAAAACAGTAGCTGTTACACTTTAGGTATGAAGAGCTGCATGTGGTAGCTAATTGTCTGGGTGGTGTAATAGAGGCAGGTATCCAGGTAGAGATGTGCTTTTTAACAGTAACTCTGTTGTCCGTACTAAAAATCATATCAGAACACACTAGCTTTTTGTCACATCAGTAGTTTATCAGCATCACCGAATAAAGAAATTTAAAATATATACACAGTGAATGTAGAATCAGTGTCGGCTCTTTAAGGTACAGATAAATTGGATATTGTTACAACTATTAGCTAATATGCCAGTTATAACTAGCCATGACCATTTCATTATAGTATCATGATACAGTATCGTATCGAACAGTTTATTGATGGTGATATGTGATACACAAAATGCACTATATCACAGAACACTGATATCTTTAGCTGGAGAAATAACCTTGAAAGACTTCTACACAGTTACTATAGGTTTCTTGTGCAGCTTATCACTACAAAACATGTTCTCAATACTATATTGATGTCTATATGAAGATGAGCATGTGTATTATGTGTTTTGTCCAGTGTCTAAACATGACAGCTATTCCACCTGTCATCTCTGCCTACAATAATGTACAGATACAGTTCTACACATCAAGACCAAGTCTCAAGGTTTATCTGTTTCCTAAGTAGTCCACCCCTTCAAATAGAGTAAGGGTCTGGTGACCATAGTATATGGTACTTGTGTGACCAGAATGTAAATGTGTGCACAAAGCAATGGCGGATCCAGGATGGGGAATGTGGGACAAACGCCCCCCTCTCACTTTGTGGAGGAGCCATACATGTACTTCTGATTAAAATACTAAACTTTATGTCAGGGCAAGAATGATCAATTTATAATTAATGAAAATATGTAGTATTTATTACAAATTTAACTGAAACCGAAGTGAACCAAAGTCAAACTAGTTGTGAAATTGTCCCTCAGCACCTACATGCGTACCAAGTGCCTCTAAAATAACTATCACGTTGCTGCTGTTTAAGAGATTCATAGCCTTTTACACAGCTTTTAAGACCTCGCAATCATCTGCAAAAGCTAAAATGTCAAAAATCAACAGTGAGACACTATTAGAGGTGATTATTTGCTGCTTCAGAAAATGCAGCAACTAACAAGAGAATCTGGCTCTCCCTGCAATCACCTACAACTTAGCCTGTTTGTGCCCTCCCCTTGCCAGCTCCTGGATCCGCCTCTGCAAAGTAATAATAGTATTACTTGTTTAGTTTGTAACTTGGCAAAGAAAGCACAAAAGTTTATACTTCTTAACAAAAGTCTTTACTGTGTGTGCATCTCAGAGTCTCACTTGGGGATTATCCACTGCTTTCTAATTTGGTCATCATGGTTATTGTGTTATTAATGGCACAACTACATGGTTTATGTCACATGATTATTTAAACTGGATAATGTGATTTGATTGGCTCTGATAGTAGCACAAGTACCATATACTATGGTCACCAGACCCTTCCGCTATAATACAAAGAGGTGGGTGTTACCAGACTATTTCCTAGGTTGGTAGGCTGTAAATGACTGCCATAAGTGTACTACATTATGGTGGTGTATAGGGTCAGGGTTGTACAAAGGACAGGTTTAATCATACTGTAAGTAAACAAAACAAACACAGTCTCACATACAGTAGCAATGAGCACAGATACTAGTCTCGCATGGCCAGACCGTTTTTTCTCTGCACAGCATTTATCGATTGGAATTACAAGCACCTACTCCGAAAAAGGGTCTGGAATGGCAAGGGGGTGTCACTCAGGCTCTTGCTGTGTAGGTTGATCTGCGACCACGGTCAAACTCTAAGTCAATGGTCGAGGCCACAAAATAGCTCTTACAGTGGGTCAAGGGTCAAGACGATACAGAAGGTTCAAAACCCACAATCAAAAGTATACATAGCTATTATCAAGCTAAACATGTCACTCACAGTATAATAAAACCATGCAAAAGAATAATACATATTTTAATGTAGTATTATATACACACCCATAAAGTAAATAGCTTCATGTGCCAAGTTATTTTACAACAAAAATAAAAATAGCTAAATCTTTTCTTGCAATAACCAAATTCGCTCCGCGCTTTACTGATACGGAAGGCCAGCAATACATCGACACCATTTCCTTCCACTCATGTGGCCAAACTCATGATTTTAAAAGTTAACATATACATTGTTCCAAGAAATTAAACGAGTCGGTCGGGCCGAGAAACATGAAATTAAGTTGAAGTGGCCTAAGCTATAGTATCTATGTATTTACTGAGATTTTTGCACAACACACAACAAATAAATAAATACCAAAGGTGTAGCCGGGTGTGGTGGATTCACTAAGTGGTTTTGCACAGCATATAATATACACAAATAAAATAAATAAATACCATACAGTCTCGCAATGAGTACAGATACACATTAAAAACTTACACACAAACTGTCATTCCGTTATCAGTACTCCATTAAACACGACCTGGTGACCAACAACAGTTGCTGCGACCATAGATGACCGGACTTCTTTAACTTCAATTTTTCTTATGCGCGCCTAGTAGCTGCTTATTCAAAGGGTGTGCCGTGCGTTTCGTCAAAATGGCTTCTGCTCTCCTTCCTTCCGTGTCTTCTGTGGCTAAGTGTCAAGTGTTGATGGAACATTTTGATAATCCAGACCAACTTCAAGATGCTATTAACTGTAGCGAAGAATGCGCCGCTTTATTGCAGTATCCCTCCACCACGCCCGTTTCTAAATATTGTCCTGATCATCCACGAAGAAAACTTGACGTGTTCTGCAGACAATGTGGAACTGAGTTATGTAGAGATTGTGTCTCCCATGGTCACTCAACACACCAGCGTACTAGCATTACAAGTGTGACTGATGAAGAAACCAGGAGACTGGGAGAAGCTATGGGTCACATGACAGATTTACTGGAAGAGACGAAACGAGCAGTGTCCGTTGTGAAGGAAATGAGACAACGTGTTAGGAGCAGAAAGGAGCACAACATGGAGAGGACAAGGGAGGTGTTTAATGCTCTTAGAAAAATCATCGATGAACGAGAAGAACAAGTCATAACAGATATTACCAAAGGAGCAGACAAGAGGGAGAACACACTAAAGGTATTATTTTGTAGTTAATCTGCCACACAAAGTTAGTATCAGTAACATAATACAGCAGTTCTAATAGATATTGTGTGACAACAAATACCAGCAAAATCACGTGCACAAGATTTCAACCAATCAAATCAATTCATTTTTATGTTTAAACTATAATATCAAGATACAAGGTAGTGTGTCGTGTGGCCCAAGAAGTCGGCGCACCGCACCATGAGTATATTAACAGGAAGAAAAAAAATGCAATTTTCACACCTATGTAGCTCTGTGATCCCTTATCCGATTGGAACCAAATTTGCTAGAGATGTGCCGCCCAGTTAGGGGAGTCTACATACCAAATTTGAAGAAAATTGCTCCAGCCATTTCCGAGATACGAGCGAACAAAATTTCGTTTTAATTTCTTCGTTATCTTCATTTCGCAAAATTCGCCATAAAACACGAATGCGTGCTTGGATTGGGCTGACATTTGGCACACTTAAGGGCTCATTAAGGCGGATCTCCATACCAACTTTGGTAGGAATCCGATGCACATTCACGGAGTTATGACCGATTATTTGCGTAAAATGAGGTCGAAGGTCTGTCACACCTACAGGGTAAACCCCTTGGAGGAATCAGTTGAAAATTGATATGTAGATGAAGCAACCATCGTAGGAGTGCCTTTTTGTGGTTTGAAAGGAATCGGGATAAAGACCATGGAGATATGACACAAAACCCAACCTGTGTCAAAATTACGCGATCGATTTTTATGAATAAAAAAACTATTAGTTTTCGTGTCTACCAGGCAAACCGCTTAGAGCAACAAGCTGAAAATCAGTATGTAACTGGAATAATCATCATAGAAAGTTGTTGCAGTAGTACAGAAGAATCGAAGTACAAATCACTGAGTTATGATTCGAAAGGCAACTACATACAGCAAATGCGAGATCGAGATACTCTAATAGAACAGTCACCCTAATAAAGCATTCAGCTGCATTTATAATTTACTCAGTTATATTACATTGCAAGTTATTCTGTAGGGAATTCAGCTACAAACAAATTGCCCTGTAGAGAGATCAGCTAGAAAGTTACCTTGTAGAGAGTTCAGTTACAAAGAAACAATCATGCAAAGAGTTTAGCTGCAAACAAATCACCCAGTAGAAAGTTCCGCTATGAACAGATCACACTGTAGAGAGTTCAGTTAGAAACAAGTCATCCTGTAGAGAGATCAGCTAGAAGAAGTTACCTTGTAGAGAGTTCAGTTACAAAGAAACAGTCATGCAAAGAGTTTAGCTGCAAACAAATCACCCAGTAGAAAGTTCCGCTATGAACAGATCACACTGTAGAGAGTTCAATTAGAAACAAGTCATCCTGTAGATAGATCAGCTAGAAGAAGTCACCTTGTAGAGAGTTCAGCTACTAAGAAACCACCATGTAAGAGAGCTCAGCTGCAAACAAATCACCTGTAGGGAGTTCAGCTAGGAACAAGCCACACTGTACAGAGATCAGCTAGAAACAAATCATCCTGTAGAGAGTTCAGCTAGAAGAAGTTACATTGTAGAGAGTTCAGCTACAAAGAAACTACCATGTAGAGAGTTTAGCTGCAAACAAATCGCCCTGTAGAGAATTCAGCTACAAACAAATTACCCTGTAGAAAGATCAGCTAGAAGAAGTTACCTTGTAGAGAGTTCAGCTACAAACTAATCACCCTGTAGAGAGTTCAGCTAGAAACAAGTCACCCTGTAGAGAGATCAGCTAGAAACAAGCCACCCGTAGAGAGTTCAGCTAGAAGAAGTTACATTGTAGAGAGTTCAGCTACAAAGAAACTACCATGTAGAGAGTTCAGCTACAAACTAATCACCCTGTAGAGAGTTCAGCTAGAAACAAGTCACCCTGTAGAGAGATCAGCTAGAAACAAGCCACCCGTAGAGAGTTCAGCTAGAAGAAGTTACATTGTAGAGAGTTCAGCTACAAAGAAACTACCATGTAGAGAGTTCAGCTACAAACAAATCAACCTGTAGCAAGATCAGTTAGAAGAAGTTACCTTGTAGAGAGTTCAGCTACAAACAAATAACCCTGTAGAGAGTTCAGCTACAAACAAGTCACCCTGTAGAGAGATCAGCTAGAAACAAGCCACCCGTAGAGAGTTCAGCTAGAAGAAGTTACATTGTAGATAGTTCAGCTACAAAGAAACTACTATGTAGAGAGTTCAGCTGCAAACAAATTGCCCTGTAGAGAATTCAGCTACAAACAAATCACCCTGTAGAAAGATCAGCTAGAAGAAGTTACCTTGTAGAGAGTTCAGCTACAAACAAATCACCCTGTAGAGAGTTCAGCTAGAAACAAGCCACCCGTAGAGAGTTCAGCTAGAAGAAGTTACATTGTAGAGAGTTCAGCAGTTCAGCTGCAAACAAATCACCCTGTAGAGAGTTCAGCTAGAAACAAGCCACCCGTAGAGAGTTCAGCTAGAAGAAGTTACATTGTAGAGAGTTCAGCAGTTCAGCTACAAACAAATCACCCTGTAGAGAGTTCAGCTAGAAACAAGTCATCCGGTAGAGAGATCAGCTAGAAGGATCACCTTGCAGAGGGGTCAGCTACAAAGAAATCACCCTGCTTCATCTTCTCTTCTTCCTGTAGTAAAGAATAAATGATAGGTTAAAAGCCCTAAAGCCGGCCATAGGCCGGCTTTGGTGTATACAAATACAAAAAGAAGTGAAATCTAATCCAAAACAGCCAAGCTGTAAAAAAAGTGCAGCCCTGAGAAAGGCCATGGTGAAAAAAGATGTGAAATCCAAGGTGGCGGCCAAGAAATGGCTGTGATGGTAGGTTAATGGTAAAAATTTTAATAACAACAATTCAGGTGAATTTTGTGCCAATTGACCAAGCAGCACCAAATTCACCTGAATTGTCGTTATTAAAATTTTTACCATTAACCTACCATCACAGCCATTTCTTGGCCGCCACCTTGGATTTCACATCTTTTTTCACCATAGCCTTTTTCTCAGGGCTGCACTCTTTTTTACAGCTTGGCTGTTTTGGATTAGATATTAATTACTGCAAATAACATGTGTTGTTGTCATGCAAGGTCTTTTAATTATAAGTTTATTTATAACCCCATACAGGTTTACATACCAAACCAATTCACATGATTTTGTGTAATAGGTGAGCCCCTCCCACCTACCATTTAGCATTCTCTATTAGAGAAATTAAAAGCAAACACATTATCTGTTTTACTGACTTAAAGGTTTGAAACTGGCTTGAAATTGACAGTCAAAGCTAAACCAACAATGCTAACATCAGTAATATTATGCTACAAAGTAGTTCTTCCTGGGATTGGTAGTGGTAATGATGTGTCTCGTTGTTCTTGTTTTAATATTAGCTACAGCTGGAGAGGTTGTTGTTACTATGGACACAACTACAGAATTGTCTGGAGCTATTGAAGAAGACAAGAGAGAACAAAGTGACTACCACTGAACTGGTTAGGAGGAGGAAGATACTGGAGCGACGACAAGATCACCTGATGTTAATGAAGAAGAGATCAAGACTGGAACCAGTAATGAAGGAACAAAGAGAAGTTGAGTATGAAGAAGTGGAACGTCTTTGTGAGGAGGTGACCAAGTTGGGAGGATTTCTACCTCTGGACCCCAGCAAGTGTGAAATGACCTTCCCTACAGCAATGACAATAATGACCAAAGAGACGTCACTAATGGTAACACTTAGAGATGTCAATGGTGACATTGTTGATGATAAGAATAGTGAGGTAAATGTATCCGTGACCACCAAAACTGGAGAAGCCATAGTAGTGGGACCAGTCAAGGATGTTAGTGGTGGAAACTACACAGTATCCTTCACTCCCAGGACACCTGGAGATCACATGATATCAATTGTAATTGATGGACAACACATCCCAGGCAGTCCTCACAAGTGAGGAATAGTGTGTGTTCTATTAGAGTGTTTTGTGGATAACATGTGAGGTGTGATTGTATTATACTTATTCAGTTAGTGTATACTAATGTTACACAATGACTATACATATTAACACTACTACACAGTCAGTCTATACAGTCACACTACTATACAATAGCTATACATGTATTATTTTCCCATACAATGTGTCATACATACAAAACATACAAGTGATTATCACTCAAACTTTCCACTATAATGTTATCTCATTTCCAGGAAGTGATGTCACCAGTATTATTAATGTACAGTAGATCATGTGATCCTGTCATGTTACTATAGGATATCAGTTGTACTGAGAGACTACAGCAAGATGAGAGAAGGACACTGCCAAGTGATGACTCATTATGCAGGGAACAAGTTTGGTAAACTCAGTGATGTTGCTATAGGAGTTAATAATGAAGTCATCATTATTGATTATACTAACAAGTGTGTAATTGTGCTGGACTGTAACTTTGCCTTATTAGCAGTGATTGGACAAGGAAGTGGTGACAACAGATCGATTGATCCTATTGGTATAGCAGTCAGTAAGGATGACATCATAGCTATTAGCGACTTTAGTAGTCATCAAGTGAAGAAGTATTCCCTACAAGGAGAACTCTTATCAATAATTGGTACCAATATAGGGAACAACAATGGCCAGTTTAGTGTTCCTAGGGGACTAGTCTTCAGTAGTAATAAAATGTTATATGTTGTAGATGGGTGTAATCACAGGGTCCAGGTATTCCAACAAGATGATAAATTTGCATTTACATTTGGCAGTGAAGGGTCCAACCCTGGACAATTTCAGTGTCCTGGTAGAATAGCAATTGATACTGACAATAGAGTGTTAGTTAGTGACGTTGATGGTAATCATATTAGTCTCTTCAGTCATACTGGCAGTTTTATTAGTAGGATAACATGTGATAGACCATATGCCATTACTGTTAGCCCTGATGGTCACATCATAGCTGGTTGTGGTGGTGGTAACAACAAAATTAGAGTATGGAGCCCCACCCATGAGTTAATTAAACAGTTTGGAAAGAGAGGATCTCAACAAGGAGAATTTAATGCTATTAATGGTATAGCAATAAACTATTCTACTGGTAGTGTTTATGTTGTGGAGGGATCCAACAAGAGACTACAAGTTATCAGTTAAATTGTTATTTTGTGTGTTTGTATGATGTAATCTATTATTACCATGGTTACTAATTGTTTACACAATATGATAATATTCTAACTAGAAAGGTTGATTAGTACATATTAGTGTGTGAGGGGTGATGGTGTGGTCGTTTTGTGTTGTTACTATGTAGTCATGACAACCACACAACAACAGTTACCAGAAAGTGACCAGTAAGTGTTGGTGATGAAGAGCTGGTATACAAGTGTCTTTTCTATACAGGTGGAGAAAGTAGATGTGTACAATGAAGATCATCTGAAATGATGTCATTGGGGACTTTTAGCCAATCAGATTGTACTGTGTGTACAGAATAAAGTAATCAAAATGTGTAACTTGACAATGTGTGAACTTAATAAATCACCAGTGTCCAGATCATGTGATCCACCCAGTGTAGTGACATGTACATGAGGGATTTGTTGTGGTTGTCAAGTGATTAAATCAGTCAGTTCACCTTAATAAGGTATGTGTACTACCTTATTTGGATGTGTCATTTAAATGTGTTTAATTCAGGAGGTGGTACAACATGTTCTCCTATTTACCAACGGACTACTCACACCCACACCACACCTCCACACTAGGGTATAGGGTCTGGTGATATAGACCGTATCCAAATTACATCACAGGAATTTTCTATTTGGGGGACTCTTATTATTATCACCAATGGCAATCAAGATTTCGATGATTGATATAGAGGCCTAACAAACAAGATGTCGAAGTGAAACTACCAGGTTTGGTTATTACAGCAAAGGAACAATAGCATTTCTTCTAAACTTTGAAAACCAGCTGAAAAATTCTAACCTGGCATTAGAAAATAGATTTTATACCCCTATATTGTACTTGTTAGTTTCAGGTCAATATTTTCTTCCAGGATTGAATAGTAATTTAAATCTTATTAAGCCCCATTGGAACTCTCACTTGAAACTTTTAGAATACCCCCAAATAGCCACAGCCATTTTATTTCATGATGTCATTTGGAACATGGTCTATTGGTTAGGATTTTTGGATCATCTGTCAATTTATTAGTTCTCCATTACAACATGTAGTAGATGATGTAATCCTAAGACATTCTGATTGGCTTAATGTATTTTAAACACATCAGTGTCCAATAATGACCAATATCACCAGATCCTACTCTCCTGTAGAAGTGGGTGTGGTCACTACTGTACTAATTGGACAATTGTATTTCTGTATATTTGAGAATTGAATGAATCATTAATTTTTATTTCGTGTACGTAATTATTATACGGAAACAGCCTTAATGGGATTTATGACTTATGAGTAGTCTACAGCGGAACCTCAGTTATCTGGACTCCACTTATACGGATTCTCGGTTAACCGAATTACAGAAATGACTGAGTAGTGACTGTTCTATTAGAGTAGTGACTGTTCTATTAGGGTAGTTAAAAATACAAGTATTTTTAAAAATTTTTTTTGTGCTATTTTAAGGTTATTGAGACACAGTTTGGGAGATACGGACTTTTCAGACTTATGGACCATTCCTGGTCCCAAGGGGTTCAGATAATTGAGGTTCCACTGTATAAACTAGTTAACTAAGGGAAACATTACTGATGCTGAATGTGATAAAGCAAATTTTATCCAAGTAAAATCAATGGAGACAATGTAGTATGGCACAAGCATTTGCCAAAATAATAGTGTCCAACTAATTTAACCTTTAAACTATCAAACTTTCTCCTACCAAAATTTTATATCATATGGTAGAAATGAGGTTTGTTTACATCACCATACAAAAATAAATTGTAACCGGATTTGCAAAAAGGTACCTCGTGGCTTTTTCACATACAAATTTTGACCCATTTTTTGAAACTTTAGAACTTCTTTATCATGGCATAAAACTGTTTGAAATTTTCCGTAAGAAAAGGTACAGCATCTGATTATAGTTTGATATAAAAATCAGCTTAATTGGTGCAAGGAGTAAAAAGTTATAATGTTTCATTTGCTGACATGTAAAATGTGTGGAAAAGGTACCTTTTCACAAATCCAGCCACAATTTTCTGTTGTTACCACTTTGTAGCACTGTAACTTCAAAAATTCTTGGTTTGTAGAACTGAAATTTCAGTTGACTATTCCTTTAGTAAGTGTAATAAAATGAAATTCAATAATGCACTATCATGTTGGGTTCTTGCATGTGCAGATCTAGTCACATGCATAATATTATTATTACTATTCTGACTGAAAATCATACTCTAAGCAGTCTGGTAAATATCAACTACTCTAATAGAACAGTCACTTAGCTGTAGTACTAGTAGAAACCTTTCAAGTGTTGTATGATTATGTACAATATTTACTTAGTCATTATTATACTTGTTAATATACATGGTGGCTACACAATCATTGCCATTATTAATGTCACACAGACAAAAATGATTTGTAACAGTTTACCCTAAACTAATGGGGACCAAGAGTCAAGTCACACTAACTTGTTATTACAATCTTTCCCAAAGTATAGTCCATTAAATACATTTCCTGTTGACATGTGACCACAAGTTTGTCTACACTGACCATGGCCATTTTTAGATAACTACACATTATATTGTTGAACTGCCACAAACACTGACTATAATTTTAGTTGTATACTAGTATCATAGAAATCAAAATACTCCCAGCCCACACTCATCACCTAGTGGCACGTGTATGCATTACTATAATATTGGCTGGGCTAACAAACTGAACAGTTTGCATCATAATACCACCATCATCTTGTGGGTAGTCTTGTAGATGTGGACTGGTGACGTACTCCATCTGTTATCAGTTCCAAGGAAATTGAATTGCCACATCTTAATAATGACACAGTTCAGTGACTGATCCAATTAGAGCACACCATCATTTTAATGCTACAGCAAGACAAGGATAAGTGCAACAAAAATAATAACACATTAAACAGTTGTTTAAAATTACTCTAATGCAACATAACATCAATACAATAGCTAAGCAAGTGGAGTTTTCTTGTTTATATTGTAAACCATTTAAATATGTAAACAAACATCCATACAGTGTTTTTCCTGCTAAAAACACTGATGTGGTGTGCCAGCTTTAGTCCACTCCACTATGTGTCTTGTTGTTGTTTGTGTATTCAGTGACAAACACATAATTTGTCTTGCATTAGTAGCTTCATGGTCACTCCTCAAAATGGGACAGTGGAATTTCCTACTAAGCCCGGCTGCATGCCAAACTTATGCAAAGAAATAAGCCATCAACAAAGTTTTATCTTCTCTTAATTGTTATAATCATACAGCTGTGACCATTTAATCTGTAGACCACACGAAACTGAATAATTTATTTACGTAGCTAGGCCGGCATACAAAAAAATTTACTGAAACTTGCCAAAATTAAAAAATGGCCACTCATTTTCCCACTTGAAGTCTACAGTATACACTGTACTACTGTACTTACCTCAAGTCAACCTTCACATGTGAATAAGTCACTTCTGGTACTGGTACTGACATGACTGTAAGTGTCTTGTCATCAAAACCTTCCAACTCCACATAGTTGTCCTTGTTGTGTTTCTGTTAGTGAAATATAACAGAATGTACATAAAGAAGTAGTGTTTAACTTTGCACATGGAATTGCAAACACCTCTAATGTCTACCAAATTATGGTCACATAACTGGATTAGCAAAAAGGAGATCTTTCACACACACCCAATTCCATGAACTTCAGATACCATAACTTAATACATATACCTGAACCATCCATTAAGTGATGTATATATTGGACATGCTCACTTGCTTTTTGTAAGTTGCAATTCCGGTAGAGCGAAACTTATAAAAACCACTCATTAATCAATACTGAGCAGTTTTAGAAATGTACAAGTGATGGATGATTAATGGTGACAGTATAAAGGTGTCAATTGAGAGTATACATGTGTAATTTGGTGCACTTTATGGCTTTGCCCTTAGGTGTAATTTTGATTGGTCATAAATATTGTGTCAAACACTTGAATGAAAAGATTTTTAAATGTTTTCGGAGGGTCATGTAGTACAAATGAGTTGATTCTGTAATTCTACCAGGATTCAGCTCACAGTGGAACCTTGGTGAGACACATCTGTAGACAACTAATGTCCTCATGTAAAGGATGGGGGGAGGGGGAGGGGATAAAAAGCTTATTCTACCTACCTAATAATGTGGTCTCCATATTCCTGCTAATTCGTGTTGCCACATCATTACACACCTTGGATAGCCACTCAGCAGGGTTGTTTTGAAGATCATTGTGGTGAACCCCCTTGTTTACATATCATTGGGGAAATGTGTATCTGAGTTTTGCACTGTTTGTATTACAGGTGTGATTATCAGAAGTAACCTCTCCAAGGTTCAAATGGATAGCCAGCATACATAGATTATGACATTGTTGAATTAAAGGTGCTCAGCATCCAAAGTACTGAATAGTGTCATGCATGGGTCAGTTCATCAAACTTCTCACTGATAATTTTATAATTTCCCATGACCATATAAACAAATCCTAGTCATTTCACCTGTAGAAATAAGTACATGTAATCTACATTATACACATGAGGTATACCATGAGCATGTATATCACCTAGTGTATGTGAGTATATCATAACTGGGAAGAGCAACTTATTCACACTTACAAAATTCAGGTTGGTAGGGACAAGGTTACTATACATGTGTTAATATGAATGGTGTCCATTAAATGATAATATAGAAGAGAAAAGTAGCTAGCCATATATGGACTACTCATACTCGGTCTTGTGCAACCACAGTGACTGCTAGATACTAACAAATCAGATGAAATTCCATCAATAGTATTTAAACACTGTATGTGCTGCAGAAATTGCACCTATATACTCCATGTAGTGGTGTAGCTAAGGTGGGTACTGGTAGGGCACAGGCCCAACCAATCAGTTCCAGTGCCCTACCAACACAGGTACTCACCGTACGTAGCTAGCTATAGCTAAATTGTGTGATACAAGGTGCAATATGAAGCCTCCTAACTAATAATTATTCAAAACATTCATACAGCTAGTGTCCTACTAGAGATGACATATTTTAACTGCAAAATGTTACCAAATTGAATCTCAACATGTAATTTTCAAAACATTTCCTAGTGGGCATGCCAGACCCCCTAGCTGCAGCGTGCTTTGTATACTGATTACTGCAACTTGTACGCCTACAATGGTGTCCAACCAATCCTTCTGGGCTAGCTACGCCACTGACTCCATGCATATCATCTTTGCTCAATCTGTCAACTGGAACTGTTTCTATTGTGATTACCTTACCTGCAAATGTTACACCAGTTTACAAGAAGAAGGGTAGTTCAATTTGCTGTAAAGTTATGGAGTATATTGTTTACCACTAACATGTTCAACTATATCAAATTTTCAGTATGGCTTTAAGCAGTGTTACTCTTGTGAGGCCCAACTAGTATCAGTAGTAGAACACATTTCATACAACTATGACTAATAGAAGCAGATTGATCTTATGGCAAATCATGATGGGATATTACACTAAAATGTTACAGAATACATTCTCCAATACTCACAGATTACTTCATTAATGACCAAAGACTACAAAATGTGAAACAGCATCCTTACCAAGTCCTCACATTAATAAAATGCCTCTAATATTTCATCAAACTTAATTGTTCTTTGCAACTAAAGCATGCAAGTTCTACACGGGATCCATATCAACTTTTATTGCTTCTATTAAAATGATCCAGCCTCTACATTGGCTAATGACTACAATTACAACTATAGCATATCAGCCTTGTTATATGGCCTACCTTGGAATAGAGTTGTAGTTAACATGTCAAAACTATTCTGTACATTTCATCAAATGTAGCCATTATCAATGGCCATTAGCAAGCTAAATTAATTTACATTTGGTGAAATAAACTTTGGCAAATTCAACCTCATTGTTTAGCTATAAAGATGCTAATCTGAGGTGCTACAAGTACTTGGCAGGTTAAATGTCAGTGAATTTGTAGCAAATCGCCAAAGTTTCCCTCTATACAATATACAGAAAACACAAAAGTACAAACATTAGCACCCATAATCTCTACACCACATTATGTAAAGAAAGAAGTAATGTCATTTGATTAAGGCACAATGCACACACTCCATACAACAGGAGAAATTAATTACGCGGGTGGATAAACCCCAAAAAGTACATCCCTGTAATCCTCAACCAGATCTGTTAAACTCAGTGTCATTTTATGTGTTGAAGTGCACTGATTAAGAATTCACCCATACTGAGTCTTAACTGGCAACTTTACAGAGAAGTATGCCAAAAAACCTTATTTTCCCAACATTTATTTACCCACCTGATGATGTGTGATTTACCAGAACAAGGCTTTTTGCCATTTCCATTTGTCTCAGAACAAAATCTAATACACCACAGGATTCACCTGTCATCAAAGAATCTGATAAACCACACTGTGTTTCTGTATACTAAAGTATGTGGAAGTTATGGCGGTTTGTTTACAAGGTAGTGTAATTTTCACCAAACACGGGCAAAGCCTAAAACAGAATCCAGAAAATTTGACATTAGTTTTAATATGAAAGGATGTGCCATTCCTTTATATACAAATCTATTAACAATCTTACAGGTTTTAAATTTCTCAGAAACTTCCAAACTATTTTACAAGTATTCAACGAGGATTCACCACCAATAAACTGAACAGATGCCCAAATGAACATGCAGGCCATACCAATTTGATCATATGTTTCATGGATTGCTTTCCCTCTACTGGTAGATCGAAAAATAAATCAAAATATATAGCTAAATTATTTGACTGATGTGGCTGCTTTATTAGAATATTTTACAGGTAAAGCACTTCTTGTAAGTGAGATAGTGCTCCATTTCCCTACTGCACAAATTACTACTAGTAGTATTGTTTTAGATATTACATCATGGGTTTGCCAAAGACTGGCCTGCCACATTAAGATTAAGCCTTTATTATGATCAAACATGAGTAAGGCCACTCCTGTTTCCCATCCTGACCTCAGGCATATTTGCATGCGGGTGGGTGGTCCATTTCCATTATGAGATTGGCAGCTTTTCAAGCCTAGCACAGCTATAAAAAGCTGCACAAAAGCATGTTCCTTCCTTTCAAGTCAGTTGCAAAAATCAGTAACACAAACATGAAGTTTGTGCCGACTTTCATTGATAGCACTGCTGACACACTGTGAGCTAACACTGTTATAAGATGGCTTTTACTAATAAGCCTGTCAGTAAGTATGCAAAAATAACCGGAAAACAATGAAAGAATATGGAATATTTAGAGCTGACAGTAATCAGATGCAGGAGAGATTTTTTGGGACAAACCTAGTCCCTTGGGCAACATCAGCAGTGCTGCCTGCCCATTATCAAACAATCAAATTACTAAAGGAGATCAATCTGTGTGCACACAGATGCAAGAGAGTTAACTGCATTTGCCGAAAACATAGTATATAATACGCGCAGGCGCTTAGAGACTTGCCTTGATGGGTAGTCTAAGTTACATCTTTGACTTCTAGTTACGGTCTGAACTTCAATGAATTGGTCCTTTCCGTAGGATAATATACATCCCCATGGTCCTCCGTAGAGCTTTCTGATTTAATAATATAAGCCCTCGTTGCGTTTATAAACTTAATTTCTAATTTGAGAAGCGCCATTGGGAAACTTGGTAAAGGATCTGAACTTCTGAAGGATCATAGACGGCGGCTCAGACGGCGGCTCGGACGGCGGTAGAAGGTCAAATACTAGTATGGCAGAGTAACAAAGCAGCAGTATGATGTGTACCGTACTAAATGACTGTAGTTTATCCCACGTGAGCGGAGATTACGTCTGTGCTGGACACGTGGTACTGACATGTGCAAATCAGCCTGGCGGGGATTTTCTAGCGCAAACAAAAACCATGATCACCACCACACCTACTGATTTAATAGTTACCGCGTAATACAAGGCGCAATTTGGCGAGAAGAAGAGTAGTGCAGTCTTCCGGGAGAGCTAGAGACTACAAGAGCGGTGACGGAGGTTCAGCCTTGAAAGAAATCAGAGGTACGCTAGTTTTAAAACGTTTAGTTGTACAAATTGGACATATTTTAAAAATATTTACTAGCTCATGCCCTTTTGAAGTAGTCTCGTCCTCGCAGACCCTTCTCTCCGGGGTGGCGCTTATCGATTAGAGATTATAAGCGCCCCCTACGAGAGGGGGCGCTTATAATCGATAAGCGCCACCCCGGAGAGAAGGGTCTGCGAGGACAAGACTACTTTTGAAGCGTTGTGACTACCGCATTTGTCTTGAAGGCAAACCGGTACGTTATATCGTATCGTGTAGATGGGCTATTGTCTCAGACCGCTTTTTCTTCTTTTGTCATTGGGTCGGAAACAAAAGGGTCAGGTGAAATGCAGTATAACAGTTTTGTTCAATCACCCCCAGATTTCGGGAATTTTACTGTACGGCTAATAAAGGCTCACGAACGGCGAGAACTGCACACGATGGCTTCACATTAGGTTTTGAAGCCACGTGTGTGATTCACATCGATCAATACTGTACTGCATTCACCTTGCCCCTTTTCCCTACGATGTTCTGGTTGTGCAAGACTTGTATAAGAACAGAGATGCATTTGGGACTATGCTGAAAGTGGCCACTACAATTGCAATTTGGTGGTCTTGTCTAGAAGTGATTGCTACGGTTTGTGCTTGCGTGATTGTTTCTGATCTCTGACCACATAATTTTCCTCACCACTGCTTCATTTATGAGAAAGATTAACTATCTTAGTACAGCAAGTAGTTTGTTTAACCATGTGTAAGCATGTGTTGCCTTTGAGGGTTCTTTCCTTGGCTTTTATTTATAAACTTTATAGCACGGGACAGCCTATTGTTAGAATATGATTTTGTCTTTCACTAATAGGTGCCTCCCACCCACATGTAACTAGCTGTAGCTAAGCTAAGATGACGCCTGCTGCAACATATTTATGGTGGTCTTGTTCCATAACATGCTCAACTTACTGTGGTGTGAATTTAAAAGTCCAAAATGTTTTAGTAAGTTTTGTGCTTTTCTGGATGACTACATCTGCAGTGGAACCATGTATTTCGCACACCTTGGCACCATGTCTGTAATAGAGACACATCTTGATTTATGAGGTCCAAATGTGCCTGGTTTCCTGAAATTGTTTTCTGAAAAATGTGGCCTGGTGCAACTGGGGAAGCAGCCCACCCAGCTGTAACATCAATGGGTACCTGGTGTAAACTGGGGAAGCAAATACCTAACTATTCTTGTCTCGCTTAGTGGTGTTGGGGTCGTTGTGGAACTTTAGGTTCCACGACCTCTCCATGAGACCTGGACAGTGCTCTTGCGGGTTACTAGCCTTGCCCCAGGAGGATTTGCCTGCACAAGGCTCAAGTGCCTGAGTGGTGCACAAGCATCCCAGTGCTGGTTCACTGGGCGGCAATAGCTATGTTTTGCATGGCTGCCGGAGGTTTGCTTTTGTGTGTGTACATATCTATCTATCTATCTGTCTACCTATGTTGGTCCATATGCACCCACGTGAACAAAATCATTAGCTAAATGGTAAAAGCAGCTTGCACGTAAGAAGTAAAAGCAAAATGAAGTCTGTATTAAACTTCCGCACTGGTAAACTTTGCGCTGAGGTGGTTTCTTCTCGGCAGTCTGAAAAACAGGTATGGCGACTCTTCATATACATATACTCTATTCTCGAACGAAAATGAAGGGCAGCTTCGAGGCCTTGTCTAAACAATTCGCATGAGAAAGCACGATAGACATGCTATAAAACAGTTGAGAAGATACTTCTGTGCATAATTTGCTGTTTAAAGTGGTTTGTTATAGTTATGCTTCCTTAGCAGTGCATAACAATATAAGTACCGAATTACAAAATAATTCATGAAATATGCTAAATTACAGTATTTACAAATCTATTTGTCTAGATGAATTAATAATAACAATAGCATGAATATAAACTGCAATTATATACATGGTTGATTAATTGCCTATTTGGTTAGAATGAGATAGTATTAACTGCATAGGCACCTGGTTTTAGAAGTAGCTTTACATCACCTTGTTTACTCACAGGACTGTGAACAATTGACCTGATTATTTCACTGTTTCCTTATTAGTAAAGTGACCCAATTTCAAGGGTTTAAACGTGTGTACATGGGACCATGGATAGACGCCCACTGTATAACACAAATGTGCCTTATTATGAAGTTGGCTGTGATTTAGAACATCCCTTTTTGAGTTCAGTTGTATAACCTTCCCACGCAAATAATATCTCCATTGTTCTTTTAAATGTTATGTGGTCTGAGGTGATTACATATTTGTAATACAGTGCCAAAAAGTGCCAAAAAGTAACCGCCTAAAATAAATTGATAGTGGGTAGTTGTGTTGTACAAACTGTGGTCAATAATTGTATGCAAATTGACTGATTTAAGAAACCATATAATTATGCTTTGAAGTGGTAACTAAATACTGTAGTGTATGCTCTAACATTATGTTTGTATATAAATTTGTCCTTAGAGTTTATATAAGTGGCACCTGTTAGTGTGGACAGTGAGGTCACCTATGTAATGGACATACTGGGTCCCAAAGTAAACAGTATGATGTGGGCATCTTCATAATAATCAGGACACTTTTTGTTGGTTCTGAGGCATCCGTTTTATGTAGATTCCATTGTCAAATTTATATATCCTGAAGGTAGGGCCTATTTAAAGAACGTGACATCCCATTAATATTCTTTCACAATTACTGGAAGCTTGTTTGTGTTTACTGAGCCATTCAACCATGTACTGTACAAAGAGTATACTGTTTCATATCACTAGAAATTGTGTGATCCTTCTACTGGCTTCTTCCTGTATCTGTTACAAGTTGTGTGTCCATGTCAGTATATCTAAATCCTTCAAGAGTAATGAGTAATGATTAGAACACCTGTTTTAATTGTACCTGTAAGTTGACAGTGTTTCCATTTTGAAGCTTATTTTCACCTGTACTATTAGTACTGATTTGTACAGCAATTGAATGCACTCAAGACAGTTATCTGTTACAATGATTAACACTGCTTTTATCATAATGTGTTGCTTTGTCTGAAGTTTACAGAAACATTACATACAGTTGTTATGGAGACTTTTTAGTAACTAAGTAACATGTGTAGGTGATAAAGGGTGTGTTTCACTTGCTTTCTGAACACAAGGGAACTGTTTGTTGTTAGCAGTGACGAATGTGGCACCCTTCCACCATGGGACTAGGACAAAGTGTCCTGATTGAGGTGTTCTGATTTCAGGGATCTGAATGTGTTTATTCTAATAGCTAATACAAATGAGATCATGGACTAGTATCCTAATTATCAAGGTGTACTTGTTTCACAATAGTTCCTTTAATATTAGTCCAGTTCCATTACCATATCTGAATTCTCAGGTATGACATCAATCCTGCATACCATCTGTAAACATGTTGTGAGATAGATGATGTTTGGAGTAACATGTGTCTGGTGTGGTCTCAGAGAGCAGTTGTTTCTGTGTTGGTCTCACATGTTTGTACTGAAATGTGTTTGTTTCTATTGTTACACCTAGAGCTAATTGCACTTTCAATTACTCTTTGTGTTGAGAGATCAAAGGATGTTTGTTGCTTAAGTATGTGTGTGACCTTTTACATCTCAGAAAAGAATTGAAAGATATTCTAGCCTAAGCAATCCTAGCTATTTGTTCTGCAACTTAACATAGACTGTCTACACACTTTACTAGAGATGGCTGAAGGTAAAGAGGTTTGATTTGTAGAGATGAACAAAATGACTACATGACACTACCATTGCAACACTAGACACTGTTTACTCAATTGTACAAAAGTTATCTCATACCAATACAGCAGTGTTACACTACCACAATGCTTCATCGCATGCTGTCTTTAAGCTCTCTAACTCACCCACTCATACATATGTGCTTTATTCAACCTTATTACAGTGCTATTATTGTAGGTCAATCCTATTTAAAAAAGTGTTTTGTGGCTAATTCCATGAAAATATTTTCAGCTGGAAATATTTTCACCATATGTTATATACAGAAGTTTCATAGACTGTCTGACTCATTGTTAACCACCTCACAATAGTAAACAAGAGTTTCCAGCATGTTTGCCTCATGGCTCCACTGTCATTTCTCTACCAGACAATGATATAGTCTGGTAGAAATAACAGCTTAGTGTATTGTTAACAATATTGAACAAAAAAAATATCATCTATGAATTTTAATAATTATGTGTACTAATTATTAATGTGGTTTTTCTCTGAAACTCTTAGACAACCTCATTAAAATAACTTGTCTCAACAGGGCCTCCTGCTTGAAATGTTTTTACATGTTACCTTCCCTATACATGTTTATTATAACATGTCAGTTACATGTGTGTTTGTGCATGTTGGACTGCGAACATCAGTATAGCAGATTATTGTTGTGAGGTCCAATTTTTTGTGAAGCTGTTAAAATAGCCTCCATCATAAATTTCTGTAATTATGAAATCTGTGAGACATGAACAATTTCTCTGTAACTACAGATCTCTTGGACACTAACATGGTAAAGCTATGAAAACTTAAGAATGTATAGATGGTTCTGCTCACTATTTTTTTTAGAAATTCAGTTTGCTAGCAGAAATTTTTGTAAGTTAAAACTTTGATTCGCAAAAATAATAATAATAATAATTGGACCTGCTGTACACATGCATGTTGACGTTGATAGCTTGTACTTGTAGTATATTCACATTTTGAGCAGTCTCAAAGAGGAAGACCTCTTGTAAAGGGCCAAATACTCCTAAAGTGTCTTATTGTGTGTTTTATCATTTTCAGAAAATGGAGACACATTATCTACTTGTTTTGTTGTTATTGTTGATCACACTACACAACTCTGAACAACAAGGTGAATAATACACACTGTATTTTGTTATTAGAGGGTTTCACTCTAATTCATACACTGTACTCCAATACATGTATTACAGGTCTTATTATCCACCCACCACAAGATGTTATAATATGTGCTGGAGATGATGTTAATATCACTTGTGGACATAACTATACTGCATCGTTGACTCCTCTGTGGAGAATAAATGGACAAGCAATTTCTGGTAGTAAAATTGGGACTAACAACACATTTGAGATGACAGTGGTAGCTGATAATATTGACACAGTATTGACAGTGTATTCTGCAAATGAAATATTGAATCAAACTAAATTTCAGTGTGAATTTACATTCCTACCTCCTGTAAAGAGTTCAGTTGGCATTCTAACAGTCATGGGTAAGTTAGTAACTGAATACAATTCAACAAGTAATGATTTCTCATTTTATTATGTTGTTCACATGCCTGGTTTAAAGTCTATCTGAACATTTTGTTTATACACTTTAACTGCTTCACTCCTCACAGGTCCCCCAACCCTACCAGTTATCAACGTATTAGAAAGGAGACTGACCTCACTGGTAATATCATGGGACACATTCAGCCATACCTCATGTGGTGATGTGACATACAATGTGACCTTATCTGATGGGACAGCAGAACTGGTGGAGGAGAGAACCACTACTAGTAATACTATCAGTTTCACTGATCTTGATAATGATACTCAATATGAAGTGACAGTGTTGGCTATTAACAATGCTGGACCAGCAACTGTTGTTACTACTAATGTAACCACCTTAACTCCTTCAGGTTAGTGGATGTGTGTGTTTGTATATGTAGTGATGTTTGTTGGGAAATGAAAGCACAACTGAGTGGCTCATTTATCGGTGTTGGGATTGTTGTGGACTTCTGAAACTTCTCATTTAATATCCTTTCTCCATAAGACATAGTGCAGTCCTCGTGGAGGTTACTACGCTGTAGTCCATCAGGAGGGGATGACTTGCTTGCATTAGTTTGCCCTAGTATCTGAGTTGTGTACAGGTATCCCAGTGCTGGGTAGCAGTAGCAGTGCTTCACACAGCTGCTGGAAGGTTTGCTATGCTTATGTAGACTATTGCATAATCTTTGAAACAGGAAACACTTTGAAAATTTGTTGCATTTTGTAACAGGATTACATATTTGGGGAATTTTACATTGAAATGATCTTCATAATCCTCTGTTGACTGTGATGTGTCAATGATATGAAATACAGTATTGAAGCCTCCACAAACAAAGATTAGAAGGAGGCTACGTGTTGTAACTGTCATATCACCAACAGATACATACAGGATGTTTTTGCTAGCCACAATAATTGTTTGGCTAGTTATCAGTCCTCTGTGTGTATCATTTATGTGTAGACTTCATTTTTCACTTAACTTTACATATAATGTATGGTATTGTTGTGTGTTATGTGTTTGTTAATCTTTAGTACCTTCTCCTCAGAGTGATTTGGCAGTCAGCTTGAAGTTTGTTGATTACAGGCCTATTGTTACCATATCTTGGAATGTGAGTGTGTGCGTGTGTCTGTGTGTACATGTGTGTGTAGTTATAGATCACTGGTCTGGTAACAAGGCCACTCTGCTAAGTGAAGTTGCTGAGCATGAAACTTTACTCAAATTGTTTACATGTGGACCAAGCCAACCTGTTATATATTAGAAACAGTTTATCCAGCTGAAACTGTCAGCTGTCCATGTTTTTGGTGTGCATGCATGTTTAGGAGATGTGCAATATTTCAAGCTGGGATAGCATAGTGAGGATAGAGTTGATAGTGTTTTATCCTTACCTTTTTCTTGTTGTACATTTTGAACACTGACTACAATGTGCATACATTACTGAATCTTATGTGTCTATAGGCATCATCATTGTCACATAACATGACTGAGGTGGAGGCCTTAAATGTCTCTTTGACTGGCGAAGATGATATAACAACAACCTTTGAAGTATCACCTAATACAACTACCTTCCAAGTGTCACATAATATGACATCAGATGATAATGTTTCCAGACATCTTGATGTTGGAACAGATTACATCATTTCTGTTTGTAGTGTGAACAGTGTGGGATGTAGTGAGACAGTTAGTACTTCATTAGGTATGTACTGTACAGGGGGGTTGACTGGTGAATTACAGTGGAACCTGTCTTAGTGGCCACTTGTACATCTAAAATGGTTCAATTAAATTCCCCAAGTGAGAAGTTTATACTGTCTAATGCTACTGTACCTTAGGCCATAAAAAATTGGCCTGCAGCTTCAACAGGTTCCACTGCTATATTCCAAACACCTTAAGATGGTGTCCTTGTGTCAGGAGGTGTAAATGTGTACATCAATGCATGAATATGTGTCAAAGTCTCTTTATGAGGTGTACAGATATAAGGGGTCTGTTTACTCTAATACGACTGAAACCTACACCCTTAGGACTAATGTCCTGGTTGTCAAGGTGTCCCTGTTTCAGACCCTTGTACAAAAAAAACCATTTTACAGTAATAGCACACTTTCAGAGGTACCAGCTTTTTATAATCAGGTGGTCCCCTGGACAGCTAAGGTTCCAACATTGCATAGCATTTCATTCACTGTTATGTTTTATAAATTGTAGCTGTACGATGGCTCCAGTCAGCAATAGTCCAGTGACATCCAGATGACCAGTCCATCTATGTATCATGTGATGTGGCTGAGTCAACTCCTAGAGTTAAATGTTTAGCAAGACTGAACTGTTCTACATGTGATGAGGTCACTTCTGAAGTGTTCACACAGACATACTGAAATATCAGTCATGGCTGATACTGACTATCACATTTCTGTGCTGGTTGTTGAATCACAAAACAGTATGCCACTGGAGAATTACAGTTTAGCAGAAACCATCTTGGTACCAAAACTTACACCACAGCCGAATCCCACACACCTACCACAGCCGAGCTCAACACAACAGCCGAGCTCAACACAACAGCCAAGCTCAACACAACAGCCAAGCTCAACACAACAGCCAAGCTCAACACAACAGCCAAGCTCAACACAACAGCCAAGCTCAACACAACAGCCAAGCTCAACACAACAGCCAAACTCAACACAACAGCCAAGCTCAACACAACAGCCAAACTCAACACAACAGCCAAGCTCAACACAACAGCCAAGCTTGACGCAACAGTTGGAACCTACAGAACAGCCAGAACCTGGAACATCCTGTAAGTTTTTAACTAGCTTGAACTGGTTAGAAGCTGCACAGTTACACTGTACTGTATGTAGCTAACTGAATGGTTTTGCTTATAAACTTACCATATTAAATACTGCTGCAATTTTTAATAGTAATTGTGGGGTCTACATCATGGTCTTAAATTTACAGGTGGGATGTGTTGTGCAATTCTTTATTGAATTCATGTAGTGATGGTAAATTAGCTACAGTGGCACTATGCTTAACCCTTTGTTACCATGGACGCATGTCTATTGAAATCCATTCGTAGTGCCTTCGGTCCAGGGATTACAGGGCTGATTCCATTGTCATTTTATTCAGGAGGGGGAGGCATTTTGAATTGTGTATCATGTGTAGCCAAGAAAACCAGCCAGGGAACAAACATCGTTTAGAATAAACACAAGAAGTATATAACACACATAATGTTTACATACCTATGAAAAAAAGGCCATAACTTTCATCTCGGTGGTGGTACACTATTCTAATATAGATTAATTGATTCCTCGCGTGATGGCGATTCGATTGGTATATAGTATGATGTCATCACATTTAGCAACAAAATGGTGGGACAACTTTTATTTCATGTGACGAAGAAGAAGCAGCCCTATTCCATTTGCTTCACAGCGTGTGAGTTCTGTGTGTTACTGTGAAACTTTTTAGATGTACAGCTATATAAATAGGGTAAAGAGGTACTTTTTTGTCCCAAAAAATGAAGATAAAATCCTTCGAATAGTGCCTCACTGCGGTATTATTCGAGGGTGCACTACTAACATTTTAAACCACTACTATAGCTAGTTTTATAAAACAAACACAACACGTTGCTACTTACTTCTATACAAGACCTTTCTTTCACTCAAGTCCTTGTAGCACAACCATGTCACACCTCGTGCTACGTGGTCAATTTACTAAAGGGAATTTTGATTATGTGACAGCCGTTTAAGTTTTACCAGGACAATGCCTTTCTTATATCGAGATGGAGATTAATACTAAAGTTATGAGAGCACTAGTAAAGAGTAATTACAAAAGTATGGTGTGGTACTATTCAAGGGCGCGGCACAACAAATCAAGTGATTATGGTATATTGCTATTATTTATTCAGCTAGTTAAATATACTGTGATTTAGTGTATTTCATGATTCATGAATAATTTTGTAATTCGCTAATTACGTTGCTATGCACTGCTAAGGAAGCATAATACAAACCATTTTGAACTGCAAATTATGCACATAAGTATCTCAATTGAAGGGGTCAGCTGCAAAATGGGACAAGCACCATTTGAAAATTTAGGCGACCATGGTGGTGGGCATTAAACAAAATTTTGGTACATAATTGAATTAGAATATTTGCTTAAATTATTTTGATACTGCCATGAACTTTTAAGTTTTATTGTTTACTTAGTGACAACATTATTCACATAGCTAAATCAAGCCATTCCAATGTTGAAGAAATTAAAAATGTAAAGTGGCACATGTGTCCCTTATTTCCATGACCCCTTCAACTGTTTTATAGTGTGTCTATCATGTTTTCTCATGCGAATTGTTTAGAAAAGGCCTCAAGGCTGTCCTTCATTTTTGTTCACATAAGCACGAGTAATGCCCCCTTTCAACTTAAAGGATACAATATCTCTGGTAGCCTAAGGCCTTCAGTGTTGTTTTAAAAACTGTTAAACCTCTATAAAACCAAAAGGGAAGACCATTCATAAAGTATATGGAGTCACAATACCTGTATTTCAGACTGCCAAAAAGAAACCATCTCAGAGCAAAATTTATGAGTGTGGAAGTTTAATACAGACTTAATTAATTATGAAATTAATTTCAGTAAACCAGGCACACGCCCACAGCCTGCTGAAACAAGAGGCGAATAAAATTATATAAAACATCATTTCATTTTAATGCACATCACAATGGGGAATGCCTCACATGTCCAGTACTGCCAACTAGTGTCCAGTGTGATTTGAATACCTGGGATTACTAACATTAAAAGACTATTTAACAAAAGATTTATAATTTCAGTGAATATACTGAATGGTCATTACATTTTAAATTTAAGTTGCTTACATTTTAAAGTTACAGTGGGTTCCCTGTTATCTGAACACCTTGTGCTGGTTCAATTACAAACGTGTTCAGATAAGTGAATTTGTCTGGATTTAAGTGAATCTCATTCATTTTTATGCACAGTTTTGTTTAACTACTCTAATAGAACATACGGTAACTGTCAAAATACTCTAATAGAACATACGGTGAATGTCAAAATACTCTAATAGAACATACGGTAAATGTTAGAATACTCTAATAGAACAGTTATTCGTACTGTTTTGGATGATCGAGAGTCTGGATATTTGAGTGTCTGGATAATTGAATACTTACTGTAATTCGCTCATAGCAGCCCTGTGTTACAGACTGTAGCCTTCTTGTGGTTCTGTAATGATATAGTACCAACATAGCCTTTTGCTGGTGAAAAATCAGTGTGTTTTAAAATGTGGTTGAATTGTTAGAGTAAGTTTCATACTAAAAGGATAGAATATGTGACCATCTCAGCAATAACCCGTCTAGTTCGCACAACTTCCAAATTTCTTTTATTTTCTCAGCATTATCTGCATTGTTCAAGGAATGGTCCACCAAAGTTTCAGTCGATTATGGTGAGTAGTTTTGGAATTACATCGCTAGACAGTAGGAAGAGCAAGGAAATCGATTTGTACAGTAATTATACTAAAAATATACTACAGATGCTTACATTCACAGTCATAACTTCCGTTTGGATTAGTCTACAGGTTTGGGATTTGGCTTACAATGTTCACCATGGGTTGGCAGATCGACCAAGGTTTAGTTTTTGCCTAGCAGTTACTTCTGCGTAGGCATATGAAGGCAGTTTTATTGAAGAAATGGCAACAGTTTTGCTTACGTCTATCGCATCATAAACGAACGCATGTGACACGCAAACCATTGGAGTTACAGAAATTTAACAATGATTTTCAAACTCCCCAGGAGTAGGCGAATAAGGTGGTATAATAGGTTTATTCAATTTGAGTCTTCCTTCACTGAGTAATGGCTCGATTAAAACTTACATAAAAGTTTCTTTGTAACACGCATAATTTCACCAATTTTTTTAAATTTCATTTTTCTCAAAATGCATGCTTGTGTGAACTAGACAGGTTTTTGCTGAGATGGTCACATATATTTGCAAAGAAAGTTATGGGGTTTAACTCTTAAACCCGCATAATCCAGGAAACTGGATTGAAAAATAAATACGCACGCCTTTCACAAAGCGCTGTAACTTTTGAAACGTCCATCCTATGGCTGCGCAATTTACATCATTCTACTTTTGATGTAACAATAATTACACAGTACCTAGGGGTTTACCCTAACACTAAATGGTGAGGCCAAAACTGGCCATGAAAATAACTTTTCGCTAAGGAAACACACAAACCATTTACATACCTTTATAAAATGGTCAATAACTCAATGGCAGTTGCTCCTATCACCTTGCAACAACTTCCATTTGATTCACTGATAAATTTTCTATTAGGCCATATACAGCTCACATGAGTAAACAGAATTATACATGTGGCAAAAATTTGAAACACGGAGATGCAACTCACAGTTGTTCATTGCTCATAACAAGTAAGTTACAGTGTTCATTTAACCTTCTCTAAGTAGTCCAGTGAACATACCTTTAATAAATGTGTAGTTGTAGGCTGTAAGAATTCAGTTACCCCAACTAGTGTCACCATGTGTTCCCTTATTGTGTAAACATACATTCCCCAAAAGTTCTCTGTGAGTTTAAGGGTTAAAGTAAGCCATTTTTTTCTTATTTTATTGTGCATGTAATTTCCTTGAGGGTTGGTACCATCCTAGTTCCTTCAATCACTTATTTGAGTTCATTGTAATGAAGTTTCACAATCGTTGGTTACAAAATCCTGTCATTACAACAATTTGTTTCTTGTTGATACAAGCATAGCAAGTACAACCAGTATGTTTGTGATGTAATACAATGTACATGAATTCCAATAGAAATGTGCATATTTAGTGACATCACATTATTACATTTCTTATCCTGTTATGTACTCTATTATCTATGCCGAAACATACAGCTCTTGGCAAACCTCAGTTTAATTAGGGTCAGCAGGTCATACAGTGACCTGGTTTCAATAACACCATATTAGGGTCAGCAGGTCATACAGTGACCTGGTTTCAATAACACCATACATAAATGTGTAGTAAAGTGATGATGAGCATAAGTGTACACTGTATATCATATTGTATCATGATATACAATTCTATATTGTGGCATCACTAAATTACACATGTGTCTTAAAATGATTCATTCTTTATTGTAGATGCCAACGTATACTGAAGTTGTATACTTGAAAAAACCAGTAAGTAATTTTGATCTATGTAACCATACATTGTAGAATTAACTACTGGTGTTTTGGTTATAGAAAAAGAAAGTTTTCTGAAAGCACATATGAGGTACGTGTGTATATGTGCATAGTGTACATTTAAATACGTACGTTAGAGATGGCATAAAGTTTGCCTCCTTTTTTCAAACTCATAACTGTATGGAATTGTGCTCTTCAGAAAGATATTGATGTTTGGTTGTCCAACTATTTTTTTGTAGATACCAACATACAATGAAGTTTCAGAATTCAAAAGCCCGGTAAGTAATTGATTGGCACATATTGACTCAGTGCATGTACTGTACTCTTGGAATTTTAGTTTTTAAATATATGTCTTGATTTGTTAAATAGTACGCTATATCAAATCTTTGAATGTATTATTTTATGTGTGTTTAGTTGTCGACGTACAGTGAAGTTGCAGACTTCAAATGTATTTGATGATATTTATATTTGTGACCGTCTCAGCAAAAACCTGCCCACCTACCATGCTTTTTGAGAAAACCAAATTCTCATGCTACAAAGAAAACAATGTACAAGTTTTAGACTCAGGGAAGGTAAATCTCAAATCAATTACACCTATACACCATTTTATATTCACATATTCATGGAGATAGTTTCGTTTCTTTAACCTCAATCATATTATGTATTTCACATGTGATGCAGTAGACATATGCAAAATAGTTGTCATTTCTTTATTTAAAATGTCTTCATACATCTACATATGTCAAAGGATAAAATCTTATCTTAATTGATTTGCCAGTTCATGGTGATCATTTTAAAGCCAAATTCCAACTCTGTAGACCAATGCAAATGATGTGAATTTGATTTATTTTTCAGTGTAGTCATCATACAAATTAATTTCTTGGTTGTTCATACTGACTAATATAATTCCTAAACTGCTCACCACAATAGGCTCACCCATTGCTTCTACACTGAGAACTGAGAAAAAAAATTGGTTATGCAAACTTGCTGAGATGGTCACATTTGCTGTAGTTGTAATGTATGTTGTTATAGTTAAAACCAGTAGCTGAATTTATAATATCTTTTTGTGTGTGATAAAACATGTCATATCATACACTGGTTAAAAGCCTAAACCTTCATTGTACATACTACATCCAGCCTTGCAGGGTTTATTGTGTTGTATTGTACAGTTTCCTTTCATTGAATATACACTGTATAGGGAGAAAAATCACCGACAAGAACTTTTAGTGAATCAACAGAACCATAAAATGTACTTGTGTTCAGTGTGTTGTATTGTTACATGAACACTACACACATGTACACCACACACACACATACACACACCAGAAGAGGTAGGATAAGGGGAGGGGCTTAGTGGATATTTAGTTAGCACTTTACATAAACATCAAGGCCATCTACTTTGTTTTGTAAGGGCCTCTGAATTTATTAGTGAAATAGAGTAAAATCACTGTTTCATGTGCCTACACCATGCACACAAGCGCACGCACACACTACACACACTACATTCCTGTGGTTTAAGAGGACAGGTTTACAATTCTTATTACTCCAACATCATGACATATGCAGCAATAGTTATAGTACATAAATTGGTATTGTATGCATGTATTATTCACTAACTTATTTTCACTTTATTTTATACAGCCGGCAATACCAGACACTTATGCAGTAGTTGACATGACAAAGGTCAGTGATACAGTTAGATACCGATATGGGTTTTTGGCATGTACCGATATCCAGTATACATGTAGATACCACCAAAAGAAGCCGATGACCGATAGTCGATCCGATATTTGCATTACAAACAAAAGTCATAGTTAATCTATGCAAAAGTGTACATTTACTTACTGTAAAACAACATGTGGATATATTCATTGCCATGGTGATATTGACTTGGGTTTCTATTGTGCACTCCAGACAATTAGGCACCCACAGACATTTTTATACATACTCCCACAGAGCCTTAAATGGATATTTCTGCATTACTCTGCATTTTATTGGCTTGTGTGAAGGCTGGTACAGTAGGTTTTCTTGGTTATCCTGTGACTGTTCTTTTATATTACAAAGGTACTATATACAAATATATAACTGCTTATTTTATTTAAGATTGATAAGCTTTCCAGCAACGAACACTAGAATTGTGTGTATTTGTATGGCTTCTCATAGCATAGCACTTGCTGTAGAGTGAACAATAAGCCACTGCCACTAAACAGCCACATGGATAACATAGAAAACCAATATTATAATCCGTTTATGTACAAACTATTGCTGTATAAAAATCAGTAGTGATATCAGTCCTCCTACTGTTCTGTACCTATACCAATGTTGGTAAAAAATGCCATATCAGTGGCCGATATTTTGGCCGATCCGATTATCGGTACACCTCTAGATACAGTTACTACAATTACATGTACAGGCTGTAATGTGAAGTAGTTTTTGCTTATTGTATAATTTTATTATGACTGGTCATGTGTACACAATCACAATAAGTTGTAAATCTAAACTTATAGTGATGGACTAACTAGAATCATTCATTTGTAGTTGATAGAACTCGACTTGTGCCAGTTATCACCACAATGAATTTATATTGTCATCTGCATATCTTCCTGTCACATTTTCCTATCTTCAGTAATAAACTCCTCTTAACCCTTAAACTCACACAAGCCAGAAAACTGGTCCTAATACACATGCCTAAGACAAAGTGCTGTAATTTTCCTATTGCTATGCACTTTATGCTATTCTACTTGCTCTGTAATAATCAGTAAAATGGTACCCAGGGTTTTACCCCAACATGAAACTATAGAGCCAAAACCTGCCATGTAAGCAGCTTTTCGGTAGAGAAACACACAAAACGTTACATACTGTACCTTTACAAAATTATTTATAACTTAACAATGGTTGCTCCTATCAACTTGCAATTTGTGTCATTGAATTCTCCATCAGGGCATCTATTACTCGTGTGATTAAACCCACAATCAAAACTATACATGTGGCAAGAACACGCAATGATGGACTAGTGCATTGGAATCCTTTGACACTTTTCATAGCAAATAAGCCTTTGTAGTTGCAGTGTTCATTCTCCAAGTAGCCCAGTTAACAGAGTTTTAACCAATGTTAAGTTTTAACCACAAAGAGTTAAGTTTCTCCTTTTCAAGTCACCAAGTATGCCAGTAATATGTAAACACACATTCTGCTAAAGTTCTTTACAGGTTTAAGGGTTAAAACTTCCATTTAGTGCAACTGGTTTACAGCCACACGCTGCCTAGCTATGGCCCACAGGTTATTACATGAAATTGGAAGTATCAGAAATCTTCTTAGAGTATATGTGACCGGATCTGCGAAAACCCAACACAATTGTGCAAGCCTAAATTTACAGTATAAAGCATTGATTACAATGAGAGAAATACTTGCGTATTATTGAAAAATCCATAAATATTTGAGCGCCTCTTTCTTAGTGAAGGAAGGGACTAACAATAACAACCTGGATATCATCTTATTCGCCTGTTCAAGAGGAGTTGGAAAATATTTGTTTTGTTGCAGTAGACCCAAGGATACTCAAGTTATGAGCGTTTGTTTATGTTACGTCGAAGCAATCATACACAATTGATTTTTCTTCACCGATTTCTCCTTTGTATGCAGTGCAAAAAGACAAGTAAAGGACAAACTTACCCAGTAAAGAAGAAAGTGTTGAACTAATTCAACATTCATACCTCTTAATATTCTAAAGGTCAAAATTGTATATCCATACCAGAGCATCCCAGCATCCTTACAAACCTTCTCACTGCTTTCCTAGCTGCTAAACAAGCCTTAACACCTAGAACAATGCTTGGTTGCATAATTTTACCTCGTAGGCTTATAACGCATGACCATCCTCCTCTGGGTTAATCCACAAATTGCTTAGTTGGAGCCATTTGAGTGCACAAAAGGTCCATGGGGACCCCAAATTTGACCTTTAGCCTTAACTCGTCATCCAACTCCATTTTGTGTTTCAATATAAAACCCACTAATCTCACTACCTGCATAAAATAGTTGTCAAATTCATTGGCATGTTTGTTTATCTTTTATAATTCACTCACAGAAACACAACAAGAGCAACTATGTGGAGTTGGAACGCTTTGATGACCAGAGACTCACAGTCATGCTTGTACCAGTACCAGAAGTGACTTATTTAGATGTGAAAATTGACTTGAGGTAGGTACACTGTAGGGTTCTAAATAAAGGTGGAAATGTGAGTAGCCATTGTTAGAACATTGGCTAGTCACTCACTGAATGCTAGTATAGTAAATGTACATGACTACCTTATATCAGTGTCATGTGTCAGAAGATATCATGGAGCCCCATGTGTATTGTGGACATGTTGGGACCACTCACATATAGTACATAATGATTATCATCAAAAATGACTGTTCAGTTAGACAATGCTATAGATTACCTAAAATTTTGGTGCCTCACTTGTCCCTAGCAATTAATGTAAACAATGAATTTACAAAAATAATTGGTGAGTTATGAAATACATTAAATTTTAATAACTTACCAGTAATTTACATGTATTATTACTAGTGCATAAATCGATGTCGATTTTATGCTTCAAAGATTTGAATGCAATATTCGAAGGATTGATGAATATTTAGCTACTATTATGTAGGTGGAATAATTTTGAGTGTATTGTACTATTGTAGCTAATTCCACTTTTTTGTTTTGGCTCCCTTTGACAAGTGGAATTTCTCACGTTGACAATATTACTTGTCTGTTTAACAGGATATAGCAGCTGGAGAAAACACAAAACAAAATGTATAGCTGCTGCTATAAGACCTTACAGTAGTACACAACTCACCAATATTCTTCCTCTACAGCTTGTCCCAACTACACTTCATGATTAGCGGTGGGTGTGGCCACTCGTGGTGTGAGCTAATTAACTTGTCAAACACCTAGCACAACCACCTTCCATTGCTTTCTAGTGTCTCAAGTGTAACTGCCCACGGTGAAATTATTCATGACGTGTTGAGCAGTTGGATTCTTACGTTCTTCTGCTCACTAATATGGCCAGGTTGCGCTTGTGCAAAATTTGAACTTCACTTTTGCCATTTGAATGATGTACCCTTCGAACCATTGAACGAATGCAGTAGATTCGTTTATGCACTAATTATTACAATAATTAATATTATGCTATACTTTTCAAATGTCCAGAACAGCAACTATTGGTACATACTGTAATGTAAGAACCTGGTATTGTGTTTGTGGTTAGCCCATAATTATATGGATGAGCTTATTGTGGTTAGGTGGTATAATATAGCAGGGAGACTTGTAATGTTGTGTGTCATAGTATGGCTCTGTAGCTTTAGAAAGAGTTGGTGCCCGGTTAACACGTGGTTTATTATAGGTAGCACAGCATCAAAGGTGTCCTGATCATGTGATCCACCCAGTGTAGTGACATCTACTGAAGTAAAAGATTTGTTGTGGTTGTCAAGTGATCACATGAGGGACTTCCCCTGATAAGGTACGTGTATTACCTAATATGGATCTGTCACTTAAACATTTTTTTATTTAGGAGGCATTGCAACATTATCTCCACAGACTACTCACACCCACACCATACCTCCACATTAGGGTATAGGGTCTGGTGACATTGGTTAGGATCATCTGTCTATAATCCAGTCCACATGTCTAAGACATGCTTAATGTATTTTAAACACATCCAAGAATACTGACTAATATCACCAGATCCTCATCTCCTGTAGAGGTGGATGTGGTCACTACTGTACTAATTGACCATGGACAACTGTATTATAATTTCTGTGTAAATTAAAACAACAATCATATAACACAACTTAATGTGTAAATGACAGCTAACCCTTTGTGGTATTGTGACCTTATTAACATATCTTCATACAGTAGGACTGAGGTTTTGTATAGTGTACAACACTTCACTTGAGTGAATTCAGGGTTGGGCAAGGTGGGTAGTAGACACAGGAAGTTTGGGGGTGCAAAGCTTTCAGATTTTAACGTAGATTGAATTGCTTTAATTATGCAAAAAAAAAAATCTAAATCATACTGCTTTGTAAGTGAGAGTTGCACAGGGATAAGTGACTACAGGAGCTACAGGAGTGTGAAATGAATGCAGGAGTGTGAAATGAATGCATTTAACCATGTGGGACTTCTATAGTGAAATATTGCCTTATTTGGAACACCACAGGCCACCTGTTGGTGGTTTCGTTACATAAGCAATTAGTAAGAAGCATTTGCAATGCAACAGTTCTTATAGTGATGGGAGACACCAATAGACTTGTATTAATTTTATAGCATGTGAGACAGCAACAAGAAGGGAAGTGTTGCTAACCAGCTAAAAACTGTTGATCCACAACTGGTACTGCTCATTTCATGCTGCACAGCACTAGTGAATGTGTTTATAATGACAGGTATGTAGGATGGCCTGTGTGGTTGGTGAGGTTTCAACACTATTAGTGGTGTTCCATATAAGGTAACTTTGGATTTCAGCACTGTTACCACACAACCTCATTGAATTGAAGTTTCACACTCTTTTGCACCTTTGGCGCTTATAAGCTCCTGGTGACTATCATGAGTAGTTCAGCTAGCTTATACATGTAGCTATATATGGCATACACAAGACCATGTGCTTAGTAGGATAAGTGTGCCCATGCATGAGGTACACTTAGACACTACATGTGTAGATTCTAACTCAGTAACTATGGAGTATTCTTAATAGTGTTATGTAAGGTGACTGTTCTATTAGAATATTTGACTGACTGTTCTATTACAGTATCTGGATGTTGTATCTTCTTTGGGGGGAGGGGATGGACACACGCTCCACTGTGCCAGATCTGCCATACCACTGTCATACCACAGTGATGTAGGACCTCATTACACTTGACAGACATGTAGTCAGGTGTTGTTAATAGACCACTAAGCAAAGTTTTACTGAAGTTTTGATCATTTCTATCGTCTCCAATTACGCCATGCCAGTCACTGTATTTTGGTGGTCTTAAGTAAAAGGTTGATAGTACCTGTCTATTCTGTTTTTCCATATTAATGACACATACATGTAGTACACTTATAGCCAATAACATTTCTCATATAGTACATTAATCATTGTCATTTTATTCCACACAAAGATGATCAAGGAAGCTTTGCGGACAAGAACAGGATTAGTTTACCACAACATCATGTGGTTACAGTCTTTACAAAGTGTTTATTACACAAAGTAGTAGTAGTACTTGTAGTAGTGTTCATGGGATAGTGGTGAGGAGTTTTCTTGTTTACTGCAAAGGAAGAAAACCACAAAGTAAACAAACATCCATACATATAACAATTATATACAACAACAATATCAAGACACAAGGTAGTGTGTTGTGTGGACGCTAATGCTGATATGTTACACTAATGAGTTATCAATAGGTAGAATAAACACACCAATATCCATGTAGCACGTCTGTGGTTCTTCCATGGGACTACTTTATGACATAGTGTCATTGAAATACTCTAATAGAACATACACCTACACTGATGGGTTGGTTAATCATAGAAGACCAGGGCTAAGATATGTACATCAATGTTATAAAGGATACTTGTAATAGTGGTAGGTGATTTGGGAGAGTGAATCTACCAACATAGCAAAACATGTGTTTGTTATTTATTTCAACACTTCAGGTCTAAAGGATTTCAAGTTAAGGAAGAGTCTTGGTGCACCTAGCATCCAATTCAGCATTTAATTCTGCAGAAATCTATTTTTTTCATTTTAAAAATCACCAGAACACGATTATCATAATATTTATTATGTAAAAGTTTTCGACGTATGTAATGTTCGCGGCTGCTCAACTTTCTGCAACCTTTTCATCCTTGAAAATTAACAATTGTCAAGGTAAGCTCTGTTTTCTAATAGATAACCTCAGTGAAAAACAAGTGATCCTTGAAAATAAAACCGGTGAAATTCATCGATCCACAAAAATTACATACCTCAAAAATTTATACATACATGGCATTGGTCTGCCTACTTGCCTGCCTCACTAACTACACTCACAAGGCTAGGGGTAAAATGTACAGCTACAATTTTATGCCACAGTACTTAACTCGGATCTCTTGGGGTTTCAAAGAGTGTTTGCCCTCTGTGCCTTGCCTTTCACAGTACCAGCGTTGTAAGTGGGCCGGGTCATCCGGATTATCCGGGTCATTTGAGTCGCATTTTGTGTGGGTCAAGTGGGTCTTCTCCGCTTCACTGAATATCTGGGTCTGACCCGGATGAGATCGCATGTGACTATAAGTTAACAAGCTCGATTGTATTGGTGGAAATGCAGGTACTCAAGAAACATACGTGGAGCCACGCCCGCCATTCATAATCATAATAATCATTCGGAATATACTTTTGCTGTCTGTGCAGGATATGTAGAGCCACGCCCACTTATCAGAATTGTATCAGCTGTTCTCTGTGGGTATGCATGGCATTACCGAATCTGTGTTGCTACTTGACTAACTTCTGGAAATTCTTAATTGCTGTAGCTGCATGTAGACTTACGTGGAGCCACATCCACTTGATAACACGTGTGGAGCCACACCCACTTGATAATACGTGCATGTAGAGCCACACCCACTTGATAATACGCAGCAACTTACTTTTTGCAGACAATCCTTTCTATAGTGTAGGGCTAACTATTGGAACTTGTAAACTTTCAATCTAGCCCTTAAGGCATGCCTCTATTTCAATTAAACTGGGTCAGATCCAGGTCCCATCCGGATTATTATTCGGGTCAAACGGGTCAACAATACTGACCCACTTACAACGCTGCACAGTACCTTCAATCATACTGGTCATCTTCCTCTTCTTGAAAGGAAACAATACCAAAGTGTTAATTTCCCTTATAAACAATTTCCTGAGAGAAGCATGTTTAGACCGAACTACGTACATACTTGAAACACATACACTATTGTAAGAGGGAGTCGATACCTGTAGTTGTACTTTCTGTATAAAATAATTACATAGCAACCCTCCCTTTAACAGAACACACTGCCACACCCTTAAACAACAATCAGATCATGGTAACCACATTCCCAGCTACAGTTTTTACTGTAGAAAACAATATATGGTAACCACGCCCCTTAATCTATTGTGTAGTTCACTTGAAATGAGCAGGGAAATTAGATACTCTAATAAAGCATATACTGGCTATAGCAAAAAGTTAACAAACTAATCATCTACTCTGATAGAGCAGTGAATCTGTATGCCAATACAGTACAGCCAATAGTGTCCTGATTACCAAAATTAAACTTATGCAGTTCATGATCATGTGATCTTAACATAATGCCTCAATTATGTGAATGTCCAATCTGTAAAATCTCCCACACTTGAAAAGTTCCATACACTACACACCAATGAGCCTTATCCGAAATTACGTCACAGACATAAAAATGGCCGCTGTAGTGTGGGGACATTCGTAAAATTTGTATGGGCGACTATGGGACGAAAATTTTTAAACGGCAATATCTCAGCCAAGAAGGAAAATATCGAACTGTAACTAGCAGGTATGGCTATAAGACATTACAATAAGTACGTAAAAGCGATTTTCGGTTGATTTTCAAAACAACGCTAGATTCCTATTCTTTCAGCAAATTTATCACCATACCTGTTGGTTAGAGCTCGATATCTTCCGCCTTGGCTGAGATATTGCCGTTCAAAAATTTTCTCCCCATAGTCGCCCATACAAATGTTACGAACGTCCCCACACTACAGCGGCCATTTTTATGTCTGTGACGTAATTTCGGATAAGGCTCATAAGTGATACAACTACATACAGTATAAACACTGTATTCTATGACCTTATATGTAGTTACTTCTACAAAACTACCACTTCAGAGAGTATAGGGTTTCTTACATCATCCCATTAACATACCATCCTCAACCACAGCTTACACAACTACATCACATAATACCTTATGATAATATTATTATTATTATTATTATAGGGTTTTGTTATGTGATTTTTGTTACACTTTTGTTCTGCAGTTTCATTTTATTAGGCAACACAGTAGCCAATCATCTCAAGTTACATGATCACAGCAGAGGATGGTATGAACAGAATTAATTGCTATTAGCAAGTACTGTAGTAGTGACATCAACTAGTGTAACTGACTATAGAAACTGAACAAAATAAATAGCCGGAGTAGGACATGGTGTCATAACACAACTGATTTTTGCGTAATGTAATTGAATTTCAATGATAACTGCATGATGAAAAACTAATATACTAGCTACTTGCATCATTGTAGACACCGAAGTCGATTGCATTTACTAGTAGTGACTAAGAATACATCAAACAATAACACAGGTACCTGAAAATAAGATCAGATTTTATTCTAAATAACACTCTATTGTAAAGTTCATTGTAAAATCGCTGGAGCTCAATGAAGCTCATCACATGAAACGATTTCTACACTAGTGAATTACTATTTCTGACAATAAATCCAGCGCTAAACTTCAAAGTTTACTAGAGCTATACCATATGCTAAAAATGTACAGTACGCAAATGTCATGCAATTATTGTGACATCATGTCCTACCTCCTCTCAACTGATAAATAGTTGATAAAACTTATAATCCAGTTGTTGTCATTTGTATCATTTGTACCTGTAAGAACGGTTGGGTGGCTGATATCAATGCCAGAACAAATTGTGTGTAAACAAGTTTTGATCAGCACAACGAGTTGTACTAATAAAACTTAATCAGTTTTACAAAGTAAGCACATTCCCTTAAAGCCGATATGTGTAGTATACAATCTGAATATCTAACAAATACCCACTTAACCCCTAGGGGTTTGTATTGTGTCTATTGGGGCTCAGTAGAAAAATACCAAACACTATACAAATACAGAAATATATTTAGGTGGTGCTTAATTAAAGCATCTTCAACATGCTCAGGCAGAGTTGACACTAGGTACTGATAAGTGAGACAAAGTCAGTTCTATTGCACAACTTTTAGCAGCAACAACATAGCAATAGAAGATATTTGCACAGCCTAAATGCAGCATGTTCACTTGACCACACAGTGCTTTAATGAATTTTAAGAATTAGTCAGTTTTCATGTTGTAATAATTATAGTAGCTGCTAGAAATATTATTATCATTTCAACTAATCACACAAAATTGAATTTAAGTATCTCTGCAAATTTACTGAAAGCCAATTAAGTCGCCATATTTTGAAGTCTACAGTATACACTGTACTACCATACTTACCTCAAGTCAACCTTCACATGTGAATAAGTCACTTCTGGTACTGGTACTGACATGACTATAAGTGTCTTGTCATCAAAACCTGCCAACTCCACATAGTTGTTGTTGTGGTGTTTCTGTTAGTGACAAGAACATGTATAAACGTTAGTAGTGGTTAACTTTTGGTCAAGTAATTATAAACATCACTAACATTCAAGATGTGCACCACAGGGTCATATTGCTGGAGCTTACATAATAAAAGACACTCATTTAATACTGACCAGTTTTAGGGATGTACAGGTGATACATTTAAACTGGGTCATGTGAGCACAAAACCACAACAGAATTACACAATTACAGGTGCACAAAGTGACAATAACTTGTTCATTTTTGCATTGCTAAATTACATGTACTTATGATGGTCTGCTTTCTATGGTTGATTTTATCTTCCTAAGCAGTAACCTACATAATCAATTTAGTTGTCTCTAATGTGGTGGCTATCAAGCAGTCTTGTGCACTTCTGGCTTGTAAATCACTTTGTCTATTACCTTATCTTTAACATAAAGTTATGGACCAATTTCCCATCCCATGAACAAGGTATATATAGTGAAACAGCACTTGTTGAGTAGACATCCTTGATGGATTAGACGTTTTAGGTTCTTTAGCAATGCCACGCCTACTCACGATTAGTGAAAGAGACAAGAGTTAGAGAAGGAGACAAGAGTTCATCGAAAATCCTCCTTGCTCAGGTGAATGATTCTAGGCACTTGTCAGTATTAGAGACTTGAAATCCTTGATGGATCAGACGTTTTAGACTCTATAGTGATGTCATACCCATCTACTCGCGATTATTGAAGGAGACAGAAGTTAGTAAAGGAGACAAGAGTTCATGGAAAATTGCTCAGGTGAATAATTGTTGGTTGATTTAAGCACTTGTTAATAGAGACTTGTTTACCGTTTAGATATAGTGCAACCGGGCATGTACTTCCAAAGTTAAATTTCATATTTTTGGTTATAACTTGAGACATACACCACACATCTTAATTCTGTTGTTTGCACATGGTTATACTCATGTATCTGTACATATTTGTACAAAAGTCACCATGGCAACAACCACAATTATCTCGCAAATGGTATATTTATGGTTTTTGGTTTTTCGTATCTAGTTTTATATACTTTTGAGTTTTTCAATAATTTTCTAGTAGATGAAAGGTCTCATCAAGCCCTACAGTTTGTAGAGCCAGATTTGTAAAAAAAATGTTTTAAAAGTAAGTTATGGTGATTTTTGTGATTTTCATAGGGTTTCGAAAAAATGTATCTAGTTTCACATACTTCAAAATTTTTACATATACTCATTATTTTCTGAAAGGAGATAGACATGCCTAAAATTCGTAGTTGGGGTTTTATAAATTTCTTTTTAGTTTTTGTTTTATGACATCAAGAAGTCAGATTACTGATTTTTCTGTGAAATTTGTTGAAAACCACAATTTATAAAAGTACGCTCTGAGACACTGCAAATATGCATAACCACATAAAAGCAAAAAAATATGAAATATTAATGAGCAAAGTAACACATGAAAGGATAAAAACATTACAGAATGTATCTAGTGGCATATAGAAATAAATGTGTGGGCGATGAAGTAAAATAAGTTTGGAGGTTTATGCCCGGTAGCACTATAAGGATTTCGCAGAATGAGTGGAGTTACACCATATTTGGTAAGCGTACCCACAAAGCATGGTATATCAGTTATATACCACAGTTTGCTGTGGTATATACCACAGCACGGCGCTTTTGATCTCAACCACAGGTGTGATATATTTGGCTATAAATTATGTTCCATTGTCATGTTAAGAAGCACAGAGGGTCATGGTGTATGAAGCCATGTATGTGCAATACATTATTTCTATTGGGTGATACCTGTACTTTTAACATTGAAATATTGGTTCATTTGAAGTGTTTAAAACAGGTTATTTTACCACATTTTGAAAGATTTTTTGATTTCACCTGTAAATTTGAGGTACATTTATGCTATTTAAGCAAAAACAAAAGATTTTGGATGCACTTGTATGGTTTCCCGAGTAGCCAGAAATGGGCTTATAACCTAGTTTAAAAGTTTCAAAACATGCCCTAAGGCAATGATTTTGATGTGGCACCATATCTCAAATGATTTAGTATACTTTACTTGATTTCCACATAAAATTTGGTACTTTTATCACAAAGTGAATGATTTCATCAAAATTTGTTGCTAGCTGCTCTACTAAAACAAATGCATATATCATACAGTTCTAACCATCATACAGTATGGTAGTATTATACAGTATATAGGAGATATAGGTTTGCCACAAAATGTTAACAAGAAACTAGCCTTGTAATACTTCTATGAGAGTATTACTGATCCCAAATGAACCTCATTGTTGGCTGGTTTTGTACTGTGATTATTGAAACTCATAAGATAATAATACGTAAATTATTCAATGAATCAAGTGGTGTACAGTTCATGTCCTACCTCCTCTGGGAGCAATGACCCACAATGTACTACACCACCAAATCACATACGTATAAGACAACGTTGAAACCGGGTCACTACTGCTGACCCGGATGACCCACTGACCCGGATGTGACCCGGATTAATTAAAGCTGAGACGTGTTTCGGCTAGTCTCGGGCGAACGAATGAGTCTACATTTTGAGCATTTGATTCGTGTTGAGTAAATATTGCAACTTCAGCCTAGCTGTAGGTGGAAGACCAAAAAAAAAAAAAAAAAGGGTCTTCACCTACTGACAATAGCTACCCCTCACCATAGATACCCTCAATTTCGTGCTACATACTGCACTTACTAACAAATAGGCGTGGCTGAGTATATGTTGGTAATGCGATAAGTGGGCGTGGCTCACGAAAGAGCTACGCGATAGCGTTTATAAGTTCCACGTCGTCAAATGAACAATTTCGTTTCTCACGTGATCCAATCCGGGTCAGACCCGGATAAATTGTAAACCAGGTCAGACCCGGATGACCCGGAGAAAATGTGACCCGGATGACCCGACCCGGTTTCAACGCTGGTATAAGACAGCCAGTTGTTTTGATTAACAATGTGTTGAATAGCAGGACGCAGAGCAGATCAGTGATAATCGGCAATGTGGAAAATGATTGTGGGTTCACATTTTGTGCAAGATGATGACACGATGACGTTGTACTCAACCCACGATCAATCTATCTACTAGTAGGGACCCGCCGATTATGCTGGCATAATTTTGAGCATAATAGGTACCTAAAAGCATTGAGCATAATGCCAGCATAATAGGTTAAATATTTGTACGATAGTGTAAATTCTTGCTGGAAAAATGACAATTGCAAAAAAATCGATATACTCTAATAGAGCAGTCAGTAACTCTAATAGAATAATCATCAAACTGACTGTTCTATTAGAGTATATCGATCTTTTCTCTTACATGCTGGCATGCAGCAAGAATTTATTATTTGCGTTCCAGCCACTCATTTTTTTCTTTCTATACAGTGTTAAACTAGTAGCAAAGCATATGAACTAAGGCATGAACATAGAGCATAATCGAGCATAATAGGTAAATATTGAGCATTAATTTAAGCATAATAGGTGAATTTTTGAGCAGTGCAGCATAGCATAAGAGATAAAATTATGAGCATAATCGGCGGGTCCCTATCTACTAGTCCCACACCATTTTCTAAGTCATTTAGAGGCTGCCCACTCAGAAAAATACCTTGGCTTCACCTTGGATTTTTAAAATCACAAAGATCCTCATGGTAGGTCTCTAACTGTTACATATGGTCCAGTGACTTGAATAGTACACAATCTCTACACACCAATAAGCTGAACACTGTATAGCCATGAACTTTAAAGAACAAAGGTTCTGCTTTACAAGCACACCCTCCCAAGGTATAAACAATATTTAGAACGTAGAGCTGCGTAATTAAAGCCAGCCAATAGTGTCCTGATGATCAAATTAAATTTATGCAGTTCATGATCATGTGATCTTAACATAGTGCCTCGGTTACGCAAATGTCCAATCTTTAAAATCTCCCACATAAGTTCCTTACACTATATTATAGTTAAAGCACTGTTGCACGTGTGTATGGAAAATACAGCATGAAGGGACGTGTCGAGAGTCTAATACAGCAAGATGCGAAGCCAAGTGCTGCATTTACCTCAAGGCACCCCCGAGTGCTGTATTTTCATATACACAGTATTTTCATACACACAGTATTTTCATACACACAGTATTTTCATACACACAGTATTTTCATACACACAAACATACGCGGTGCTTTAACTGTCATAGCTATTGTACTTCCTGGTCATCTGGCTCAGACCAATTTTCTCTAGTACTCAAACCGTGGCGATTTTCGGTGATCAGGATATCAATAAGTGTTGAACTAATCTATTTCTAGTCGTAGAACGAACTAATAGGATTGGTTTGGCTAGTTTTAGCGATTTACAATGTCACACACATGATCAATCATGCTGTCTTAGTAAAGTCATGTTTAAAAAGCTTCGTGATCAGACGATCAGTAAGTGTTTATACAATCTATTCCTAGCTGTAGAACAAACTCATAGGATTAGTATGGCTGGTTTTAGCGATTTTCAGTGTGTTGGTTACTTAAATAAATTCTCCGCATAACTGTGCTGTATTTGCCCAATTAGCTGCATAACTGTACTGTATGACTCATACAGTACAGTTATGCAGTTGATTAGTACTGTATGGACAATACAATACGCGGCATTGCTTTGATACTCCCACACAAAGTACAATATACACCAATAAGTGATATACACAACTACATACAGTAGGTCCTATATAAACACTGTATTCTATGACCTTATATGTACTTACTTCTACACAACTACCACTTCAGAGAGTATAGGGTTTCCTACCTCATCCTATTAAAATACCATCCTCAACCACAGCTTACACAACTACATCACATATTACCTTATGATAATATTATTATTATTATTATTATAGGGGTTTTTTTGTTACGCTTTTGTTCTGCAGTTTCATTTTATTAGGCAGCACAGTAGCCAATCATCTCAAGTTACATGATCACTTAAAAGCATTAAGAAGGAAGACGGAGGATGGTATGAACAGAATTAATTGCTTCTAGCAAGTACTGCAGTAGTGACATCAACTAGTGTAACTGACTATAGAAACTGAACAAAATAAATAGTCGGGGGGGACATGATGTCATAGCGCAAACAATTTTTGCATAATGTAATTGAATTTCAATGATAACTGCATGATGAAAACTAATGTACTAGCTACTTGCATCATTGTAGACACCGAAGTCGACTGCATTTACTACTAGTGACTAAGAACACATGGAACAATAACACAGGTACCTGAAAATAAGATCAGATTATATTCTAAATAATGCTCTATTGTAAAGTTCATCATAAAATTGCTAGAGCTCAATGAAGCTCAAAAGGGTTTGGATAATCAAAAGTTTGGGTAATTAAGGTCTCACTGTCCACAGCTGATGTCTTTCTAAACAAACTCTCTGAATTAAGGACACAAGAAAAAAGTCCATAAGGAAGACAACAAATTTGGTCTGGTCAATACACTTCCTGCATCTGAAAGAAGAAAACAGCGAAAAGTGGTAAAAACCCAAAAGGCACATCCCACTGGTGAGTTTATTATTGTGACGTAAAATGGTGGCCATGCACTGCTTCATTTGGCCTCTAGGCTTGCGACTGTGGTGAGTGAGTGAGTGAGTGAGTGGGTGGGTGGGTGAGTGAGTGAGCGAGCGAGTGAGGGAGTGAGTGAGTGAGTGAGTGAGTGAGTGAGTGAGTGAGTGAGTGAGTGAGTGAGTGAGTGAGTGAGTGAGTGAGTGAGTGAGTGAGTGAGTGAGTGAGTGAAACAAAATTTCAAATTTGGGCGATTTAAAAAAAAAATTCTATATCCAGTCACTGTTAGGTGTTTTCTTGTATTTAATACTGTATTTCATGTTAGACCAATGAAACTTGATTAGCAATTTCGCATCATCGCCCGCATGCTTTTGATACACCTGCATGGAATTTCATTATTGGTATTTCAGATCGAAATACTATTATAGAGCAGTCACTTTTACTCTAATAGAGCAATCAGCTATACTCTAATGGGAAAATCACTTGTTATACTTTAGCTATTTAATGCAAGAGTAATCAATGTAGATCTCACTGTTTTTTTTTTGGCAAAAATCTTCATGTTTGGATGTGTGTTGTGCTTTTGGAAAATAATGAATAATAACCACCTGCCTGCATCAAATTTTCAAAAATCTGAGCAAGAAACAGGTAATCAAGTTTCATTGGCCTTAGATGGACTAATATTACTCCGTAAAGGTGACTTTCGTGGCATAAGATGTCTCTTGAAAACGGCATTTTAGGCACACGCATCATTTTTGGGGGATCTCTACTTACAGGAATATCCTCCCACAGACCACAAAATGACCTCATAATAATAGTGCATGACTTTAACCTTTTATTGTGGTTTTGTTTGTTAATTTGTTGTAGTGATACTTTAATTAATGCATTGCCCAACCACAGCCACAACAGCCATAATAGTTATGGCAAAATCAATTATAAATACCTGTAGCATAACTTTATAAGAGCTCTGTATAGCGTCTGTCAAAAGTGTTAGTAGATCTGTAATGATCACGCCCTAAAGTGAAGGGGAACAGGGATAACTGGTCCCTCACTCATGATTGTGGGAAAGATGACATCACACACTTTTTGATGGTCGATAATAACATTGTAGCAAAATATTCCAAGTGATATTGGTACTATTAACAAGAGAAACAGTAAGGAGACAGATCATAAAGGTTAGAGTGGCGTACTGCTACTTTTGTACAGCACATATGTACATGTGCACTTGCTCAAACATCTAAAAACCACACTTGAAGATAATTTCTTCAAATGTCAACAGGTAAGCAATGTTTATTGTGCTTAAACTCACAGAAGTCGACAAAGCCATTCTTCACTACTGGTACACATAAACACTACTAGACTGATAAGTTTACTGTAAAATTTTACATGTGGGTTTTCCTAGGCTGATATTGTACTTCAAAGTTATACAATGGCTTTGTGGTTGTCATTGTGTAAACAATTACTAGATAATAGAATCCCTTGTTTATAGTGAGTAATTTGATATTTGATTGTTCATGGGGCTCACATAATGTGGCATGTGTAACTGTTGTATAATGCCCTACACAACACAAGACATTATTGTCATGGTATTATCACAACTCGACTAACACACATCCACTAACCTGAAGGAGTTAAGGTGGTTACATTAGTAGTAACAACAGTTGCTGGTCCAGCATTGTTAATAGCCAACACTGTCACTTCATATTGAGTATCATTATCAAGATCAATGAAACTGATAGTATTACTAGTAGTGGTTCTCTCCTCCACCAGTTCTGTTGTCCCATCAGATAAGGTCACATTGTATGTCACATCACCACATGAGGTATGGCTGAATGTGTCCCATGATATTACCAGTGAGGTCAGTCTCCTTTCTAACTAGTAAATTGAGGGACCTGTGAGGAGTGATACAGTATGTGAATTAGTTCAGAACGGACAAGAAGCACAACAAAGCCACACTGTCTACAATTGTGCCACTCTGCAAAAAGCTAATACCACCTTTTTTTGCATAGCTATCATATATGAACTTTTCATCTATAGCTAGAGGTGTCAAGTTTCAGTGCCTGCAAAAAAACACTTGTTTTTTATAGGTGGTTAACAGTGATTACAAGTGCACAAAATGAGCAATTGGAATCAGTGGAAACGGAAACCGTAAACAGAAAATGGTAATAATCAAGTTATTATAACTAAAGTACAACCCTTACTTAGTGGCCACCTCTTAAAGACCACCTTTTTATATAGAGCTGAGCGACAGCACAACTATTATAATTGTTGTGTGAGTATTACAGTTGTTATCTTTGTTGTTCATGCTCATGCTACTGGTCTTTTACAGTTTACTGAACTTCAACATTATCATCTTTGCTTTTGTTATCCATATACGTATTTGCCCAAGCACAGACATGGATAAGCAATCGTGATAGCACGATAGTGTACCATTAAGATCACGATTGTTACTATATATACCTATCACAATAATCCACTATCACTCAACTCTAATTATATAGACCATTTCTGTACAAAGACCACTTTGTCATAAAGTAGTAAACTTCACTTTGCATGGACAAACTTTCTCACTATTTTGCATGGCACCTTTTGGATGTCACAAGTGTATCACATGATAAAACATTGTCATGAATTTTAATTGACAATGCTTTTACAAAAAGTACCACCCAAATCAATCGCATAGCACCAAAACTTTTTTTTTTTGGGGGGGGGGGGGGGGGGGGGGCTAAAAGGAGCATGCTGAGTGCACCAAAGCACACTGTTGTAATCACTATAACCATTAACAAGACTCCAGCTTCCATACAAGGGTCTGCTCAAATATTTTGAGCCCTCAACTTTTTCACCTTCCTCTACTTGTGTATTATATACACACTACATGGTCCAGTAACTTGAATAGTACACAAACTGTACACAACAATAGTACACAAACTGTACACAACAATAGTACACAAACTGTACACAACAATAGTACACAAACTCTATACAACAATAGTACACAAACTCTACACAACAATAGTACACAAACTCTACACAACAATAGTACACAAACTCTACACAACAATAGTACACAAACTCTACACAACAACAGGTTCTACTTTAAGGACATACTCTCCCAAGGCACAAGCACTATCTACAAAGTAGATCTGAAGTCAATTATCAATAGTGACCTTATCATGTCCATGAAATCTTAACACAGTGTTTCAATGTGTTCAATCTTCAAAATCTCACACATTTAACAAGTTCCATACACTACACACCAATAAGTGATACAACTACATACAGTATAAACACTATTATTCTATGACCTTATATGTACATGCCAATAAGTGATACAACTACATACAGTATAAACACTATTATTCTATGACCTTATATGTACATAACTACCACTTCAGAGAGTATAGGGTTTCTTACATCATCCCATTAACATACCATCCTCAACCACAACTAATCACACATTATCTTATAATATTATTATGGGGTTTGTTCAACCTTTATCATGTGGTTTTGTTACCCCTTTTAATAGGCGAGTTAGTATTGGTACAATATACCAATTATCTCAAGTCACACGATTATTTAAATGTACAAAAGAAGGAAGGTGGATGGTGCTATAGAGCGGTAACACTTGACATCACAGTCGTTACATAATCACTTCTGCAGGGCAGAAAAAGTATGCATGCCATTGGGGCACGAGTTTACTTTGCCTGAGGTTTGTTGAGACTGTCTTTCTAAATAAAACCACGGTGTCAGGAACAAGGAAGAGAGTAGTATAACAGATATTTAAGTAGTGCAAGTTAGTTTGATCCGTGCTGGGCGAGTTATGGCTGATAACTGACAAAAAATGCGTAGGCACAAGGATTTTGACACTTCTGAAAAGTGCGATAGAAGAGTCCCACAATGTTTATATCGACACATTGACATACAATGGTTCATAGTTGTTTATTCTTTCTTACTGAAGTGTTGTTTAGTGACAATGGCTTTTTCGAGTTGAGCCCAAAACAGCCGTTTTATCCTTTGAACCCAGGTAAAACCAACCCGATGCCCAAGTGATGGTTTTCATCATGCTTCCCAACTTTTGTTCTATGTCCTGAGTAAGTTTCATGCCGAATGAAGCACCAGAAACCGAGTTGTAGCCTCTTGAAGGTGCCCCCCCATTGAATTTGCCCCACTTCTTACCCCGTGGAAGTTACGATTACGCATTTTAACGTAATTTTGAGTTATCACTCTATGCTACAGTAGTGACATCAACTAGTGTAACTGACTACAGAAACTGAACAAAATAAACAGTTGTTAAAGCTTAGGATCAGTTGATGTCATTTGTACCTGTAAGAGTAGTTGAGTGGCTGATGTTAATGCCAGAACAAATTGTGTGTAGACTAGTTTTGATGATATAATGAGTTGTACTAAGCATTTTTACAAAACAAGCATATTATATAATTCCCTTGTAGCCCAGCTATATGTGAAGTACAATCTGAATATCTAACAAATACCCACTTAACCCCTAGGGTTTGTATTGTGTCTATTGGGGCTTAGTAGAAACCTACCTCAAGTCAACCTTCACATCTGAATAAGTCACTTCTGGTACTGGTCTGTAAGTGTCTTGTCATCAAAACCTGCCAACTCCACATAGTTGTTGTTGTGGTGTTTCTGTGAGTGAAATACAAGAACAATATATCAAAGTTCTCTAGTAGAACAGTCAGTGATTGTTCTATTGTTGTAACAGTGATCTAGATACTCAAATAGAAAGTCTCTCTATTAACTTGTGCTATAAAATGCAATTTTACAAAAAGCCATACAAATACATGTGTATAAGTGCTGCTGTTATGGTTAAACATTCTTACCCAGGTCTTCTAAAAACAGTAGCTGTTACACTTTAGGTATGAAGAGCTGCATGTGGTAGCTAATTGTCTGGGTGGTGTAATAGAGGCAGGTATCCAGGTAGAGATGTGCTTTTTAACAGTAACTCTGTTGTCCGTACTAAAAATCATATCAGAACACACTAGCTTTTTGTCACATCAGTAGTTTATCAGCATCACCGAATAAAGAAATTTAAAATATATACACAGTGAATGTAGAATCAGTGTCGGCTCTTTAAGGTACAGATAAATTGGATATTGTTACAACTATTAGCTAATATGCCAGTTATAACTAGCCATGACCATTTCATTATAGTATCATGATACAGTATCGTATCGAACAGTTTATTGATGGTGATATGTGATACACAAAATGCACTATATCACAGAACACTGATATCTTTAGCTGGAGAAATAACCTTGAAAGACTTCTACACAGTTACTATAGGTTTCTTGTGCAGCTTATCACTACAAAACATGTTCTCAATACTATATTGATGTCTATATGAAGATGAGCATGTGTATTATGTGTTTTGTCCAGTGTCTAAACATGACAGCTATTCCACCTGTCATCTCTGCCTACAATAATGTACAGATACAGTTCTACACATCAAGACCAAGTCTCAAGGTTTATCTGTTTCCTAAGTAGTCCACCCCTTCAAATAGAGTAAGGGTCTGGTGACCATAGTATATGGTACTTGTGTGACCAGAATGTAAATGTGTGCACAAAGCAATGGCGGATCCAGGATGGGGAATGTGGGACAAACGCCCCCCTCTCACTTTGTGGAGGAGCCATACATGTACTTCTGATTAAAATACTAAACTTTATGTCAGGGCAAGAATGATCAATTTATAATTAATGAAAATATGTAGTATTTATTACAAATTTAACTGAAACCGAAGTGAACCAAAGTCAAACTAGTTGTGAAATTGTCCCTCAGCACCTACATGCGTACCAAGTGCCTCTAAAATAACTATCACGTTGCTGCTGTTTAAGAGATTCATAGCCTTTTACACAGCTTTTAAGACCTCGCAATCATCTGCAAAAGCTAAAATGTCAAAAATCAACAGTGAGACACTATTAGAGGTGATTATTTGCTGCTTCAGAAAATGCAGCAACTAACAAGAGAATCTGGCTCTCCCTGCAATCACCTACAACTTAGCCTGTTTGTGCCCTCCCCTTGCCAGCTCCTGGATCCGCCTCTGCAAAGTAATAATAGTATTACTTGTTTAGTTTGTAACTTGGCAAAGAAAGCACAAAAGTTTATACTTCTTAACAAAAGTCTTTACTGTGTGTGCATCTCAGAGTCTCACTTGGGGATTATCCACTGCTTTCTAATTTGGTCATCATGGTTATTGTGTTATTAATGGCACAACTACATGGTTTATGTCACATGATTATTTAAACTGGATAATGTGATTTGATTGGCTCTGATAGTAGCACAAGTACCATATACTATGGTCACCAGACCCTTCCGCTATAATACAAAGAGGTGGGTGTTACCAGACTATTTCCTAGGTTGGTAGGCTGTAAATGACTGCCATAAGTGTACTACATTATGGTGGTGTATAGGGTCAGGGTTGTACAAAGGACAGGTTTAATCATACTGTAAGTAAACAAAACAAACACAGTCTCACATACAGTAGCAATGAGCACAGATACTAGTCTCGCATGGCCAGACCGTTTTTTCTCTGCACAGCATTTATCGATTGGAATTACAAGCACCTACTCCGAAAAAGGGTCTGGAATGGCAAGGGGGTGTCACTCAGGCTCTTGCTGTGTAGGTTGATCTGCGACCACGGTCAAACTCTAAGTCAATGGTCGAGGCCACAAAATAGCTCTTACAGTGGGTCAAGGGTCAAGACGATACAGAAGGTTCAAAACCCACAATCAAAAGTATACATAGCTATTATCAAGCTAAACATGTCACTCACAGTATAATAAAACCATGCAAAAGAATAATACATATTTTAATGTAGTATTATATACACACCCATAAAGTAAATAGCTTCATGTGCCAAGTTATTTTACAACAAAAATAAAAATAGCTAAATCTTTTCTTGCAATAACCAAATTCGCTCCGCGCTTTACTGATACGGAAGGCCAGCAATACATCGACACCATTTCCTTCCACTCATGTGGCCAAACTCATGATTTTAAAAGTTAACATATACATTGTTCCAAGAAATTAAACGAGTCGGTCGGGCCGAGAAACATGAAATTAAGTTGAAGTGGCCTAAGCTATAGTATCTATGTATTTACTGAGATTTTTGCACAACACACAACAAATAAATAAATACCAAAGGTGTAGCCGGGTGTGGTGGATTCACTAAGTGGTTTTGCACAGCATATAATATACACAAATAAAATAAATAAATACCATACAGTCTCGCAATGAGTACAGATACACATTAAAAACTTACACACAAACTGTCATTCCGTTATCAGTACTCCATTAAACACGACCTGGTGACCAACAACAGTTGCTGCGACCATAGATGACCGGACTTCTTTAACTTCAATTTTTCTTATGCGCGCCTAGTAGCTGCTTATTCAAAGGGTGTGCCGTGCGTTTCGTCAAAATGGCTTCTGCTCTCCTTCCTTCCGTGTCTTCTGTGGCTAAGTGTCAAGTGTTGATGGAACATTTTGATAATCCAGACCAACTTCAAGATGCTATTAACTGTAGCGAAGAATGCGCCGCTTTATTGCAGTATCCCTCCACCACGCCCGTTTCTAAATATTGTCCTGATCATCCACGAAGAAAACTTGACGTGTTCTGCAGACAATGTGGAACTGAGTTATGTAGAGATTGTGTCTCCCATGGTCACTCAACACACCAGCGTACTAGCATTACAAGTGTGACTGATGAAGAAACCAGGAGACTGGGAGAAGCTATGGGTCACATGACAGATTTACTGGAAGAGACGAAACGAGCAGTGTCCGTTGTGAAGGAAATGAGACAACGTGTTAGGAGCAGAAAGGAGCACAACATGGAGAGGACAAGGGAGGTGTTTAATGCTCTTAGAAAAATCATCGATGAACGAGAAGAACAAGTCATAACAGATATTACCAAAGGAGCAGACAAGAGGGAGAACACACTAAAGGTATTATTTTGTAGTTAATCTGCCACACAAAGTTAGTATCAGTAACATAATACAGCAGTTCTAATAGATATTGTGTGACAACAAATACCAGCAAAATCACGTGCACAAGATTTCGACCAATCAAATCAATTCATTTTTATGTTTAAACTATAATATCAAGATACAAGGTAGTGTGTCGTGTGGCCCAAGAAGTCGGCGCACCGCACCATGAATATATTAACAGGAAGAAAAAAAATGCAATTTTCACACCTATGTAGCTCTGTGATCCCTTATCCGATTGGAACCAAATTTGCTAGAGATGTGCCGCCCAGTTAGGGGAGTCTACATACCAAATTTGAAGAAAATTGCTCCAGCCATTTCCGAGATACGAGCGAACAAAATTTCGTTTTAATTTCTTCGTTATCTTCATTTTGCAAAATTCGCCATAAAACACGAATGCGTGCTCGGATTGGGCTGACATTTGGCACACTTAAAGGGCTCATTAAGGCGGATCTCCATACCAACTTTGGTAGGAATCCGATGCACATTCACGGAGTTATGACCGATTATTTGCGTAAAATGAGGTCGAAGGTCTGTCACACCTACAGGGTAAACCCCTTGGAGGAATCAGTTGAAAATTGATATGTAGATGGAGCAACCATCGTAGGAGTGCCTTTTTGTGGTTTGAAAGGAATCGGGATAAAGACCATGGAGATATGACACAAAACCCAACCTGTGTCAAAATTACGCGATCGATTTTTATGAATAAAAAAACTATTAGTTTTCGTGTCTACCAGGCAAACCGCTTAGAGCAACAAGCTGAAAATCAGTATGTAACTGGAATAATCATCATAGAAAGTTGTTGCAGTAGTACAGAAGAATCGAAGTACAAATCACTGAGTTATGATTCGAAAGGCAACTACGTGCAGCAAATGCGAGATCGAGATACTCTAATAGAACAGTCACCCTAATAAAGCATTCAGCTGCATTTATAATTTACTCAGTTATATTACATTGCAAGTTATTCTGTAGGGAATTCAGCTACAAACAAATTGCCCTGTAGAGAGATCAGCTAGAAAGTTACCTTGTAGAGAGTTCAGTTACAAAGAAACAATCATGCAAAGAGTTTAGCTGCAAACAAATCACCCAGTAGAAAGTTCCGCTATGAACAGATCACACTGTAGAGAGTTCAGTTAGAAACAAGTCATCCTGTAGAGAGATCAGCTAGAAGAAGTTACCTTGTAGAGAGTTCAGTTACAAAGAAACAGTCATGCAAAGAGTTTAGCTGCAAACAAATCACCCAGTAGAAAGTTCCGCTATGAACAGATCACACTGTAGAGAGTTCAATTAGAAACAAGTCATCCTGTAGATAGATCAGCTAGAAGAAGTCACCTTGTAGAGAGTTCAGCTACTAAGAAACCACCATGTAAGAGAGCTCAGCTGCAAACAAATCACCTGTAGGGAGTTCAGCTAGGAACAAGCCACACTGTACAGAGATCAGCTAGAAACAAATCATCCTGTAGAGAGTTCAGCTAGAAGAAGTTACATTGTAGAGAGTTCAGCTACAAAGAAACTACCATGTAGAGAGTTTAGCTGCAAACAAATCGCCCTGTAGAGAATTCAGCTACAAACAAATTACCCTGTAGAAAGATCAGCTAGAAGAAGTTACCTTGTAGAGAGTTCAGCTACAAACTAATCACCCTGTAGAGAGTTCAGCTAGAAACAAGTCACCCTGTAGAGAGATCAGCTAGAAACAAGCCACCCGTAGAGAGTTCAGCTAGAAGAAGTTACATTGTAGAGAGTTCAGCTACAAAGAAACTACCATGTAGAGAGTTCAGCTACAAACTAATCACCCTGTAGAGAGTTCAGCTAGAAACAAGTCACCCTGTAGAGAGATCAGCTAGAAACAAGCCACCCGTAGAGAGTTCAGCTAGAAGAAGTTACATTGTAGAGAGTTCAGCTACAAAGAAACTACCATGTAGAGAGTTCAGCTACAAACAAATCAACCTGTAGCAAGATCAGTTAGAAGAAGTTACCTTGTAGAGAGTTCAGCTACAAACAAATAACCCTGTAGAGAGTTCAGCTACAAACAAGTCACCCTGTAGAGAGATCAGCTAGAAACAAGCCACCCGTAGAGAGTTCAGCTAGAAGAAGTTACATTGTAGATAGTTCAGCTACAAAGAAACTACTATGTAGAGAGTTCAGCTGCAAACAAATTGCCCTGTAGAGAATTCAGCTACAAACAAATCACCCTGTAGAAAGATCAGCTAGAAGAAGTTACCTTGTAGAGAGTTCAGCTACAAACAAATCACCCTGTAGAGAGTTCAGCTAGAAACAAGCCACCCGTAGAGAGTTCAGCTAGAAGAAGTTACATTGTAGAGAGTTCAGCAGTTCAGCTGCAAACAAATCACCCTGTAGAGAGTTCAGCTAGAAACAAGCCACCCGTAGAGAGTTCAGCTAGAAGAAGTTACATTGTAGAGAGTTCAGCAGTTCAGCTACAAACAAATCACCCTGTAGAGAGTTCAGCTAGAAACAAGTCATCCGGTAGAGAGATCAGCTAGAAGGATCACCTTGCAGAGGGGTCAGCTACAAAGAAATCACCCTGCTTCATCTTCTCTTCTTCCTGTAGTAAAGAATAAATGATAGGTTAAAAGCCCTAAAGCCGGCCATAGGCCGGCTTTGGTGTATACAAATACAAAAAGAAGTGAAATCTAATCCAAAACAGCCAAGCTGTAAAAAAAGTGCAGCCCTGAGAAAGGCCATGGTGAAAAAAGATGTGAAATCCAAGGTGGCGGCCAAGAAATGGCTGTGATGGTAGGTTAATGGTAAAAATTTTAATAACAACAATTCAGGTGAATTTTGTGCCAATTGACCAAGCAGCACCAAATTCACCTGAATTGTCGTTATTAAAATTTTTACCATTAACCTACCATCACAGCCATTTCTTGGCCGCCACCTTGGATTTCACATCTTTTTTCACCATAGCCTTTTTCTCAGGGCTGCACTCTTTTTTACAGCTTGGCTGTTTTGGATTAGATATTAATTACTGCAAATAACATGTGTTGTTGTCATGCAAGGTCTTTTAATTATAAGTTTATTTATAACCCCATACAGGTTTACATACCAAACCAATTCACATGATTTTGTGTAATAGGTGAGCCCCTCCCACCTACCATTTAGCATTCTCTATTAGAGAAATTAAAAGCAAACACATTATCTGTTTTACTGACTTAAAGGTTTGAAACTGGCTTGAAATTGACAGTCAAAGCTAAACCAACAATGCTAACATCAGTAATATTATGCTACAAAGTAGTTCTTCCTGGGATTGGTAGTGGTAATGATGTGTCTCGTTGTTCTTGTTTTAATATTAGCTACAGCTGGAGAGGTTGTTGTTACTATGGACACAACTACAGAATTGTCTGGAGCTATTGAAGAAGACAAGAGAGAACAAAGTGACTACCACTGAACTGGTTAGGAGGAGGAAGATACTGGAGCGACGACAAGATCACCTGATGTTAATGAAGAAGAGATCAAGACTGGAACCAGTAATGAAGGAACAAAGAGAAGTTGAGTATGAAGAAGTGGAACGTCTTTGTGAGGAGGTGACCAAGTTGGGAGGATTTCTACCTCTGGACCCCAGCAAGTGTGAAATGACCTTCCCTACAGCAATGACAATAATGACCAAAGAGACGTCACTAATGGTAACACTTAGAGATGTCAATGGTGACATTGTTGATGATAAGAATAGTGAGGTAAATGTATCCGTGACCACCAAAACTGGAGAAGCCATAGTAGTGGGACCAGTCAAGGATGTTAGTGGTGGAAACTACACAGTATCCTTCACTCCCAGGACACCTGGAGATCACATGATATCAATTGTAATTGATGGACAACACATCCCAGGCAGTCCTCACAAGTGAGGAATAGTGTGTGTTCTATTAGAGTGTTTTGTGGATAACATGTGAGGTGTGATTGTATTATACTTATTCAGTTAGTGTATACTAATGTTACACAATGACTATACATATTAACACTACTACACAGTCAGTCTATACAGTCACACTACTATACAATAGCTATACATGTATTATTTTCCCATACAATGTGTCATACATACAAAACATACAAGTGATTATCATTCAAACTTTCCACTATAATGTTATCTCATTTCCTGTACATACAGGAAGTGATGTCACCAGTATTATTAATGTACAGTAGATCATGTGATACTGTCATGTTACTGTAGGATATCAGTTGTACTGAGAGACTACAGCAAGATGAGAGAAGGACACTGCCAAGTGATGACTCATTATGGAGGGAGCAAGTTTGGTAAACTCCTTGATGTTGCTATAGGAGTTAATAATGAAGTCATCATTATTGATGATACTAACAAGTGTGTAATTGTGCTGGACTGTAACTTTGCCTTACTAGCAGTGATTGGACAAGGAAGTGGTGACAACAGATTAATCTATCCTTATGGTGTAGCAGTCAGTAAGGATGACATCATAGCTATTGGTGACTGTAGTAGTCATCAAGTGAAGAAGTATTCCCTACAAGGAGAACTCTTATCAATAATTGGTAACAATAGAGGGAAGAAGAATGGCCAGTTTAATTTTCCTAGGGGACTAGTCTTCAGTAGTAATAAAATGTTGTATGTTGTAGATGGGTGGAATCACAGGGTCCAGGTATTCCAACAAGATGATAAATTTGAATTTACATTTGGCAGTAAAGGGTCCAACCCTGGACAATTTCAGAATCCTGTTAGAATAGCAATTGATACTGACAATAGAGTATTAGTTAGTGACCTTTATGGTAATCATATTAGTCTCTTCAGTCATACTGGCAGTTTTATTAGTAGGATAACATGTGATAGACCATGGGCCATTACTGTTAGCCCTGATGGTCACATCATAGCTAGTTATGGTGATAGGAATAAAATTGGTGTATGGAGCCCCACCCATCAAATGATAGAACATTTTGGAAAGAAGGGACCTCAACAAGGAGAATTTGATACTATCAATGGTATAGCCATGAACAGTAGTGGGAGTATTTATGTTGTGGAGTGTCACAACAAGAGACTACAAGTTATCAGTTAAATTGTTATTTTGTGTGTTTGTATGATGTAATCTATTATTACCATGGTTACTAATTGTTTACACAATATGATAATATTCTACGTAACTGTACATATTAGTGTGTGTGGGGTGATGGTGTGGTTGTTTTGTGTTGTTACTATGTAGCCATGACAACCACACAACCACTGTTACCAGTAAGTGTTGGTGATGAAGAGCTGGTATATAAGTGTCTTTTCTATACAGGTGGAGAAAGTAGATGTGTACAATGAAGATCATCTGAAATGATGTCATTGGGGACTTTTAGCCAATCAGATTGTACTGTGTGTACAGAATAAAGTAATCAAAATGTGACAATGTATGAACTATAAATCACCAGTTTCCTGATCATGTGATCCACCCAGTGTAGTGACGTCTACATGAGGGATTTGTTGTGGTTGTCAAGTGATTAAATCAGACAGTTCACCTTAATAAGGTATGTGTACTACCTTATTTGGATGTGTAATTTAAATGTGTTTAATCCAGGAGGTGTTACAACATGTTCTCCTATTTACCAACGGACTACTCACACCCACACCACACCTCCACACTAGGGTATAGGGTCTGGTGATATTGGTTAGGATTTTTTGGATCATCTGTCAATTTATTAGTTCTCCATTACCACATGTAGTTGATGATGTAATCCTAAGGCATTCTGATTGGCTTAATGTATTTTAAACACATCAGTGTCCAATACTGACCAATATCACCAGATTCTACTCTCCTGTAGAGGTGGGTGTGGTCACTAATGTACTGATTGGACAAATGTATTTCTGTGTATTTGAGAATTGAATGAATCATTTTCTTTCATGTACATAGTTACTATACGGAAACAGCCTTTATGGGATTTGTGACTTATGAATAGTCTATAAACTAGTTAACTGAGGGATAGTACATTACTGATGCTGCATATGATACAACAAAAAAATTATCTAAGTTTCCTACCAAAATTTTGTACCATATATGGTAGTAATGAGGTTTACTATACAAAAATAGATTTTTCTGTCGTTACCACTTTGTAGCACTGTTAACTTCAAAATTTCTTGGCTTCCAAAGCTGAAATTTCAGTTGACCATATATTCCTTTAGGTAAAGAAAAATGTAATTTGTAAATCCACTAACATGTGGGGTTCTTGCAGATTTGGTCACATAATATTATTAACTCTTGATACTATTCTGAATGAAAATCATACTCTGAGCAGTCTGGTAAATATCAACTACTCTAATAGAACAGTCACTTAGCTGCAGTACTAGTGGAAACCTTTCAAGTGTTGTATAATTATGTACAATATTTACTTAGTCATTATTATACTTGTTAATATACATGGTGGCTACACAATCATTGCCATTATTAATGTCACACAGACAAAAATGATTTGTAACAGTTTACCCTAAACTAATGGGGACCAAGAGTCAAGTCACACTAACTTGTTATTACAATCTTTCCCAAAGTATAGTCCATTAAATACACTTCCTGTTGACATGTGACCACAAGTTTGTCTACACTGACCATGGCCTTTTTTACTGATCCAATCATCCAATTAGAGCACACCATCATTTTTAATGCTACAACAAGACAAGGATAAGTGCAACAAAAATAATAACACATTAAACAGTTGTTCAAAATTATTAATAGCTAAGCAACTGGAGGCTTCTTGTTTATATCGTAAATAAAAAAAATAAATGTAAACAAACATCCATACATGTATAGACACTGAATACACAAACAACAACAAGACACATAGTGGAGTGGACTGCTCCAAAGAAAGCTGGCACACCACATCATTGTGTTTTTAACTGGGAAAACAAATACACAATTATTTTTTCATGTGTAAGTAACTTCACGGTCACTTCTCAAAATGGGACAATTTGAGTGGAATTTCCTACCAAGTGGGCAGGCCAGGCCACATACCAAACTTATGCAAAGAAATAAGCTTAAGCAAGAGTACATAATATACCTAAATATATATATTATGTACTCTTGGCTTAAGCCATCAACAAAGTTCATTTTCTCTCAATCCTTATAATCACCATTTAATCCAAAGACCACACAAAACTGAATAATTTATTTACGTAGCTAGGTCGGCATACAAAAAAATTTACTGAAACTTGCCAAAGTTAAAAAATGGCCACTCATTTTCCCACTTTAAGTCTACAGTATACACTGTACTACTGTACTTACCTCAAGTCAACCTTCACATGTGAATAAGTCACTTCTGGTACTGGTACTGACATGACTGTAAGTGTCTTGTCATCAAAACCTTCCAACTCCACATAGTTGCCCTTGTTGTGTTTCTGTTAGTGAAATATAACAGAATGTACATAAAGAAGTAGTGTTTAACTTTGCACATGGAATTGCAAATACCTCTAATGTCTACCATAGGGTCATATAATAATTATGTGACCGGATTTTCAAAAAAGGGGATCTTTCACACACACCCAATTCCATGAACTTCAGATACCATAACTTAATACATATACCTGAACCATCCATTAAGTGATGTATATGTTGGATGTTCTCACTTGCTTTTTGTAAGTTGTAAATCCGGTAGAGCGAAACTAATTACCACTCATTAATCAATACTGAGCAGTTTTAGGAATGTACAAGTGATGCATGATTAATGGTGACAGTATAAAGGTGTCAAGAGTATACATGTGTAGTTTGGCTCCACTGGCTATAGATGGTGCATTTTTATGGCTTTACCCTTAGGTGTAATTTTGATTGGTCATAAATATTGTGTCAAAGCAAACGCTTTTTGCGCTATACCATGTAGGGGGAACTTGGCGGGGGTAAATTTTGGCCAGTAGCAAGCTAAATTGAATTTGGAAATATAAACTTTGGCAAATTCAACCTCAGTGTTTAGCTATAAAGATGCTAATCTGAGGTGCTACAAGTACTTGACAGATTAAATGTTGGTGAATTTGTAGCAAATCACTAAAGTTTCCCTCTCTGACTATACAATATACAGAAACCACAGAAGTACAAACATTAGCACCCATAATCTCTACAGCACATTATGTAAAGAAAGAAAGCCCTTGAATTGCCTTATCCACCTGTACTGTTGTTGAAACATCATTTGATTAAGGCATAGTGCGCACTCCATACAACAGTCTGTTAAAGAAATTAATTACGCAAGTGGAAAACCCCCAAAAGTACATCCCTGTTATCCTCAACCAAATCTGCTAAACTCAGTGTCATTTTATGTGTTGAAGTGTACTGATTAAGAATTCACCTGTACTGAGTCTTAACTGGCAACTTAGAGAGAAGTACACCAAAAAAACTTGTTTTCCCAACATTTATTTACACACCTAATGATGCGTAATTCACCAGAACAAGGCTCAATTCTGTTTGTCTCAGAACAAAATCTAATACACCACAGGACTCGCCTGACATCAAGGAATCTGATATACCAACTTCTGTAAACTAATTACCCCCCTCCATATAAAATAGGTGTCTATGAAGGTTCCTCTTACTCATAGGGGCTTGTACTAATTACATGTGCACATTGCATTTTGAGAATTTCACTTATGGTGTCACATTGAATTAAAGCTCAAGTGATAGTCATGACAGTTTTGAATAATCAGGCCATACCCCAATTTTATCATATGTTTCTTTTCCTCTAAAATAAATCAAAACATGAAGCTAAATTATTTGACTTATATGACTGCTTTATTAGAGTATTTACCAATTACTACTAGTAGTATTGCATATTACATGATCACATTAAGATTATATTAATTTGTCATGGCCTTGCGTATGTGAGTTGATTTTCTTTGGGACAAAGCTAGTCCCTTGGGTAACATCACCAGTGCTGCCTGCCCAGTATCAAATCTTACTAAAGGTCAATCTGTGTGGGCACAGATTCAAGAAAGTTAACTGCATATGCCGAAAACATAGAATATATATAATACGCGCAGGCGCTTAGAGACTTGCCTTGATGCGTAGTCTTAAGTGTCATCTTTGACTTCTAGTTACTTCAATGAATTGGTCCTCTCCCTAGGATAATATACATCGCCGTCGTTCTTCGTAGATTGGCTTGCTGATTGATAATATAAGCACTCGTGGCATTTATAAACTTAATTTCTTAATTTGAGAAGCGCCACTGGGAAAACTTGGTAAAGGATCTCAACCTCTCAAGGATCATGGACGGAGGCTCGGACAGCGGTAGAGGGTCAAACATCTAGTATGGCTGAGTAACAAAGCAGCAGTATGATGTGTACAGTACTAAATGACTGTAGTTGGTCCCACATGAGCGGAGATTACGTCTGTGCTGGGCACGTAGTGCTGACATGTGCAAAGGATTTTCTAGCGCAAACAAAAACCATGATCGCCACCACCACCACCACACCTACTGATTTAATAAGGTAAATGCGGGTATTTCCGGACAGCGCACAATTCCGGACACTTTGGCACCTTTACCAAGCTAGCCCAGGAACGAAACAACGGATTGCCTTGAAATTTCTGGTGTGAATAGCTATTCTTATAGGGATTATAAAAATCGAAAAGTGTGTTCTAGTTGATTCATTCTTGGGTGCTATACACGAAGTGTCCGGAATTGTGCGCTGTCCGGAAATACCCGCACTTACCTTAGTTCCCGCGTAACACAAGGCGCAATCTGACGAGAAGAAGAGCAGTGCAGTCTTTCGATAGAGCCAGAAACTACAAGAGCGGCGACAGGAATTCAGCCTTGAAAGAAACTAGAGGTACGCTAGTTTAAAAGAAAAGGTTTAGTAGTCGTACAAATTGGTACATTAACTTCTTTTAGTAATCGTCGCTCATGCCCTTTTGAAGCGTTGTGACTTGCTGCATTTGTCTTGAAGGATAAGCGATACGTCACATCGTATTGTACATAATGGAGTATGGTCTCGCTTAGCAGACCACCTTTTCTTCTTTTGTTATTGGGTAGGGTCTAGTGAACGCAGTATAACAGTTTTGTTGTGGCAACCCCCAGATTTTGAAATGTATTGCGCAGCTGAGAAAGGCTCATTATGCACACGATGGCTTCACAGTAGGTTTGGAAGCCAACGTGTGTGATTCTCATCAATCAACACTATACTGCATTCATCAGACCCCATTTCCCCACCTGATGACAACAGTAGAAAAGATGGTCTGAGACTGTATAAGAACAGAAAGTTGCCTACACCTGCATTTGTGGCTATGCTGGAAGTGACCACTATAATTACAATTAGGTAGTCTTGTCTAGAAGTGATTACTAAGGGTATACGTTAGTTTTCTGCTTGAGTTTGTTTCAGATCTCTGACCATGTTATTTTCCTCACCATTGCTTCATTCATGAAGGGTTGAGAAAGATTGACCATCTTTTACAGCAAGTAGGTAATTGCTTAACCATGTGTAAGCATGTGTTGCCTTTGAGGGTTCTTTCCTTGGCTTTTATTTATAAACTTTATAGCAGAGGACAGTCTGTTGTTGAAGTTCAATTGAATATAACATTGTTTCATTAGGTGCCTCCCACCCACATGTAACTAGCTGTAGTTAAGCTACGGAGACACCTGCTGCAGCATATTGATGGTGGCCATGTTCAGTAGCATGCTCATCTTACTGTGGTGTGAATTAAAAAGTCCACAGGTACAGGATGACAACAGCTGCAGTGGAGCCATGTATTTTGGACGTCTCTGTATTAGAGACACATCTTGATTCTTTATCACTGTAGTAAGCTGTGATCAGATGAATATAGCCAACCTAGAAGCTTGAGATTATTAACAAAGTGACATATTCATATTGAAAAATTCCATGTAAGAAGAGATAGAAATAACTCTCAGGCTTTACCTTACTACCCAACAAAGGTATCAGTATTTATTCATGCTTTATCATAATGTGTTGCTTTGTCTGAAGTTTACAGAAACATTACATACAGTTGTTATGGAGACTTTTTGGTAACTAAGTAACATGTGTAGGTGATAAAGGGTGTGTTTCACTTGCTTTCTGAACACAAGGGAACCAGTTTGTGTTTGATGTTGGTAGTGATGAAGGTGGTACCCTTCCACCGTGGGACTAAGGTGTTCTGATTTCAGGGATCTGAATGTGTGTACTTTAAATAATAATGGATCATGGATAAGTATTCAACTATCAAAGTGTCCTTGTTTTAGGGTAGTCCCTTTTATATCAGTCCAGTTGCTATATCTGAATTCTCAACTTTGGTATGACATCATCAGGATTATCATATATACATACCATCTGTAAACATGTTGTGAGATATATAGATGATGTTTGAAGTAACAAGTGTCTGGTGTGGTCTCAGTTTCAATTACTCTTTGTGTTGATAGATCAAAGGATGTTTGTTGCTTAAGTATGTGTGTGTGACCTTTTACATCTCACAAAAGAATTGAAAGATATTCTAACCTAAGCAATCCTAGCTGTTTGTTCTGCAAATTAACATAGACTGTCTACACACTTTACTAGAGATGGCTGAAGGTAAAGAGGTTTGATTTGTAGAGATGAACAAAATGACTACATGACACTACCTTGCAACACTAGACACTGTTTACTCAATTGTACAAAAGTTCTCTCATACCAATACAGCAGTGTTACACTACCACAATGCTTCATCGCATGCTGTCTTTAAGCTCTCTAACTCACCCACTCATACATATGTGCTTTATTCAACCTTATTACAGTGTTATTATTGTAGGTCAATCCTATAAAAAAAGTGTTTGTGGCTAATTCCATGAAAATATTTTCAGCTGGAAATATTTTCACCATATGTTATATACAGAAGTTTCATAGACTGTCTGACTCATTGTTAACCACCTCACATTAGTAAACAATAGTTTCCAGCATGTTTGCCTCATGGCTCCACTGTCATTTCTCTACCAGACAATGATATAGTCTGGTATAAATAACAGCATAGTGTATTGATAATAATATTGAACAAAAAATATATCATCTATGAATTATAAGAATTATGTGTGCTAATTATTAATGTGGTTTTTCTCTGAAACTCTTAGACAACCTCATTAAAACAACTTGTCTCAACAGGGCCTCCTGCTTGAAACGTTTTTACATATTACCTTCCCTATACATGTTTATTATAACATGTCAGTTACATGTGTGTTTGCTTTTGTTGTCCATGTTGGACTGTGAACATCAGTATAGCAGATTATTGTTGTGAGGTCCAATTTTTTGTGAAGCTGTTAAAATAGCCTCCAGCATAAATTTCTGTAATTATGAAATCTATGAGACATGAACAATTTCTCTGTAACTACAGATCTCTTGGACACTATAACATGGTAAAGCTATGAAAACTTAAGAATCTATAGATGGTTCTGCTCATTATTTTTTTTAGAAATTCAGTTTGCTAGCAGTAATTTTTGTAAGTTAAAACTTTGATTCACAAAAATAATAATAATAATTGGACCTGCTGTACACATGCATGTTGACGTTGATAGCTTGTACTTGTAGTATATTCACATTTTGAGCAGTCTCAAAGAGGAAGACCTCTAGTAAAAGGCCTAATACTCCTAAAGTGTCTTATTGTGTGTTTTATCATTTTCAGAAAATGGAGACACATTATCTACTTGTTTTGTTGTTATTGTTGATCACACTACACAACTCTGAACGACAAGGTGAATAATACACATTGTATTTTGTTATTAGAGGGTTTCACTCTAATTCATTCACTGTACTCCAATACATGTATTACAGGTCTTATTATCCACCCACCTCAAGATGTTACAATATGTGCTAGAGATGATGTTAATATCACTTGTGGACATAACTATACTGCATCGTTGACTCCTCTGTGGAGAATAAATGGACAAGCAATTTCTGGTAGTAAAATTGGGACTAACAACACATTTGAGATGCCAGTGGTAGCTGATAATATTGATACAGTATTGACAGTGTATTCTGCAAATGAAATATTGAATCAAACTAAATTTCAGTGTGAATTTACATTCCTACCTCCTGTACAGAGTTTAGTTGGCATTCTAACAGTCATGGGTAAGTTAGTAACTGAATACAATTCAACAAACAATGATTTCTCATTTTATTATGTTGTTGTTCACATGCCTGGTTTAAAGTCTATCTGAACATTTTGTTTATACACTTTAACTGCTTCACTCCTCACAGGTCCCCCAACCCTACCAGTTATCAACGTATTAGAAAGGAGACTGACCTCACTGATAATATCATGGGACACATTCAGCCATACCTCATGTGGTGATGTGCCACTGATCTTGATAATGATACTCAATATGAAGTGACAGTGTTGGCTATTAACAATGCTGGACCAGCAACTGTTGTTACTACTAATGTAACCACCTTAACTCTTTCAGGTTAGTGGAGTGCTTGTATATGTAGAGGTGTTTGTTGGGAAATGAAAGCACAACTGAGTGGCTCATTTATCGGTGTTGGGATTGTTTTGGACTTCTGAAACTTCTCATTTAATATCCTTTCTCCATAAGACATAGTGCAGTCCTCGTGGAGGTTACTACGCTGTAGTCCGTCAGGAGGGGATGACTTGCTTGCATTAGTTGGCCCTAGTATCTGAGTTGTGTACAGGTACCCCAGTACTGGGTAGCAGTAGCAGTGCTTCACACAGCTGCTGGAAGGTTTGCTATGCTTATGTAGACTATTGCGTAATCTTTGAAACAAGAAACACTTTGAAAATTTGTTGCATTTTGTAACAGGATTACATATTTGGGGAATTTTACATTGAAATGATCTTCATAATCCTCTGTTGACTGTGATGTGTCAATGCTATGAAATATGGTATTGAAGCCTCCACAAACAATGATTAGAAGGAGGCTACATGTTGTAACTGTCATATTACCAACAGATGCATACAGGATGTTTCTGCTAGCCACAATAATTGTTTGGCTGGCTATCAGTCCTCTGTATGTATCATTTATGTGTAGACTTCATTTTTCACTTAACTTTACATATAATGTATGGTATTGTTGTGTGTTATGTGTTTGTTAATCTTTAGTACCTTCTCCTCCGAGTGATTTGGCAGTCAGCTTGAAGTTTGTTGATTACAGGCCTATTGTTACCATATCTTGGAATGTGAGTGCGTGCGTGTGTCTGTGTGTACATGTGTGTGTAGTTATAGATCACTGGTCTGGTAACAAGGCCACTCTGCTAAGTGAAGTTGCTGAACATGAAACTTTACTCAAATTGTTTACATGTGGACCAAGCCAACCTGTTATATATTAGAAACAGTTTATCCAGCTGTACTAATAAACACCTGTTAACTGTAACTGTCAGCTGTCCATGTTTTTGGTGTGCATGCATGTTTAGGAGATGTGCAATATTTCGAGCTGGGATAGCATAGTGAGGATAGAGTTGATAGTGTTTTATCCTTAACCCTTAAACGCGCAAAGGCCATTATAGTGGCCCTCACGCATGGCAGTAAACAAAGCGCTGTAACTTCCGAACCATTGTCCCTATGGCTACGCAACTGCCATCATTTAATTTGTGATGTAATAGCAAATGAAATCATATGTAGGGTTTTACCCTACACTGAAACACAGGGCCAAAACTCGCCATGAAACTAACTTTTTACGAAATGAACACGTAAAACTGTTTACATACCTTTGGAAAAAGACTAGTATCTCCTTCCCAGTTCATTCTATTGTTCTGCAATAAACGCCGATCGATTCGCCATTCAATTATGCCTCAGGCCATATATGGGTCACGTGACTCAGCCAATTACAAATATGGCTGCCACCAGAAGGAATACGAAATCGCGAAAAGTCAAGACGCTGTTCTTCATCGCTTCATAACAAGTGAGCGCCTATTGTTACAGTGGTTATTTAAACTTCCCCTGATAGCCTATTGAATAAACTTTCTGTTTATATAAGGTGTTAGGCTAATTCAGTTTAGCAAACTCTCACCACTTTCAATATAAAACCTATTTTGGTAAACACGCATTTCTCAAAACCTGCGTGCGCGTTTAAGGGTTAACCTTTTTCTTGTTGTACATTTTGAACACCGAATACAATGTGTGTACATTACTGAATCTTATATGTCTATAGGCATCATCATTGTCACATAACATGACTGAGGTGGAGGCTTTAAATGTCTCTTTGACTGGTGAAGATGATATAACAACAACCTTTACATTGACTGAACGTCGCCGTTTTCATACGGCTATTCAGATTTTTAAATCTTTACATCGAATTTCTCCTCCTTATTTACATGATATATTTCAGTTTTCGAAGGATGTTACTGGTCATCTTAGTCGTAATGTTAAACGTTTATTTGTTCCTAGAGTGTTTACCAACTATGGCAAACGAACTTTTTTCTACCAAGGAACTGTTTTATGGAACAACCTTAAGTCCACTGTTACTGGGGCTGCCACTTTGTCGTCATTTCGTAATTATTATCTTAATTCTTAATTCCTGTGTAATTTTGTCTATGTATCCTTAGTTGTGTACGTATGTTTGTTTGTTTTTTTTTTGTATATTATTAGTTATTGTATGTGTCTATTGTATGTTTGTTCAGGGCTCCACTGAAAATCAGTTTTACTGAGTGGACTCCCTGTTTAAAAATTACAATTACAATTACAACCTTTGAAGTATCACCTAATACTACTACCTTCCAAATGTCACATAATATGACATCAGATGATAATGTTTCCAGACATCTTGATGTTGGAACAGATTACATCATTTCTGTTTGTAGTGTGAACAGTGTGGGATGTAGTGAGACAGTTAGTACTTCATTAGGTATGTACTGTACAGGGGGTTGACTGGTGAATTACAGTGGAACCTGTCTTAGTGGCCACTTGTACATCTAAAATGGTTCATTTAAATTCCCCAAGTGAGAAGTTTATACTGTCTAACGCTACTGTACCTTAGGCCATAAAAAAATTGGCCTGCAGCTTCAACAGGTTCCACTGCTATATTCCAGACACCTTAAGATGGTGTCCTTGTGTCAGGAGGTGTAAATGTGTACATCAATGCATGAATATGTGTCAAAGTCTCTTTATGAGGTGTACAGATATAAGGGGTCTGTTTACTCTAATACGACTGAAACCTACACCCTTAGGACTAATGTCCTGGTTGTCAAGGTGTCCCTGTTTCAGGCCCTTGTACAAAAAACCATTTTACAGTAATTGCACACTTTCAGAGGTACCAGCTTTTTATAATCAGGTGGTCCCCTGGACAGCTAAGGTTCCAACATTGCATAGCATTTCATTCACTGTTATGTTTTATAAATTGTAGCTGTACGATGGCTCCAGTCAGCAATAGTCCAGTGACATCCAGATGACCAGTCCATCTATGTATCGTGTGATGTGGCTGAGTCAACTCCTAGAGTTAAATGTTTAGCAAGACTGAACTGTTCTACATGTGATGAGGTCACTTCTGAAGTGTTCACCAGACATACTGAAATATCAGTCATGGCTGGTACTGACTATCACATTTCTGTGCTGGTTGTTGAATCACAAAACAGTATGCCACTGGAGAATTACAGTATAGCAGAAACCATCTCGGTACCAAAACTTACACCAGAGCCGAATCCCACACACCTACCACAGCCGAGCTCAACACAACAGCCAAGCTCAACACAACAGCCAAGCTCAACACAACAGCCAAGCTCAACACAACAGCCAAGCTCAACACAACAGCCAAGCTCAACACAACAGCCAAGCTCAACACAACAGCCAAGCTCAACACAACAGCCAAGCTCAACACAACAGCCAAGCTCAACACAACAGCCAAGCTCAACACAACAGCCAAGCTCAACACAACAGCCAAGCTCAACACAACAGCCAAGCTCAACACAACAGCCAAGCTCAACACAACAGCCAAGCTCAACACAACAGCCAAGCTCAACACAACAGCCAAGCTCAACACAACAGCCAAGCTCAACACAACAGCCAAGCTCAACACAACAGCCAAGCTCAACACAACAGCCAAGCTCAACACAACAGCCAAGCTCAACACAACAGCCAAGCTCAACACAACAGCCAAGCTTGACACAACAGTTGGAACCAACACAACAGCCAGAACCTGGAACATCCTGTAAGTTTTTAACTAGCTTGAACTGGTTAGAAGCTGCACAGTTACACTGTACTGTATGTAGCTAACTGAATGGTTTCGCTTATAAACTTACCATATTAAATACTGCTGCAATTTTTAATAGTAATTGTGGGGTCTACATCATGGTCTTAAATTTACAGGTGGTGTGTGTTGTGCAATTCTTTATTGAATTCATGTAGTGATGGTAAATTAGCTACAGTGGCACTATGCTTAACCCTTTGTTACCATGGACGCATGTCTATTGAAATCCATTCGTAGTGCCTTCGGTCCAGGGATTACAGGGCTGATTCCATTGTCATTTTATTCAGGAGGGGGGGGGGGGGCATTTTGAATTGTGTATCATGTGTAGCCAAGAAAACCAGCCAGGGAACCAACATCGTTTAGAATAAACGCAAGAAGTATATAACACACATAATGTTTACATACCTATGAAAAAAAGGCCATAACTTTCATCTCGGTGGTGGTACACTATTCTAATATAGATTAATTGATTCCTCGCGTGATGGCGATTCGATTGGTATATAGTATGATGTCATCACACTTAGCAACAAAATGGTGGGACAACTTTTATTTCGTGTGACGAAGAAGAAGCAGCCCTATTCCATTTGCTTCACAGCGTGTGAGTTCTGTGTGTTACTGTGAAACTTTTTAGATGTACAGCTATATAAATAGGGTAAAGAGGTACTTTTTTGTCCCACAAAATGAAGATAAAATCCTTCGAATAGTGCCTCACTGCGGTATTATTCGAGGGTGCACTACTAACATTTTAAACCACTACTATAGCTAGTTTTATAAAACAATCACAACACGTTGCTACTTACTTCTATACAAGACCTTTCTTTCACTCAAGTCCTTGTAGCACAACCATGTCACGCCTCGTGCTACGTGGTCAATTTACTAAAGGGAATTTCGATTATGTGACAGCCGTTTAAGTTTTACCAGGACAATGCCTTTCTTATATTGAGATGGAGATTAATACTAAAGTTATGAGAGCACTAGTAAAGAGTAAATACAAAAGTATGGTGTGGTACTATTCGAGGGTGTGGTACAATTAAAATTATTTTCACAAGCAACAATAAAAACCTTCAAATAGTACCCCACTGTGGTACTATTCAAGGGCGCGGCACAACAAATCAAGTGATTATGGTATATTGCTATTATTTATTCAGCTAGTTAAATATACTGTGATTTAGTGTATTTCATGATTCATAAATAATTTTGTAATTCGCTAATTACGTTGCTATGCACTGCTAAGGAAGCATAATACAAACCATTTAAAACCGCAAATTATGCACAGAAGTATCTCAATTGAAGGGGTCAGCTGCAAAATGGGACAAGCACCATTTGAAATTTTAGGTGACCATGGTGGTGGGCATTAAACAAAATTTTGGTACATAATTGAATTATAATATTTACTTAAAATTATTTTGCTACTGCCATGAACTTTTAAGTTTTATTGTTTACTTAGTGACAACATTATTCACATAGCTAAATCAAGTCATTCCAATTTTTAAGAAATTAAAAATCTAAAGTGGCACATGTGTCCCTTATTTCCATGACCCCTTCAACTGTTTTATAGTGTGTCTATCATGTTTTCTCATGCAAATTGTTTAGAAAGGTCTCAAGGCTGTCCTTCATTTTTGTTCACATAAGCACGAGTAATGCCCCCCTTTCAACTAGAAGGATACGGTATCTCTGGTAGCCTAAGAGGCCTTCAGTGTTGTTTTAAGAACTGTTAAACCTCTAAAACCAAAAGGGAAGACCATTCACAAAGTATATTAAGAGTCACCATACCTGTATTTCAGACCGCTGAAAAGAAACCATCTCAGAGCAAAATTTATGAGTGTGGAAGTTTAATACAGACTTAATTATGAAATTAATTTCAGTAAACCAGGCACACGCCCACAGCCAGCTGAAACAAGAGGCGAATAGAATTATATAAAACATCATTTCATTTTAATGCACGTCACAATGGGAATGCCTCACATGTCCAGTATTGCCAACTAGTGTCCAATGGGATTTGAATACCTGGGATTACTAACATTAAAAGACTATTTAAATAACGATTTATAATTTCAATGAATATACTGAATGGTCATTACATTTTAAAGTTACAGTGGGTTCCCCATTATCTGAACACCTTGTGCCGGTTCAATTACAAACGTGTTCAGATAAGTGAATTTGTCTGGATTTAAGTGAATCTCATTCATTTTTATGTACAGTTTTGTTTAACTACTCTAATAGAACATACAGTAACTGTCAAAATACTCTAATAGAACATACGGTAAATGTTAAAATACTCTAATAGAACAGTTATTCATACTGTTTTGATGATCGAGAGTCTGGATATTTGAGTGTCTGAATAATTGAATACTTACTGTAATTTGCTCATAGCAGCCCTGTGTTACAGGCTGTAACCTTCTTGTGGTTCTGTAATGATATAGTACCAACATAGCCTGTTTGCTGGGGAAAAATCAGTGTGTTTTAAAATGTGGTTGAATTGCTAGAGTAAGTTTCATACTAAAAGGATAGAATATGTGACCATCTCCGCAATAACCCGTCTAGTTCGCATAACTTCCAAATTTCTTTTTATTTTCTCAGCATTATCTGCATTGTTCAAGGAATGGTCCACCGAAGTTTCAGTCGATTATGTTGAGTAGTTTTGGAATTACATCGCTAGACAGTAGGAAGAGCAAGGAAATCAATTTGTACAGTAATTATACTAAAACTAAACTACAGATGCTTACATTCACAGTCATAACTTCCGTTTGGATTAGTCTACAGGTTTGGGATTTGGCTTACAATGTTCACCATGGCTTGGCAGATCAACCAAGGTTTAGTTTTTTCCCAGCAGTTACTTCCGCATAGGCATATGAAGGTGGTTTTATTGAAGAAACGGCAACGGTTTCGCTTACGTCTACCACATCATAAACGAACGCATGTGACACGCAAACCATTGGAGTTACAGAAATTTAACGAAGATTTTCAAACTCCCCAGGAGTAGGCGAATAAGATGGTATAATAGGTTTAATTGATTTGAGTCTTCCTTCACTGAGTAATTGTTCAATTAAAACTTGCATAAAAGTTTCTTTGTAACACGCATAATTTCACCAATTTTTTTAAAAATTTCATTTTTCTCAAAATGCATGCTTGTGTGAACTAGACAGGTTTTTGCTGAGATGGTCACATATATTTGCAAAGAAAGTTATGGGGTTTAACTCTTCAACCCAGGAAACTGGATTTAAAAATAAATACGCATGCCTTTCACAAAGCGCTGTAACTTTTGAAAGTCCATCCTATGGCTACGCAATTTACATCATTCTACTTGTGATGTAACAATAATTAAACAGTACCTAGGGGTTTACCCTAACACTAAATGGTGAGGCCAAAACTGGCCATGAAAATAACTTTTCGCTAAGGAAACACACAAACCCTTTACATACCTTTATAAAATGGTCAATAACTCAATGGCCTATCACCTTGCAACAACTTTTCATTTGATTCACTGATAAATTTTCTATTAGGCCATATACAGCTCACATGAGTAAACAGAATTATACATGTGGCAAGAATTTTAAAACACGGAGATGCAACTCACAGTTGTTCATTGCTTCATAACAAGTAAGTTACAGTGTTCATTTAACCTTCTCTAAGTAGTCCAGTGAACATACCTTTAATAAATGTGTAGTTGTAGGCTGTAAGAATTCAGTTCCCCCAACTAGTGTCACCATGTGTTCCCATATTGTGTAAACATGCATTCCCCAAAAGTTCTCTGCAGGTTTAAGGGTTAAAGTGAGCCGTTTTTTTTTTTGGTTTTTTTTCCCCTTTTCTTTTATTGTGCATATAACTTCCTTGAGGATTGGTACCATCCTAGTTCCTTCAATCACTTATTTGAGTTCATTGTAATGAAGTTTCACAATAGTTGGTTACAAATTCTGTCATTATAACAATTTGTTTCTCGTTGATACAAGCGTAGCAAGTGCAACCAGTATGCTTGTGATGTAATACAATGTACATGAATTCCAATAGAAATGTGCATATTTAGTGACATCACATTATTACATTTCTTATCCCTCTTATGTACTCTATTATCTATGCCGAAACGTACAGCTCTTGGCAAACCTCAGTTTAATTAGGGTCAGCAGGTCATGCAGTGACCTGGTTTCAATTACACCATACATAAATATGCAGTAAAGTGATGATGAGCATAAGTGTACACTGTATATCATGATATACAATTCTATATTGTGACATCACTAAATTACACACTTCTTTAAATGATTCATTCACTATTGTAGATGCCAACATATACTGAAATTTGTAGACTTGAAAAACCAGTAAGTAATTTTGATCTATGTAACCATACATTGTAGAATTGACTACTGGTGTTTTGGTTATAGAAAAGAAAATCTTCTAAAAGCACATACGAGGTACGTGTATATATGTGACTGGATCTACGAAAACCGTTCTTATCGCCCAAGACAGGAAGTTTGATTTTTTTACACAAACACAAAGCTTAATGAATGCACTATCAAGTTTCACTGCCACAGTCGACCAGAGTAAAGTGGTCTGCTTTTGCTGGCTGCTTTTCTAGAGCACAGTGGCGAGCCGTACGAGTGGTCTGGGGTCTTGATGGAGCCCTGGCCGACCAGGAGATGGCTGTGTGTGGTTGTACAGCTCTGTGGTGTTGGACAATGACCTGTGCTGTAAATTTCCTTTCATTTTAGCCAGTTCTGAGCCCTGAATGGCCTATAACTTGGCCTAATTCATCCTAGCACGTCTCTTTTCAATTTTTGAACACCATCTTGCCCGCCTTCCAGGGCCCCCGCCTCCCACCCCTTCTGGAGCTCGCCTGATACAGACAACCTCGGTTTAAAAACTATCTAAAATGGCGGGAAACTTAGCTGTTGACTGCTTCTTCAGTGGATGATCAGGAAGGTAAGAAATTGTTGTGAAACGTGTGAAAATTTGGTATGCGTAGCTACCACCATTGGCCAGCTACAACACACAGAATATTTAAAACCGACGTTTCTCGATACTTTTAAATGGGCGATAAGACCGGTTTTCCCAGAGACAGTCACATATGTGCATAGTGTACATTTAAATACGTACGTTAGAGATGGCATAAAGTTTGCCTCCTTTTTTCAAACTCATAACTGTATGGAATTGTGCACTTCAGAAAGATATTGATATTTTGTTGTCCAACTATTTTTCTGTAGATACCAACATACAATGAAATTTCAGAGTTCAGAAGCCCGGTAAGTAATTGATTGGCACATATTGACTCAGTGCATGCACTGTTCTCTTGGAATTTTAATTTTTAAATATAGATCTTGATTTGTTAAAATAGTACGCTATATCAAATATTTAACTCACAATGTATTTTTTTATGTGTGTTTAGTTGTCGACGTACAGTGAAGTTGCAGACTTCAAAAAGCCGGTATGTATTTGATGATATTTATATTTGTGACCGTCTCAGCAAAAACCTGCCCACCTACCATGCTTTTTGAAAAAACCAAATTCTCATGCTACAAAGAAAACAATGTACAAGTTTTAGACTCAGGGAAGGTAAATCTCAAATCAATTACACCTATACACCATTTTATATTCACATGTTCATGGAGATAGTTTCATTTCTTTAACCTTAATCATATTATGCATTTCACATGTGATGCAGTAGACATATGCAAAATAGTTGTCATTTCTTTATTTAAAATGCCTTCATACATCTACATATGTCCATAGCTAAAAACTTATCTTAATTGATTTGCCAGTTCATGGTGATCATTTTTAAGCCAAATTCCAACTCTGTAGACCAATGCAAATGATGTGAATTTAATTTATTTGTAAGTGTAGTCATCATACAAATTAATTTCTTTGTTGTTCATACTGACTAATATAATTCCTAAACTGCTCACCACAATAGGCTCACCCATTGCTTCTACACTGAGAACTGAGAAAAAAATTGGTTATGCGAACTTGCTGAGATGGTCACATTTGTTGTAGTTGTAATGTATGTTGTTATAGTTAAAATCAGTAGCTGAATTTATAATATCTTTTAGTGTGTGATAAAACATATCCTATGATACACTGGTTAAAAGCCTAAACCTTTATTGTACATACTACATCAAGCCTTGCAGGGTTTCTTGTGTTGTATTGTACAGTTTCCTTTCATTGAATATACACTGTATAGGGAGAAAAATCACCGACAAGAACTTTTAGTTAATCAACAGAACCACAAAATGTACTTGTGTTCAGTGTGTTGTATTGTTACACGAACACTACACACATGTACACCACACACACACATACACACACCAGAAGAGGTAGGATAAGGGGAGGGGCTTAGTGGATATTTAGTTAGCACTTTACATAAACATCAAGGCCATCTACTTTGTTTTGTAAGGGCCTCTGAATTTATTAGTGAAATAGAGTAAAATCACTGTTTCATGTGCCTACACCATGCACACAAGCACATGCACACGCACACTACACACGCTACATTCCTGTGGTTTAAGAGGACAGGTTTACAATTCTTATTACTCCAACATCATGACATATGCAGCAATAGTTAGTACATAAATTGGTATTGTATGCATGTATTATTCACTAACTTATTTTCACTTTATTTTATACAGCCAGCAATACCAGACACTTATGCAGTAGTTGACATGACAAAGGTCAGTGATACAGTTAGATACCGATATGGGTTTTTGGCATGTACCGATATCCGGTATAGATACCACCAAAAGAAGCCGATGACCGATAGTCGATCCAATATTTGCATTACAAACAAAAGTCATAGTCAATCTATGCAAAAGTGTACATTTACCTACTGTAAAACAACATGTGGATATATTCATTGCTCACTCCATGCCTGTGGTAATAGTGGCTTGGGTTTCTATTGTGCACTAGGCACCCACAGACATTTTTATGCATACTCCCACAGAGCCTTAAATGGATATTTCTGCATTACTCCGCATTTTATTGGCTTGTGTGAAGGCTGGTACAGTAGGTTTTCTTGGTTATCTTGTGACTGTTCTTTTATATTACAAAGGTACTATATACAAATATATAACTGCTTCTTTTATTTAAGACTGATAAGCTTTCCAGCAACGAACACTAGAATTGTGTGTATTTGTATGGCTTCTCATAGCATAGCACTTGCTGTAGAGTGAACAGTAAGCCACTGCCACTAAACAGCCACATGGATAACATAGAAAACCAATATTATAATCCATTTATGTACAAACTATTGCTGTATAAAAATCAGTAGTGATATCGGTCCTCCTACTGTTCTGTACTGATACCAATGTTGGTAAAAAATGCCATATCGGTGGCCAATATTTTGGCCGATCCGATTATCGGTACACCTCTAGATACAGTTACTACAATTACATGTACAGGCTGTAATGTGAAGTAGTTTTTGCTTATTGTGTAATTTTATTGTGACTGGTCGTGTGTACACAATCACAATAAGTTGTAAATCAAAACTTATAGTGATGGACTAACTAGAATCATTCATTTGTAGTTGATAGAACTCGACTTGTGCCATTTATCACCACAATGAATTTATATTGTCATCTGCATATCTTCCTGTCACATTTTCCTATCTTCAGCAATAAACTCCTCTTAACCCTTAAACCCACACAGGCCAGAAAACTGGTCCTAATACGCATGCCTAAGACAAAGTGCTGTAATTTTCCTATTGCCATGCAATTTATGCTATTCTACTTGTTCTGTAATAATCAGTAAAATGGTACCCAGGGTTTTACCCCAACATGAAACTGTAAGGCCAAAACCTGCCATGTAAGCAGCTTTAAACACAAAACATTACATACCTTTACAAATTTATTTATAACTTAACAATGGTTGCTCCTATCAACTTGCAGTTTGTGTCATTGAATTCTCCATCAGGGAATCTATTACTCACGTGATTAAACCCACAATCAAAACTATACATGTGGCAAGAACACGCAATGATGGACTAGTGCATTGGAATCCTTCAACGCTTTTCATAGTAAATAAGCCTTTGTAGTTGCAGTGTTCATTCTCCAAGTAGCCCAGTTAACAGAGTTTTAACCAATGTTAAGTTTTAACCACAAAGAGTTAAGTATCACCTTTTTAAGTCACCAAGTTTGCCAGTAATATGTAAACACACATTCTGCTAAAGTTCTTTGCAAGTTTAAGGGTTAAAACTTTCATTTAGTGCAACTGGTTTACAGCCTTATCACCTAGAACAATGTTTGGTTGCATAATTTTACCTCGTAGGTTTATGACGCGCGACCATCCTCCTCTGGGTTAATCCACAAATTGCTTAGTTGGAGCCATTTGAGTGCAAAAAAGGTCCATGGCCCCAAATTTGACCTCTAGCCTTAACTCGTCATCTGACTCCATTTTGTGTTTCAATATAAAACCCACCAATCTCACTACCTGCATAAAATAGTTGTCAAATTCATTGGCATGTTTGTTTATCTTTTATAATTCACTCACAGAAACACAACAAGACCAACTATGTGGAGTTGGAACGTTTTGATGACCAGAGACTCACAGTCATGCCTGTACCAGTACCAGAAGTGACTTATTCAGATGTGAAGGTTGACTTGAGGTAGGTACACTGTAGGGTTCTAAATAAGGGTGGGAACATAATGGCTATGTTTAGAACATTGGCTAGTCACTCACTGAATGCTAGTATAGTAAATGTACATGACTACCTTATATCAGTGTCATGTGTCAGAAGGTATCATGGAGCCCCATGTGTATTCTGGACATGTTGGGACCACTCACATACAGTACACAATGATTATCCAGCATTTAAAATCAAAAATGACTGTTCAGTTAGACAGTGCTATAAATTGCCTAAAATTTTGGCGTCTCACTCATCCCTAGCAATTAATGTAAACAATGAATTTACTAAAATAATTGGTGAATTATGAAATACATTAAATTTTAATAACTTACCAGTAATTTACATGTATTATTTCAAAGATTTGAATGCAATATTCGAAGGATTGATGAATATTTAGCTACTATTATGTAGGTGGAATAATTTTGAGTGTATTGTAGCTAAATCCACTTTTTGTTTTGGCTCCCTTTGGCAAGTGGAATTTCTCACGTTGACACTACTACTTATCTGTTTAACAGGATATAGCAGCTGGAGAAAACACAATGTATAGCTGCTGCTAAAAGACCTTACAGTAGTACACAACTCACCAATATTCTTCCTCTACAGCTTGTCCCAACTGCACTTTGCGATTAGTGGTGGGTGTGGCCACTTGTGGTGTGAGCTAATTAACTTGTCAGACACCTAGCACAGCTACCTTCTATTACTTTCTAGCGTCTCAAACGTAACTGCCCACGGTGAAATTATTCATGACGTGTTGAGCAGTTGGATTCTTACGTTCTTCTGCTTGCTAATATGGCCAGGTTGCGTTTGTGCAAAATTCGAACTTCACTTTTGTCATTTGAATGATGCACCCTTCGAACCATTGAACGAATGCAGTAGATTCGTTTATGCACTAATTATTATAACAATAATTAATATTATGCTATACTTTTCAAATGTCCAGAACGGCAATTATTGGTACATACTGTAATGTAAGAACCTGGTATTGTGTTTGTGGTTAGCCCATAATTATATGGATGAGCTTATTGTGGTAAGGTGGTATAATATAGCAGGGAGACTTGTAATGTTGTGTGTCATAGTATGGCTCTGTAGCTTTAGAAAGAGTTGGTGCCCAGTTAACACCTAGTTTATTATAGGTAGCACAGCATCAAAGGTGTCTTGATCATGTGATCCACCCAGTGTAGTGACATCTACTGAAGTAAAAGATTTGTTGTGGTTGTCAAGTGATCACATCAAGGACTTCCTCTGATAAGGTACGTGTATTACCTAATATGGATCTGTCATTTAATTTTATTTAGGAGGCATTGCAACATTATCTCCACAGACTACTCACACCCACACCACACCTCCACACTAGGGTATAGGGTCTGGTGACATTGGTTAGGATCATCTGTCTATAATCCAGTACCACATGTCTAAGACATGCTTAATGTATTTTAAACACATCCAAGAATACTGACTAATATCACCAGATCCTACTCTCCTATAGTGGATGTGGTCACTACTGTACTAATGTATTATAATTTCTGTGTAAATTAAAACAACAATCATATAACACAACTTAACATGTAAATGACAGGGAACCCTTTGTGGTATTATGACCTTATTAACATACCTTCATACAGTAGGACTGAGGTTTTGTATAGTGAACAACACTTCACTTGAGTGAATCCAGGGTTTGGCAAGGTGGGTAGTAGACATTAGGAAGTTTGGGGGTGCAAAGCTTTCAGATTTCAATCAGCCTTATTTGGAACACCACAAATCTGATCCACAGGCCACCTGTTGGTGGTTTCGTTACATAAGCAATTAGTAAGAAGCATTTGCAATGCAACAGTTCTTATAGGATGGGAGACACCAATGGACTTATATTAATTTTATAGCATGTGAGACAGCAACAAGAGAAGTGTTGCTAACCAGCCTGCAGCTTAGCAAATAGGCTAAAACTGTTGATCCACAACTGATACTGCTCATTTCATGCTGCACAGCACTAGTGAATGTGTTCGTAATGACAGAGCAGGTGTGTAGGGTGGCCTGTGTGGTTGGTGAGGTTTCAACACTATTAGTGGTGTTCCATATAAGGTAACTTTGGATTTCAGCACTGTTACCACACAACCTCATTGAATTGAAGTTTCACACTCCTTAGCACCTTTGGCGCTTATAAGCTCCTGGTGACTATCATGAGTAGTTTAGCTAGCTTTATACATGTAGCTATATATGGCATATGCAAGACCACGTGCTTAGTAGGATAAGTGTGCCCATGCATGATCGATGAGGTACACTTAGACACTACATGTGTAGATTCTAACTCAGTAACTATGGAGTATTCTCAATAGTGTTATGTAAGGTGACTGTTCTATTAGAGTATTTGACTGACTGCTCTATTAGAGTACCTGGATGTTGTATCTTTTTCTTTGGAGGGAGAGGGGATGGACACACGCTCGTACTGTGCCAGATTTGCCATACCACTGTCACCCACATGGACAAAGCAAAGCTCCATATAACCACTATACATTTTCTGTTATCAACTATGAATATGTACATAATGTGGCCTGTTAACCTTATTATTGATGTCATGAAGCAGGTATGGATGTTGAGGTGTTCTGAGGTTTCCAGAAACTGTTAAGTAAATTTTTAAGATCTGAAATTTTTCCTGGGGGCTTAGATTATCAATTGACATGGGGCCCAGAATGACAGTAAGTCTGTTGTACACTTCAAACTTTACATGTATAGCTCCACCCTTAGCCAAACTATGCCAAGCATAAGTAGCCTAATCAATTCCTAACATGTTTAAATATCAGCTTGAAAGATTATCTTAGTGAAATTTGTTACCAGATTCAATTTGAGTACACATAATTTTCAGGAGGAGCATGACTCCAGACCCACTAGATATTCAGTGTGTATATAACAGAAAATAAATGTGGAAACCTGTCACTAAAATTCCTGGAGCTGCTCTTGATGAAGTGATGTAGGACCTCATTACACTTGACAGACATGTAGTCAGGTGTTCTTAATAGACCACACTAGTTTTACTGAAGTTGTGTCATTTCCATCGTCTCCAATTACACCAGTCACTGTATTTTGGTGGTCTTAAATAAAAGATTAACATCAAGTCAAGTATTGTACCTGTCTATTCTGTTTTTCCATATTAGTGACACATACATGTAGTACACTTATAACCAATAAATACCATAGAGTACATTGATCACTGTCATACAACCATGACCGAGGAAGCTTTGCGAAGCAAGTAGTTTAACACATCATGTGGTTACAGTCTCTGCAAAATGTTTATTACACATGGTAGTAGTAGTAGTAGTACTTGTAATAGTGTTCATGTGGTAGTGGTTAATACTCTATGAGGAGTTTTCTTGTTTACTGTAAACGAAGAAAACCACAAATAAACAAACATACCCATACATATAACAATTATATACATCAACAATATCAAAACACAATGTTGTGGATAATAAACCTGACATGTTGCACTAATGAGTTATCAATAGGTAGAATAAACACACCAATATCCACGTAACACATCAGTGGTTTCTACCACTTTATGACATAGTGTCATTGAAATACTCTAATAGAACATACACCTACACTGATGGCCGTGATGGGTTGGTTAATCATTGAAGACTAGGGCTAAGGTATGTACATCAATATTATAAAGGATACTTGTAATAGTGGTAGGTGATTTGGGAGAGACAAGGCTGAATTTACCAACATAGCAAATAATGTATTTGTTATTTATTTCAACACTTCAGACCTAAAGACTTCAAGTTAAAACTTGGTGCACCTAGCATCAAATTCAGCATTACATTCTATTTTTTATAATTTTAAAAATCACCATAACATGATTATCATAATTATGTAAAAATTTTCAATGCACATAATGTTCATGGTTGCTCAGCTTTCTGCAAACTTTTCATCCTCGAAAATTAACAATTATCAAGATAAGCTTTATGTTTTCTAATAGATAACCTCAGTGAAAAACAAGTGATCTTTGAAAATAAAACCGGTGAAATTCACCGATCCACAAAAATTACATACCTCAAAAATTTATACATACATGGCATAGGACTGCCTACTTGCCTGCCTCACTAACTACACTCACAACGCTAGGGGTAAAATGTACAGCTACAATTTTAGGCTACAGTACTTAACTCAGATCAGTTGAGGTTTCAAAGAGTGTTTGCCCTCTGTGCCTTACCTTTCACAGTACCTTCAATCATACTGGTCATCTTCCTCTTTATGCAAGGAAACAATACCAAGGTGTTAATTTCCTTTATAAACACTTTCCTTAGAGAAGCATGTTTAGACCGAACTACGTACATATTTGGAACACATTGTAAGAGGGAGTAGATACCTGTAGTTGTACTTTCTGTATAAAACAATTGCATACTGTAGCAACCCTCCCTTTAACAATCAAAAGTTCAGAACACACTACAACACTCTACATACATAACATATGCTACAGGGCATGATGAGACCATGCCATATTGCATGTGTCAATAAGACTCTTTTAAGCATACAAAAGAACTGATCAATTTTTAAGTTGCTGAAGCATATGTAACGAGTAACCTACTGAGCAAAAATTTGACTAGTTTGTATAATTCTGTTTTGAAGAAAAAAAATTATTGAAATATATTTGGAAAAAGATGAATAATAATACACACATTTTAACTGCTTTAATAAACAGTGAAAGAATGCTTGAATTGATACATTTTATAAAACAATGGATTTGCCTATTCATGGACAGTACATGTCTTGTTTCTTTTCTGTGTCATAAAGTAAAGATGTGTTATGTGCGTTTGTTTTTGTTGTGTTATGTGCGTTTGTTTTTGTTGTGTTATGTGCGTTTGTTTTTGTTGTTGTGAGTGGATACAGTCCAAAAGCTGTACCTTGATGAATTCCCATACATAATGAGAAAAGTCCCAACTCCATAGCTTGTTACACTTGTGACTTATGATCAATTTAATGAACACCTGAAAATTATTGTCCATATGATTTCCCCTCTAAAAAGCTATAAACAAAGTATACGCTGTACAACTGGTCAGGTTTTAATTTTAATTTTTGTTTATAAAGGCTTTACAGTACAAGTGCTGAAGGCCTGCAGGACACCTGGCCACACAACCTGTTTAACCTGTAAAGGCACATAAAACTTTTGGGGAATGCATTGTGATATTTACATAATACAGACATACAAGGTGGGATGACTTAATTCAATTAGCCTAAAACTACACATTGACCAAAAATCTATTCACTGGGCCACTTAGGAAAGATTAAATACTTGTTATGAAGCATTAAACAACAGCGATTTGCATTTTCTGTGATTTAACTTCTCACTACGCATTTTACTTTGATTGTGGGTTTAATCATGTGAGTTGCATCATGTAGCCCGATTCAAAATTAATTTTAATGTGGAACCTACATGTACTGGAAGTGGATAGGAGCAACCACGTAAAGCATTTACATGTTTATTTGCTGAAAAGTTGCTTGTAAGGTGAGTTTTGGTTAGCACAAGGGTAAACCCCTTGGTATATCATTTTTAAAGGTTATTACATCACGAGTAGAATGATGTAAATTGCTTAACCATAGGATGTAAGTTGTAGTGCTTTGTTTACAGCCATGTGTATAGAGGCTTATGTGCCTTAAAGGGTTACACATGTCACAGTAGTATGTTTTTGCTTAGTGGGTCTCATACATATAGTATGTGACTTAGTGCTGTATTGGCATACATGATTCACTGCTCTATCAAAGTAGATGATTAGTTTGTTAATTTTTTGCTACAGCCAGTATACACTTTATTAGAGTATCTAAAATTCCCTACTCATGTCAAGTGAACTACACAATAGATTAAGGGGCGTGGTTACCATAATATTATCTTGTTTTCTACAGTAAAAACTGTAGCTGGGAATATGGTTTCCATGATCTGATTGTTTAAGCAATAGTCTATACAGACTGTTCCTGATGCCTATAAATACTTTATCATTGTATTGATTGTTGTTCTTTTCAAGTGTGGTTTATAAAAATCTAGACCATCTATAACATCCCACATGTGCAGTTGCTATGTGAATGCACAAATATAGTTATCGACACCTTGCATTAGTGGGTACTAATGAAGGTACCATATTTTGTGCATGTATGAGATAGTACTCCAGAAGAATTTACCTCCACACACTGACTGGTTGATGACTCTAAGTTGCAACTGCGCACACATGCACTACTACTGCACACATGACTGCACATGTGTATCAGTTAGAAATAGAGATGGGGTGTATAGAATATCCTGTTTGTAAACAATTAATTACTGTGAGTAATCTGATTGAAACTTGGATTTCCGAAATGGTCAGAAATTATCACACTATGACTAAAAAATAAACACTTAGGAGATCAATGAACAAATACATCAAAACAATTGCTACATATATGGTAAACTTCATGTGAATTAAGTGTGCTTTAATGCATGTCTGCTGAACTTTCCCTGTTTAATGGAGACCATGCTACTGGTACATATAAAACATTAGGAATTTTAAATTAGAGACAGACTCAAATCACAGAAATAAAACAAAGGAGATCTCCTACACATGTAGCTACTACTGGATACTAGTGGAATTTTTATTCCTAATTCAATTGTCAATAGTATAGCCATGACTGAAGTAGATATTAAATTTCCACTAGTTGTAATTCTGTCACATGACACTGACTATAGGTAGCCATACACATCTACTGTACTACTGTATAGTGGGAAATTTTCGAAAAATTAAATTTTCAAAAAAGAACACTTGATTGGAAACTTGAAAAAAATATTTTCAAAACAATGTCTCTTTACCGTGCCGCACCGTAGAAAATTAATTCACAGAGAAAGCTAACAGTTATGTTGATCACATACATAGCTATAATTTGCTGCTTTGATAGTTCAGTATAGCTAGATAAACGCCCAATCTGGCTTCGATAGAATCTCGTCTAGCTATCCTAGGGTCTTTCTTCGTAGGTTGAACCATGTTATTTGGCAGATTTTGCCTCAGTAGCCTGCGGATCGAGCTGCGGATCGAGCTGCGGATTGAGCCATAGCTAAGTACATGTTCAGCCCATATAGATGTTTGTAGGGGTGTGTGATGTCAAGATTTTGATTTCGATACTATAATTAGTATATCGATTCGATTTCGATAATTGGATTAATTGCGTGGGTGGCCGATATTTATAGATGTGCTTTAAATGCAATATATCCACTAAACCATCATGTAGTACTACTAACAAGCCTAGGAAACTGGTAGGTAAGTTTTTAAAATGGTTAAATTGCACATAACTGACCTTTATTTCTAGCATGATTGCAAAATCACACACCAAAATACTGTAACTTTGTCTAAATTGTCTCGATATATCGATTAATCGATAAAAGACCAAGATCAGTATTTGCAATATCGAATTCGATACAATAATAATACTAGAAAATTATCGCGATATTGATAAACTTTCGATATATCGCACACCTCTAGATGTTTGCTGATATTATTATAGTCTTTCCTAATAATTTCTGGTCTCTCAAGCTCTTATGGGCTTCAGGACTCGTGGTGTCATTCGTGCTCACTCATATACACACACATGGTAGCTATAGCTATATGGCTAGCTACTTGTGTGTGGCCCAGTACCTAGCTATAATACATTAGGCTTATAGCTAACTGATATTAGTAGAAACTATGTGTGCACTCACAAAACTCATTTATATATACCAAGTTATACTTTCTTTCTTTGATTGTCTCTTCAGAGCCAGGATGTAGCTACTAGCTAGCTATTTTTTGAAAAAAATATTTTCAAAAACACATTATTTCGAATTTTTCGAAAATGTAACCTTTCGAAAATTTCCCGCAATACGGTACTATACCTACCTCAAGTCAACATCTAATAAGTCACTTCTGGTACTGGTATAGACATGACTGTCATCAAAACCCACACCTTTGTTATGGCAACTAGTGTCTGGTATTGTCGGCTACATAAAATAAAGAAAGTGACACATAAAATTATTTTACAGCCAAACAAATGTTCAAGTACACACACATATATCGTACAGTTCTAACCATCATACAGTATGGTACTGTACAGTATATAGGAGATATAGGTTTGCCACAAAATGTTAAACAGAAACTAGCCTTGTAATTGCATAGTTTGAAAGAGCACCTGTTAGCACAATAGCATTGAAACCGGGTCGGGTCATCCGAGTCATCCAGGTCCAGCCCGGTTTACAAATTATCCAGATCTGACCCGGATTGGATCACATGAGAAACGAAATTGTTCGTTTTACGACATGGAAACTTATAACTGATGCGTACAAATTTTCTTTTTCCCATCAACCATCAAATTATGGAACCAACTCCCTGCTGATGTACTCTACCCCTAATGAGTTTTGTAATAACTTAAGTAACTTTTATGATCACACCTGTGCGTTATAATCTTTTGATTGCTGCACAGTAATAAATATAATATAATAATAATAAACGCTAGTCGCGTAGCTCTTTCATGAGCCACACCCACTTATCGCATTACAAACATACACTCAGCTATGCCCATTTATTAATAAGTGCAGTCTGTAGTATGAAACTGTGTCAGTTGCTGTCTGCAAGCTTGCTTGGAGTCACGCCCACTAACTGATTATTGTACAAGTTGTATATAGTCTAGTCTTGCAGCAGGATAAGTACTTTGTGAGCCACACCCACTTCAATATATCGGGAAATTGTAATACTTTGTATGCATGAAGCCACACCCAATTGCTGTCTGTAAACTCACAGTAGCAACGTGGAACCAAACCCACTGACTGATTTTAATACCGGCTTAGTTATCACATAACTACTCGTTTACTCAACACAAATCAAAATTAATGTTGAAAACGTAGTTTCGTTTGCTCGAGACTACCCGAAACATAGCTCTTATCTCACGCCTTGGCTTTAATTAATCCGGGTCACATTGGGGTCAGACCCGGATAGCAGTGGGTCATCCAGGTCAGCAGTGGTGACCCAGTTTCAATTCTGTAGCACAAAGCAGTAATTTTCCAAGAAATCCAAGGGCTAGCAAGCCTTGAAGTTTATGTGAAGTGCTATATCTACTGATCCCAAGTGAACTACATTGCTGGCTGCTTTTGTACTGTGATTATTGAAACTCACAAGATGGTAACACGTAAATTTATTCAATTGAATCAAGTGGTGTGCAGCTCATGTCCTACCTCTTCTGGGTTGAAGGAAGGTAACTGAGCAATGACACACAATGTACTACAGTGTTACCAAATCACATATAAGACAGCCAGATGTTTTGATCACCATTGTGCTGAACAGCAGGAGGCAGAGCAGATCAGTGAGTTCTATTTTATGTGGAAAGTGATTGTGGGTTTACATTTTGTGCAGGATGATGACATGATGATGTTGCACTCAACCCACAATCAATCTATATTAGCCCCACACCATTTTCTAAGTCAGTTAGAGGCTGCCCACTCAAATCTTTGTGATTTTAAAATACCTCAGCTTCACCTAGGGTTTTTAAAACCACGAAGATCCTCTCTAACTGTTACATATAGTCCGGTAACTACAAACTCTACACACAAATAAACTTAGCACTGTATAGCCATGAACTTTAAAGAACAAAGGTTCTACTTTAGAAGCACACACTCCCAAGGTACAAACATTATTTAGAAAGTAGAGCTGCGTAATTAAAGCTAGCCAATAGTGTCCTGATTACCAAAATTAAACTTATGCAGTTCATGATCATGTGATCTTAACATAATGCCTCAATTAAGTGAATGTCCATCTTTAAACTCTCCCACACTTAAACAGTTCCATACACTACACACCAATAAGTGATATATACAACTACATACCATATAGAGGGAAACTTGGTGAATAGCAAATAAACTTTGGCAAATTCAAGCTCAATCTATAGCTACTTTCAGGCACTACGAGTAATTGGTGGGTTAACTTTGGCGAATCTGTAGCGAATCGCCAAATTCACCAAAGTTTCCCTCCATAGGTACAATAGGTCCTACATAAACACTGTATTCTATGACCTTATATGTACTTACTTCTACATAACTACCACTTCAGAGAGTATAGGGTTTCTTACATCATCCCATTAACATACCATCCTCAACCACAGCTTATACAACTACATCACATATTACCTTATAATAATTTTGTTATGTGTTTGTGTTATACTTTTGTTCTGTAGTTTCATTTTATTAGGCAGCACAGTAGCCAATTATCTCAAGTTACATGATCATTAAAAGCATAAAGAAGGAAGAGGAGGATGGTATGAACAGAATTAATTGCTATTAGCAAGTACTGTAGTAGTGACATCAACTAGTGTAACTGACTACAGTAGTGACATCACTGACTACAGTAGTGACATCAACTAGTGTAACTGACTACAGTAGAGACATCAACTAGTATAACTGACTACAGTAGTGACATCAACTAGTGTAACTGACTACAGTAGAGACATCAACTAGTATAACTGACTACAGTAGTGACATCAACTAGTGTAACTGACTACAGTAGTGACATCAACTAGTGTAACTGACTACAGTAGTGACATCACTGACTACAGTAGTGACATCAACTAGTGTAACTGACTACAGTAGTGACATCAACTAGTGTAACTGACTACAGTAGTGACTAGGGCTGAGCGATACTGCCATTTTAGTATCACGATCGATATTGAAACTACTGTTCACGATACTGAATAGTTCACGATACTTATGAATAAGTCAATCATAGCTGCTACTACATACTGTATTGTTCAGCATTCCTGCAGGAAGTCCTTATAGGTGATAGTAAACTAACCACTATCATTCTTGTTTACGTAACTGTTATTGTAACACATGCTTTGAGGTTATGTTGTGGTGTTCACACCTCTCTGCAGGGGAAACCAGGTTGGTGGACTTTATCACTTACAAGGATTCTTAGCCTAGTACTGCATAACAAATGGATTTTTAATGACAGTAATGTACAGGCATGGTATCACGATAGTTAATAACAAAATATCGCGATATCGATATTTTCAAAATATCGCAATATATCGCCAAAACGGTAGTATCGCTCAGCCCTACGACATCAACTAGTGTAACTGACTACAGTAGTGACATCAACTAGTGTAACTGACTATAGAAACTGAACAAAATAAACAGTTGTTAAAGCTCAGAATCAGTTGTTGTCATTTGTACCTGTAAGAAGAATGGTTAGGTGGCTGATATTAATGCCAGAACAAATTGTGTGTAATCTAGTTTTGATCAGCATAATGAGTTGTAAAACTTAAGCAGTTTTACAAAGTAAACACATTCCCTTAAAGCCTTATATGTGAAGTACAATCTGAATATCTAACAAATACCCACTTAACCCCTAGGGTTTGCATTGTGTCTATTGGGGATCAGTAGAATAATACCAAACACTATACAAATACAGAAATATATGGAAATGACTAAAACACGGAACGGACTGGGAAAACGGACTCACAAACGGACTGGAAGGAACTCCCCTGAAAACGTTTTTTTTGCCATAGAAACTCACTAAATCACTGCTACAAAGAATATAACACGTAACAACAGCCTTAAATAAACCTCTAAACGTGTGCTCGAGCCACCATTACTACCCTGAGATAATTTACAAAGTGCCAGTCTGCCAGTTTGAGCGCCTGTGACAGCGAAGTTGTCGGTTAGCTACAGTTTAAGCAAACAAAGTAACACAGACTGTATTTGTAGTAGCCAGTTTCTTGCCAGCTGATTAAATACAACGTGGCCGCCACGAAGCCTACCTGTCACGAGCTGTCACCTGTAAAACTGAAGATCAGCCGTCAAACTAATTGCAGCAATTAACCAGACCATGAATTCCAAGTAACATAGTGTCTTAACACTTGTGTCTTGTCTTGTTTACACATGCGAAACGAAAGTGCGCTTTTAATTAAACACAAAATGAATTTAATTTCAGACTATCTTTAAGCGCAGGGCTTAATATCGGCTTGAGCAAACTTCGACATCGTGTTCAGAGCAGTTCAGAGGTTTGTTTCAGGTCATTGTTGCGTGTTATATTCTTTCTAGCACCTATACAGTGAATTTCTATGGCCAAAAAACGTTTTCAGGCAAGTTCTTTCCAGTCCGTTTGCTAGTCCGTTCCGTGTTTTAGTCATGTCCGAAATATATTTAGGTGGGGCCTACTTTATTCCACGGACTGGACTGGACTGCATGGACTCGCGGACTGAGCTGGACACAGTTTTTAAACAAACAATCCAGGAATTATCCATCTCTTGCAACACTGGAGACACCACTATCGAGCTATAACTGCTGGTACTGCTCTTCCTTACAAGTCAGATGACATTAGCGCATGCACTAATCAATTAGAATACAGTTACGATACACGTGTACTCGCAGTGATAAAGCGTGACAGAGGCTATTGTTGTAGCGTACATATTTTCCTTTGTTGCTTCAGTACTTAACAATAGCGTTGGGGTTGTAGTGATGAGCCAGATTATTTGCGTAGCCCCATCACCTTGTCTGGTGGTGCCACCTAGCTACCTGCTAAGAATAAGTACTGGCTCATCTCTACAGCTGTAACACTAGTGCTAAAGCAACAAAGGAAAACATCTATGGTACAAGAATAACCTCTATCACGCTGTATCACTGCTATTACACATGTATCGTAAGTGTATTCTAATTAATTAGTACATGCGCTAGTGTCATGACTTGTAAGGAAGAGCCAGCAGCAGCACAGTTGTAGCTCGATAGTGGTGTCTCCAGTGTTGCAAGAGATGGATAATTCCTGGATTATTGTTTAAAGGCTGTTTCCAGCTTAGTCCGCGAGTCCAGTCCAGTCCAGTCCGTGGAATAAAGTAGGCCTTGTTACGATCACGACTGATTCATCATAATAATGTTAAACACATATACTACAGTCATACAGTATAGTTACATCATCATAGAATACATCACTATGTTACACCCTCCTTTCCAGATATACAAAACTAAATAACTAACAGGTGTATACAACCAAAACCTATACAATCAACTTTAAAATCAAAACTACAACTAAGTCAAAATAAACACAACAACTTACTCTACATGTATGCATAAAGTCAGTCAGTAGCAGTCATCACAAAATCTAGCAGGAGGTCGTACTATTCGGCCACTTCTTGTACGTTTCTCATTACATGTTGGAACTCTAGCTGATGGTTGCTCTGGATGTGGCATCTGATTATTGACTGCTGGGGCTGAGTCTTCAATGGTAAATGAGTCATCCAGATTGGTAGTTACATCTGGGGGATTCTCAATAGTTTTCTTTAAGTGTCGCCTGTTACGTCTCAGCAATGTTCCATCAGCAGTCTTGATATTGTACGACCTGGGAGCAGGATGGTGACTGAGTACCACGGCAGGCTCCCATGATTGTTTGCCTTGGTACCGAACTACATCATCAGGCTGCAATGTAGGTAAGTTCTTGGCTGTCTTATCGTAGTGCTTCTTCTGGGTGTTTTGTCTAAGTTTAAGTTTGCTCTTAGTATTTGCACTAACATGTGGCTGTAGCATCGGAACAGTCATTGGAAGAGTCGAACGCAGCCTTCGACTCATTAGTAACTGTGCGGGGGATTCTTGCAGCCGAGTAATTGGAGTGTTTCTGAATTCTAACAAGGCTAATTGTTCATCTTTCATCCCCTCTTTAGCCTTTTTCAGTAATGTCTTTATGGTTTGGACATTTCTTTCTGCAAGACCATTTGACTGTGCATAGTTGGGACTGGAGGTGACAACTGAAAAATCCCATTCTTTCGCAAATTGCCTGAATGCTTTGCTGTTAAATGGCATGTTATCAGCTACAAGAGTGTTGGGAATGCCATGTCGGGAGAATATCTGCTTCATCTTGTTTATGGTTGCTTCAGCTGTCTTACTGTTCATACGAACTACTTCTGGATATTTTGAGAAATAGTCAACAACTAACAGATAATCGTTTCCGGCAAAAGAGAAATAATCAGCACCAAGTTTCTCCCATGGACGATTCGGAATGTCATGTGGTATCATTGGCTCTTTCTGGTTTCCCTTGCCGTACTTGTTGCATACTGGGCATTTCCTCACTTCATTCTCAATGGCTTCATACATTGCAGGCCAGTACACACATACTCTAGCTCTAGCTTTGCATTTTTCTATGCCCATGTGTCCCTCATGGATACACTTCAAGATTTCTTGTCTCATGGTAGATGGTATCACAATTCGGTTGTTCATGAAAATGAGGTTTTCAGCACAGCATAGATTGTGTCTTATTTTCCAGTACTCACGAAGTGATATGGGTACACTAGAAACATCCTCTGGCCATCCACTTCTCATCAGTGCCAGTAACTGCTGTAGCTGGTGGTCTGTAGCTGTTGCTACCTGGAGTTGGGACCTTTTCTCTTCAGATACAGGAAGATTCTCTATCATGGCATGTATTGCAAACTCTAAGTCTTTGCTCTGAGTTGAGTCATCAAGGTTGGTTAGATATGCTCGTGACAGTGTGTCTGCTATATGCAGGTCTTTTCCTTTTACATACCTGATAGATAGGTCATAATTTTGGAGTTTAAGTAGCATTCTCTGAAGTCTTGGTGAAACTTTGTACAGTGGTTTGTGTACAATGGATTCTAGTGGCTTGTGGTCACTCTGTACTTTGGTTTCGAAGCCATAAATGTATTGGTGGAATTTCTGACAAGCGAATACTATGGCCAACAGTTCCTTTTCAATTTGAGCATAGTTACACTCTGCAGGATTAAGGCTTCTGGAGGCATAAGCAATAGGTTTGCCTTTCTGTAGTAAACATGCTCCAAGGCCATGTTGACTTGCATCAGCTTGTATGGTGCTGGTGACGGTTAGATCGAAATAGCTTAATACAGGAGCTGTGGAGAGGACTTCTTTGATGTTTGTGAGGGCTTTTGCTTGCTCTGGACCCCAGGTGAAAAGTATGTCAGATTTAAGCAAGCTTCTTAGGGGTGCTGTGATGGTGGAAACATTTGGGATGTGAGCTGCTAAGAAGTTGATCATACCTAGTAGGCGTCTGATACCTGCTTTGTCAGTGGGACTAGCCATCTCGACAATTGCACTGACTTTCATTGGGTCTGGTTTAATCCCTTCTGGGGTGACCATGGTTCCTAGGTATCTAACTTCACTCACACATAATTGAAGTTTGTCAAAGTTAAATTTGATGTTTTTCTCTTTGGCTCTCTCAAGGACTTGTTTGAGAATTTGGTCATGCTCTTCAATATTCACAGCTGCTATGATTATGTCATCAGCCACAATATGGATTCCATTGATGCCTGAGAAGGCTTCTTCATTCTTTTTTTGAAACACTTCACTGGCTGATTTAATACCAAAGGGCATTCTAGTGAATCTGTACCTTCCAAATGGTGTGTTGAAGGTGCATAGCAGTGAGCTTTTCTCATCTAATTGCACTTGCCAATAACCATCTTTTAGGTCTAGGGTTGAGAAAACAGTTTTGCCTGCAAACTCACTAGCAATTTCTTGCATTGTTGGGATCTTGTAATGCTCACGCTTTATTGCTTTGTTCAGGTCTCTTGGGTCAAGGCAAAGTCTTAATGAGCCATTCTTCTTTTCTACTATGACCAGGTTGTTGACCCAGTCTGTTGGTTGGTCAACCTTTACCAAAACACCTGACTTCACATTTTTGTCTAGGGCATGATGCAACCTTTGCTTTAGTGAGTGTGGGACTCGCCTAGGTGGGTTGACAACAGGTGTGCAATTAGCTACCATGGTGATGTGGTACCTCCCAAGGTTGCCAAGTCCTCTAAAACAGCTAGGATAATTGTCTCTGATGGCATCCTTAGTCAGCAACTCAGATTGCAGGGCATTCACTCTTGACTAAGCCAAGTTGTACACAATCAGTTAGACCCAGTATTGCTTGTGCATTTACTGGTGCGACATAAAACTTAACGTCACACACCTTACTGTTACCAGTACAGGTAAGTTTGCATGTACCAGTAGGTTTAATGGAAGTACCACCATAGGCACTCAGCTTCATGCTTGTGGTTTTGAGTGGGGGTTTTATTTGTAACTTATTGTACAAATGCAATGGTAACACACTCACTTCTGCTCCAGTGTCCAGCTTTACTGTCAGCTTATCACGATTGCCATTGGCTAGAATGTCAGTGAGCCATGCAGAAGATTTCTTGATACCTTCAATCTGTAGTGGGCTTAGAGCAAATTCATCAGATGATTGATAAGAATCACTCTCGTTGTCTGAGTTCAGATCACTTTGTGTGCTGTGGTCAGTCTCTTGTATTTCATGGAGTTTTCGTCTCAGTTTGGTGCCAGTTCTTGAGTCGCGATCACTTTTGAATGAGGTTCTCTGTGGTTTTGTACTATATTTGTGTCTTGGTAGGGACGTCTTGTTGCGGCACACTTTAGCAAAATGATGCAATTTGTGGCATATTGAGCATTTTTGTCCATATGCTGGGCAATCTTTCGGTTTGTGTGTCTGTCCGCATTGTCCACAGTAGGTAGGTTTTGAGCCACTCCGTCCTTTCATAGTGTGTACATTCGGACTGTGCGAAGACCGAGTCATGTCTTTGATTTGCTGTTTCGACGATTCTGAACGCTGAGCTATCTCTATCGCTTTGCTGAGAGTCAAGGATGCTTTGCGAAGAAGTCTCTCTTTCAGGGAATCATCGGTCAGCCCGAAGACGAACTTGTCGCGAATTAGTTCCTGTCGCACAGCTGCAGGCCAGCCTTCTTTGTTGTACTCGCACGTGTCTATCTTGACTTTCAGTCGCGTTAGGTACGCGTCAATGGATTCACCCTCTTCTTGTCGAAGGCTCCAGAATGTATATCTCTCGTAGATAATGTTCTTGCGCGGCGAGCAATAGTTCTGAAAGGCTTCTAGCACTTTATCAAATTTGTTTGCATCTCCTTCGGAGGTCCACGGCAACGTCTTGTAAATTTCTCGTGCTTCTTTGCCTGCATAAGACAGCATTATGCCAATTTTGACTTTGTCACCCTTTTCGGTTGATTCAGTTCCTGCAAGGAACCATTGCAGCTGCTCTGCAAACTCTCGCCAGTTTTGTGCGACATTTCCTGTGAAGGACAAAGGCTCTGGTGGCTTGCAAAGAATGGACATCTTTACAACAGCACTTCTGACACCATGTTACGATCACGACTGATTCATCATAATAATGTTAAACACATATACTACAGTCATACAGTATAGTTACATCATCATAGAATACATCACTATGTTACAGGCCTTTAGGTGGTGCTTAAAGCATCTTCAACATGCTCAGGCAGAGTTGACACTAAGTACTGATAAGTGGGACAAAGTCAGTTCTATTGCTTCTTGTCCACAACTTTTAGCAGCAGTAACAACAACAACATAGCAATAGAAGATATTTGCACAGCCCAAATGCAGCATGTTCACTTGACCACACAATACTTTGATGAGTTTTATAGTTGGTCAGTTTTCGTAACAATTAGTAGCTGGTGGAAATTTTATTATCATTTCCACTAACAATCAAACAAAACTGACAACTAAAGTAAAGTCACCACTCACTTCCCCACCATATTTTGAAGTCTACAGTATACACTGTACTACTATACTTACCTCAAGTCAACCTTCACATGTGAATAAGTCACTTCTGGTACTGGTACTGACATGACTGTAAGTGTCTTGTCATCAAAACCTGCCAACTCCACATAGTTGTTGTGTTTCTGTGAGTGAAATAACAGAACATGTATAAACATTAGTAGTACGTGCTAACTTTCGGTCAAGTAATTATAAGCACCACAAGATGTACCGCATAGCCTAAATATTTTGAGGGCGAAATTTTTCGCTGATTTCGCAGTTTTGGGGGTTGTCAGCGAAAATTTTATTCTTGAAATATTTAGACCTTCATATAGTATAATACATTTTGGGAGTGTTTGCAAATCTGCAAAAAAAAAAAAAATTTTAGCACCTTGAAATATTTGCCCCTCAAAATATTTAGGCTATACAGTATACCATTGGGTCACATTGCTGGAGCTTAGCATAATAAACGAGACTCATTTAATACTGTAGTGACCAGTTTTAGGGATATACAAGTGATCCATTTAAACTGGGTCATGTGAGCACAAAAACCACAACAGAATTACACAATTACAGGTCCACAAAGTGACAATGACTTGTTCATTTCTGTTTTGCTATAACTGAACAAGTTATTTACGATGGTCTACTTTCAACAGCTGATTTTATCTGCCTAACCAGTAACCTACATAATCAGTTTAGTTGTCTCTAATGTGGTGGCTATCAAGCAGTCTTGTGCACTTCTGGCGTGTAAATCATTTTATTTATTACCTTATCTTTAACATAAAGTTATGGACCAATTTCCCATCCCACAAACATGCCTGATATCAGCTTCTACTAAAGACTATAATTATAGCTCAAACAGAGTGTACAATCTAATCAAAAACAGCCAAGCTGTAAAAAAAGGTGTGGCACAAAATTCACCTGAATTGTTCTTATTAAAATTTTTACAATTAACCTACCATCACAGCCATTTCTTGGACGCCACCTTGGATTTCACATCTTTTTTCACCATGGCCTTTTTGGGGGCCGCACCTTTTTTTTAGAGCTTGGCTGTTTTTTGATTAGATATCACTTCTTTTTGTATTTGTAGACTACAAAGCCGGCCAATGGCTGGCTTTGGGACTTTTTCAACCCATGTATTTTTTTCTTTACCACAGGAAGAAGAAAAGAACTTAAAGAAGATTTTTAATACTTCAATTATTTTTGATTTTATTAGTAATTATATACATATATTTATTACATGCCCATTATTCCCCACAGGATATTACGTATTTTGCAGCTGATCTCTCTACTGGGTGACTTGAAATGTAGCTGAGCTATCTACAAGGTGACCTCTTCTAGCTGATCTCTCTACAGGGTGATTTGTTTCTAGCTGAACTCTCTACAGGTTATTTGTTTGCAGCTAAACTCTCTACATGGTGGTTTCGTTGTAGCTGAACTCTCTACATGATGGTTTTTTTGTAGCTGAACTCTCTACAAGGTGACTTCTTCTAGCTGAACTCTCTACAGGGTGATCTTTTTGTAGCTGAAGTCTCTACAGGGTGATTTGTTTGCAGCTAAACTCTCTACATGGTGGTTTCTTTGTAGCTGAACTCTCTACACGATGGTTTCTTTGTAGCTGAACTCTCTACAAGGTGACTTCTAGCTGAACTCTCTACAGAGTGATTTGTTTGCAGCTTAACTCTCAGAGTCTACATGATGGTTTCTTTGTAGCTGAACTCTCTACAAGGTGACTTCTTCTAGCTGAACTCTCTACAGGGTGATCTTTTTGTAGCTGAACTCTATATGATGGTTTCTTTGTAGCTGAACTCTCTACAAGGTGACTTCTTCTAGCTGAACTCCCTACAGGGTCTTTTTGTAGCTGAACTCTCTACATGATGGTTTCTTTGTAGCTGAACTCTCTACAAGGTAACTTCTTCTAGCTGAACCCTCAACAGGGCGATTTGTTATAGTTGAATTCTCTACAGGGTGATTTGTTGTAGGCTGAACTCTCTACATAGCGGTTTCTTTGTAGCTGAACTCTCTACAAGGTGACTTCTTCTAGCTGAACTCCCTACAGGGTCTTTTTGTAGCTGAACTCTCTACATGATGGTTTCTTTGTAGCTGAACTCTCTACAAGGTAACTTCTTCTAGCTGAACCCTCAACAGGGCGATTTGTTATAGTTGAATTCTCTACAGGGTGATTTGTTGTAGGCTGAACTCTCTACATGATGGTTTCTTTGTAGCTGAACTCTCTACAAGGTAACTTCTTCTAGCTGAACCCTCAACAGGGCGATTTGTTATAGTTGAATTCTCTACAGGGTGATTTGTTGTAGGCTGAACTCTCTACATAGCGGTTTCTTTGTAACTGAACACTCTACAAGGTGACTTCTTGTAGCTGATCTTTCTACAGGGTGAATTGTTTGTAGCTGAACTATCTACAAGGTGACCTCTTCTAGCTGATCTCTCTACAGGATGATTTGTTTCTAGCTGAACTCTCTACAGGTGACTTGTTTACAGCTAAACTCTCTACATGATGGTTTCTTTGTAGCTGAACTCTCTACAAGGTCACTTCTTCTAGCTGATCCCTCTGCAGGGCGATTTGTTTGTAGTTGAATTCTCTACACGGTGATTTGTTTGAGTCTGAACTCTCTACAGAGTGATTTGTTTGCAGCTGAACTCTCTACGTGATGGTTTCTTTGTAGCTGAACTCTCTACAAGGTGACCTCTTCTAGCTGATCTCTCTACATGGTGATTTGTTTCTAGCTGAACTCTCTACAGGTTATTTGTTTGCAACTAAACTCTCAACATGATGGTTTCTTTGTAGCTGAACTCTCTACAGGTTATTTGTTTGCAGCTAAACTCTCAACATGATGGTTTCTTTGTAGCTGAACTCTCTACAAGGTGACTCCTTCTAGCTGAACTCCCTACAGGGTGATCTTTTCGTAGCTGAACTCTCTACAGGGTGATTTGTTTGCAGCTGAACTCTCTACAGGATGGTTTCTTTGTAGCTGAACTCTCTATAAGGTGACCTCTTCTAGCTGATCTCTCTACAGGGTGATTTGTTTCTAGCTGCATGAACTCTCTACAGGCAATATGTTTGCAGCTGAACTGTCTACATGGTGGTTTCTTTGTACCTGAACTCTCTACAAGGTGACTTGTTTCTAGCTGATCCCTCTACAAGGTGACTTCCTCAAGCTGATCTCTCTACAGGTTGATTTGTTTGTAGCTGAACTCTCTACAGGGTGATTTGTTTGCAGCTGAACTCTCTACAGAGTGATTTGTTTGTAGCTGAACTCTCTACAGGGTGATTTGTTTGTAGCTGAACTCTCTACAGGGTGATTTGTTTGCAGCTGAACTCTCTACAGGGTGATTTGTTTGCAGCTGAACTCTCTACAGGGTGATTTGTTTGTAGCTGAACTCTCTACAGGGTGATTTGTTTGTAGCTGAACTCTCTACAGGGTGATTTGTTTGTAGCTGAACTCTCTACAGGGTGATTTGTTTGCAGCTGAACTCTCTACAGGGTGATTTGTTTGCAGCTGAACTCTCTACAGGGTGATTTGTTTGTAGCTGATCTCTCTACAGGGTGATTTGTTTGTAGCTGAACTCTCTACAGGGTGATTTGTTTGTAGCTGAACTCTCTACAGGGTGATTTGTTTGTAGCTGAACTCTCTACAGGATGGTTTCTTTGTTATTGAACTCTCTACAAGGCAACTTTTTTCTAGTTAATCTCTCTACAAGGTGACTTCCTCTAGCTGATCTCTCTATAGGGTAACTTGTATCTAGCTGAACCATCTACAGGATGATCTGTTCATAGCTGAACTCTCTACAGGTTAATTTGTTTGTAGCTGAAATCTCTTGTTTCAAACTGATCTCACTGTAGCATAACTTATTTGTAGCTGAACTCTCTACAGGATGGCTTCTTTGTAGCTGAACTCTCTACAGAGTGATTTTTTTTTGTAGCTGAATTGTATATAGGGTAATTTGTTTGTACCTGAACTTTCTACAGGGTGATTTGTTTATAGCTGAACGCTCTGCAGGGTGATTTGTTTGTAGTTGATCTCTCTACAGGGTTTCTTTGCAGCTGAGTTCTCTACAGGGTGATTTCTTCTAGCTAAGCTCTCTCTTGTTTCTAGCTGATCTCTCTACAGAGTAACTTGTTTGTATAGCTGAACTCTTTACAGGGTGGTTTTTGGTTGCTGAACTCTCTACACGGTGACTTGTTTGTAGCAAAATTCTTTACAGAGTGACTTGTTTGTAGCTGAATTCTCTACGGAGTGACTTACTTGTAGCTGAACACTGTATAAACTATAAAGTAACTTGTCTGTAGCTGAACTCTCTTCAGGGTTACTTGTTTGTAGCAAAATTCTTTACAGAGTGACTTGTTTATAGCTGAATTCTCTACAGAGTGACTTACTTGTAGCTGAACACTGTATAAACTATAAAGTGACTTGTCTGTAGCTGAACTCTCTTCAGGGTTACTTGTTTGCAGGTGATCTCTATAGGGTAACTTGTTTGTATAGATGAACTCTTTACAGGGTAGTTTCTTTGTAGCTGAACTCTCTCCACAGTGAATTGTTTGTAGCTGAATTCTCTAGAGAGTGTAGCCGAACTCTCTACAAGGTGCATGACTTGTTTATAGCTGAACTCTCTTCAGTGTGACTTGTAATGTTCTGAATCACTACAGCGATATATTTGTAGCTGAACTCTCTATAGGGTGACTTGCTTCTTGCTGAACTGTCTATAAGATTAACTGTTTGCAGCTGAACTCCCTACAGAACTTGCAATGTAATAGAATTCTACAATGGAGTAAATAAATTAGCCGAATGCTCTATTAGGGTGACTGTTCTATTAGAGTATCTCGATCTCGCATTTGCTACACGGAGTTGGCTTTCGAATCATAACTCAGTGGTTTGTAATCCGATTCTTCTGTACTACTGCAAGGACTTTCATTAAGATTATTCCAGCTATACACCGATTTTCAGCTCATTGCTCTAAGTGGTTTGCCTAGTAGGTGTAAAAACTTATACTTTTTTATTCATAAAAATCGATTGCGTAATTGTGACACAGGTTGGGTTTTGTGTCATATCTCCATGGTCTTTATCTCGATTCCTTTCAAACCACCAAAAGGCACTCCTACGATGGTTACTCCATCTACATAGCAATTTTCAACTCATTCCATGAAGCGGTTTACCCTGTAGGCGTGACAACAAATCAATCTTGTTTTACGCGAATAATCGGTAATACATCCTGAACCGTTCATCGGATTTGCACCAAATTCGATACTAGGATTCGCCTTTGGACTCCCTTTCTGTGCACCAAATTTCAAGGCGATCGGAGTACGCATTTTCGTTTTATAGCAATTTTTGCAAGTGTGCCAAAACACAAAGAAAAAAAAAATTAAGAAAAATAATCAAAACTTTGGCAGCTCGTATCTCAGAAATGGCTGGAGCGATTTCCTTCAAATTTGGAATGTAGACTCCCCTAGCTGGCAGGCAACTCTGTAGCAAATTTGGTTCCAATCAGATAAGGTATCACCGAGATACAAAGGTGTGAAAATGATGTTTTCTTTCTTCCTGTCAATATACTCACGGTGTGACGCGCCGGCTTCTTGGGCCGAACGACACACTATTGTGTGTCTTGATATGTACTGTGGACGTGTCCATGAGGTCCATAAACAGCTCTACTAGCTGTGTAAGTTTCATGGACTTAGCTGTACCAATTGTGAAGTTATTATAATACACTGAACATGAGGTCTTACTATGCTTGTGTGCACATGGTCAGTTTTGTCAGGTCAAGACTTTCACAATAAAATAAACAACAACTATTCCACATTTTAGTATACTTGTATTACTCACCTTTGTCATGTCAACTACTGCATAAGTGTCTGGTATTGTCAGCTGTATAAAATAAAATTAGTGTTACATAAAATGATTATTGATATCCAAACATGTGGTACCATGTTCATAATAATGTATACAAACCAATAGTAATGTGGTCCATACTAAAATTATTAAACAACTTCAATTCCACAGTATAAAATTAATTGTTTGAAAATGAGTAAACATTTCAGTCCAGTAATGATGAAGAATGACAGTCACAGACTTCCCACAAAAGGTTACAACAATCTTTTAATGACTATATACAATTGTTCATGACTGATATATCACTGTGAGGCCGTACCAGAAACCAGAAGTACATTTCTATGAAATACTTTTTGCTAGCACTCTGGCGCTTTGGTACTTTACATTATTTGATTAGGCCATTTCAACTAAATCTTATGTTTCTTGGGCAAAATTCAGCCAAATAAAGGTCGGTAGGTCAGTAAAATTAAAATAAAATATATACAATTTTGCTAGCTGAAGAGTAGCTTTGCAAGTCAAACAGTGGCTAAGCTACATTATGGTTGCTGTATCACTTGTGAGAAGGCAATTACATGGTGAGATATTTAGTGTTACCTACTTTTTGAGAGCTTAAAGGTAAATTTGCAACTCCTTCGTGGTTATCACTCTTTGCAAGGTGATCACATGATTAACATCATTATATTTTATGCTGAAAATATAGGGTCAGTCAGGCCCAACAAACAAAAGATTTAGTTGAAGTGGCCTTAGCATTCACATGCATGCGATACCCCCTCCCCCCCGGATTGTACAGTATCTGAAGTTGAGTTTATGTGGTCAGAACTCTGATAGTTGAAGCTAGTCAACCCTGGCATGTGTGCCACAAATGACCACCTGCTTGCTGCCAGGCTTTGTGTAAGGACCTGCTGATTGTGCCTTTTGTTTTACCTATTACACTTTGACCAGTGCTCAAAAACTTTTCCTGAAAATCAGGCCACAAAAAAGTTTATTGTATGTTTCTGGTTCCCTTCCTGGTCATTTTTTTGCTGGATGAATTGCACAATCACCATACAATAATTTGTATTTTATATCTGTTGAAAGGTTTTCATGTCTTGTAAACACTCTTTTCTTATAAAGATACACTAACTTTATACATTGACTTGTAAGTGTACAGCTATATTGGTCATTTCTTGCACAAAACTTAACACTTCTCAAAATAAGTCTTTACTGAGTGTGCATCTCAGGGCTTCCCTCAGAGAGTATCAGCTGCTTTCCAACTTGGTCATCACGGTTATTGTGTTATTAATGGCACAACTACATGGTTTACTCACAAGCCTATTTAAACAAGATACTGTGATTCAATTGGGTCTACCACTATAGTGGTACAGTCGGTTTCAGATTGCAATTGAACAAATCACACAACTGATTACTTGAACTCCTTTCACTAGCACAACTACATTATTTGCTTTCAAAGATCATTAGTCAATGCCAGGGACACACTGAGGTAGTTATTCAATAGAGTTTTTCTATCTCCTTGACGACCAAAATTGGATCCATATTTTTCCGTTTATTATACCGTATTTCGGCCATATTTATGAACATCAGTATTGAGCATTCTATGGAGATATTTCCATCTGCTTTTAACAGGTTAGCATGCATTTTATATATGTTAATTCTTACCCAATACCAAGCCCAATCCACCATGGCTTGGACTGTTAATTTACGCAGATTGGCAAATTTCAACTTGTGAATACTCCCACTGCGTACAAAGTTGTTCAACAATATGACCAACAAAAGCAGTTGTCAAGGAGATGAAAAAGCTCTATACATTAAACACTACACATAACTCACACAATCATGTTCAAACATGATGTGTGCGAATTGTTTAATTGCATTCGCAAGCAACCTGAAATTGACTGTAGTAGCACAAGTACCATGTATTATGGTCACCAGATCCTTCCTCTATAATGCAAAGGGGTGGGTGCTGCCAAACTATTACTTAGGTTGGTAGCGCTGTAGCAGACTAGCCTGTCAGGATTGTACAAAGGACAAGGTTTAAACGTACCAAACAAACACAATCATACCTGTGCTTAGATAATTATCATAATCACACCTGTGCGTTATAATCACATTGATACTTGCCGAGATTTTTGCACAGTACACACAAATAAATAAATACCATTCAGTCTCGCATACAGCCAGGCCTGCATACAGCATCAGTACAGTATCGTAGTGAGCAGATACACATTAAAAACTTACACACAAACTCGGTGTCATTCCATTATCAGGACTCCAGTTAAACACAACCTGGTGACCAATAACAGCTGCTGCGAGATGACCTGCAGACGTACGGACTCCTTTAGCTTCAAAATTTTTAAGCGCGCCTAGTAGCTGTTTATTCAAAGGGTGTGCCGTGCGTTTGGTCAAAATGGCTTCTGCACTCCTTCCTTCCGTGTCGAAGTGTCAAGTGTTGATGGAACATTTTGATAATCCAGACCAACTTCAAGATGCTATTAACTGTAGCGAAGAATGCGCCGCTTTGTTGAAGTACCCCGCCACCACGCCCCTTTCTGAATATTGTCCTGATCATCCACGAAGAAAACTTGACGTGTTCTGCAGACAATGTGGAACTGAGTTATGTAGAGATTGTGTCTCCCGTGATCACTCAACACACCAGCGTACTAGCATTACAAGTGTGACTGATGAAGAAACCAGGAGGCTGGGAGAAGCTGTGGATCACATGACGGGTTTACTGGAAGAGACGAAACAAGCAGTGTCCGTTGTGAAGGAAATAAGACAACGTGTTAGGGGCAGAAAGGAGCACAACATAGAGAGGACAAGGGAGATGTTTAATGCTCTTAGAAAAGTCATTGATGAACAAGAAGAGCAAGTCATAGCAGATATTACCAAAGGAGCAGACAAGAGGGAGAACACACTAAAGGTATTATTTTGTAGTTGTAACATGGACATGAGTGGTGTGTCTGATATGTCAACCCTCAGACATATGGTCCTGAGACTTCAGGTGGCCCGGACTTTGTGGCTTTCAACAACACTACTGGCATTTTCTTTAATTTGCCACACTAAAGTGTTATTGTCTCAGTAACATGATACAGCAGTTCTAATAGATATTGTGTGACAACAAATACCAGCAAAATCACTTACACAAGATTTCAACCAATCAAATCGATTCATTTTTGAAGTTTAAACTATAATATTAATTACTGCAAATGACATGTGTTGTTGTCATGCAAGATCTATTATAACCCCTGTACAAGTTCACATACCAAACCATATCACATGGTTTTGTGTACTAGATGAGCCCCTCCCACCTACCATTTAGCATTCTTTATTAGAGAAAATTAAAAGCAAACACATTATCTGTTTTACTGACTTAAAGGCTTGAAACTGGCTTGAAATTGATAGTCAAAGCTAAACCAACAATGCTAACATCAGTAATTTTATGCTGCAAAGTAGTTGTTCCTGGGATTGGTAGTGGTAAAGATGTGTCTCCAGTTATTGTTTTTCTTGTGTTAATATTAGCTACAGCTGGAGAGGTTGTTGTTGCTATGGACACAACTACAGAATTGTCTGGAGCTATTGAAGAAGACAAGAGAGAACAAAGTGACTACCACTGAACTGGTTAGGAGGAGGAAGATACTGGAGCGACGACAAGATCACCTGATGATAATGAAGAGGAGATCAAGACTGGAACCAGTAATGAAGGAACAAAGAGAAGTTGAGTATGAAGAAATGGAACGTCTTTGTGAGGAGGTGACCAAGTTGGGAGGATTTCTACCTCTGGACCCCAGCAAGTGTGAAGTGACCTTCCCTACAGCAATGACAGTAATGAACAAAGAGACGTCACTAACGGTAACACTTAGAGATGTCAATGGTGACATTGTTGATGACAAGAGTACTGAAGTAGAAGTGTCCATGACCACCAAAACTGGAAAAGCCATAGTAGTGGGACCAGTCAAGGATGTTAGTGGTGGAAACTATACAGCATCCTTCACTCCCAGGACTTTTGGGAATCACATGATATCAATTGCAGTTGATGGACAACACATCCCAGGCAGCCCTCACAAGTAAGTAATAGTGTGTGTTCTATTAGAGTGTTTTGTGGATAACATGTGAGGTGTGATTGTATTATACTTATTCAGTTAGTGTATACTAATGTTACACAATGACTATACATATTAACACTACTACACAGTCAGTCTATACAGTCACACTACTATACAATAGCTATACATGTATTATTTTCCCATACAATGTGTCATACATACAAAACATACAAGTGATTATCATTCAAACTTTCCACTATAATGTTATCTCATTTCCTGTACATACAGGAAGTGATGTCACCAGTATTATTAATGTACAGTAGCTCATGTGATCCTGTCATGTTACTGTAGGATATCAGTTGTACTGAGAGACTACAGCAAGATGAGAGAAGGACACTGCCAAGTGATGACTCATTATGGAGGGAACAAGTTTGGTAAACTCCGTGATGTTGCTATAGGAGTTAATAATGAAGTCATCATTATTGATGATACTAACAAGTGTGTAATTGTGCTGGACTGTAACTTTGCCTTATTAGCAGTGATTGGACAAGGAAGTGGTGACAACAGATTGGTTAGGCCTAATCGTGTAGCAGTCAGTAAGGATGACATCATAGCTATTAATGACAGTAGTAGTCATCAAGTGAAGAAGTATTCCCTACAAGGAGAACTCTTATCAATAATTGGTAACAATGAAGGGAACAACAATGGCCAGTTTAATAGACCTAGGGGACTAGTCTTCAGTAGTAATAAAATGTTGTATGTTGTAGATGGGTGGAATTTCAGGGTCCAGGTATTCCAACAAGATGATAAATTTGCATTTACATTTGGCAGTAAAGGGTCCAACCCTGGACAATTTCAGAATCCTGGTAGAATAGCAATTGATACTGACAATAGAGTGTTAGTTAGTGACAACTGGGGTAATCATATTAGTCTCTTCAGTCGTACTGGCAGTTTTATTAGTAGGATAACATGTGATAGACCACGGGCCATTACTGTTAGCCCTGATGGTCACATCATAGCTGGTTGTGGTGGTGATAACAATAAAATTAGAGTATGGAGCCCCACCCATGAGTTAATAGAACAGTTTGGAAAGAAGGGATCTCAACAAGGAGAATTTAAGGGTATTGAGGGTATAGCAATAAACTATTCTACTGGTAGTGTTTATGTTGTGGAGTACTACAACGAGAGACTACAAGTTATCAGTTAAATTGTTATTTTGTGTGTTTGTATGATGTAATCTATTATTACCATGGTTACTAATTGTTTACACAAGATGATAATATTCTAACTAGAAAGGTTGATTGGTACATATTAGTGTGTGAGGGGTGATGGTGTGGTCGTTTTGTGTTGTTACTATGTAGTCATGACAACCACACAACAACAGTTACCAGAAAGTGACCAGTAAGTGTTGGTGATGAAGAGCTGGTATACAAGTGTCTTTTCTATACAGGTGGAGAAAGTAGATGTGTACAATGAAGATCATCTGATATGATGTCATTGGGGACTTTTAGCCAATCAGATTGTACTGTGTGTACAGAATAAAGTAATCAAAATGTATAACTTGACAATGTGTGAACTTTATAAATCACCAGTGTCCTGATCATGTGATCCACCCAGTGTAGTGACGTCGGGATTTGTTGTGGTTGTCAAGTGATTACATCAGTCAGTTCACCTTAATAAGGTATGTGTATTACCTTATTCGGATGTGTCATTTAAATGTGTTTAATTCAGGAGGTGTTACAACATGTTCTCCTATTTATCCACGGGCTACTCACACACCACACCACACCTCCACACTAGGGTATAGGGTCTGGTGATATAGACCGTATTCCAAATGACGTCACAGGAATTTTCTATTTGGGGAACTCTTATTATTATCACCAATGGCAATCGAGATTTCGAAGATTGATATAGAGGCCTAACAAACAAGATGTCGAGGTGAAACTACCAGGTTTGGTTATTACAGCAAAGGAACAATAGTATTTCTTCTAAACTTTGAAAACCAGCTGAAAAATTCTAACCCTGCATTAGAAAATAGATTTTACACCCCTATATTGTACCTGTTAGTGTCAGGTCAATATTTTCTTCCAGGATTGAATAGTAATTTGAATCTTATTAAGCCCCATTGGAACTCTCACTTGAAACTGTTAGAATACCCCCAAATAGCCGCAGCTGTTTTATTTCATGGAACATGGTCTATTGGTTAGGATTTTTGGCAGTTTATTAGTTCTCCATTACCACATGTAGTAGATTGATGTAATCCTAAGACATTCTAATTGGCTTAATGTATTTTAAACACATCAGTGTCCAATACTGACCAATATCACCAGATCCTACTCTCCTGTAGAGGTGGGTGTGGTCACTAATGTACTAATTGGACAATTGTATTTGAGAATTGAATGAATCATTTTATTTCGTGTACATAATTATTATACGGAAACAACCTTAATGGGATTTATGACTTATGAGTAGTCTACAGTGGAACCTCAGTTATCTGGACCCCACTTATACAGATTGTCAGTTAACCGAATTACGGAAATGACTGCTCAACTAGAGTAGTGACTGTTCTATTAGGGTAGGTAAAATACAAGTATTTTTAAAAATTGTCTTTGTGCTATTTTAAGGTTATTGAGATGCAGTTTAGGAGATACAGACTTTTCAGACTTATGGACCATTCCTGGTCCCAAGGGATTCGGATAATTGAGGTTCCACTGTATAAACTAGTTAACTAAGGGAAACATTACTGATGCTGCATGTGATAAAGCAAATTTTATCCAAGTAAAATTGATGGAGACAATGTAGTATGGAACAAGCATTAACCAAAATAATAGCATCCAACTAATTTAACCTTTAAACTATCAAACTTTCTCATCATATGGTAGTAATGAGGTTTATTTACATCACTATACAAAAGTAAATTGTAACTTCTTTATCATGGCATAAAACTGTTTGAAATTTCTGTAAGAAAAGGCACAGCATCTGATTGTAGTTTGATATAAAAATCAACTCAATTGGTGCAAGGAGTAAAAAGTTATGTTTCATTTGCTGACATGTAAAATGTAGAAAAGGTACCTTTTCGCAAATCCAGCCACAATTTTCTGTTGTTATCACTTTGTAGCACTGTAACTTCAAAATTTCTTGGTTTCTAGAACTGAAATTTCAGTTGACCATTCCTTTAGTAAGTGTAATAAAATGAAGGTCAAAAATGCACTAACATGTTGGGTTCTTGCATGTGCAGATCTAGTCACATGCATAATGTTATTATTACTATTCTGACTGAAAATCATGCTCTAACGTAGTCTGGTAAATATCAACTACTCTAATAGAACAGTCACTTAGCTGCAGTACTAGTGGAAGCCTTTCAAGTGTTGTATAATTATGTACAATATTTACTTAGTCATTATTATACTTGTTAATATACATGGTGGCTACACAATCATTGCCATTATTAATGTCACACAGACAAAAATGATTTGTAACAGTTTATCCTACAATGAACTAACGGGGACCAAGAGTCGAGTCACACTAACTTGTTATTACAATCTTTCCCAAAGTATAGTCCATTAAATACACTTCCTGTTGACATGTGACCACAAGTTTGTCTACACTGACCATGGCCTTTTTTACTGATCCAATCATCCAATTAGAGCACACCATTCTTTTTAATGCTACAACAAGACAAGGATAAGTGCAACAAAAATAACAACAGATTAAATAGTTGTTCAAAATTATTAATAGCTAAGCAACTGGAGGCTTCTTGTTTATATTGTAAATGAAAAAAAATTATGTAAACAAACATCCATACATGTATAGACACTGAATACACAAACAACAAGACACACAGTGGAGTGGAGTGGACTGCTCCAAAGAAAGCTGGCACACCACATCATTGTGTTTTTAACTGGGAAAACAAATGCACAATTATTTTTTCATGTGTAAGTAACTTCACGGTCACTTCTCAAAATGGGACCATTTGAGTGGAATTTCCTACCAAGTGGGCAGGCCAGGCCACATACCAAACTTATGCAAAGAAATAAGCTTAAGCCATCAACAAAGTTCATTTTCTCTCAATCCTTATAATCACCATTTAATCCAAAGACCACACAAAACTAAATAATTTATTTACGTAGCTAGGTCGGCATACAAAAAAATTTACTGAAACTTGCCAAAGTTAAAAAATGGCCACTCATTTTCCCACTTTAAGTCTACAGTATACACTGTACTACTGTACTTACCTCAAGTCAACCTTCACATGTGAATAAGTCACTTCTGGTACTGGTACTGACATGACTATAAGTGTCTTGTCATCAAAACCTTCCAACTCCACATGGTTGCCATGGTCATGTTTCTGTTAGTGAAATATAACAGAATGTACATAAAGAAGTAGTGTTTAACTTTGCACATGGAATTGCAAATACCTCTAATGTCTACCATAGGGTCACATAATAATTATGTGACCGGATTTTCAAAAAAGGGGATCTTTCACACACACCCAATTCCATGAACTTCAGATACCATAACTTAATACATATACCTGAACCATCCATTAAGTGATGTATATGTTGGATGTTCTCACTTGCTTTTGTAAGTTGCAATTCCGGTAGAGTGAAACTAATTACCACTCATTAATCAACACTGAGCAGTTTTAGAAATGTACAAGTGATGCATGATTAATGGTGACAGTATAAAGGTGTCAAGAGTATACATGTGTAGTTTGGCTCCACTGGCTGTAGATGGTGCATTTTTATGGCTTTACCCTTAGGTGTAATTTTGATTGGTCATAAATATTGTGTCAAAGCAAACGCTTTTTGCGCTATACCATATAGGGGGAACTTGGCGGGGGTAAATTTTGGCCAGTAGCAAGCTAAATTGAATTTGGAAATATCAACTTAGGTAAATTCAACCTCAATGTTTAGCTATAAAGATGCTAATCTGAGGTACTACAAGTACTTGGTAAATAATGGAAAATTTGTAGCAAATCACTAAAGTTTCCCTCTCTGACTATACAATATACAGAAACCACAGAAGTACAAACATTAGCACCCATAATCTCTACAGCACATTATGTAAAGAAAGAAAGCCCTTGAATTGCCTTATCCACCTGTACTGTTGTTGTAACATCATTTGATTAAGGCATAGTGCGCACTCCATACAACAGTCTGTTAAAGAAATTAATTACGCAGGTAGAAAACCCCCAAAAGTACATCCCTGTTATCCTCAACCAAATCTGCTAAACTCAGTGTCATTTTATGTGTTGAAGTGTACTGATTAAGAATTCACCTGTACTGAGTCTTAACTGGCAACTTTAGAGAGAAGTACACCAAAAAAACTTGTTTTCCCAACATTTATTTACGCACCTAATGATGCGTAATTCACCAGAACAAGGCTCAATTCTGTTTGTCTCAGAACAAAATCTAATACACCACAGGACTCGCCTGACATCAAGGAATCTGATATACCAACTTCTGTAAACTAAAGTATGTGGAAGTTATGGTGGTTTGTTTACAAGGTACTGTAATGTTTACCACAAACAGGCAAAGCCTAATGTAATCCAGAAATAATATGAAAGGATGTGTCATTCCTTATATACAAATCTATTAACAATCTTACAGGTTTGAAATTTCTCAGAAACTTCTTACAAGTATGCAACGAGGACTCACCACTAATATTAGAACAGATCACGAACATGCAGTTTTCTTCCGTAAACTATCAGAGAATTACCCCCCCCCCCCCCCCCCCAATATAAAATAGGTGTCTATGAAGGTTCCTCTTACTCATAGGGGCTTGTATACATGTGCATATTGCATTTTGAGAATTTCACTTATGGTGTCACATTGAATTAAAGCTCAAGTGATAGTCATGACAGTTTTGAATAATCAGGCCATACCCCAATTTTATCATATGTTTCTTTTCCTCTAAAATAAATCAAAACATGAGGCTAAATTATTTGACTTATATGACTGCTTTATTAGAGTATTTACCAATTACTACTAGTAGTATTGCATATTACATGATCACATTAAGATTAATTTGTCATGGCCTTGCGTATGTGAGTTGATTTTCTTTGGGACAAAGCTAGTCCCTTGGGTAACATCACCAGTGCTGCCTGCCCAGTATCAAATCTTACTAAAGGTCAATCTGTGTGGGCACAGATTCAAGAAACTCAAAGTTAGCTGCATATGCCGAAAACATAGACACCCGATTCTCGTAATATATTCAGGTAGTTATCTGAGGAAAAGTCACGTGTTATATCAGGTAATACCTGAATAGTATCACCGTGTATAGTCGCACGTTTGGGTAGCGCTGCTATTATTACCATATTGAAGGATGCGGGTGTCAGGAGTAGCGCCTTGACTGTCTCTCCGGGTGTATTGGAGTTTAGTGAGATTGGAAGTTTATTGTGAGTTTAGTGTGAATTCAAAGTGCTTGTGTGTTGTAAATGGCCTAAGGCAGTGTGTCATCTTACTCTACGCATAGATACTATCTATGCTCTACGCTGTATCCTCGACTGTATCCATACCCTGCAATATGCTTGATCATAGATAGGTGTCACACGCACGAGACTAGGTCTCATGATGTTCCCTTGGATTTTCCTGTCCCACCGTACTTGCATGAACTAGCAAACATGTTGTGATACCACAGATGCAAGGAGTGACTTGTACAGTCACCACTTAAACTCTGACCATGGGAAAGGCACTAGACGTTAACTACAGTCGCAGCTCCGCCTGCAGTCCATGCCTGTGCAACACCATGCAATGCAGCAGTCATGATTTCATTAAAACATTATGGAAACACCACATTATTATTGATGTAAATGTTCAGGCCTGTAGAAAATGTCGTGGTTCTGTCCCATCGTGATACTGTAGTAAACTATTGACTCTTGAATTGTTACTCATTTTTTATTTCAACTACTGAGTTGGGTTCGCTAGCATCTGAAGGCTGCTTGTCATTAATAATGTTTAAATCACCTTGATTGTTCAATGTTAAATCACAAGCCACATTTCCAGAACTATTTTAGTGCTTCCTCTATTGCTGTATATCATGACGTAGGCAAGAAATTCATGCATATTAATTTATCCTTTTAGCAGAGCAATTTCATGGTACTACAGGTACTATAGGCAATAGAGTGTATAGCAGATACTTTTTGATCACAAAAAAGAGATATTGTACGTGTTAGACAAAACTGACTCAACCCAATGACCACCTTTCACACTGCATGCGCCAACCACACACACACATGCACACACAAACTCAATATGCAAAGTGTTAGCCACTAGAGTTCACTTTTACAAGGACTACACCATGCATACGGTTTTGAAAGTATATATTCGTAGCTATGTAATGCAGCTATGTAACTTTCTGCTTGGTATACCACTATTTTAGGCAGAGCATCATTTATTGTCATGTGTCTGGCACACATCAAGAAAAAATGTAGCCTCTCAGTTTGCCTTGTATTGGAGAGTAACAGTAGACCCTGGCATTACCTCAATTCATTAAAATTCATTTCAGAAATTTTAAACTTTAATATGATACTTACAGAGTGCACAACTGCGTCCATGCTTACATGAATAATATATAATTTCAAGTGAGATTATAATGTGTTATTCATTGTATTTGCCACTATTGGCACAGGTTAGCCTTTGAACCCAACCTTATCTACTGACAAAGCAGATAGTACAGGTGTGTAGTGTGTCTGTGTGTCTAGTGTCCACCCAGCTGTTACATCAATGGCCACCTGGTATAAACCAGGGAGGTATACGTAAATGCCAGCTGTAAATGCCAGCTGTCCATGTATCGCAGAGTGAGTGAATGGGACTTTGGGTGTCCATACCTTCACCTGTGAGACATGATACAGTCTCCTGTGAGTAACTGGTCCTGTCTCAGGATATTTGCTGGTGTTGACTCATATCACCTGGGTAATGTACAGGTGTTCCAGTGCTGGTTCACTGCGTGCATGTGTGTGTATGTGTGTGCATTAGAGAGAGAGAGAGGCAGAACAGCCAAGTGGCTAGAACATCATCCTGTTAATCAAAAGGGTCATGCCCGGTTATGCTAAGCTGTTGTTGTTGTTGTTGTTGTTGTTGTTGTTGTTGTTGCTTTCTTAAACAAAAATCTTTACCCATATTGCTCCTGAATACTCGGCTGTAAAATGAAGACCTGGTGACCTTGTGTCAACTGGGGAAGCAGCTCTAACATTAATGGGTACCTGGTGTTTTCTGGGGAAGCTAATACCCAACTGTCGTTGTCTCTCTTAGGGGTGTAGGGGTCATTGTGGAACTTCAGGTTCTGTGACTTCTCTCTGTGAGACTTGGGCAATCCTTGTGTGGCTTACGAGTGCTGCACCAAGAGGATTTTCCTGCACCAAACTCAAGTAACTGAGGCTTCCCAGTGCTAATTCGCTGGGGAGCAACAGCTGTGTTTCACTTGGCTGCTGTGTTTTGCTTAGCTGCTGGTGACCTTCTTTTTATTTCTGTAGTGTGTGTGTGTGTGTGTGTGTGTATTTGAAGTAAGTAATTAGAATAATCAAAACAATTTGTGCATTGTATATACTCACCTAGGGATGGGAGGTATTGCATTTTTGAAGAACGGTACGGTATTAGGAGAAATACTTCGGTATCACTAAATACCTTTAAACTTGGGTAAGCTATGATTTGCACTTATACCCACATTTTTTTAAAAGAAACAAATGAAACAACAATAATATTGTGCCGCAAAGTAAGTTTTGAAGTATCCCAAAAAGTAAAAACCATTGTGAATACTTCAACATGCACTCACAGCTCTGTGCTTGTCCACAGCGTAATTATGGTTGTATGAGGCTTGACTTCATGTACGCATGGTCATCACTAAACCACCAAAAATTAATTACTACATCAAATTCGGTATTCGGTATTTTTAGAAAATCACTTTGGTATCTGAAAAATACCTTTTTAACTACTAATACCTAAAAACCTTCCAACCCTATACTCACTATCCACAAAGTACACATTATCCCCATTAGGTCCAGTCCATTGCTTGTCTGATATGCTTAACAATAGTTCTGCCATAGAATAATTATTCGTTACATTTTGAGATTTTTCTGCTATGGGTTGTTTATGTATGTAGTGGCTATATTTTTCTTTTGTGTTTGGGTAGGATTCCTAGCAATGGAGTAAGCCCAATATAATTTTCAAATCAAACCACGATAAGGTGCTCAGCTGAGGGGTACACTGGTGACCCCAATCCTCATGCATCAGCTGTTGTCACCCTACTCACTCATTCACTTGGTGTGGTGTATTTTGCTTACAAACTGGATGACAGGACACATAGACTGAGCTTTACACATAATCCATACGGTATCTACATAGTTCTTGCAATGTATATTATTGTTTCACAATTTTTGCTATTTAGTCTTCAAAAAATCATGCATGGAGTATTTGATTAGACAATACAGTAATGCTGTAGTATTCATAAATTTGTATATCTGGTTTCTTCATTACTACAGCACTTGGTATAATAGTAGATTTTTAGCTTTGGTGATGGAGCAATTAGGGGCGTAGCCAGGATATTTTTGAAGGGGTTTGGAGTTAAAGTGGAATGCCTTAAGGGGAAGGCCTGGGTGTTTCCCCTAGACCATGTTTGAACGAAAATGAAGTATAGATAAAATGTGCCCTTAAGCAGTAACATCGAAAGGTGTGGTTTGTGCATCTAACTAACTAAAAGCTACACACTGCTGTTTATGCAGCTTATGAAACTATAAACCAACTGTAAAACTAACTAATCTTCACTTCCAGACAGCATACTGACAGCCAACTTCAATTTCATAGCACATGGAAGCCCTCCACACTCGAGTCCCTTAGCAGTTGGCAATATTTCTTTCCAGGCATACATTATTCTCTGCCAGTCCTCCTGTTGATGGTCTTGGCTTGTACTCCTATATGTTTGAGACATCACGTGCCCACAACAAGTAACAAAATAAACAAACCATTCTTCAGTTAAATATGCATCAACAATTCACAGTTTGTTCTAACCTGACACATGTATAACACGACCACTCAAGTTTAGCAGCAGCTGCCTTGTAATATGTCTCAACACAGTCCTTCACTATTTCACTCACACCATTTCAACCATGCATCACGTGCGCAATTGATCACGTGCGCAATTGATCACGTGATGTAATAGATAAAATTTGCAATGGTTCAGCATTAATGTGATGTGACCCTCAAGAGTAGTACAGAGGAGCCAGTGGGGTAAGTAGCTACCAGAGAGCTCCAGGGCTGTAAGACTTGGTATGATTTTAAAAAATTCTGCCTCTGAAAGGGGGGTTCGTCTGAACTCCCCTGCCTACGCCCGTGGCAGTAGGTACTTTTAGCTACAAGTGCATTTGTTATGGTTGTAGTTTAAATCGATGGCAACTGTGTACCCTAACTAAGATTTCTAGCATCATCTTTTGAAAATATTGGTGCGTATATAGTATTCATGAAAACAGTCTCCAACATTTCCTGTTTCAAGCCCTGTCCGTCAGTGAGTCCATGGGTCTAGTCCATGAGATGCATTATGCTCATTCACTTATAAGTTAATGGTCAGCCGGTTCATTCATTGTCATTCTCATGAGTGACCGTAGCTTTCCTCTGGCCTTTATTTAAGGCCAGGTATTACCATATGTATGTATGGTGATGATAGTTTCAATCGGATGAAGATTGGGACAGCTGTGTGATTTGTGTTAGCACAAGCACAGCTAAGAACAAACTACTTTTGCAGGCATATATATATATAATAATAGTTCTATAGCCTTTATTTTGTTGAGTACATTACAATAACTGTTTTTTTTTGGTTGCCAGCAAATAAATTGTTGCTGACATGAATGCATGTAGGATATGAGTATCAATGCATAAAATTACCATAAAATATTTCCCTGTGAATGTGTGAGTGTAGTTTTTACTTTTTGTCAAAGCTGGGTCTATTGGAAGCTTTGTCATGTGATAAATAATTTCAAGTATGAAATGGAGGATAAGCAGCCACCAGAGAAGACAGCACTGCTAATAACAAAGTGAGGACTGCCAAGGGAGTCTTAATTATAATCCTTCATACTCCATTAAAACATTCTTTCCATAATTTAAAAATTCAAGAATGCAATTAGCATTAATTCTTTATGATGGTGCTGATTTCACGGGCAATTACCCTATAATCCATACTGAACTGTAATCACTTGCAAGTCCTTGTAGGTGTTTTGTCATACTTGTTTAAGTTGGGCCCTAAATAATAGTTATACGGGCACAATGTGGATTCTATGAAATTTATAAACCCGAAGTCCCGGGTTGTAGTGCACGAGCGAAGCGAGGGTGCTACTATGGGCCTGAGGGTTTATAAATTTCATAGACTCCATATTGTGCCCGTATAACTGCTTTAGGCTCTATTTCACGTTACACTCTAAATAGATTATTTTGTCACATGAGGACGCATAGTTGCCATGGTGCTAGTATTATCACAATAAAACCAGCCACTTTTGCCAAGCCTACAGCAGAAACAGCTGTGGATGAGGTAAGTAATCTGAGTAATGTTAAATGGGGTCTAAAGCAGTTACACGGGCACAATGCGGAGTCAATGAAATTTATAAACCTGAATGCCCGGGGTGTAACGCACGAGTGAAGCAAGGGCGCTACTGAGGGCCTTTTCTAACTCTATTTAGACTATTATTCATTTCACGGCTGTTTCTGTTGTAGGTTCGGCAAAAGCGTCTGGTTTTCTTGCGATAACACTGGCGCCATGGCAACTATGCATCCTCATGTGACAAAATAATCGTGCTCGTTAAATCACTGCACGTGAACAATGCATAGCGATTAGATAAACCTAGATTTTGAGCATGTTATATTGTGCCTGAAGGCGTGGTAAGCTGTTTGACATGCAGTAATCTATTTAATGGCAGTGTAGCCAGATATATATATATACACTAGTCAGTGTGTTACAGCTCATAACATGCTGTGGTTTATGTAGGTGGATTGTGGTACTTCAGTGAGTGTGAGTAAGGAAAATGAATGAAGGTATCATTCATCAGGTATGACATATATAAAATTAACAATGTGTATCAGTCCCCTGTCACTATCTGGCATTTGCCTGCAAGCTATGAAATTCGATCATTGATTTCTACAAAGCAGTTATCATAAAATTAATTCCTCTGTAAAATATTTTAAAGTTTGTTTAGTAACTCTAACCCGATGCGCTGTTAAGCTGTAGGCCAGCTGTGGGCATGAACCTGGTTTCCTGAAATTGGATATAGGAAAACCACATGTTTCTGTGTAGTATGATTGTATGTTTGCCTGTCCACATCATGCTTGTAAACAAGTGTGAAAAGTTTCAACCTTCATTCTCATTATGATAACTTGAATGAGGATGGCTGATCTCTGAGAGCAATGAATGGGGCTTTCCTTGTGTGCTGCGAAGCACTTTAACTAGAATGGTGGGTGGACACACCCATCACAAAAATACTTTGTAATGAACCGTTTACTGGCTAAAGAATTTGCTTTAGAAAACATGTCATGTAGTACACCATTGCTGTGTTTGGAAACTATTTGAGGTGGCCAGTATAGAGAAGTGGTTAAGGAGGTGGCCACTACATACAGAGAGGTTGTTAAGGAGGTGGCTGCTGAGTGAGTCATTCATGTCAATGTCTGTCAATACATCTCAGATGCAGCTGCCAAGTAAAATTAGGCAGTAGGTGCATGTGTGGTGGCTACAGCTCTTCTATGCAAACATGAGTTCACTTTTCGTTGAAATTGTTTTTTTTACTACTACAGTACTCTGCTTGTCAAAGTAATTTAACAGTAAAGGGATTTTTCATTGAAGGTTTAGATGACTTAATATTTTCAATGTTTAAAGTTTACTGTAACGGTACTGTGTATTTTGCTACATGCATATTTCACTTTGCATGTACAGTGTATAAGATCTGTTTGTTTCTACATTAGACGTAAAATTATTCTGATGGGACTGCAAAGACAAGATGCTTATACATATTGAGCTAGGTAAGCTACATACATGTTGTGGTTACAGATATACGTATATTTCTACTTATAGGAGAAACAGAAAATGGTGATTCAACGTTGCTGTATACATCTGAGAACAATTATAGTGCTACTTTGACATTTACAGTGTGAATGTTGTGTCTGTATTGTGTTATTGTAAACTGTTTACACATCATGTATACATTAAATTTTCCATTGTGATTGTTTTATTCCTCACATTAGTCATAAGTCAGTACATTATGTTTATGTGTACACAGTAAGGATCCAAAGGCAGTGTACGTGCTTACTGGAGATCCAGGCCTAAGGCTTGTTTGGAGACCTGGTATGATGAATTTCAACTGATATCACTGATGACCTTTCTACTTGTGTCAGCATAAAAGTGCCATGCATGTGTAGTCAGTGGTAGTATGTGGCATTGTTGTGACTATGGAAAGGTGGAATGATGTGATTGTTGCAAGCAATCTACTAACCACATACCAAATGTACAAATGTGACCGGATTTGCAAAAGGGGGTCTTCCTACTCTTCCACACACATCCAGTTTGCCATTTTTGGCAATTCATATCTTTAGAATGGAAAGAGCTATTGACTTGAAATTTGGTCAGAAATGAGCACCAACATAGCTGAATATATGGTGAAAGTTTCAGGATAATAATTATGTTACTTGAGCACTAAGGAATGGTCTCCCAAGTTTATGGAATTGGATGTGTGGAAGACCCTTTTTTCATAAATCCAGTCACAAATAGTAGTTCTTTGTAACTCTTTCACAAAGATTGCTGAAATAATGTTGAAGATGTCACAATTATGCACACAACTACTCTTGAAAATTACGCTATTCTTAAAATTAAATACATTATAGCTAACTATAACAGATCTAGGTATGGATAATCTCAAGGGAAGTATCATCATTTAAATACATATAAAATTATAATACAGATAATTACGTATACACTATCTGTATCCTGGCCTTTCAGTTTCAGTATAAGGCCAGTAGTTTATGTAGGAGCATGTATGGATTATTAACCAACTGGTCCAAAGCATTTTTTTAATCTTACATTTTTGGTTATTACTTTTATTTCATTAAAAGTATACAATTAACCACCTCCCCCTAGCAGCATACTCTTTGCATACTTAGGCTGAAGAGATGGATGACTCATTGTAATACATGGCTTACTGATATGATAGCTAGATAATAATATATAGACCAGTAGTATGCATGTCACCGACCTGATTGCGATAGAATAGACTCAAGCATATTAAATTTCTTCAATTGTATAATATTTAATTTAACTTTGTTTACTCTTTCTATATATGCATGTTTTGATTTACATACTTGGATAGACTCCATGAATATCATACATGAAGTGATACAAGCAATCAACAAAACGATTGTTTTATTAGAAAGTTTAAGCTAAAATACATAATGGCACAGATACCCAGACACATATGGACTCTTTCGTAATTATAACCATTGATTTCTTTAACAGATATATAATAATAATAATTGTATATAGACCATAATTATAATATTACAGTTCGTATAACAATGCATTATAGTTTGCAACTACTGTAACCATGCTTGCAACAGTACATGTAAAGAGTTATATAGGTTATAAAGCTATATAAATTATATAATTATATAGGCACATGCATATGCAGCAATAAACCCATGCATGCACGGTTACTACAATATATAATTACACACTTGTGCATGCATCAGTGTTACAATGTTGTGTTTAAGATACGTATTATTAATATGAAGTTCACCATCGATCGATAACAATATAATACAGTAAAGATCTGCCAATGATGCAATTGCAGAATGCATGTATAGTAATTATAATGTTTAATACCTTATGATAAAATAATACTATATACACTTAAGTGATTACACTAAGGTTATAACCATATGTACTATACACTAGTACTCTGCATAATTATTATGTTTTACAGTGCATGATATACTTGTACACAGTACATGCTGTTGAACTTGCAATCACTCTTATAAAACACACATGATATTATCTGCCCACACTGTTGTGCCAGTATATTACAGCATAGCAGATCTATTATATTTGAAAAAGTACAACTACGGCATGTATTGGTTTAATTTGCATCAATATAAATACACTTCTATCACATGTACACTGAATATGTATACACAGAATGTTTAAATATGCAACATCGTAACTGCTGTATTGCTGTTTGATGCAGTGCTGCAGTAAGAGTTCCTTTCCATGTCTCCTTAGAATGACCTGTTAGTTATACTTAATGGCATACTCAACTGCACTGTATATAAACTATAGCTTACCTAAGTATGTAAAACAAGCATCAATGGCCTGCATCACTAAACTGTTGAAATCTCATCATGTCACTTTAATCTATTAAATAAAATCATGTGGGTCACTAACATCCACCATCATGAATAAATTGAATATAGACATGCAGTTACTACATATGAACACAATACATGTACAGATGTACATGCACAGTACAGAACATTTTGTGTAACATTTGACTTTCAGAATAGAAACATCACGCAGGATTTTAAAATTATGAGTTGTCTATATATGCAGTCCGTTGGGATAACTAGCTACTTTTCTCTGTACTGTACCTATGTTACAACAATGGTTACATAGTATCTAGTAATCATGCATTAAAACCAAACACCTACTTGGGGAATTGGAAGCAGTGGAAATGGAAACTGGAAACAGAAAATAGAAATCGGAAAAGGTCAAATCTTCATTACATGTATACACTAGGGTAAAACTCTTGCTTAGTTACCACCTCTCAAAGACCACCTCATTACAAAGACCATCTCTGTACAAAGACCACCTCATTACAAAGACCATATTGCAATTAGGTCTAGAAGATGCCAAAGGCATACTTAATGACCTATAATGACCACCTCTTTACAAAAACCGAACGTAATAATGAATTTGTATACAATTACATATATTCATCATAATCCCAACCCATTACTATAGCCAGGTATACTCCAGGACCTATACTATAATGTGTAAAATATGTACACCCCAGAAAATTAATGGTGTATCTCCTCTTTATGACCCCATGGTAAGGTCAATATCATCCTCCATATTTTGGTCTGATCAGACCATCTGTACCATAAATCAGTTGGTTGGTTTGTAATGGATATTCTCATAAAGTGTTGTAAACTATAACTGTATCAAAGAAAATGCAGTCTCAAAAGATGACCATAAGTACCTATCATTTTCTAGGTGAGTTAGTGAATAAGTCATACATACAATACATGTTTGTAGCTTAGCTATGAAATCTTAAGAAGTGGTCTTTGTAAAGAGGTGGTTATTGTAAGGAGGTAGTCACTGTAATGTTCTTGGATATAAGTGTGCCTTTGTCATCTTATGACCTTGTACAGAAGTGGTTTTTGTAATGAGGCTGTTTTTGGGAGGTGGCCACTAAGTAAGAGTTTTACCCTAATATACATGTCATGAAGATTTGACTTTTTTCCGTTTTCCATTTCCATTGCATACATTATATTCTTCCCCTGGGTGAAATGGTAACAAACAAGGACATGAAACTAACAGTTATAACCTAATTTATAGTTAGCTAATTTTACAAAAAGTAAGTTGCATGGGATATAAAGGATTAGTTAATATTTCTACCCCTATACACAAGCTATTACTTCAATATATTTTCACAAAAGTTTCAGGTTATATGTATGCCAGCTAATTTCACTTGGTGAACAAATGGCATATGCTGGCTGATGACTGTCTTACACATCCTAAAATGGAAATAAAGTCTGTTTATATAAGAAGTGCCTCCATGCAGATAATATTATATACATCAGACTAGGTACTCCAAAAGATAGTATGTATAAAATCTTGAGTATATACATTTCTCACAGAGTTTGGGATAGCAAGATGACTAGTTTATTGTGGCCACGTGTACACAAATTACTGTGGAGTTGTGGTCTAATTCCTATATGGTGCAACTGTAGTCACACCAATTAACTACAACTCCCAACTCAGCATTTACTTTTGATATTTGTAATGATACTCAGTACTTGTCATGTAGATCTTACAACAAGCAAACATAAAGTTTATGGATGTATACCCATTCACTTGACTGGACTTTTGGATTACTGCACTAGAGTACTGGGCTGGATTACTAGAATGGACTACTGGACTCACATTAAGTTTGCTCAAGTACCTTTTCAACCATTAAGCATCATTAGCGATATACATGTACACCACATTCTCGGTCTTGCATATTAGAGGCACATACAAACTGTAGTCTTGTCTATTCAACAGTATGAGTGCATAATTAAGAGTTTAAACTCACCAAATGTGTGTAGTTTTTCACTAATATATAGAGCCTTACCTGCATGCCTGTTAAATAGAGTGAGCGAGTGTGTGTGTGTGTGTGTGTGTGTGTGTGTGTGTGTGTGTGTGTGTGTGTGTGTGTGTGTGTGTGTGTGTGTGTGTGTGTGTGTGTGTGTGTGTGTGTGTGTGTGTGTGTGCGTGCGTGTGTGTAATACCAGGCCAAGTGGCTAGAGCATCAGCCTGATAATGGAAAATTAAGGTTCTATAGGTTCGATGTCTGGTTACACCAATTGATATTTTGGTGTTTCCTTGAGCAAGAAACTTTACTTACATTACTCCAGTC